>NC_054496.1:19255263-19855263 GCF_017639515.1 Carcharodon carcharias | reverse complement strand
ACCCTCCCACTGACCATCTGACCCCCCACCCCATCCTACCCTCCCACTGACCATCTGACCCCTCCCACCCCATCCTACCCTCCCACTGACCATCTGACCCCCCCGTCCCATCCTACCCTCCCACTGACCATCTGACCCCCCAGCCCCATCCTACCCTCCCACTGACCATCTGACCCCCCACCCCCACCCATCCTACCTTCCCACTGACCATCTGACCCCCCACCCCCACCCACCCTACCCTCCCACTGACCATCTGACCCCTCCCACCCCATCCTACCCTCCCACTGACCATCTGACCCCTCCCACCCCATCCTACCCTCCCACTGACCATCTGACCCCCCACCCCCACCCACCCTACCCTCCCACTGACCATCTGACCCCCCAGCCCATCCTACCCTCCCACTGACCATCTGACCCCCCACCCCCACCCACCCTACCCTCCCACTGACCATCTGACCCCCCCAGCCCATCCTACCCTCCCACTGACCATCTGACCCCCCACCCCCACCCACCCTACCCTCCCACTGACCATCTGACCCCCCCCAGCCCATCCTACCCTCCCACTGACCATCTGACCCCCCCAGCCCATCCTACCCTCCCACTGACCATCTGACCCCCCCGTCCCATCCTACCCTCCCACTGACCATCTGACCCCCCACCCCCACCCATCCTACCCTCCCACTGACCCTCCCCCGGGCCCATCCTATCCTCCCCGACGGTCCACCCAACCCTCCCCCCCAAAAAGGTCATCCAATTTCCCATGCCCCTCCCCCATTGTTATCCATTTACCTTATACATTTACCTTCTCCCTGACTTCTTAAAGTGGCTGGGACCTTTAAACTTACCTGCTTCACAGCAGCTAGTGCCATAAAAAGGGGGCATGGCTCCCTTTCCCCTGGACAGGCGGCCTTGGGAACCCACTGCGCTGCATCTTTCCCACCCAGCCTGAGTCAGAAGATCAGGCGAGGAAGGTGCAGCCCTCGACTAAGGTCAGAAAAAAGGAGCGGAGTGGCAATCCTCAGAAGTTCTGGCCCCCCACCCCCCTCCTCACCCCACCCCCCCCTCCTCACCCCACCCCCCCCTCCCCCCAGCCACCCCTCCTTCAATAAGGTGCAAATTTGAAGGTTTTCATAAAAGCGGTAGTTCACGTCAGTTCAGTGATTTCTAATTGCTTAACCTGGTTAAGCTTCATCAGTGCGCCCCCTGGGGAAGCAAAAAAAATCACTGACAGCAACGACAGGGTTTCTGCATTTAGCCGCGCTTGTGTGGACTCCAGAGGTTTCTGTCAGATTCAGGGGAGAAATGAGGATAAACGTTGATAGTTTTTGCTGCTCACCCCTCCAGTTGTGTGGTCATTATTTCGGGAGAGATTGGGGACTAGAACGAGGTGGAAGATGAGTCATAGTCCCCTCAGAAAATAACATTTTGGGCTGCATTAAATCAATAACTTGAGGCATGGCCTGTGATGAGACCTGTTTGCTTAGGATGATAAAGATGACGTTGGGCCTGTGATTCCCAAAGATCCCACTAGTGGGGGGGGTGGGGGGCCTTCCCTCATGTCAGGGCTGTTGAAGACCAATTGATGAGAGATTGTTTGCCATGGTTAAGCACCTACTCCTTCACCATTGTGTCATGTGCCTACCAGGGCAGTGGAAGATGAACTAGATGGCCCCCTATCTTCTTTGTCCAACTTTTCCCACATTCTTGCAACATTTGCGTGCGGCAGGTGAGGTTGCTGGGTGTATCTTCAGATGGACTGGTGTCACTTTGGGAAGGTTATTCTGCTGCAGTTTCTTGTATTTGATCTTTAAAAAAGGCACCATTTTGCTGCAACTTACACTCCTAAACTAACCCAAAATTCAGAGCAGAGATTGTTAACCCAACCCAATGGTCGTTGATAAAAGGTCCATTATTCTTGTATATTATTAAATATTATCACACACCATCCTGACTTGGAAATATATTGCCGTTCCTTCACTGTCGCTGGGTCAAAATCCTGGAGCACCCTCCCTAATAGCACTGTGGGTGTACCTACACCACATGGGCTGCAGCGGTTCAAGAAGGCAGCTCACCACCACCTTCTCAAGGGCAATTAGGGATGAACAATAAATGCCGGTCTAGGCAGTGAAGCCCACATCCCATGAACGAATATTAAAAAAGAGAAACATAATAATTGCAATGACTCGTCATAAAAATACATTTATTTCTTTTATGCATTTCGCTCCAAAAATGTTTTAGATCACAAATATTTCAGCACAAGAGGAAAGAGAAATTGTCAAGCACGATCCAACAATGACAGACTTTGTCACCCTCAGATTCGATAATTACTAGCTGGCTTTTGCAAAGGAATTCCTTTATTTTGAGGATTTATGCGATGACAATCAAAACAAGTTACCACAAAAACAATCTGAAATTCAGAACAAAAATTATCTTTCGCTTTTCCTAACAGTGGGGTCGATATCTTTTCTCTCTCCTCAGTTGGTTTCTTCCGGGATGAGGAGAAGTTAAAATGGACCATGGGACCCATGCTCTCCGCTCTCCTGGCCTAAGATGAGGGAGCGCAGTGTTAGTATACAGGCAAAGACAATCAGTGGGTGAGGTGCTCTTTAAATATGCAAATTAAGCTCCAGTGGCTTCATTTAGGGCCTTGATCTGCTATCTTGACCTAAGGCCTGAGTAGGAGATCTTCACCGTCAAAACAAATCTGCTGGAAACAGGAAACAGAGCAAGAGGAAGCCCAATAAGGTAATTCTTAAGGAATTTATTTTGGATTCCTATGGGCAGGAGTGCGGTCTTCTCTCTCCCACAGAGTAACTTTGGCCCTCTCTTCTCTTGGCCAACTCCTGCTCTGCCCCAATGTTACCTTCCTGGATGGAGTGCTTACTTTGTGCCTGGACGTTCCCATGACCAGCTTCCTGTTGCCTGACATTAACAGTCGGGGGGGGCCCTTCCCACTGATTTCCTTTACAGTTGGCCACATCTGCCTCTTGCTCCTTGACGGGCAAATCTCTGACATTGCTGTATTCCAGTCTGGGTGCTAAAATTGAGCTCAGTGTCTCTAACTCTTCTTTCTTTCTACTGAAGCTTTCCTTTTCTTGTATGCGAATTAGGAACAGTAGACACCACTCGGCGCCCCCCCCCCCCACTCACCTGCCCTGAGACTGCTCCGCCATTCATTAAAATCATGACTGGTCTGAGATCCACATTCCCACCTAGCCCCAATAACCTATCACCCCCTTGCTTATCAAGAATCTATCTACCTCTGCCTTAAAAATATTCAAAGACTCTGCTTCCATCATCTTTTGACTCACTCCCCTCTAAGAGAAAAGATTTCTCCTTGTTTCTGCTTTAAACTGGCGGCTGCTTATTTTTAAACAGTGACCCTAGTTCTAGATTCTCCCCACAGGAGGAAACATCCTCTCCACATCCACCCTGTCAACTCCCCACAGGATCTCATATGTTTCAATCAAGTTGCTTCTTATTCTTCTGAACTGCAGTGGATACAAGCCTAGTCTGTCCAACCTTTCCTCTTAAGACAACCCACCCATTCCAGGTATTAGCCTGGTAAACGTTCTCTGAACTGCTTCCAAAGCATTTATATCCTTCCTTAAATAAGGTGACCAAAACTGTACACAGCTCTCCAAATGTGGTCTCACCAGTGCTCCGTAAAACTGAAGCACAACCTCCCTACTTTTGATAACCTTCTATTAGCTTTCCAAATGACTCACTATACCTGCATTACTAGCCTTTTGTGATTCATGCACTCGGACACCCAGATCCCTCTGCACCTCAGAGCTCTGCAATCTCTCACCATTTAGACAATATACTTCTTTTTTATTTTTCCTGCCAAAATGGACAATTTCACATTTTCCCACATTATACTCCATTTGCCAGATCTTTGTCCACTCACTTAACCTATCTACATCCCATTGTAGCCTCCTTACATCCTCCTCACATCTTAGTTTCCAACGATCTTTTTGTCATCAGCAAATTTAGCAACTATACTTTCAGTCCCTTCAGCCAAGTCACTTCTATAAATAGTAAAATGTTGAGGCCCTGTGGATCATCACTCGTCACATCTTGCCAACCAGAGAAAGGCCCAAGTTGGCCCTCCTTCGCTGCGTTCTGTCCTTTCCTGTTAACTCCCTGGGCTGGATTTTACATTCCCCTGCTGACTAGTTTGAAGGTAAGGGAGCAGGTAAAATCCGGCGAGTGGCCCTTGCGCCACTGACCCTTCTGCCACCCCCACTCTCCCCCCCACCCCCCCCACCGCCCCCCCAGACCAATCTGAAATATTTTGGGGGGGGTCGGGAGAGGCAGAGGGCGGCCCACCAGCCCGTGGGCTTATTGAGGCCTTTACATGGCCAATTAATGGCCACTTAAGGGCCTCATGCGACCGCAAACCCCCCTCCCCCCACCCCCGGCTAGTATTTCACCCCCATGGAGGGAAGGCCTCAGGCCACACACGAAGCTTGGCAGCTTTAGCTGCAGGGCTGGGGTTGGGCAAGTGCGCGAGGAAGGACCTCCTTTATGTGTCCCCTGGACTCATCGGGGCCAACACCCCCTGCCAAGGCCCTGCCCTGCTTTAACCCTCTTCCCAGCCTCCCGTGCAGGTCGCATGGGGAAATTCAGGCACTTCCGTCATGTGAGGAGAATTGTAGCAGGGATTCAGGGAGATGCTCTCACAGTTTCTATCGACTCATTGCGAGGCATCAGCTTGTGTCTTTTTGGTGAGTCCCACAGTCCCGGGGATCTGAATAAACACAGGCATTGAGATATACCCACAGAACGGTCCACACCATTCCAGCTCTCCTTCTTACCTCCCTCCTAGCACTGAACTTAGGTCCTAGCATCTGTTAGCTTCCCATTACCATCAGATTATAAGACCTGTAAATAAATACGTTTCAGAACTGTCCTAAAAGATATGAATCATAATTTTTTTGCATCAGATTTTAGACCAATGCAGCTGATGACAGCATACAAAGCTAATTGATAGATACTGTGATTAGTCCCTTTGCCTGGCCTATTATCTGCCTCTGGGGCTTGACCGCATTTGAAAGCTGGCGTGGCTATCTTCGTAACAACAGTGTGAAACAACACTGTGTAACCTGAACTAATGCAAATCAGCAAACCTGCTGCCCAGCCAAACATGTGTTAGCGCGGGATAAAACCTGAGCTTGAGTGAAGTCAAAGAACATCTGGTGAGAAGCCTTGGTCCAAAAGGCCAGCCATTGTATCAATGCTATGTGGCCGACATTGCTTCAAGTCCACTCCCCCCCTTCAAAAGAAAAGAATTCCCAAATTACCGATTTAAGATGAAGAAAATCAAGCTGGTGATTCAACAATTGTTTGCAAGTCTTCAAAATGGCAGCCCCACACGTCAACTTGATGAAAAGACATTTCACGAAAGTAGAATCAGATCCAAATGCGAAATGGGAGTGAAAATATATCCATGTAAAACCTACTGTGACTGCCCCTTCCACCTGCATGTCCATCTCCATCTCCCACCTCCAGAACATTGTTCAAGGACAATGTCCAGCTTTGCTACAGCCCGGTAGAGGAGTGTGGATGTCACTGATGATGGAAGCAGGGAGTCTGCTCTATAGACCCAGTGCATGTCTCAGTTGAGTCCCATAGAGCGAAGAGGCGCTGCTGCATTCTGACCAGATAACAACACGTATCACACCAGCTGGTAAGCTTTCGGTTGTTTGTCCAGCCAGGGTCAACTTGGCAGTTGGAATACTGCCTTACAGGATTATCCAGAGGTGACTGGGAAGAACCCCATCCCCAGCAACAGATTCTGTCATTTATAAGATGGCCAATCATTAACATTTCTCCAAAAGTCTGTAGAACTTACTCTGGTAAGAGCCCAACCATTGGATCAACAACATGTGACCGATGTTACTTC
This sequence comes from Carcharodon carcharias, assembly GCF_017639515.1. Taxonomy (NCBI): domain Eukaryota; kingdom Metazoa; phylum Chordata; class Chondrichthyes; order Lamniformes; family Lamnidae; genus Carcharodon; species Carcharodon carcharias. The sequence continues at coordinate 19,849,355 of NC_054496.1, read as the reverse complement.
ACGCGTACTCCCCCACCTTCAAAAGAAAAAATTGACAAATTACTGATTGAAGATGAAGAAAATCAAGCTGGTGATTCAACAACTGTTTGCAAGTCTTCAAAATGGCAGCCCCAAACGTCAACTTGATGAAAAGGCATTTCGCAAAGGAGAATCAGATCCAAATGTGAAATGGGAATCAAAACATATCCATGTAAAATTCTTTTTCAGAGCCGTAACTTCCCCTTCCTCTGAAGAAGAGTCATGCGGACTCGAAACGTTAACTCTGTTTCCCTCTCCCCAGATGCTGCCAGACCTGCCGATATTTTCCAGCATTTTTTTTTTGTTTTTGTATTAGATCCATCGAATCTGATAATCGCATTATTATGGTCAAAAACATTGGGAGAGGTTTTCCACACCTGCCCACTGCTGGGATCTTCCAGCCCCGCCCACAATGGGGCCAGAAAATCCCAGCCATTGGCTGCCACACATGTCATCTTATTACTTCTTATTTACAGCACAGGTACAGGCCATTTGGCCCAACAGGTCCATGCTGGTGCCTATGCTCCACACAAGCCTCCTTCCAACCCTCTAAATCTAACCTCCTCAGCATATCTTTCCATTCCTTTCTCCCTCATCTAACTAACTTGTCTCTTCTTAAGTGCATCTATGTTATTCATCCCAACTATTCCTTGTGGTAGCGAGTTCCACACTCTCACCACTCTCTGGGTAAAGAAGTTTCTCCTGAGCTCCCTCTTGGGCTTATTAGTGCTGTCCCCTTGGAACCATAAATCTTGGAACAATCTTGTCTAGATCTGCCCTCCCCACAGGAGCCCTGTGACTAGTTGGCCATGAGGCAAATGTCAGATATAGGTTTGAGCCCTCGATATCAGAGTCTACATGGGACGTGCTGACAATCATCCTCTTGATTATTTCCTGGCAGTGAATGGTGGCTCATTAGTTAGTGACAGAGTTTTTGCACCACCTGCTTATCTCTCTACCACCCAACCAAGCTGGAGACTATGAGCATGCGTGTACTCCTGTCATCAGCCAAGGTCTTCCAGCAGGTGCTCTTCCCAGTTTCACATTTTTCTCATCAGCTCATTCCAGCCATATCTCCTATGAATTAGCTACGTTGAACTTCCGCTCGTCATCAGCATACAGCAGATACAACGTATATTTTCTGTAGGGTGTGCCTTAGCAAGGCTTCTTTGGCAACAACTTCTAAGCCAGCGAGTTCTATCATCTGAAAGGACAAAGGCATGAGGTGCATGGGGACCCATCACCTCCAATTTCCCCTCCAACTCACACACCATTCCTGCCGTGGACATACATTGCTATTCCTTCATTGACACGCATTCCAAGTACCAAAATTCCCTTCCTAATGACACTCTGGGAGCACCTTTACCACATGGACTGCTTCAAGAAGGCAGCTCACCACCACCTTCTCAAAGGCAATTAGGGATGGGTTCTTCAGATATTCAACTTTTGTTCAGTTTGGCTACTTCTAAAGATATCGCCGCACTCTTGCTCATCCCCAACTTTAATTGCAATACAATTGGTGGCCATGCCTTCAGCTGCCTCTGGAATTTCCTCCCTAAACCACTTCACCAGTCTGCCTCTCTTCCCTCCTTTAAAATGCTCCTTAAAACCCAACCTTTTGGACAAGATTTTGGTTATCTGACTTCATATCTCCAGAGGTGGCTCAGTATCAAATTTTGCTTGACCCACACTTCTTGAATGTGTTACCACACTAAAGGCGTTATATAAATGCAAGTTGCTGTTATTCTCATTAGCTGTAAGGGTTTCTCACCATCCTACCAAAGAACTTTGGTGGGTTTTTTTTTACCTTGCTCGATGCTGTCTGTCTGGCGGAGGTAGCTGTAAGTGGATGTGTTGTTGATCTTCTCGAGCAGGCTGCTAGGCAATCAACACAGGCCTCCCTCACCTATTAAAGGCAAGAACAGGGAGGACTGAAGTTTAAAACTGCAGATAATTCAAAGTGGACCAATGAGTGACATAGTTCAGGGAGGTTGCAGGTTCACATCTAATCTCCGCTGCGTTAATTAACCTTGATTCCAGAAAACTGGAATGTCTACAAAGCGGGGACAATGATTGCCAGCGATCAAACTCGACTGCTTTGCCTGCAAAAACCAAACATTCCTCCTAAATCAAATGATATTGATCCACACGTGAAGAACGGCCAGTCACTGAGGTAACACCCTCCCATACAGGTTATCACCTTCAGAGAGGTCAAGGCAAAAGGTGAGAAAAACCTGGGGGAAAATAAACGTGAAATATTTTGCAGGCTGTTCCAGGATGCGAACCACAGTCTTGTTTGGTGGCCGTGAAGGTTTCCTTTTGTACTTAAGAAGATAAGAAATAAGAGCGGGGGCTAGGCCGTTCAGCCTCTCAAGCCTGCTCTGCCACTCATGGGCCAGGATTTTGCCCTCGTCGGGGGTGAGCGGGGACAATTGGGAAGCCGAGCGCCACCCACGATTGGCCAATGAATGCCCGCCCAACGTGAAATGCGCACTGCAGCACTAAGCGGTGCCAGGGTGTGGAGGGGAGGGGAGGGGAGCGGGTGGGGAACTTGGTGCATGTGCGCAGTTGCTCACAAGGAAAACTCCCGGAGGCAGGGGCAGCTGAAGATTTAAAAAATCAAAAATAAAGAATTGTAAAATGTTAAAAACGTGTCCCCTCATGCTACTCTGTCACATGAAGCAGGGACGTGTTGGAAATTAGCTCGAAAACGTTTTGTTTTTTTTTTAATGACAGATCAAAACCTCACCCCGCCCGTGGATGAGGTTTCGCAAAAAAAAAAATCCAAAGGCCACTTGGCCTTTTCACTTGCTCGCCCCGCCAAACTTAATCTTAGACCAGCAGCGAAAAATTGAATTCAGTTAGATTTTGAACGGCTTTTAGTAGGCCCGTTAATTGTCGGCGGGTGCGCTGCCCACTCCTGTGCACGCCGACCGACTGAAATACCGCGCGTCATTTTGAGTCCGTTCAGGTCGGGCCCACGACCACCTGACGAGCAGAAAATTCTGCCCGTCAAGATCGTGACTGATCTTCTACCTCAACTCAACATCCCCAAATACCTTGGTTTCGTCTATCGATCTCAACCTTGAACTTACTCGACAGCGGAGTGTCCACAGCTAGCGGGGGCGGAGAATCCCCCTATGATTCACATTTAAGTGAAAAACACTGTCCTCATCCCAGTCCTAAATTCTCAAGCCATGATCCTGAGACTATGACCTCTAGTTCTCGACTTTCCAGCCAGCCAGTTACTCAGAATTCCAGATATTTTTTTATCAGATCATCACTCGTTCCTCAAAACTCCATTGAATATAGGTCCATTCCACTCAGTCTACTCTGTGCAGACTATCCCTGATTGGGGTAGAGCTCATTTGAGACTAAATTATGCATGGTCCATGGAAGGAGTACATTTGATGGGACAATTGTTGCTTTTTGTTTCTCTGTATTTTTCCAGATTTCTAACAGTCACTGCAGTTTCCTCCTACCATTCAGATATACGTCCAGTTATGTTGCGATATAATGACATGTACCTTTAAGGGGGAGTATCTTAAACTGCTGTCAATCATTACCATTGGATATGATGTAATCGTCCCATGACTTGTAGTCATGTGCAAGCAGCAGGGTAAACGTCAGATGTACTGTACTTAGCCTCCTATTAAATCTATCTGTGTATAGTCAAATCTTCATATAAAGAGCCCACATCATTGTTTCACCAATCTTTGACTATCCTTGTATATTTATGTTGAAGAAGATGGGTGTAACAGAACTCCCCTCTTCTTCCAGCTGTCCAATGAGGTTGGACAGCTGCACCACAGGGCCTGTTAGGTGCAAGGTCACAGTACAAAATGTCTCACTATTTGACTGCGCCAAATTTGAACTATTGTGCTCAGCAAGGCTTTAAAGAGTGTGGGTGTGGGAAGTGAAATTGTCACACTGGTGTGTGGGGAGAGTTCATCTGAGGGAGCTCAGGCTATTTGCTGGGATAGAGTATGGAAACTTATATTCTGAATGTGGAGCATGCCATATCTAACTTAGGAGCTTTCAACACCGAACTCTTCCATAGCTTAGAGCAACTACTTGGTGCCTTCTGGATGTAAAACACACCCAATATCTACATATAGCTCAGGGTGACCGACCGACCAATGGCCACCTGTATAAATACCCTGTGAAAAATCAATCAATTATCAAATTATTCAGCATCCAAATAAATATCATATATAGAACAAATAACAAGTTATCATCTTGATGAACCAAGATATATAAAATTATGATGCCATTTGAGTTCGCCTCCCACTACAGTCAGACAATTGGTGGATGGTTTTGTCAGCGAGCGGGCATAGTGAGTGGGTTAACCTTAAGGCATACTTGGCAATGTGTTAAGTTAACAGTCAGTCAATCCCATATGCTTAGTTGAGACCAACAAAGGGCGGAATTTTACAGCCCCTTCCGCTGGTGGAGCTTTCCGGTCTCGCTGATATCAACGGGCTTTTGAACGGCTCACTGCATTTTACACAACTCATCCCCACCACAACGGGGCCATAAAATGCAGTCCATATCAGGAAACCTTTAGGAATTGAGTGATTGTGCAGAATATTAAAATCAACCTTTGTGCGTGAATTAGGTTGGGTTTTCGTAACTTTTTGTCAGGTGAACTGGCGAGGGTTAAATCTAACATCTGGGAGATAAAGGGATGAAAGTTATGCCTCTGTTGTATAAAGTCTCACTCAGGCCCCAGCCGGAGTACTGCATTCAGTCTTGGGCACCCGACCTCAGGAAGGAGATACAAGCCTTGGAGGGGTGAAGATTGACCAGAATGATAGGAGGGCTGAAAGGGTTCAATGATATGAGCAGGTTGCATAAATTAATTGTTTTGCCTTCGATACATGAAATTGAAGGGTTGTCCGATTAACTTCTTGGAAAAAAATCCAAGGGGACATCTCAAAATTAGAGCTGAGCCATTCGAGGTAATTCAGCACCTTCAAACGAGGAAGGAGGGGCAGATGGTTTCTCAACTTATGTCTACACAAGACTCCAGAGTGTGTGAGGAACACATTAAATACAGGGATGAAGACTTACCTGCTTATATATCATGCAGTGCATGATGAAGATAAACATTCCCTGGAGGCTGTTTAATAAGGCGAAGATGTACATCATTGGAATGGTTGCTCCCCGGATGTAAAACATACCAGTAATCCATGCACAGCCCAAGATGACTGACTGACCAATGGCTGTCTGTGTAAATATTCTGTGGAAAAAAAAATCAATAAATTATCAAGCTATTCAGAGTCCAAATAAATATTAGATGTAGAATAAATAACAATAGTTACAAATGGTAATATTTATAACATGATGCCACTTATTATAATTACCTACACAATGAAAGGTTTCTATTGACACGGTTGACTTAAATTGATAGTGAAGTTATGTTGTCTGATACAACCCCACTGCACAGAAGAATACTTTGAGAAACAATTGTAACCAATTGAAAGAAACTGTATTAAAAAAAATTAAATATAAACTTCATCAGCAACAAAATTAGGATATAATATCAGTTAGACGGCACATCCAGACCAAGTTATACATAGCTGCAGAGTCACCAACTGCTTGTTAAATGGTAAACTGCTCCAAACTGGATGGTCATTGATGGAACAATTGAAGATAGATGGCCCTACGATCTTGCCCTGAGCATTGTCCTTGGGCTGATTGGTCTCCATTAGCTACAAGTATTTCTCCAAATGCCAGATATGAATCCAGTGCTTGGAGAGTTTACCCCCTCCCGCTCCCTGATCCCCATTGACTTCAGTTTTACTTGGTCGAGCGCTATCTTGATGTCGAGGGGAGTTCCGCTTACCTCACCTCTGGAATTAAACTCAATGAAGTCTGTCTGCGCACCAAGTCTACAGTGAGGTTTGGAATCAAGTGATCCTTATGGAACAATAACAGAGCACTGGTGAGCAGGTCATTGGTGAGTGTTTTATTCATTATGGGATGTCAGAGTTGCTGGCAAGAGCCGCCTTCTTCAAGTACCGCAGACCATGTGGTGTAGGTACACCCACAGTACAGTTGGGAAGGGGGCTCCAGGCTTTTGACCCAGCGACAGCAAAGGAATATCAATATAGTTCCAAGTCAGGATGGTGTGTGGCTTGGAGGGGAATTTGTACCTGGTGGTGTTCCCATGCATCTGCTGCCCTGATCCTTCTGGATGGCAGTGGTCGTGGGTTTGGAAGGTGCTGTCTAAGCAGCCTTGGTGAATTCCTGCAGTGCATGTTCGAGATGGTACACACTGCTGCTACTGTGGTTTGGTGCCGGGGGGGCAGGGGTGAATGTTTAAGGAGGTGGATTGGGTGCCAGTCGAGTAGGCTGCTTTGTCCTGGATGGCGCTGACTTTCTTGAGTGCTGTAGGTGCTGCACTCATCCAGGCAAATGTCACTTCCTAGCAGTATTGCAATTTCCATCACTTGATGGGGCGGTACCTGGCCGGATTAGGCTTCTGCTGCTTTCTTGTGGGCAGGACATACCTGGGCAGTTTTCGACATTGTCAATGTTGTAGCTGTACAGCTTGGCTAGAGATGGGACTCGCTCTGGAACACAAGCCCAGCGCTACAGCTGGAATGTTATTGGGACCCATAGCCTTAGCTAAATTCAATGTGCTCAGCTGTTTCTTGATATCAAGAGGAATGAATCGAATTGGTTGATAGATAGACTGACCCATTAAGCTATCGTGGAACCTCAACTTTATATTTGTGAGGCGAACAGCAAGACAATTAAAAGGCCTTACTGTCATGAAAGAGCTGTGGAAAATGGTGTAAGAATCACTCAACCTGAGAACCAAGTGATGAACATGAACATGGATGGAATTTTATGGTCCTGTCGTGGAGGAGGAGGCAGGGCCGTAAAACGCACCGAGCTATTCAAAAATCCATTGACTTCGGCGGGACTGTAAAACCCCGTAAAATTTCACACATACATAAGCAGTTACCTCTTCCTTCTCAGTCCCCCTCCCTCTGAACTTGGTTTTGACATTACTGCTTTCAATTTAATCAACGTGATGACAAGGAAGTAAAAATTGACCTGCAATGAAAAGACACATATGGCAATGCTCAAATGATTAAGAAGCAGTCTGACATTTCGTTTTGCACCCGCCCCTCACCCCACCCTACACCCCCTCCCACCCCCAACATAACTTTATCTGTTGAGACAGAGGATAGACTCTCAGCTGCATTCGCAAATCTTAGCTAGGCAAGGTGTGAGTGCCATAATTTACTCGGTGACATGTTGAGGAGAGGGTTAGGTCAGCCAGCACTGTTGCTCCTTCCCAGTGTGGCAGTGCTCCCTGTCAGATCAGTGTTAGGAACCCTTAAATGTTTCAAATTAGCATTCATGACTTGGGCTCAGGAACTCAATGCACACTGGTCAGATTAACAGGTAATATCAAAGTGGGAGGAACCACAGGGGTAAATTTGAGAGCTAGAAAATGAGTTAGGCAAAACCGGAGTCTAAAAATCCCCAAACTCATGCACTCCCGCTGTAACTCAGGCAGAACAGCCAGGGGAAGGCTTGGACCACCAAGAGTTGGCTTTGGAAAAGAGTTCATACGAGCATATGAACTCGGAGCAGGAGTAGGCCATTCAGCCCCTTGAGGCTGCTCCACCATTCAATAAAATCGTGACTGATCTGATTGTGGCCTCAATGCCACTATCCTGCCTACCCCTTGGACATTTTGACTCCCTTGTTAGTCAAGAATCTATCTACCTCTGCCTTAAATATATTCAGTTCACTTGCAATGGTTGGATCATCAGCCCATCTCCCTCAAGGAGGATCGATGAGGAGATTCCCACTTTCCTGGCCCTCAAAGCGACCCAATGTACGATTGGCAATGATATACGAAATGAGAACAGGCCTAATCTTGGAGTTCATGCTTGAAAGTTAAAGACTCAATTATCTTTTACATTTATTTATCTACAACCCTCTGACAAAGGTGGTTGTTGGCAGATCTGCTAAATATCTCTAGGGGCAGTTTGAGGGGTGGGAATGCCAGCAAGCAACTCTCCCCAACCATCCACGGTGGCCACTACTGGACTTTCCAGGCTGTAGGGCATGGCACACATCCAAAACATAGCCCACCCACCACCATAGCCCAGTAATCTGCTGGGTGCCCAAACAGAGTGGCCTCCTACTGACCTCATGACCTCAATCAAGGTTGGCATCTGCGAGGCCCAGTGAAAATGACCTTGCACAATGCGCTGGGACACTTGGACTCAAAGTAATTGAGCAATATGAAGATAGATGAGACTCATTAGGTACAAGTTTAAAGAACTTCACATATATGAATGAAGCAAGTATCTCATAAATAGTGTGGAAACGAGGTAAAAGTTATAGGCCAGAGTTTTTACCATGTCAGGCGGGTGTGTGCCCGATCTGAGCGAGCATAAAATGACACGGGATGGCGTTGGGCGAGCGTCCTGATGTCATTGCGCACTCAGGCGATATTTCGGCCAGTAGGCACGCGTGGGAGTTGGCAGCGCGCCCGCCAACAATGAACAGACCTATTCAGGCCATTAAATTGCCAATTAAAGGTAATTTTTCGCTGCCCGTCCAACCCTTATGGTTGTCAGGGCAGGCAAAATGGCCAAAGCGGCCTTTGAGTTTTTTTTAGGAAACCTCATCCACGGGCGGGATGAGGTTTCCAGCAGCGATAAAAAAAATAAAGTAAAAATTTTAACTTTTCATCTATAACATGTCCCTGCCCGTGTGACAGAGTCACATGAGGGGACGTGTTTTGTAACGTTTTTAAATGCTTTGTTTTTGATTTTTTTTTATAACTTTGACTCTCCTGAGGCAGCTCTGTGCCCCGGGGAGCTTTTCCCGCACCCGCTTGCGCGAACATCGGCGCTCGCCCTCCTCTCATCCCCACACAGGCAGCGCTGAGCGCAGCAGCACACCTTTCACACTGGGCGGGCCTTCCTTGGCCCAGCAGTGTGGAACCCCGAGCACTCCCACTCACCCCCCACCGAGACCACCCGACGAGGGCAAAACTCTGCCCTTTGAATCACAGAATCACGACATCACCGAAGGTGACCATTTGGCCCATCAAGTTCATGCTGGCTCTCCTAAGGACCAAATTCACATCCCTGCCCTTTCCCCGCACCCCTGCACGTTCCTCCCTTTCAGATATTTAAAAGATGTAGAAAACTTATGGCACAAAACGAGGCCACTCTGCGCCAACCGTTAAATGAGCTACCCAGCCTAACCCCATTTCCCAGCACTTGGTCCGTGGCCCTGGAGGTTACGGGACTTCAGGTGCTCATCTAGACACCTTTGAAATGAGTTGAGGGTTTTGTTCCCTGCCACCCTTTCAGGCTGAGTTCCAGACCCCTAACAGCCTCTGGGTGAAGAAAAAGGTTTTCCTCATCACCCCTCTATTCCTTCTACCAATCACTTTAAATCTATGCCCCCTAGTCACTGACCTCTCTGCTAAGGGAAATAGGTCCTTCCCATCTACTCTATCCAGGCCCCTCACAACCTTCTACACCTCTACCAAATCTCCCCTCAGCCTCCTCTGTTCCAGGAAGACAATCCCAGCCTGTGCAATCTTTCCGCTTAGCTGCAATTTCCCATCATGGTAACATTTTCGTACTGTAACCCTCTCTGTTGCAATTACATCCTTTCTGAAATGGGGTGACCAGAACTGCACACAGTGCTCTAGTTGTGGCCTAACTAGTGTTTACATAACTCCAGCATAACCTCCCTGCTCTTATATTCTATGTCTCGGCTAATGAAGGAAAACATTCCCTGTGCCTTCTTAATCACCTTTTGACCCATCCTGCTACCTTCAGGGATCCTTGGAAATGCACTCCAAGGTCCCTCCCTCACTTCTGCCCCTGTTATTATCCTCCCGTTTATTGTGTATTCCTTTGCCTTGCTTGACCTCCCTAAATGCATCACCTCACACTTCTCTGGGACAAAGTACATTTGTCACTTTCTTAACCACCTGACCAGTCCATTGACATCTTCCTGCAGTCTACAGCTATCCTTCTCACTACCAACCATTCAGCCAATTTTTGTGTTGTTTTCAAACTTCTTGATCATGCCCCCTACATTTAAGTCAAAATCACTAATATAAGCCACATAAAGCAGGGGACCTAGTACTGAGCCCGTGGAACCCCACTAGAAACAGTCTTCCAGTCACAAAAACACCCGTCAACAATTACCCTTTCTTTCCTCCCACTGAGCCAGTTTTGTATCCAGCTTGTTACATTCCCCTGGATCCCATGGGCTTTTACTTTTTTCAACCAGTCCGTCATGTGGGACCTTGCCAAAAGACTTGATAAAATCCATGTAGACCACCTGAACTGCACTACCCTCATCAATCCTCCTTGTTACCCCCCCTCAAAAAATTCAGCTAAGTCAGTCAGACATGATCGTCCCTGAACAGATACATGCTGACTGTCCTTGATAACTCCGTGCCTTTCTAAGTGACAGTTTATTCTGTCTCGGAGAATTGATTCCAATAATTTGCCCACTACTCAGGTTAGACTGACTGGCCTGTAATTGTTTGGCCTATAAACTTGCTCCATTTTTAAACAAAGCGTACAAGATTAGCAGACCTCCAATCCTCAGGCACCACACCTACATCCAGTGAGGATTGGGAAATGATGGTCAGAGCATCCGTTAGATCCTCCCTGGCTTCTTATAACAGCCTGGGATACATTTCAAGCGGCCCTGGTGATTTATCCACTTTCAAGGATGCTACTCCCCTTAATACTTTCACTCGCTCCATGCTTATCACATCCAGTGCTTCACACTCCTCTTCCTCAACTACGATGTTTGCATCGTTCCCCCCCCCGTTTAGTGAAGACAGACAATAAGTATTCATTTAGAACCGTGCCCACAGCTTCTGCCTCTACACACAGGTTGCCTTCTTGATCTTTTATGGGACTGACTATTTCCATAGTTATCCTCTTACTCCTAGGGGAGGATTTACCCCTCATCGGGCAGGTATGGTAGGCAGGCCCGAGAAGGGCAGTGAGACTGACCGCCGCCCGCGATCGGGCTCAAACCGTGATTTTACGCCGGCTGGCCAATTAACGTCCGGGCGTCATGAAAGGCGCACTGAGAGCCTCAGCGCTGCCGGGGGAGGGTGGGTGAGAGCGGGAGGGGCACGAGCGCTGAGGTGTGTACGGGGGGGTGAGGGTGGGGTGGGAGCAGGCGCATGACACATCCCTGAGGGCGCAGAGCTGCCTCAGGGAGCTGACAGGTTTTAAATACCAAAATAAACGTCTTACACATGAGACAAACATGTCGCCACATGTGACTCAGTCACACAAAGAGGGGAGTGCATGTTAAAAAAAATGTTATTTGATTTTTAGCAAGTGTTGGAAACCTCATCCCGCCCATGGGTGGGGTTTCGGCAAAAATGCAAAAGCCGCCTGGCCGATTCACCCGCCGAACAAGTTGATCGGGCAGAGAAAAGTGCAACTTAATTAGTTACTTAAGGGCCTTAATAGGCCTCTTAATTGTCGGCAGGCCCCACGCTGTCGTCCCTGGTGCACGCCCACCAACCCAAGAGTGCGCAATGACATCGGGACACCCGCCCAGTGTCACCGCGCACCATTTCACTCCCGCTCGGGTCAGGCACGCGCTCAACCACTGCCCGAAAACTCCTGCCCTTAATGTATTGGTAAAACATCTTTGGGTTTTCCTTGCCCTTGTTCTTTCATCCCCTCGCTTTACTTTCCTAATTTCCTTTTTGATTCCACCCCTGCACTTTTTATACTCCTCTCAGCTTTCTGTAGCATTGAAAGGGCTCCAGGCATTCCAGTAGACCAGACATATCCAACCAATAAACGGCAGCAATTACTAAACCACGTAGAACAACTGCAGGATTTAGTGACAACAGCGGAGTCCAGATCAGAAGGTATGGTCAAATATATAGCGCCATAGTCAAGCTACAGTCAGGTATAATGTCCAACCATGGTCACCACAACCCATGAAATATCGCCAAGCCACAGAGGCAGCTCAAACATGAGACACAAGATTGATCCCTGACCTCCCACGGAGAGACTCTGAAATTTTATTAGGAAGGGTGCAACTGGGAGGTGACTTTATGGGAATGTATAAGACAAGAATAGCATGGGAAAGGAAGATCTGAAGCACTAATTTGTGAACACAGATTCACACTAGTAAATGGCAAACTTAGGAGCAATGTCAGAAGGGTTTTCACATCAATAGGTTTGAGTAAAGTAATGGAGCAAAAACATGATACAATTTAAGGAACCGATGGATTCTGTGATGGAAGAATTTGTAGATCTTCCTTAAGTGGGCCAAATGGCATCCATTCTTGTGTATTGTGTGCTGCATTTCAAGAATACATTTGCAAATTAAACTTTTTCAATTAAACTTACAATTTTGATGATAGCAACCGGTATAAAAAAGCTGCACACAAAGCATTTGCAAACAGTGAGCCAGCAACTGTGAATAAAAAGAAAGGAGATGGTTAGAACATGTGTTATAAACAACATGGACATCCAACAGAGGCTACATATCCACAAATCAGCTCGTCCAGCACTCCACAAAAACCCTCTTGCACAATGATCCCTCATGCCATTGGCTCATCCGAGCTCCAGTAGACTCGACATATCCAAGCACCTATAAAAGGGCAACCTTGGATGTGGTGCTAGAGAAGGCCTGAGGCCTATTGAACCAACTGGAGAGAAAGGGCATTGGCAAGAGGGGTTAACAATACAGAGTAACATCCAATGGCCTTTATTTCCAGGGGAGTGGAGGATAAAAGTAGGGAGCTCTTGCTCCAACTGTACAAAACTTTGGTGAGGCTGCTTCTGGATTATAGTTTGGTCATCTTACTTAAGGAAGAACATAGTTGAATTGGGAGCAGCTCAGAGAAGGTTCACTAGGCTGATTCCAGGGATGAAAGGGTTGTCCTATCAGCAAAGGGTGGTTAGGTTTGGCCTTCGCTCATTGGAGATTCGAAGAATGAGCAGCGATCTTAATGAGATGTATAAGATTCTGAGGGGACCTGACAAGATGGATGCCAAGAGGACTTTTCCTCTCGTGGGAAAGCTAGGACTTGGGGGTCTACCATTTAAGACAGCAATGAGGTGGAATTTCAATCAGAGGATCAGTGTTTGGCATCCTCTTCCAGGGAGAGCAGTGAAGGCTGTGTTGTTGAATATATTCAAGGCTGAGTTAGATAGATTTTTGACTGGCAAGGAGCTTAGGGTTTATGAGGGAAGGCAGGAAAATGGAGTTATGGCCACAATCAGATCAGCCACGATCTTATTTAATGGCGAAGCAGGCTCGATGGGCCGAATGACCTACTCCTACTCCTATTTCTATGCTCTCCACCTGTAGAATCATAGAGCGGAATGTTATGGCCCCATCGCGGGAGGGGGCGGGGCCATGAGATGGGGGGAGCCATTCAAAAGTACGTTGACTTGGACGGGACCGTAAAATCCCGCCTGTGTAAAACTCCGCCCGTCGGATGATATAGCACAGGAAGAGGCCATTCGGCTCCTGCTGTGCTGCTCTTTGGAAGGGTGGTCCAGGTGCCTGCTCTTTCCCCATGGCCCTGCAGCTTTGTTTCTCCCCTTTCAAGTAATTATCCAGTTCCCTTTTGGGATTCCAGGGCTGCCAGCCCTGCAGGATTGCCCCGGAGTCTCCAGGAAATTAAAGGCAAATTTCCTGGACAAGGAGGCAAGTAGCCCTCAGAAGGAAAGGTAGAGTCAATAAAAAGGATTCATTTTCTTTGAATGCACAATAACGGCGGTGAGGGAGCACCAGGTTTGATGGACACTCAAGAATCCACCCAATGATCTAACCATGATCTCGCCTTTGCTTCCCAAAGGCCTGGGAGAGGGTGAGGGTAGTTGTGTCATGTGACCAATGACGGGAGTGGATGGAGCAGGGTGGTTGAATGCCCGGAGGCTGTGTGATAACACCTCTTGGAAGGGGTCCAACCAAAGCTGGCGACATCGCATTCAAACCGAATCAAAAGAAGAGACTTCCAGAACAGGCACTGGCCGGGATTTTCCATTCCTGCGATGATTCCTGTCAAGGGCAGGACCGGAAAATCCTGGCCGCTGCGTTTTAACAAGAAAAAAGCAAAATACAGCGGATGCTGGAAGTCTGAAACAAACAACAGAAAATGCTGAGAACACCCAACAGGTCTGACAGCATCTGTGGAGAGAGAAACAGGGTTAATGTTTCGAGCCTGTGGAAGGATCACACAGACTCAAACCGTTAACTCTGTTCCTCTCTCTCCACAGATGCTGCCAGACCTGCTGAGCTTTCCCAGCAGTTCCTGCTTTTATTTTAACAACAACTTGCATTTGTAAAATGCCTTTCCAATCGTATCACGTCTTGAGGTTCTTCGCCTGGGCCAAGCGAGGAAATATTAGGACAGATGACCAAACATTTGGCCTAGGTGGAAGATTTTATGGAGGGTCTTAAAGGAGGAGAGAGAAACAGAGATGCTTAGGACACCGTTGCAAGGTAGATAGGATTGTAAACTCACATTGATTTGGTACCGTATCCTTCATGATAAGCTGCTGCCGAAATGGCCACAATCAGAGCCGGAAACCCATAGCCAATCCAATAAATGAACCTCTTGAGAGGAACCTTGGGGGCAAAGGCTACCTGCACCATCAGGTAAATCTGGATTCCTTCTAGAAACATCCAGGCGAACACCGACAGAAAGGAGTAGTGGAGAACGGCTGCGATGATACCACAAAGAATCTAAACAGAACAGTCAGGGTGTTAATTCAGTGCACCAGCAACTGGAGCATAGATAGTAAGAGGACATGAAAGGGTATAATATCAAAACATATTTCATGGATCAGGGAGCTTCATTGAGATGCCTCAAGCGAATAACTTAGCTACACGCGTAAGAATTAATATTGTACAATTCGCTGCCCCAAAGTGGGTTCAAATCTCTCTGGCTGGTGTGAGTGATAGTTATATTAACGCATGCGGGGTGGAGGAGATGAATCACTCTGTTGGTTTAAGGAAAATGTTGGTCTCTTGATTAGTTCCCTTGTCAGAATAACTTCAATGGCTGCTGACTTGCATTGCCCATTTTCCACGATTACACACCCCCGTATATCCTTGGGTTGAATTATTGTCAGAGCACACAGTCCTAGACTCACCCTGTTGACTGGGCACTCCCAAGTAAAGAGGCTGTTGATCAACCAGGGAACATTGGGCTGGTTTTATCGTCCCCTCTAGATCGGCGAGGCTGAGGCCAATTCCACCACCCCAATGTCACCCTCTCTGAGGTCAGCGCCGACTGGAATGACATACTCTGATCATCAAAGCTCTTGTTACTAACGGTGCCCTGCCTAACCAGGGCAGGTGGGAAACTCAACAGGAACTCCGCGCCACTCCGCCCCCATAGATTGTCAAAAGGGAAGGGACGGTCACGTGAAATTGAAATGGGTTGAAGTTAAGGGAGTTGGCCATGAGGTGGAGCTGTTACCACAGAGGGTCCAAATGATGACTTTTGATGGTGGGCTTGATCAGTGAAGCTAAGGTCTGGTCAGATCAGAGGCATTTTATGCAAGGATTCCACCACTTTCTTCCATTAACTGTCTGATGAGATTGCGTGCCTGACTGGAACAAAGGGGACAATGCAGCATATCATGCCACCTCCCTTCGGCACGGTATCATGAACAGAAGGATCATTAGGATCTCTTACCCGATTTTTCGTTTGTGAAATTCCAAAAAGGAAGACTAAATCAGCGACAAACAAGCTCAGGCACAGGTTAACGTGGATGGTGCGTCTTGTGCCTTTAATGGGATGGCAAGTGACAAATATTGCAATTGCCAGTATCAGACACACCAGCGAGATGCTTAATCCAATCTGTGTGATGACTTTAACCTCAAACACATCTGGGAGATCCTGTGAACAAAACAGAGGGAGATCAGTCATCGGGATTATTTAATGAGTCCATTTCTCTTTGTTGTTGAGGGACTTTGCTAGCAGTGACAGGGCAGAAGGTAAAGGCAGTGTCTGCAAAGGGCAGTCTTGATAAAATGTCACGATGATACATTGATTTGAGATTAGCAACCGATGACGAGATATGGGCAATACTCAAGCGATTTCTACATCATAGGGGCATCATAACTTCACAGAGAATGGTGGCCAAAAGCTGCGGGATTACAAATTGAGCAGACGTGCCCAAAGCGATTGAAGGTTTTGGGAAAAATCGGGAAATCGGAAGGATCGGGAGAAACTGTTCCCAGTGGCAGGAGGGTTGGTAACTGGAGGGCAAAGATTGAAGGCAATTGGCAAAAGGGGCAGAGGATAAATGGGGAGTATCTCTTTTCAACCCAGCAAGTTGTTTTGATCTGAAAAGGTGGTGGGAACAGATTCAACGATATCTTGCAAAAGCAAATTGCACATGTGGTTGAAAAGTTAAAATATGCAGGTCTCTGGAGAAGCAGTTTCAAAGGGTATCGGTGCAGTGAGTCAAGTGGTTTCTTTCTGTACAGTGTGATTCTGAAGCTGATCTTATCAATCTCCGCTGTCTCAGGGAGTGATTTAAGTTGAGAGCGTAATGTGCATCCAAATCGATGATCGCTCTGCTCACACGTTTCCAGTAATAGCACCAGATGCAGATCAGAGGGGGCCAAACACACACAAACCTGGTACTGCCTTCTCCCGGGCTGACAGGCAAAAGCGCTTGGTGCTTTGTTGGCCAAATCCTTCATGATCATAAATTTCCCACCTCCGGTGCCAATTCTCGCTTGTAACGGGCACTGGGTGGACGACGGGCAGACTGAACCCACCACCTACTTGGGCCTGAATTTTACCTTGGGCAGGAGCACACTATCAGCGGGCCCAGGAGCAGTCGGGAAATGGGTGAAGGGTTCTCAAAATTCCCACATTTTTCATATCATCGACAAGGATATGACTTTTGGACTTTTATGGCAGAGGACCCAACTGCTGGGCTAAGTATAGAACCCTGCACACAGGAAGCTAGGCCCATGAAGGCCTGGGACTGAACATACCTGGGCTTGTTGAGCGTAGTGTGGATTATTGCCTGAAGCCAAATAACGAGAGGAGACAGAATACGCATTCTTCCCTTTAAAATAATCAACCCAGAGAAAGACTTCATCTTACATGAAACTAAAGCCCATCAAAATCTTGCATAAATAATCGCTACTAACTACTAAGGCAGGAAGGCTGCAATCAATGCATTTATGCAAGCCCATCAATACTCCACATATACAATGGCTTGCAGTTCAAGACTAGTGACAGGGACAGGAAGACAACGATAAACATCATGCGAGCCCATTAAAAACAACGAGACAACAATCACCTGAAGAAGCCCAAATCAGGCAAAGAACTAACCTTGATTTGGTTTCAGATAAGAAATTCGAAAAAAAACAGTATAACTGGGCCAGCAGTTACAAAGGTTGAAACAAAGTTTTTGGAGGGTGAGCTTTGGAGTGGTTGAAGCAGAGTTTAAGCAGGGAGCTGAGCCAAGCGGAGGAAGGAGATCTGGAGGTTTGCAGGCCCGCAGACAACATCAGGGTGAGGGGGACAGGGTGGCAGCTCAACCGAAGACAAGGCCGCAACCGCAGCCCTCCACGAAGATCGACCACCCACAACCGCGCCCTCCACCCAACTGAAGACCCTTCGCAGATTCCACAGACCAGGACCACATGGGAACGGCAGGCCCCAGAGGACACAAAGAGCGTCCCCCAAAACTGCAACCGGCTTACCTGGCTGGATTTCAATCTATCAAGGAACCCTGGTTGGTGAGCATGACCCCTGACCTCTCCTAGTTCAATTTAGTTAGGTTTTGGGGATGGGATAAGGGTAAGGGGATTAGTAGCGTGATTTTCCCTCGTTATGCCGTGTGTTCCCCATTCTTAACTAAGTGTGCTTTGTAGGTCTCTATAATCTCAGTGCAATCCTAATGTTATAAATCCATTTGTGACTTCAATAAACCCAGATTTTGTTTTTCTTGCACCAAAACCAGTTGTCTGCTGCACTTTGTCACAACCCCCCAAATAAGTCCAAGGTCTAGAACCCAGGGAGCGGGAGCGATTTGGACTGCTCAGAAGTCAGAGGTGAAGCTGACACACATGTCACCACCCCCTACATAATGGCAACCGAGGCAGGACCTTGGCAAAAGGGATGCGATGCAGTGGACACGGATTTCGAAGAGAGAACTGTAATGGGAGAGAGGATTTCAAATGATGTGTTCAGTAAGGTGAATATGGGAACAAAATGGGTCACTACTCTGTTAAAGGCTGGGCACCCGGTAGACGCTGCAGATAAATGGACAGAAGGGAAGGATCATAAAAAAAAATCCATAGAAAAGGCCGTCTGGCTGATGTGCTTCAAGACACAGATCCAGCTTTCGGACTGGCTCGTTGAAGCCCAGGCAGCTGGGATTCAGGATTCAGCCCTGGAAGTCCAAACAAAGACCCTAGCTGGGGAGAAGTTACTGTTAGCATTGCAGGCTCTGAACCAGGAAAGGGTGCAGTTAGTGGGGGAGCATAAGACCCAGCAGGAATATTGACAGTGTCAGGTCACTAAGGCCAAGAACAATGAGCTGGGGTTGTGGGAAAAGAATGCCCGCCTAGCAAGACAAGTAAGAGAGCAGGAGGAGAAAGTAAAAGGCTTACAGGCAGCCTATAAGATAGTGAGCGCACAGGGGTTTGAGGATGCAGACCATGGCCCCTGCCAGAAGCAGATAGAGAGTCTGAACCTTGCTCTGAGGATGGCAAAAGGCATTGTGAGCCTCATAAGCCCTAGTGCAGCCCAGGTCAACTTCACAGGGAACCTGGGAAGGACGGTTCAGACACCACAGGTAGTGCCAAGGGACTACCCGGTTGAGGAGCAGGAGAGCCTACGACCACCCGTAGCGCCAAGCTTTAGCGAAATCTGGCGGGGGGGGGGGGGGTGGAATTAGGGGCAGAAGCTGAGGAGGAAAACCCCCAGCAAGAGAGGCTGGGACCGGGGCCAATGTGCCCGCCCCGGCAACAAAGCTTCGGCCTGCCCGCTGGTAATGGGGATGAGGGACCCCTCCAAAACCAGTTTGTAGTTCCCCACGGCACCCAACAGCTTAGGGCCTTGGTAAGCCATTTACCTAAACTTGCAGCAAATGGGGATCCGAGCCAGCCAGTCAAAAAGCACGGGGCGTTCCCCACACGAACTCATGACTGGGAGGGTTATGCGGGACCCCCACCCATGTGCTAGCCCCGGTGCTCAGGGAGGGTCAGCTCAGAGAGGTGAACCGGGACAGCTTGGTCAGGAATCTGTTTGAACACCTTAAACAGGTTCACTGGCAGGCTGCTAGCAACATGGGAAAACAGTATCGGAGTAACCGACTGCTGCTAGAACCCCGTACGCACCACGAGTGGGAGATAGGGGATCAGGTTATGGTTAGGAATTTTGCTGGGGTAGGCAATCTAGAACCATTATACATGGGGCCCTACAGCATTGTAGATATGGCAAGCCCCATGGTATAGGCCATAAAGCTGCCTCGGCACAGCAAATGGTTCCACATTAACCAATCGGAGGCTTGACTAGTTTTCGCATTCGGATGTCATTACCAGATGGTCCATGTGCAGCTTGGAGAGGACCAGGTGGTACCAGCATAGATCCCGGCCCATGCAGCAGGTTAAGGATAGGGAAAGATCCCAGCGGAAGGGCAGAAAGTGCATCGCATTCAATGGGGCAGAAGCGTTAATCCAAATCCCTCACATTTATATTTTAGTCTTTGTGGTAAAAAGTCCCTTTAAGAGAATGTAGCTAATTGACCATGTGACTGTATTGACCAATCGCTACACAGTGAGGGCTACATGGGTAACTCGGAAGCCTAGAGCTGGAGGTGATTCACATGGTGTTCGTGCTCTGTTCTTAATTCCAATAAACCACCCGTGTTTATTCTGTCAATCAGTCTTTCTGCCTATATTGTTTCAAGCACCAACTAATGTGTTAATATCAAGGGCACAGCCAGCGTTCACAGGACAAAGCGAACCTGATAACCAAACATATAAAAGTCTTTCCTTTCTCGGAGATGCTTGGAGTGTGACCTGTGGAAGGGCCACAGGTTGGGTCACACAATGCCAAGTTGGTAAAACATGCTGGGCCAATTGGTACCATGAAAATACACCAGGGTCCTATTGAATAAAATAAAACCTGTTTGACGATGAGAAGGTTTTTATTACTTTGTGAAATGGATTTACAGTGATGTGTAATTGGCCGATTTAGACAATGGCGCCTGATTTGCGTGGGTTAACATGATTCACGCCTGTTGTTGATGGCAACTAGGGCCGTCCATTTTAAGGGCTTCACCAGAATGGTGATGGCCTGAACATTGGCAAGATTGGGGTGGTATTGTGTTACCGCCTGGATCCCACCCAAAAATGGTGATGGAAATTGGACCTCACCTGTGCTAATATCATGGTGAATTATGGTTATGAATTTTGTAGAAATTGCGATCAGTGGTAAAAATACATGAAGTTTAATTTTAAATCATAATGATCTAAACCTCATGATAACACCTCCAAGCCCTCATGTTACTCAATTCACTCTTTTCATCCATTTCATTGGCTTTTTCTCCCTATCTGTGTCTCTCCTTGGTATCCGTCTGCCTCTGTTTCCTCATTCTCTTAGCCTTGCCTGTCACTTTAAGTTTCTCAATCTCTCTTCACTTTCTCCTTCATAACCGCACATACGACCCTGCCTCCCTCAGCAGACCAGAACCTGTTGGTCTACACAGCGAATGATCCCGAACATTTTGTACCTTGAGTGCTATCAGTACATTGAAGTTGCCGGGGGGGAAACCTCTGCACACACACACTGCCTGGCTTCTGTTGTGCTTCACCAGCTCGCAGAGTTTCGGAGTGCCGATGCTTCCGTTCACTGTGTGATTCATGGAGACACAGGCTGCAATCAACATGTTTTCGTCGGTCTGCGGAAAAGACAAATGACAAAAAAAGGGGACGAGAAATACAGGACTGAAGGTGTTGTATCTGAATGCACGCAGTATACGAAATAAGGTAAATGAGCTTGCAGCGCAGATTGAAATTGGCAGGTATGATGTGGTGGGCATCACAGAGACATGGCTGCAAGGGGATCAGGACTGGGAGCTAAATATCCAAGGATATACATCTTATCGAAAAGATAGGCAGGTTGGTAGAGGAGGTGGGGTTGCTTTGTTAGTAAGAAATGAAATTAAATCGATAGCAAGAAACGACATAGGGTCAGATGATTTAGAATCTGTGTGGGTAGATTTGAGGAACCGCAAAGGTAAAAAAACCATAATGGGAGTTATGTACAAGCCTCCGAACAGTAGTCAGAATGTGGGGCACAAGATGCACCAGGAGATAGAAAAGGCGTGTAAGAAAGACAAGGTTACAGTGATAATGGGGGGTTTCAATATGCAGGTAGACTGGGAAAATCAGGTTGGTAGTGGATCCCAAGAAGAGGAATTTGTGGAATGACTACGAGATGGCTTTTTGGAGCAGCTTGTGGTGGAGCCCACTAGGGAACAGACAATTTTAGATTTAGTGATGTGTAAAGAGGCAGATTTGCTAAGGGAGCTTAAGGTGAAGGAACCCTTAGGAGGAAGTGACCATAATATGATAGAATTTACCCTGCAATTTGAGGGGAAAAAGCTGGAATCAGAGGTACCGGTATTACAGTTGAATAAAGGCAACTACAGAGGCATGAGGGAGGAGCTGGCCAGAATTGACTGGGAGATGAGCCTAGCAGGAAAGACAGTGGAACAGCAATGGCACGAGTTTCTGGGAGTAATTTGGGAGACACAGCAAAAATTCATTCCTCGGAAGAAGAAGCATACTAAAGGGAGGACGAGGCAACCATGGCTGACAAGAGAAATCAGAGACAGCATAAAAGCTAAAGAGAAAGCATACAATGCAACGAAGAGCAGTGGGAAACCAGGGGATTGGGAAGCCTACAAAGACCAACAGAGGACAACTAAAAAAGAAATAAGGAGGGAGAAGATTAAATATGAGGGTAAACTAGCCAGTAATATAAAAGAAGATTGCAAGAGTTTTTTTTAGATAAATAAAGGGTAAGAGAGAGGCAAAAGTGGACATTGGGCTGCTGGAAAATGACGCTGGAGAAGTAGTAGTGGGGAACAAAGAAATGGCGGAGGAACTGAATAGGTACTTTGCCTCAGTCTTCACGGTGGAAGACACGAGTGACATCCCCAAAGTTCAAGAGAGTGGGGGGGCAGAGGTGAGTATGGTGGCCATTACCAAGGAGAAGGTGCTAGGAAAACTGAAAGGTCTGAAGGTGGATAAATCAGCTGGACCAGATGGATTACACCCCAGAGTTCTGAAGGAGATAGCTGAATCTGAAGGAGATCCGCCATGGAGCTGGAAATTCCCGCCCGAAGTCAAATTTTCCGTCCCGCCCATGACAATTCCTGGCTTTAGAGTAAACACCTTTGCTTGGGAGGCATCCAAAAATGGGGGTGGAATTTCATGCTCTCTGTCATGGCTTGAATGGAGGTCCAGGGTTGGGGTGGGGGTGGGGGGGTGGGGCGTACCTTTAATCCGGCAGGAGGGTGCTGGGTGGGGTCCCTGCTGCCTTCCCACTGCTATCCCAATTAATTCCGTGGTGGAAAGACACATTGCCAATTGAGAACGTACTGGGACAAAAACTTGGTCAAAATAGTAGGTTTTAAGATCAACTTAAATGAAGAGGAGAAAGGCAGGAGAATATTTGGATTTAACTGCAAAATATAAAGGCTATATCAAATACTAACAGGGAAATACACCAGCGGGATATTATAAAATGGGGTCTCTCAAACCTCACTGTGTTTGAAGGTGAGCGTGCTGACATAGGTAGGAGAGTCTGTCCAAGTGTCGTTCATCGCCATGGTGAATACTTCTAATTTCAAGGCCTTATCTCTTTGGTCTTTATCCACAATCTCTATCAAGCTCTCCGACAAAGTAAGTTCCATGTTTTTGTAAGCATCCAAGGCCATGCAAGGCTTTGTTTTATTCTTAGCCCTTTCTGCTGAACAGAAGATTATCATTTTAATTCCTTAATAACACCTAACGTCAGCAACCCGCATTTCTTGCGTTGACATAACAAAGGCTAAATAAAATGAAAAACATTCACTGGTCAGACGGTGCTGCTTCAGGTTTGCTTCTGCTAGTTTTCCTCTACTGAAACCAACTTTATATCTGTTTCCCAAACTATAAATTCTGGTCAAGCTATTATATAAAAATAAGAGGAGATTGCATGAGTTTAAAATGGGGATTATAGTCCATTTATCCTTTCATTCCTTCTAAGTGGAAACAACATTCATTTTCCCCCTGTGTGCATCGCACAGAAGATCAATTAATTTTGAGAATTATTACTTTTTAATTGAACATTAAAAACCTTTACTATGTGTATACTCTGTTAACTCTTTCCATCAAACACTCCCATGTTCATGTTTATGACTGAAACTTTTCATAAAAACATGCTGTAATTATAATGTTCCCCCTATCTTCAGTGGGAATGATGCAGCACCATCGCTGGTGGGAGGGTGTAATTACAGTGTGACAAGTTTACATAGGGGGTTGCCATTATAAATGTGGACACGGGAATTCACAATAGCAATACACTACTATCTAAAAGGCAGAACATATGAGTTTAAAATAGGGATTGTATTTTTTTGTGATTCAGATCAAACTATCCAGCCCTGCAACTTTGCTTCATCTTGAAGATACACTATCGCGACAATACCTGGCAACCTTCAGTCAGCTGAATTCCAAAATCTGGAAGACTTTTTGAAGGTGCACTAACATTGGCAGGGCCTGAATTGAATTGACCCAGAGTGTGGGACTTGAAGCTGAAAAGGGCACCCGCACTTGCTCTCAGCAGGCATAGGGACTGCCCAACCTAGTGGGGAGCTTTGTAGTGAAATTCCCAGGGAATTCCCAGATATGGCGCCAAACTGCTAGTGGATGCCACTGGGAAGACAGAAGAAGAACCACCTAGGCTACAACTGAGTTCCCCTTAGCTTTGTAATTGATTTGCAAACTCAGCCGTCTATGTTCCACCTACTTTGCAGGGAATACAAGCCAGTCTGTGCAACCTGTCATCATCATGGGGTCATTTTTGTTTAGTTGCAGCCACAATCTAGGGAATATGTACCCCCTTCAAGTGTGGACTTCCTGAGATATGATGCCAAGAACTGAATGCAGTTCTCTAAATGGAGTTCTCAACATAACTCTGTGCATGACATAACTTCCAGCCTTTTTGCGAAAAACTGCACAATGTTTCATTCGATTTTTTATTTACTTTTTGCACCTGTCCACTAGCTTTTAATACTTTTTGCACCTGGTGCCTAAGTCTTTCTACTCATCCACGGTGTCTAACTTCTTGCCATTTAGGAAGTACACTGATCTATCTTCCACAGGTTCAAAGAGGATGGCCACACACTTTTTGACAGTCACCCTCATCTGCCAAAATTTTGCCCACTAACTTAATATATCAATGCCCCTTTGCCCCTGTCTCCGCTATTTAAAACACCACTCATCTAACGTCATCGGCAAACTTATTATCAAAGTCATTTATCAATATAGTTTATATTTTTTTATTCATTCATGGGTGTGAGGGCATTGCTAGCTAGGTCAGCATTTATTGTCCATCCCTAATTGACCTTGAGGAGGCGGTGGTGAGCTGCCTTCTTGAGCCGCTGCAGTCCATGTGGTGTAGGTACACCCACAGTGCTGTTAGGGAGGGACTTCCAGGGTTTTGACCCAGTGACAGTGAAGGAAGGTGATATATTTCCAAGTCAGGATGGTAAGTGGCTTGGAGGGGAATGTCCACATGGTGGCATTCCCATCTATCTGCTGCCCTTGTCCTTCTAAATGGTAATGGTCGTCGGTTTGGATGGTGCTGTCAAAAGGTGCCTTGGTGAGTTTCTGCAGTGCATCTTCTAGATGGTACACACTACTGCCATTGTGGATCAGTGGTGGAGGAAGTGAATGTTGAAGGTGGTGGATGGAGTGTCAGTCAAGCGGGCTGCTTTGTCCTGGATGGTGTCGAGCTTCTTGATCACTGTTAGAGCTGCACTCATCCAGGCAAGTGGGGAGTATTCCATCCCACTCCTGACTTGTGCCTTGTAGATGGTGGACAGGCTTTGGGGAGTCAGGAGGTGAGTTACTCTCCGCAGAACTCCCAGCTCCTGACCTGCTCTTGTGGCCACAGTATTTACATGGCTAGTCCAGTTGAGTTTGTGGCCCATGGTAGCCCCTAGCGCGTGGATAGAGGGCGATTCAGTGATGGTAATTGCGCTGAATGTCAAGGGAAGATTACATATAACGGTGTGACCTTGCTGTTAATCATTGGAACCAGGGTGGGCCACACAGGCTGTTCCACTACCCAATGCTATCATGGACAATCTGTACCTGAACTCCATCGACCTGCCATGGCTCTATAACCTTTTATACACACATCCGGCAAAAACCTATCAGTCTCAGAATGAAAATGATGAATTGCATCTAATACTTTTTATTTCATCAGGTACATGTGGGTCATTCAGTGAAGCAGCAATACCATACCAGATGCTATCCCTGTAATTGCAGCTGAATTGACTGTCATGGTGTTGTCCAGAGCAGGTGATCTTACTGGTTCGAAGTTAATGCTGACAACTTCCCATCTAGAATGTTGTATTTGAAGTTCTGAAAATACAAGAGATGAACCTTACTTAAATTCTGCTGGAGAGTTTGTATATACTTTAATGGTATCCGCCACAGCTCACTGGTAACAAACCTTACCTACGATTCAGAAGGTTATTGGCTTGAGATCTCGTCTTCCAACTCCAGTGCATTATTGAGGGAGCATTGTGCTATAAGAGGTCCCACAAATATCATTGCGCTAATGGCCAGATCGAGTTTCTCTCGTGATGTTGGGAAAAGGAAAAAATTGGTCAGAGCACCATGGGAGGCCTCATGCTCTTTTTCCAATAGTGCCAGGGCCTTTTTCTGATATCCCCTTGAAAGGATAGATGAGGCCTCGGTTTAACGTCTCATTCAAAAGGCAGAACCTCTGACAGTGCAGCACTGGGAGGTCAGTCAAAATATATCTAGTGCTGGAGTGACACTTGAACCCAGCTAAGAGGGCTACCTACTGAGCCGTGACTGACCCTTGTCTGGTATTTACTGCATTTACAAGCCTATCCACCATCTACAGGGCACAAGTTAAGAGTGTAACTCTCCGCTTGCCTGAATAAGTGCAACTCCAGCATCACTCAAGAAGCTCTACACTAGCTGTAGTATTGAATTGTTCAGCTCTTTATAGTGTGTATCAGTTGACTCTTCTCTGTACCATTAGTCAAGCCTGAGTGTGGTTACAGAGAGAAACAGGAACAAAACTGAAAGCAAGAAGCCATAAGCATGTGACCAGGCAAGTCAAAAGTATTGTTAATAAAACTTCTGTTTAGACATAAAAGCTGGTGTCATCTCTACATATCTCTGAGGTACAAAACACAGCAACTAGTGAAGAGGTGGAAAATAGCTTAAATTTACCAACTCCGGCAACTTTCATTTCTTCACCAGGAGATCCACCCATACCATTGGGATTAATGGATTTCACAGTTCAAAGCCTACTTGGTCACTACAGGAATAGACAGTCCACATGTAGCAGTGGCCCACAAGAAGGTATTACCCGTACATTGTCTTGGAGCAGAAAGCCAGTGACTATCCAAGCAGCTTACATAGGACACATTGACGTAAGAGCTTTTGACACATCCTTCACACCAAAGAAAAGTATGATAGTTAAACAGTATACATTCTGCCAAAGGTGTCATGGGGCCAGTCACGGTCAAGTACCCTCAGAAATGCTCCCAAATTGTGGAGGTACCCATCGGTTTCCCACAGGCTGCCCAGCTCAAGGGAAAAAATGTAACTACTACCTAAAGAGGAACCTAAAGATGTGCAGCTCGTTGAAGAAGATAACTTCATTGGTTCAACATATGGGGAAGTCTCTTCCTGAGAATTTCGGTCCTGCAGAATGCCCTTTGGATGAAGGTCAACACCTCGCGCATTCCAGAAGATCGCTTCTTCAGACTTGTCAGGCTTTGAGCGGACGCTCAAATTACTTGACGACGATTGTGTTTGACCATTATAGTATTGCAGGCAGGATTAGAGATAGCAAAGCGACTTGTGACATCAAAGACCACATGGTCACAGTAGTTTCACACACAACTGTGAATCTTATTACGCGAGAGGAGTTGAAGATAGAATCAGCGACAGACAACGTACTGCAGAAAATAAGCCAGTACCCAAAAACTGAGTGGCCTTGTGAAATAGAGGGAGAACTGATCCCACACTACAGAGTACACAACAGACTCACATTTGTATCACACACAGAACTCAAGCAGTTAGCCCAACAGTGCTACAGCAACGTGCATTGAATCTAGTCCATGAAGGACATTTGGGTGTTTGTTAAAATGAAACAACAATCCCGTGAAGCAGTCTGGGGGCCAGCAACAGATCGTCAAGTAGAAGAGTTTATTAGGAACTGCGTAGCATGTAAACTCAGTGAAAAATCTGTTAAACCATGTCCCGCACCAACCCCACGACCAACAAAACCTTGGCAACAACTGCACCTGGATGTTTTTGGAAAAGTGCAAGCAGCCCCTAGGAATCAATGGCTGGAAATCGCTGCAACAAATTCCATAACCACTGCTTTGGTCATTGACATTTGATAAATGTTGTTTACAAAATGGGGCTTGTCCAGAAACTAGATAAAGGACCACAGTTTGACCAGCTGGAGTGTTCCCATGTTTCTTTTATCTGGTCGATCGGCCAGTACCTGAGCCGACTGTAGTCAACCTTCCTGCCTCTCCCGGGGGGACCCATTTAACATGGGAGCTCATTCTACATGGACAACTCTTTATAAAAGAACATATTTTAAATCAGATGGCAGACATATCAAATTATAAAAGAAACACCAGAGAATATGATCCTTTGATAACTATTTGGAATAACGGATGATAAGGGTTACTCAGTCTGACAGAAATGTTCTTAAATGACATCTATTTGCAAGCACTTATCATTTTCATTGCACAAATAACTTTGTCAAAGTATCTTCATTGTAACATAGCTTTCAAATACATGGAACTGAATTCTCTGCTGGAATACTTGGCCCAGAAATTGGTACCCATTTTCAGATAGAATTCTGCTAAGCAGAGGTACTAAAGGTTACGGAGCCAAGGCAGGGAGATGGAGGTGACATACAATATCTGTCATGATTTAACTGAATGGTGGTAAAAGCCTAAGGGGCTGAATGGGCTCATCCCATTTTTCTGTTCCTATCTTCACCCATCAGAAATCTGAACACAACAGTATCTCTCCAGCAAGATGCAGGCCTGTTCAGGCTGCACTGGGGAAAAGGGAGCGCCCAGAAAATGATGGATTACCATTAGAAACACAGCTAGTACAGCATAGGTTCTTTGCCGAAAAGGATCTTAGAAACCTTTGGCCTGAAAAAGCTGACAATCGTCTGGACAAGACGAAGGACCCACCCCAAATTAGTCAAGGCCCTCCAGTAAGATGGATATCCTGGAAGCACCACCAACGGTGGCTCGATGTCGTTAAAGGGACCCTGCTGTAAATGTGTGGTGACCAGGCCGAGGAAGACTTGTATGAGGGAGTGACCCAAGAATAAGGTCCATATTCTTATTTCCAAAACAAAAAGGAAGCCCTCACCAAACGTCTAAAATTTCAGGATTAAATAGACATCATAAGGGAAGTCTTGCATTTACATAACACCTTATACAATCATAGGGGACTACAAGTGCTTTACAGCCAGTTATGTACTTTTGAAATGTAGGCCGGACTTTTCAAGTTCCTTATTCCAGCTGAACAGAGATTTCTGGGAAACGGGGGATTGGAACCCAGGTCCCCAGAGCATTACGCTAAGCCAGCAGCAATGCCACTATGCCACTGCCTCCCCACAACTGACAGGTGTAAGGCTAGAAATTGGATCTTGTGTGGGGTGGTGAGGGGTGGGGGTTGGGGGTGCAGGTTGGGATGGGCTGTGGTTTGCTGCAGGGGGAAAGGTTATCAGGGGTGGAGGGGGGGAGTTCAAAAATCACAGCGAGTGGAGGGAGAGAGAGATTGGTGGAGGTGGGGTGGGGCAGGGAGAAGGCTTCCCAGAGGGACCCATGAAAGGAGCGCTCCTGCTCCTCTTGATCCACAAGGAGTGCTGTAAAAGGCATTTACCTGTGGAGTCGGCAGCTCCTGTTTCACCTTCACTGCCTGGATTCCCATCCCCCATAAAATAAGCACAGCAACAGTTCCTGCTACAATGGGGTCCAAACTACACTGAAGGGTTCAAATTTAAATATGTTAATAAAGTGCCGCTCCATGAAACGCTCCACCTTCAAAATGACAATGGGTTAGGGAAGCATTCCCTGCTTTTATTTTCATTTTCGTCCCCTACTCCCCTGACCCTCTTCCTGCCTGTCATGGGAGGATTAATATTGAGGCTTGTGTCTCACTGTAGCAAGGTACCAAGAAGGTGCTGCACTGTCAGAGGTGCGATCTTATGCATGAATGGATGCCCTGTATGCCCGGTGTCCTGGCTAATATTTATTCCTGAGGCAACATCTCTCAAAGAGATTATCTGGCCATTGTCACATTGCTAAATGTGGACGCTTGCCATGTGCAAGATGGCTGCCCCATTTCCCACAATGCAACAGCAACAACACTTCCAAAGGGTTTAATTGGCTGTGATGCACTTTGGGACATCCTGAGATTTTGAAAGGTGCTATCCGAATACAAGTTCTTTCTTCCTTTGTTATTGTTAGGCATTGAAATACGGTGTGTCTAGAAATTCCTAAAGTAAAATTGAGTTCCACCTTTTAATATATATATAAAGCTGCCTTTTGCAGTACAGTAACATTATTTATTGGAATGATTCAAAAAAAATCTATTCCATTTCACACCCCCCCCACCGCGCCCCCCCCACCCCACAACCAGCCCCCCCCCCCCCCACCCCCACCACCCCCCCACCCCCCACCTCAGTCCTATGGTAGGTCTCTCTTTTAGTGTTTCATTCTGACAATACACAGCATCTACTAACTTGAAAGAAAGGCAGACTTGCATTTATATAGCACCTTCTGAGCCACAGGGCGTCCCTTCTGCTGTCCAGCCAATGAGGTACTTTTGAAGTGCATTCACTATGGTAATGCAGGGACTGTGGCAGCCAAGGTATGCACAAAAAGCTCCCACGATAAAGACCAGGTCATCTGTTTTTTATGATGTTGACTGAGGGATAAACATTGGCCAGGACAGTGGGGAGAACCCCCATGCTCTCCTTCGAAGTAGCAGCACCTGTCAGAGCAGAAGGACCCTTGATGTGACATCTCATCTAAAAAAGGCCACCTGCCTTGAGACCACAACCAGATCTGCCAGGATCTTACTGAACGGTAGGGCAGGCTTGAAGGGCTGAATGGCCTACTGCTCCCAAGTCCTATGTTCCTCTGACAGCAAGGCACTCCCTCAGTACTGCACTGGAGTGTCAGTCTTGATTTTGTGCTCACGTCCAAGAATGGGACTTGAACCCAGGACCTTCTGCCTCAGAGGTAAGGGTGACCCATTATCTCAATCCTGAATTCTTCATATTATACTCCAGTCTCTGTATCTATGTCACCTATGCCAAGACATCTTGAATCGGTCCCAATTGGAAGTTTTCAATTTGCTGCCCAGGATTAGTTCACGAACCTGCTCCTCATAGGAACAGGAGGAAGACATCTTGAGCCAGCTCCGCCATTCTATCTTGGCTGATCCATGTCTGAACTCCATTTGCCCACTTTGGCTCCACATCCCCTCATACCCTTACCCACCAAGATTCTATTTTAGCCTTGAAAGCTGCAATTGTCCCTCAGCATTTACAGCCCATTGGGGGGGGGAGACAGTTCCAGGTTTCTACTACCTGCTGCGTGAAATCATGCTCCCTGATTTAACTCCGAAACGGCCTCTCTCTAATTTTAAGGTTCCGTCCCTTGTTTTTGAAATGGTTGCTCTGAATCCACTGCAACATTTTGAAACATTTCAATTAGGTCACACCTCAATGTTCTAAACTCCAGCGAATGCTAGCCAGGTTTATGTAACCCGCCCATAGACCTTAACCCTCTAGGGCCCATATTTATAAGGAAGGAATATTAAAGAGTCTTTTTTTTTTCCAAAATCTGTGGGTTATATGCATTACCTTCACTTCGTCCAACACCTTCTTCATATCCAGACTCGCAGGCCACAACAGAAGCTGTACATTGAGCTCCAACTTTACAGAGAAACAGCACTGAAAGAGAAGGAAGAAGGCTTAGGGTTTGACATTTGAGTGGTCGTTTAGTAAAGTGTAACTTTATAATGGGGGTTGCAGAGAAGCAAGTTGGGCGCCAGATGTTAGCATTAATTATTCCCATCTCAGATGGGAAATTGAGTTCCCTCTACTCCATCCAACTATAGGAAGTCCTAAAATACTGCAACATTGTGACTTCCTCTATTGTCCCGCATGCGCATTGTGTGCACTCAATGCACACGCTTGCAAGTTCATTGTTGTGCTAAACTGTAGACGGTGCTGTGACCCCGAGCCTTGCCTACCTCTCACTGTGCAGAAATTGAGAACTTTCGTGCCTTCTCCTGCTCACACTCAGTTAACAGAATTGGAAGACTCCTTAATCTTCCTCCTTCGATAGGTTTTTAATCCGAACTTTAGAACCTTCTTGGGGCACCTCGCCTGTCGGTCCAGAGAGCCGACGAGAGACGCCCTTTCTGGAAGACCCGTAAGTCGATCAGGCACTGGCCAGGCCACCAGTGGGCCTTCGCCTGGAATCAAGACCCCGGGGGCAGAGGTCTCACCTACTGTGAGCTGCCGGCCAACAGAGGCTGGAAGCCCTTGTGCACAGCACCACTAGTTTATTTACAGTATGTACATAGTGGATTACAGGAAAGGCACATCTCCCCTCAGGGCTGGCTGTCTTCTGCCTAGTGTATCGAGCACACGGCTGCCTGATGTCAGTGCTGCGTCATCACTTACCTCATAGAATAGCATATCCATTCTCTTAACCCTTTATACTACAAAATTCACTCTTAGAATGAAAAGAAGCAACTATTCCAGCCAAAATATGCCTCCCCTTCAAGGTTGTAGCTTGGCTTTTATTACAGGTAGCCTAAACTTATATAATGAAAGTTAAATCCTGCCGATCAGAAATAAGAATGGAAATTGATGGGAAAAAAAGTTCGGAAGAAAAGTCATATTGGCCTCCAAACATTAACACTGATTCTCTCTCCGCAGCAGGTCAAACTTACGCCAGCCTTGCTTGCCTCGGGTCCCCTACTCAATCACCAAGCTGGATATGCTGTTCATTTTCAACAGCACATTTAGTGCTGGCAACACACACTCTGCAATAAAGTAAATGATCAGGAAACACAAAGTTCGTAAGCTGCCTGCTTCAACAGGAAGGGGTGCGGCTTAGATGCACATTGTGAGCACCCTGCTCATTTTTGGTAATTGGCAATTTTCTAATCTGGCACCAATTTTTCCCCCTTTGCCGTCTGAATCTCCCAGTATTTCTCTTAACCAATCCAAGTCTGCTTCTGTATCTTTTGCTCACCAGCAGTTGGGGTAGAATTCTCAGGCCCAAGAGCGTCCGGGGAATGGACCGCTGACCACGATCGGCCCCCAGCCGCGATTTCACGCTGGCTGGTCAATTGACGGCCGGCTGGCATGAAAGGCACTGCCTGGGATGGGAGGGGAGGGAGGAGGGTGAGCGTTGAGGTCAGCACAGGCCTGCTGGTGGTGAGGGGGGTTGGGGGGGGAGAACAGAAGGACAGCTCCCTGAGGGCAGAGAGCTGCCTTAGGGAGCTGACAGGATGTAAAATGGGGGGGAAAAAAAGCCCATGCGTCAGAACGAGACACCTCAACATACGGATGACGAAAATCTTTTCAAAGTGTTTCAACCTTTCTCTTAATTAATCACGGGAACTTCATCCCGCCCTTGGATAAGGCTTCCTCAAAAAAACCGTGTCGTTGGACGGGCAGCTACGATTCGCCAAAAATTGCTACTTTAATGGCTTTAATAGGCCTCTTAATTGTCGGCGGGCGCACTGCCGACTATCGCACACGCCTGCTGAATGAATTATAACGCACGTGCACAATGGCAGCGGGACACTCGCCCGACATCATTGGGCGCTATTTCATGCTTGAGCATGTAGGGCGCGTGCCCCCATGCCAAACGGAAAATTCTACCCTTGGACGTGTTGAACAGCTCCTCGGTACGGTAGCATGTTAGTTATCTTACCGAGCTAATAACGCAGAGGCCTGAGTTCAAATCCCGCCACGACAGGCCGGGAATTTAAATGCAGTTAATTGAATGAACCCGGAGTAAAAGAAATGAAACTCCTGGATCGCTGTAAAAAAAAAACAGGTTCACTACTGCCCTTGAGGGAGGGAAGTCTGCCTACACGTGACTCCAGAACCCCACAGGAATGTGGCTGACTCTTAGCTGCCCTCTGAAATGGCCCAGCAAGCTGCTCAATGGCTTCAAGGGCAGCTAGGGATGGGCAACCACTGGCCTTGCTGGGAGTGCCCACATCCCGTGAAAAGACCAGGAAAAATATCGGGATAACCATTGCTTCTGAAACTGATGTTGGGCTATTTTCACCTCACGTGCTCTTTACAACGGAATTAAAATATAGAAAAGGAGGTCCTGGGGCTCCAATGCGGTCGCTTGCGCTGAATTGCTCAAAGCCTCAACTTTGGACACAAGGTTGGGAACTCATGCCTATGCATGTCTGTCAGGCGAGTCAGATCAATCGTTGTTTGGGGAGATTAAACTGGGCACCATTAGCGGATGGAAATATAAAAATGCTCTTGCCCCTTCTCCCTGCTCCTATAAGTCACATGCTACTTCCTGGGATTTCACGCTTCCATTAATATTCATTAATATCGCCCAAATTCATGTTGAGGAAAATTGAAACTTGCTACACTTTTCCTGCTATTTTCTAGTGCAATTTTCTAATCTAGTGCCACAATTTGATATATCAAACTGGAAGACCTCCTCTGGTAATCCATCTGTGTCTCTGTTACAACAGGGTGAGGAGCCATATCCTATCGCTTTGCAAACCCCTCAGTTGGTCACATTAAAGGTTTGTTTAAAATTCCGCACCGCCCCACCCCCACCTCCACCCACACCTCCACCCCCACCCCAGCCTCCACCCCCACACGCACCCCCCCTACCTCCACCCCCACCCCCATCTCCACCCCACCCACACCTCCACACCTACCCCCACCTCCACTCCCACCCCCACCCCCAGCCCCACCTCCACCCCCACACCACCCCCCCCCACCCCCACCTCCACCCCCTCCCCCATGAATACCTTTCCCAGTCCAAATGTATTAACTTTTTAACAAGGAGCCAATCAAACCAGGGGGTTTTCTTGAGTCAAAGAAAGAGAAAGTTTATTAGTCACCGAAAGCCAAGAGAAAATAATAAAATACACAATATACATTCAAACAGACTAATAAGGAAAAGTTAAGACTCCAAATAAAAGTGAAAAAGAATACATGAATAAGCCCTAGGTTGGTCTGTCAGGGGTACCTGGTGCTATGTTGCTGCTGTTAGGTGATTTCAGTGGAACTCTGAAGCTGGCTTTGACAGTTTTGCGGTTTGTTGGAGACACTTGTTGGCTTTTTCTCAGAGGGAGAGATGACCTGCCTGTGCCTGCAGGAGTGACTGTCCTCTTTTTCCTGTTGTTGGCTTCTCTCTAGTGAAACACCGGTCTCCAGCGAGACAGTGCAAGAGGTGGAGAGAGAGAGACAGGGACAGAGACAGAGAGACAGAGAGAGAGAGAGAGAGAGAGACAGAGAGAGAGAGACAGAGAGACAGAGAAGCAGAGAGAGAGAGAGACAGAAAGAGAGAGAGACAGACAGAGAGACAGACAGACAGAGAAAGAGAGACAGAGAGAGCGAGAGAGACAGACAGACAGACAGATAGTGGGGTGTTTTCCTTGCTTCTTTGTCATTGTTCTTCTGCTCTGCCCATCACTGGTTTCAGAGCCAATTTTAAACTCAATTCTCTATGTATTCTGGAGAGGGAAATAGGATGTCTCACATCCAAAGTTAATTTTGCTTTCATCCCAGAAACGCTTTGACACATTCTGAGATATAACTCAACAGGAGATGAATTTTGGGTGTCTGATGGGAATGTAGCTGGCTCGGGGGTGGGGGTGGGGTGGGGGGTGGGTGGGGGAGGGGGTTGGTGGGGGGTGGGTGGGAGAGGGGCAGTTTTCATTGTCTTCCCGGAAAACCGAAGTCCAGCCCTTTGCACTTTATACACCTTCCAATTTCAAGTGTCTCTGTTTGAAGTAGGCCCTGACTCCTCTTTGGGGGCAACATTCTACGCCCCCTCAGGTGAGGTCTGTCAGCATAACCCACATAGGAATTTTCCAGAAGGTTCCCTTTGTAGCATAGGCCATCTTTTGACAGTAGCTTTTCTTGTTTTTTTATATATAAAAAAAACAGGTTCTCATTAAACAGTTCAATATGTCCGTGGTTAGGTGTAGGTTGTAATCGCTCTCGCTCTGACATGATGTCGGCTGTCGTGACAGTCTCATTGCTACAGTTTTCCCTTTTCCTCAATCTGCTCTTTATGACATGAGACCTCTTCTCGCTGCTCCTTTCTGCTCTTTCTCAACGACCCTCCCCTCTCCACCACCTTTCCTCTGTGCTCTTTC
The DNA here is from genome assembly GCF_017639515.1 of Carcharodon carcharias. Classification (NCBI taxonomy): domain Eukaryota; kingdom Metazoa; phylum Chordata; class Chondrichthyes; order Lamniformes; family Lamnidae; genus Carcharodon; species Carcharodon carcharias. Next base: position 19,813,589 of record NC_054496.1, on the reverse strand, counting down.
CCGCATCGCTTTCTATCGCTTTGCCAACCCCTTCTTTAGTCCATTCCAATCAGCTTCATCTTCATCTGTTCCTTTTATCCCTTTGTTATTTCTACCACACTTTGTTTCCCTTGATCCTGTCTTTGTTTTCTCCTTCCCCACCCCCCCCACCCCGCTCCTGCTCCTCCACCAGCCAGATCTTGTGGTCTATCCATTTTGCAATAAAGTGACTGCCAAGACTTACAGAAAAATCCATGGGGAAAACATGCCATCTGCTCAGCAAGCTGGGGAATCCCATGAAAATCACCCCAATGCTTTGCACTGCCAACCAATAGAGCAATCCCCAATAATGATGTCCAAACAGAGGCCTCTACTCAGAGGTACGAGTGCTGGCAAGAAAAGATCAAAACAGAATTACAGATTTTTCTTCGAGTCTCACGTTTGCAACCACTGCAGTAGTTAAAACTTCAAGAATTAGTAGAAATGGGTGAGAGAAATCAATGGAATGATAATTCATAAAGAGATAAGGATAAGAGGGACAGAAGGAGAAAGAAAGAGGTTGGAGAGATAGACCAAGCAATGACTATCACAACCTGGCTTTGTACCTAATGCATGGTGTGATTGTCAAACTTACCCAGCAAGAAAGATGATTGATTCAGTGCCATGGAAACAAAACTCCTTTATAACGATCAAACATGTAGAGAGCAGTAACACTCTTGTCTCAAACTCGATGGTCATGCGCTGAACTTGAAACCACTGTTCACAACGAAATGTTCTTACCCTCCTTACCCCCCAGCTCTGATGCTTTACTCTGCCTTAGGAAGTGGAACCAACCACCAAGCTGTCCAACTAGTAAGTGAAGTGAACTACCAAGTGGGCGTGTGTGGTGGTGACGTGCTCAGGTTAAGATCATCATTTGTGGTGAATTATGATTGACGAGGCACAGTTTATGACGCCAGTAATTTTTCTTTGAAACCATAAAGAGACTGTCTTCACCGAATTAATAGTGATAACCTTTTATCTCATTTGCACTGCGGTCATCAGATCTATGTTGAGCATCGCCAGGTGTGGCTCAGGAACCTCACTTCATGACAGTCTCTGCTGCACTTCCTGTGGAGGAAGACAGTGGGCTGAGACAGCGCATGATTCACCGGCCTCTGTTTTTTCCGGGCCCCATTCTCGGCCAGCTGAACTTTTTGTTCCTGCTCGTCTGCAATGTCCTCCCTAATGGTCAGCCTCCAGAGGTCATGGCCGTCAGTGTCTGTCTCCCAATTGTCAGCATCAATGTCTGCGATCTTCATATCTCGCTTGCAGGTGGCCTCGCAGTGGAGGGAGATATGGATAGCCAGGAGGTCATGGCCCAGTGGCCAGTTGACCACACAGATGTTCGTTGGGTATACGGCCATCAGACATCCCATGAACCTGGCCAAGCCAATACAGATGTGTTACCTTAGCAATGAGTGTATGCTGATGGAATTTGCATGCTCCAGTACCTCTGAGTTGCTGACCTTGTCCTGCCAAAGTCTCACTTTGATTTTAATTTCTCTGCTCATCCAAATCAACCTTTATCCTTTGCTGCATAACCTTCACTCTGTTTGGGAATTGCTATTGGGGATTACTCTATCAATTGGCAATGCATCATAAATATACTCCTTTTTTTGAAATGTTGCCCATAGTTTGTCCTTTTCTCCTGTCATGTGCCCCATTTACTCCTGAACTGGCCCCTGGATAAGCTTCAATATTAAAATTCATGCCCTTGTTTTTACATCTCTCCATGGGATCACCTTCTCCCTATCTCTGGAACCTCCAACTGTCCAAGGTATCTGTGCTCCTCCAATCCTGGCTGCTTGCACATCCCAAATTTTAATCGCTCCACCATTGATGGCTGTGTCTTAGCTTGCTCAGGTCCTAAGTTTTAGAATTTCTTGCCTAAACCTCTCTGCTTCCCAACCTCTTTCCTCCTTTAGGATGTTGCTTAAACCTAACTTTTTAAGTCAGCTTTTGATTCCTTGCCCTAGTATCTCCTTACATGGCTTTGTGTCAAATTCCTTTTGGTAATGCTCATTTGAAGCACTGTGGGGCGTTTTACTACATTAAAGAGCAAGTTGTTGTTATTGTCCACCAGTATACCTGCCACATTTTCTTTCCAATTAATGTGTTCAAGTACCTCTTATTTCATTTGAATTACCTTTTTACAATCATTTGACTAGAGTCTCCCCTTCTCAATTGTTACATTATGTTATGATCAATATTCCCAAAATGCTCCCCTGCTCTTGCATTATTTACCCTTACACTTGATATTCTACAACCAGAACTAGCACTTCTTCCTTCTATTTTCACCTCTGTGGTGTCTAGCACTAAGTTTTGAGACTTTGGCTGTGATTTTCCGGTCCCGCCGCGGGACCGGAAAATTTGGAGAGGTGTCAGAGATTAATCACACCAAGGCATCATTTAATACATAGAAACCCCATTTATTACTTGTGCACAAGGGAGAACAATCCAACGAGAGCTATTGTACCGTCTCAAAGCAGAATACACAGAGACTTGCTTAAAAGCATTTTACAACCAATCAGTAAATTTTGCACATCTCAATCCATTTATTTGTATAAGTTAACTGATCAATCCATGTTTTAGTTAATTTCCATTCTTACACAAGAGATGCGGTGCCTACGCACTTGGTTATCAAAACTTTGATTACATTCGGCCTGAGAAAGAACAACATGGAATATCTCAGAGCTCATCCTACAACAGTGGTCAGACAAGATGGTATTGTTCTTCAAGGTTGTAGTATTTTTCTCTTAGGCCTAGGCATTTAATTCAATTTCTCCATTAACCCTTTTAGTACTAAGCGGGTTCCCCATTTGTCTAGGCCACCACACTACCCCCCTTTTGTCCTACAAGGACAATCCACCACCCTTAGCCAAGTTCTATGTATCCTAGCCGCCGGGCTTCATCCTCAGAGGGGTCTGGATCCCTGAGGAGAGGGAGGGAATAGATAGCTGGCTTGAATCAGCAAGGTAGGCACAGGAACCCAATGGCAGCTCGCCCACCCAAGTGCTACCCTTGGTATAATTTCTCCTGAGACCAGGCTAACCCCTTAACAACCACAAAGGTGGGATCGCAACTCCAAATGGGCTTTTACTGAACGAGGGCCCCTGTATTGCCTAGGGACCATGCGGAATCTGAGGGGAAAGCCAGAAAATGCATCTCAGAGAAGGAGGGGCTAACAGGAAAATGAGTACAAATCCAACATTCAGTCTGATTAGTTTGCGAGGCTACGACCTGCATGCGTTGAACTGCAGAATTAGTAGACCATGTCCCTGCAAGGACCATGCAGGACAGGATCCAAATCAGAGTCAGCATTCTGATGGCTCAGTTAAAGGTCCTGCACAAGCACTTCTGTCCGAGGTCAGCGTCTGCTTTAAGTGCAATGCATGGATCCACAAGGGTCATCCTTCAACCTTCACGTCCGTATGGGTGGTGAGCAGGACTTGAAAAGGCCCCTCCCTTCGAGGTTCCAAACAGTTCTTTCTCCTGAAGGACTTCACCAAGACTAGGTCCCCGGGCTGGTATTGATGGCAGTCTTCAATGGTGGGCTTTTTCTGAGCTTCTACCACCTGTGTATGCAAAATTTTAAGAGAATTAGTAAGCGCTCTACAGTAGGTAATTATTCCCTCATCCATAGCGTGGATGTCCATTTCCCTCGCAGACAAAGGTGGGGCCACTGGGAGGCGCATAGGTCGTCCCATTACAACTTCATAAGGAGAGAGGGTGGTGGTACGGTTAGGGTGAGACCGCATAGTCATGAGCGCCAGGGTAGAGCTTCAGGCCATTTCAAACCAGTTTCTTCACATAATTTAGCTAGTTTGTTTTTCAGAATACCATTTTGTCTTTCCACCACCCCAGTAGACTGGGGGTGGTATGGGCAGGAAAGGTGATCGCTGCATTGTAAGGCCCTCAACAGTTCCTTTCTCACTTTAGCAGTAAAATGAGGCCCATTATCACTCGATAAAATCGCTGGTATCCCAAACCTGGGTATGTATTCACGTAACAGCAATTTTACACCAATAACAGCATCATTCCGTCGAGTGGGATACAAACATACTGTAACTAAAACATAATTATATCCCATACATTTAGGCATTTGTATAAAGTCCATTTGTAGGTGTATAAACGGGCCCCATGGCTGGGGTCCCGTACCAGCAGTCACTGTGGGCGTCTTGCCTGGGTTATGTCATTGACATAGGTATGACAGTTATTACTAACACAATGCTTATTAGCATTTTACTATTCACTATACATTTAACATTCATTCTATATACAAATGTTAAACCTCTGAGCTGGCAACTGGTCAAGTCATCATTCTTGTATCGTGAGAGATTCAGTAAATGCTCATTAGTTACCCAGAAAGGGATTACCCCTTCATTAATCTGTCTTAAATTTTCTCCGGCTTGTTCCAGTGCCCAAAATCTAGAGGTGCTACATACTTCATTCCTGCTTGCTTCGTCTGAAATATCTTTCCCTATTTCATTTAATTTATTGATAGTCCCCACATGACTTGTGAGCACGGTAGCCAGGCTTTGGATTAACCAATGATGTCCCTATATTGAATATCGTAGTGGCATCGTTTATCAGGCTGCGCTTAACACGGTTCCCTCCCAAGCCTGATCGCATCTTGCAATTGAACTGAACTGCTTCAGTCATCAATTGGCATTTCAGAGCCATATAGAGTGCTTGGGTATGGGTTGAGCACCATTGGGGCAGGATGATTCTGATTCAAGACTATGGGTACCAGCTCATGGTGTACATTATCATACAAAACTTCTGATTAACCAGTACCAAACCATTCGTCAGTCCTGGATGCATAGTCGGACAAGATGATTCAGTCAGTGTGGTAATTAAGTGAGCTCGATCTGAAGCAAAACCTTACTACAACTTGAAAGCACTTGTTCTCCTACTGTTACATTTATCATTCCCCATTGCGTGTCGCATTCAGCACTGTCTGTGCTGTACCAAAGTTCCTCCTGCGGTGCGGGATGAGCAGTGATGATCCCTGACCTTGTTGCCAGTACTGATACGCCCACGACCAGGATCGTAGATCTGTGGAGACATTAACATCGGCTCTCGTTCTCATATCTACAAATGAGCATGTATCACCTGTCATAATTATCTCGTATGGTCCATGCCTGTTCGCTCTGAGCTCACCCTGACCATCACCTTATTCCCCACTTGGGGGGGTCTGTTGTTGCTCTTTGGATTTGCCTGTTTCCATATCCTTAACCATCTGTCAGTCTCTAACTTCCTCTCTCAACTAATGTAATTGCCTACTTAATTCCCTTACATTGTCCTGTATTTTTCCTTTCAGTGGCCCTACACCTCCCACTATAATGCCTTCAGATAATTACATGGCCCTTCCTGTTACCATTTCAAATGGGGTGAACCTGGTGGTCCTGCTTGGGGTAGCCCTAAGGCGCATCAGAGTATTGGGCTGTTCCCTGTCTCTTGATTGATGTTTTTTTTTAAGTTCAGTTCATCCTTTCCACTATCCCTGGACTCTGGGGGTGGTAAGGAATTTCTGTTTAATCTCCATAAGATTACACACTTCTTTAATGCCTCTCCCTGTGAAATGAGTTCCCTGATCTGAATCCATTTGGGTAGACACCGCCACTCCATCCAGTTTGCTCTCTGCTGCTGCTGTCTCATGTCAGACCTCAATTCCTTAAACAACTCTACAATGCACCCTCTTATCCTATCTTTCAGTGGCTCAGTATCTTCACTTCCAGTGATGGTTCTCTCTGGGAACCGCTTAACTCTGCCTGTCATCAAGGTGTTAATCCTGTGGTCTTACTTTTTGTAGCTCGCAGGCACATTAATATAATCAGTAATACATCTATTTAGCCTTTTTCCAGCTTTCCCTTTATCGGTATCCTTCTTGTGGTAAATTATTGTTAAGTATTATTTCTCCTTACATTTCAATTCCTGAACTACAGATTCCATATAGTTTTATCTCTAAGTTGTTTTTCTTTTGACCATGATCATCCTAAGATTCTCTTGAGTTCAGTTTCTCTACTGTCAACGGGGATCTCTGTCTCTGGATCTTTGCTTATCTGCCCTGTGCTGTTCCAATGCCTCAGTTGATGGCCAGATTATCAAATTCATTTCACTTAAAACAGTTTGTACATTATGTCCTCTTTCCCTAACTCATTTTCCTACTTGCCTCATACCATTTTACAGCTACCATCTTATCTTGTTCAGGTTGTCTGGAAAGACTTTAATATGAATAAAATATTCTCATAACAGTTTTAAAAACAGAAATCAGGTATTGACATGTTTTGCTTCATTTTCTTCTTCTCAAACATTTTATTGTCTCAAAAATAACCCACTAAATTGTGTCTGACCCTTTTCTTTTAGAATTATCCCAGATCCATTAACTCGGCCAAAAATTGGATTTCTGCCAAACTTTGTCAAGGTCTTGAGCTTAGCTTCATATTTTGGGAACAGACTTACAAATACAAAAGCTTGCAGCATTTGAATTAGTGACAATTGTTGTCAAACCTTTTAAAATGAAAGTTCCCTTTTGAGAACTTTATCAAGAACCAAACCTCAAATTTTTAAACTTGATAAGAACTGTAATTTACGCTATCAAAATTAAAACTAACTCTTTTTCGTGTGTAATGATTTGTATCCAAGTTATAATTTCTGTATGTTTATCGACACATTCTTTATCTTAGATAGCATCCTGGTAATTCAAAAGTAATCTGTTAAATTACACTGCACTTTACATCTCAAGATTATCCCAAATGCAAATTCCAATGCTTTTGGAAAGCAGATTTCCCTTAATATTTAATTAATCTCTTCATAAGAAACCCCTTTTTACCCATTGGAACCACCTAGACCTTGGGTTTATGTCTTTTGGTTTTCCTAGAATCTTTCTGAAATTCAAATAATATTTTTCCTCAGAATTTTAGAATACCAACTCATATGTATTAATCCCAATCAGTTTGGAAGCTGATGATGAGGGTTATTCCCTACTTGTCTGCAAGGGGGTGGTACAAGGGTTGGTTCATCTCAAACAAAGGCAAGCCCTGTTTTATCTTTACACTACCTTCAAATTACCATTTTTGCCAGAAATCTCAACTCAAACCTTATACTCAAAACTTTGGAATGTTTGAATAAACTTTTCCTTTAACCTATTATGGGGCTTTCGACTCTAAAGTGCTCAACCGCACACACAAAAGACAATTTAGGGAAGAAAACACATTAAAGCTCACATACAAATGCTTCATTGCACACAAACAAACACATAGATAAAGGTATGTATCGATACTCCTATAATATCGAACTTAACTCTAGACGAAGCTTCAAGTAGCAGTGGGGGGAATAAAGGGATCTTGAAGGCTCCACCTATTCCACTCCACCTTCAAACTGACAAAATCTCACATTTTCTCTGCTGCTGCTTGTCAATTGCTCATTAACCCCCCTAGGGGTACCCTCTTTCTCTCTCTCTCTCTCTCCCTTCAGCACAAACAGCTCTTGTAACTTAGATCAATTCATTTGTTTTTAGTTACAGAAAATTCAGTAGTGGACTATCTACCTCCCTTAAAACATATTATAAGCACTCAATTCTGTCCCCATTAAAAATTCCAGCTGGTGGGAAGCTCTCTCCTTCACCTTGAGTCCATTTAACCCAGTCAGAAACATATTAGACAATTTCAGGACCGTAATGGGTATATATATAAGTATTTGGGGTTCCCTTCAAAGGGGGAACCTGGGGGTTCTTTGTTGCCATATTTCCCTTTTTTATTTAATAATAGACACAAAAATACACACAGAAACTAAAGCTTCAACTCCAGGGGACTCGAACCCCTGGGTATACTATTACTACTTTTCAACTCCAGGGGACTCGAACCCCTAGGAATACTACTACTACTTTTCAACTCCAGGGGACTCGAACCCCTGGGAATACTACTACTAACTTACACTAAATTACTGGCCAAGTTAATCTAAATATTTAAACAGATGACTTACCCTGAGAGTCAGCCACAATGAGGCAGGCGAAGGCAGATCGCAGGTCAACGAACTCCAGAAGCCCAAGCTGGGCTGCCGTGGACTGAGGAGTCCCTGAACTGCGAGGTCCTAATGCTGCTGCTCCGTGACTCAACCCCAGGGGTTAGTCATCTCCGTGGAACCTCCAGAAACCGTCGGAGATTAATCACACCGAGGCATCTCTTCGTCATAGAAATCCCATTTATTACTTGTGCACAAGGGAGAACAATACAGCGAGAGCTATTGTACCGTCTCAAAGCAGAATACACAGAGACTTGCTTAAAAGCATCTTACAATCAATCAGTAAATTTTGCACATCTCAATCCGCTTATTTGCATACGTTAACTGACCAATCCATGTTTTAGTTAATTCCCATTCCCACCACAACAGGTGTGGTGCCTACACACTTGGTTATCAAAATTCGGCCTAAGAAAGAACAACATGGAATGTCCCAGGGCTCATCCTACAACAGTGGTCAGACAAGATGGTATTGTTCTTCAAGGTTGCAGTATTTTTCTCTTAGGCCCAAGCATTTCATTCAATTTCTGCATTAACCCTTTTAGTACTAAGTGGGTTCCCTATTTGTCTAGGCCACCACAGAGGCAGCCAAAAGTCCCAGGTAATCCTGGCCACAGGTGGGTCCAGAAAATCCCACCCTTCATCTTTTGTTTCTCAATCAACAGAATGTCACCATTGAATTGGTTGCATCCTGTACCATATTGAGGAAACATCACTGTATTAATTTCACTAGATTGACTTGGCCTTTGCACTATACGGTCTTTTTGAAAATTGACAGCAGGATATCCGTGAAGCCTTGCATTGTCTGTTGGTGGGGTCCTTTAGCTGAATTTGTGTGTTTTAAGACCATTGATCCTGAGTTTGTGCTTATTTGTGAGGCATTTTCTGTTGCTGAGCATGATAGAATTGTGTGCCAGTATAAAAATATTAAGTCTATGAGGATAAAGGGATAGTGGAAGAGTGGATATGAAATTAACAGAGGGAAGTAAAGCAGTGAGCACTGATGAACATGTCTTTTTTTTCACTCTGGAAGGAAGTATTCAATGATGGACTAAAGTGTTGCCATTAGCACCACTTCCTTTCTTTGATATATATCAGTGGTCTAGATTTGGGACATGATTTCCAAGTTTGTGTAAGGCACAAAACTCAGAAATGTAAATAAGGAGGAAGATAGTGAAAGAGGTCAGGAGGACATGGGTTAGTGAAGTGGGCTGACACATAGCAGGTGCAGTTTAATGCAGAGGAGCGTAAAATGATGCAAGTAAAAAGGAGCAGAGACAATATAAAGTAGTTGTGGCAACCCAGCCTTCCAACACAATTGCTGTGCCTTGTTTATTACGATGTATACATTCTCCACCAAGAGAGGTGAAAAAAAAAACACAGTTAACTTTCCAAATTTGGGGAAACAAAGTCTTGTTAAATTCTTCTACAGCCAACAGCCACCATCCCTACCCGCCACCAATATCCCTCCCACCCCCAACCCCACCTTTAGCTAATCCAAACTAGTCCAGGAGATCATACTATTATCTCATGAATGTCATAGACTACCTCCCTTTTTGTACAAAGTGAGCTTTGTCCCATCCAAATACCGGTCCAGATCTCACTTGAAGGGATTCAGTGAGTCAGTGTCCATCATGAGTAAGCAGCCTATTCCGAAGGTTCACTACTTGCTGGCCAAAGAACCACCTCCTACGATCTAACCTAGATGCGACCTTATACAACTTAAAGCTAAGCTAGGGTCCTCTCTAACCCGTGTAAAGCTCTGAGAGAGCTTTGCAGTGTGGATGCTGAGAGGTTGGTTCCCCTGGCTGGAGAGCCCAGAGCTAAGGATCATATTTTTAGGTTAAAGGGTTGACTACCTAAGACTAAGATGAGGAAAAGTTTTTTCACTCGGAGGTTTGGAATCAAGGCTGAGATCATTAGATTTCTGGGTGCTAAGGGAATCAAGGGATATAGGGATAAGGCAGGAAAGTGGAGTTGATATGAACATTCAGCCATGATTGTAGTGCAAATGGTTAATGCGAATATGTAAATGAGACAGTTCACATCATCTTGAGGAAGCGACATACGATCACATGACTATCATGATCGGGTTCTCTCTTACAGCCTCCAACGTTGGGATGAAATGGATGTATTTTACCTTCCATAAGACTGACTGTAAAATTGTGCAGCCCTGACAATGAAACAAACTCAGCGTGTGACTGCAACTCTGCACTAAACGGCACCTATCAATAACTTTTCATCAAACCAAATCCCTGGCGCACTCAGCACCTCCAGGTTCTCCTCCAGTTTCAGGTAAGCTATACTTTGCTCATTTTGTGTTCAAATTTACAAGGGGATTCAATAGCGTAAATAACAAGAACCTGTTTCTAGTTGCAGGAGGGCCAGTAACCAGGGGACACAGATTTAATTAAGATAATTGACGAGAGGACCAGAGGTGAAATGAGAAGATTGTATTTTTTTAAACGCAGTGAGCCATTGTGATCTGGAATGCGTTGTATGAAAGGATGGTGGAAGCAGATTCATGATTAACTTTCAAAAAGAAATTGGACATACAACATTTGCAGGTCTATGTAGGAAAGAATAGGGCATGGGACTTGTTGATAACTCTTCCAAATGAGCCGGTGCAGGCAAGGTGGGCTGAATGGCCTCCTTCTGTGCTGAACGATTCCAAGTTTTGAAATATCATCTTCAGCCAGACCACTTTGTCCATTTTTAGAGACTGACATCACCTCTTACGTTCGTAGACTCCGGCCATTGGAGGCTGGTTTGGAAGTTGACATGTTCAACAATCTGCTTTGCCTGGCTTATCGGAAAACAATAAGCAGAAAAACTAGCAGTTAGTTGTTGCTAACAGCTCTTCCGTGAAAAATAACTGAGCTGAAATAATCTCCTCCACCTCATCCGATGAACCCACTTTACTCTCAGATAAAGAGATTGGCAATCTTGCTTTCCTCTAGATCTGAAATGATAAACTGCACTATTTCCTGAACATAGAGACAGCACTTGAAGTCCATTTAGTCAGTTGGTGGTACAGAACTTAAGAATTGCTGAAAAAAGACATTTTGTCTAAGCTTTTTGTCTTTTAATCATTAGGAGAGTTACAAGGATACCTAGTCGTGGGGACTTTGTGTGAAGTTAGCATTTTTGTAAATTTAAGCCCGAGTTGTGTTGACTTCATGTCAGTTACCTGGAATGGGTTGTTTTAAATTTTGGGTTTTGTACTGTGGGGTTGTGGGTGATTCAATAAAACCATTGTAAATTATCAGGAGAAACTTGTCTCACTGGTCACTCTGTTCAAGCCATCACACATGAATCTCGTGTCACGAACTTGAGTGTGGAGAGGGTCTCCGCGGGAAAAAGAGGAACCCCTACAGAATTGGCAACCATGCGCCAGGACACCAGTAGGTCATAGAGCTATACAACACAGAAACAAGCCCTTCGGCCTATCGTGTCTTTGCCGGCCATCAAGTGCCTATCTATTCTAATCCCATTTTCCAGCACTTGGCCCGTAGCCCTGTGTGCTATGGTGTTTCAAGTGCTCACCTAAGCACTTCTTAGATGATATGGCTAAACAGACAGCACCATGGACAAAGTAGGGGAGGAAGAGTGATGCTCTCATGACAGTGGAAATGGGGTTACAGAATTATATTTGTGAGAAGCTAAAGCCAAGTGAGGCTTGATTAAGGGTAATAGCTAATCCAGAGGATCCATTAGGATGGGTCAAGGGGTGGTCCGAGTCTTCCCAAAGGCAATAAAAGATAGAAAAGGCACTGTTGTTGCATGGATACAACTGGCAACACCATAAAGATCAGCGAGAAAATATTAAACTCAGACAAGAAGTTGAGGAAACAAGCCTCAGACAGGGAATCAGTAGTTAACCATTTGATGAAGGAACTTGAGGAAGTAAAGTTGGAAAGGACCACTGAACAGTTGGGGCCTGAAGAGGTCCATGAGCTGTTATCAGGGTCAGGTCTGTAAGGTAGAGGAAGAGGGAGATGAGTATCGGAAGTTATATTATGAGGCCAAGGCATAGGCTCAGGACTGGAAGACTAAGTGCGAGGGTGTGAAGGCGGCTTACTATTTGGCAAAGGGATGGAACAGGGACAAGGTCCCTTTTGAAGTAGAGAAGTTGTGTAATAAAGAGGTCCAGACACTGTTCACTGAATGCCTGGAGGAGGGGGACAGTGTCCCTTTTGCAGGAGTTTTGTTCATTCAAGAATGGATGGAGGAGACAAAGCTGAAAAAGTAACAGTCGTTTTGGTTAGAACAGTTTATTGTGCTGAGAGAGGTGGCGAGGTTTTTCAGGAGTCAGAGAATGTAGGGTGCAGAGCACGCAAGGGAATTCGGAACTTAAAAGGGAAAATGGGCAGGCAACAGGTACTGGGCCCTGCTGAGGTGAGAAGAGATGAGTTCCTCTGTCAGTGAGACCATGGTCCAACTGTATACGTAAGGTTGAGATATAAGAGGAACTTTGAAGTCATGGAAAATGGTTAGAGGAAAGTAAGAACTGACGTTGATATGCCCACGGTATAGTTAAAATGCTGTGTGAACAGTAAAAGAAACCTTGTGTGTATATGAGTGGATTCAGTTTCTGTCTGTGTTTGAACAGTGTCTTGTTTGAATTTGCGCTCCAGTGCCTGTCAATGATTGGATGTCGGAGGTGTTAAATCTAATTGTGCTGAACACTTGTGCTGATGGCGAGAGAGAGAGAGGGTCTTTGTCTCTTTGATTTCACTGCATGTCTGCAAGTCAGTGTCTATGTGTCACTTAAAAGTTGCTTAACCCCTTGTGATCTGTTTCGTATGTGGTTTTCAAACAGCTGTTTGTTTAATGTGTTTCGGAAATTGTAATATTGTGAGAGAATGTGCGTGTGATTAGGATTTTCCGTGGGTGCGGGTGAGCATGTTTTAAAATTTCCCCTGAAACTGTGATACCCTTCTTAAAAGGGAGGTGTCATTAGTGAAGTAAAATCATGATTCTAGGGTATTTTGATAAACGTGTGGGAATTTTAAACCAAATATGAGTTCACACATGTAGCTTTAGTGTTTGGTAGGATTGATTGGAATCTGGGATATTTGAAGTGATGATGGCTAATCCTTATTGGATTAGTCTTGGGTTAGAAACTTGTTACTAAATTCAAGGATTTGGGAATTTTGTCCCCAGAAAGAGAAAATTTTGGGATTGGATACCACTGATTGGAACTTGAGTTCAGGCTGCCAAAAGTGGGGGAAATAAAAACAGACAGCTTGGAATTTTAAACAATTGGAAGGAGAACAGTAAGAAATCTGAAGAAGTGTGTAAAAGATATCACGAGAGTTCAAAACGTAGAAACAGTTTCTGTCTTTAAAATTTATTTGTATTGGGCATCGCAAAATGTTTAAGGTTCTCAATCGACAGACACGTTTGAACAAATTAACCCATTTTGCCCCCAGCTAAATGGATCTTTTGTGTTTTTCCTGTAGGATCGAGATCGGCAGCAGCTTCGACCAGTGGAGGGTTTGGCTGCAGATTTTCCATATCACAAAATAGTCACGGGCTAAAGACATTGGGACTGGCAGGATTTTCAGGCCCCCCATCACGGGCAGGACCCCCAGCGAGGGGCGAGGTGGATCCCAGGCCAGAAGCTCCCCGTTGACTTGTGGCGGGATGGGAAGATCCCAATGGTGTGGAAAATCCCGCCCTTTGCTTTTTTTTTGGGGGGTTAAAAAAGGAAACGAAGAGGAATTTGACCTTATCCCATACAGGCCATCGGTTATTTCCCAAACAAAGGGCTTGAGTCTGGGAAATCTGATGCAAACACATTGACCAATGAGATAAAATCAAAAAACTGCGGATGCTGGAAATCCAAAACAAAAACAAAAATACCTGGAAAAACTCAGCAGGTCTGGCAGCATCTGCGGAGAGGGACACAGTTAACGTTTCGAGTCTAAATGACCCTTCAACAGAATTAAGTAAAAATAGAAAAGAGGTGAAATATAAGCTGGTTTAAGGGGGGTTGGGGGTAGAGCTGGATAGAGGGCCAGTGATAAGTGGAGATAACCAAAAGATGTCAAACACCAGGAGAGAAATGGAAAGCAATGAAGGTGAACAAGGCAAAAGAGAGATACGGAAATCCTGACGGGGAGAAGAGCAAAACTTCTTCAAGGTAGGCATTCCTTGAAGAGAAGTGGCAGTCAAGATGCTGCCAGACCTGCTGAGTTGTTCCAGGTATTTTTGTTTTTGTTTTGGATTTCCAGCATCCACAGTTTTTTGCTTTTACCTTCGTGTTTAATTGACTGCCACTTCTCTTCAAGGAATGCCTACCTTGAAGAAGTTTTGCTCTTCTCTCCATCAGGATTTCCGTATCTCTCTTTTGCCTTGTTCACTTTCATTGCTTTCCATTTCTCTCCTGATGTTTGACATCTTTTGGTTATCTCCACCTATCACTGGCCCTCTATCCAACTCTACCTGTTCCACCACCCTCCACCCCCTTAAACCAGCTTATATTTCACCTCTTCTATTTTGACTTAGTTCTATTGAAGGGTCATTCAGACTCGAAACGTTGACCAATGAGTATCAGACTTTTCAAAACCAGTAAGTCTGGGCATGAGAAATTGGAATTGGAGAATCATTTCTAATTCATGTGGGTTGGTACGCTAAACATTTTGAGGGGAAATTAACTGAAATTCTAAGGGATTCTAGGAAATCAAAAAATCATACGCAGTCTAGGTGGTTTCTACAGATATAAATAAAAGGGGCTTCTCTTGAGGAAGAACTGAGTTAAATATTACGAGAAATCTGTCCACCCAACAACACTGTTGTTTGGATTTAGGACAATTTTGAGATGTGAAAAGCACGGGAATTGCAAGACCCCCTGAATGGGAAACCACAAGATGGGTACAGATGAAGGGATAGCTGGAAAATCTTTTAAGACCGGTCATGGTGTAATTTTAATGAGATTGAGTGAGGTGATCTGCAGGTTGGGAGTGTCAGACCTGAAAGAGGTGTCTATCTAAGCTGACATTATTCAGAGATCGCTTTCAAGTTATAATGGATAAGCTGTTTCACCCCAGAGAGATCAGTGATACTAGGGGATAGATTTTTGTAAGTTTAAGCCCAAGTTGTGGTGACTTGGTGTCAGGTACTGGGAATGGGTTGTTTTAAACTTTGGGTTTTGCACTGTGGGATGGAGGGTGATTCAATAAAACCATCAGGAGAAACTTATCTTGCTGCTCAGTCTGTTCAAGCCGTACCCACGTGAATCTGGTGTCATGAACTTGAGTGTGGTGGGGAGGTGGATGGGCCTCTAAGGGAAAAGGGGAACCCCTACAGCTGTGCTGCATTTTTCCTTCAATGGTTATCTGGAGTGGGAACAAAATAAGTTCTCTCCAAGGATGCGGGATTTTCAAAGATGTAGATCGTTTTGTAAATCTTTGTCTTCTTGAGCTCCATTGGTTGATGGTCATGTAACGTTATGTGAAATCACTGTTATACTCACAGTGACATTTACTGGTTCAATAACACTCACCATTAATATTACAGACATTGGGGCTCTTGGGGACCAGAGCTTGATGATTATCGTTCAGGATATGATGGCAACTTGCCTGTATCCTAATCTTCAATTTTAGGAGAGTCCTTCCTATTCCCTCTCTCCTACTGACACAAAGCACCAGAACAATGCCATGAGCACATCCAGAAGTGATGCATGAACACTTACAAATGAGAACTGAATTGTATCTGCCCTGACTCATTGCATGTTGTAGTAATTATGGCTTTATTTAGTGTGTAATGTACCTTTAAGAATGATACGTGTTAGGAGAGATCACATGATCAATGGTAACCAATAGGAGCATAGCGCGGGCTACCTCATCAGTCAGTGTAGAGTTAGAGTTGGAGTTGAAAGCACACGTGTAGTTGCTGCTGAGTATATTGTAAATAAGCTTAATGTTTCCACCCAAGAAGTGTCTGCAGATCAATTCTATCATTAATAGCACAACTCAGCCACCCTACAACACATGCCTAGTACAAAACTTCACCAGCCACACAGGAAATAAGGAAGGGCTGACCATACTGAGGATGAGGAGGGGGATGGATGGATGAGTGGGTGGGGCGAGTAGGAATGGGATTGCTTTCAACTTCATATATAAAATAAGTCAAAGACATTAGTTCCAAGGCATTTTATTTTCTACCGAGCACTTTCCTAACACTATATCAAATGACAGAGATCTAAGATATGTTTTAAATATACTTTTCATATCACCTAAATTTAAATTGACGTCCAATTGGCCTGACTTACATTGAACCAATATTTTGGGTTTATCTTTGAAATGCAAATTCGTAGTTAACATTCGGCCCCTCTCTTAACTGCCTTCCCTGTTAAACTTTCCTCCTGCTTCATTGCCAATATGCCCTCTGAATAATTTTTATTACTCGTGTCCAAAGCAGGTATCATTATTTTTTTGAAACATGGATAGGGTCAGACTGGAGGGATAGAACACAAGTTTTACACATCGCGCACTTTGATTGCCCATTCCCTTCTATGTCTATGATGGGCTTTGCAGGGGTGGTGGTGGGTTAGATTCATCTTACCCCCATGGTCGCCAAAGTTGTGCTTTACTTGAGATCTGCTCAGTGTATTGTAAAGTCTTAAGCAGCCTCTGTAGATCTGTACTCTGCTGTTCTGTTCATGTGACCCCAACTCAATTTGTGATTTCATTGTCTTCTTATATTCTCTAGGTTTATCTCTATTAGACAGAATGAAGTACTAATTCACCTTTCCCATCACTTTTTCCAGTTGTGGTTATCATTTTAACCTAATTTTCATGAGACCCAACACCAGTTTTATTCTGTAAGTAGGTGAATCTGAATCTCCCGTCTTGTACACTAATTCCAGGGTCTGACCTGTGTTAAAATGGCAATCACCTTGTTAAAACCAATTGCTAGCTAAACAGGTGATGGGCATTGATTATCCCATCTAAACGGGATAAAAAGACTCAGCTTTGTATGGAAGCTACTTGGAGGTCAGTAGCATTGAGGAGTTGTCTTGAAAATAAATCAGCTTGAACCAGCAGACCAGCCTGGATTAATTTTTCCACCACAACCTCTTATTGTGAGTAACAACCTAAACCCATCCAAATGGGGCAAAATGGCCAAGGCCCACAACTGGGTATTCTTTTAACTCTACATTGTCCCATGGATAACATACAAACATCAATACACTGCTCCCTTTAACTTCAAACTGTACTCACATACACTGCTCCCGTTAACTTCAAACTGTACTCACAAACACAGTTCCCTTTAACTTCAAACTGTACTCACATACACTGCTCCCGTTAACTTCAAACTGTACTCACAAACACTGTTCCCTTTAACTTCAAACTGTACTCACAAACACTGTTCCCTTTAACTTCAAACTGTACTCACATACACTGCTCCCGTTAACTTCAAACTGTACTCACAAACACTGTTCCCTTTAATTTCAAACTGTACTCACAAACACTGTTCCCTTTAACTTCAAACTGTACTCACAAACACTGTTCCCTTTAACTTCAAACTGTACTCACAAACACTGTTCCCTTTAATTTCAAATGGTACTCACAAACACTGTTCTCTTTAATTTCAAACTGTACTCACAAACACTGTTCCCTTTAACTTCAAGTGGTACTCACAAACACTGTTCTCTTTAACTTCAAATGGTACTCACAAACACTGTTCCCTTTAACTTCAAACTGTACTCACAAACACTGTTCCCTTTAACTTCAAATGGTACTCACAAACACTGTTACAAATTTAAAAAGCTATGTAGGTCAGGCAGCATCTGTGGAGAGATAAACAGATTTAACCTTACAAGTCTGTGACCTTTCATCCTATTCCCCTTCTCCTATTTAATCGGGTTCTCTTCTTCTCTCCACAGATGCTGCCTGACCAGTTGTGTATTTCCAACATTTTCTGTATTTAGTTCGGATCCCTCATGCCCACAGTATTTTGCCGTTGCATGAGTGTTTCATTCACTGCCACTTCTCTTCCAGGAAAGGCCGCCTAAAGAAATTCTACTCTCCCCTCTGCCAGGATTCCTGTTGTTCCTCTTCTACCTTGTTCACCTTCATTGCTTTCTGTTCCCTTTTGATGAAAGGTCATGACCTGAAACGTCGACTCTGTTTCTCCCTCTACAGATGCTGCTTGACCCGCTGAGTATTCCCAGCATGTCCTGGTATAACTCGCACGCAGTTACCTTGAACTTCAAGGAAGTCTCACATTCATTGTTCCCTTTAACACTTTTTAATTTCAAACACCACTTATGCTGGGGATCACTCGGAGGAGTGTGTGTCCACCTGTACAACGATCAGATCCATCCATGAGTCCACAATTGTAAATTGTCCCAATTTGACCCTAAGCACACAGTTCTTATAACACAAAGATCCTACTGATGACAATGGATTGACACAACAACCACCCCCCCACTACTTTTGCTTGTACCATCTTGAATTGATCATCTCCCCATCCTGAGTCAGTGAATAGCCCATTATCACACAGGGAAATATCCTTGCTCTGGTCGACATTCAACCATCATCACACAAAGGTGCTATGATGGGAAAAGCTCTCAGCTTACCAGGATTCTGAAAGGTTGCTGAATGAGTTCAACTCCAGGGACAATTTTGATATTAACACTTCCAAATAATGAGGCAGCCAGTTCAGATTGGGTTGAACCATGGCCGCTACTCATTAAGCTGTAAATCCTGTTAACAGCTTAACCGCAGGACTTCAACAACAGGACAGTTGGTTAAGTAAATGTCATTGTGCGGCCTGATTACTCCCAGTTATTTTCTTGTTTAACATATGCCTGGAGTTAATACAATGCATCTGTGCCTCTGCATGAATAATTCCCTTTCAGCTCTCGGCTGGTTTTAAAAATGTTGCTCGAAGTCCCGTTGGTTCCTTGAGTCGTGTTAGGATATGAAACTTGGTCAGTTTACAAATCAGCCTTTACAGTACAACCACTTCATCCTTTAATGTCGGTTTACTTGTTAAATGTGTTCTTGTTCCAGAATTGGCTACGATTCTCCATCCCAATATTAACTTCAGTCAGTAAAATCAGCATTGCACATGATTCCATCAATGCCCCAAAAGGCAGGTTGAGTTAAGATTGTCCTAGCTTTCTACTGATCTAGTTAAAAAGGTGGTTAATATGACTTTAATCCATTAGGAGTCTGACCTTATTCTTCTTTACGTGAATGTTGGGGTGCACATTATCTATTACTGAGGAATCTTCAGCTGCCTGGACCCTCAAGTCTAGATCTCTCCCCACACCCCCCCGAAACCTCCCTGCCTCTCTGTCCTCCTTTAAAGTCACTCCTCAAAGCCTATGTCTTTGATCAAGCTTTTGGTCACTCCTCATGTGGCTCGGTGTCTAATTTTGTTTGATAGAACTCCTGTGACAGCCTTATGACATTTTACTATGTTAATGTCGCTATATAAGCACAATTTGTTGAGAGACATGGAGAAATAAGCAGGTGTGTTACAAGAGCATTATTTTCAAATGATCTGTTAGTTCAAAATGTCAGAAAGTTGCTTAAAACTGGGGAAAGTTAGTCCTGACATATTCCAATTGTTGTTCTTTAAACCAACTGGAGTCCAGGTTGGAATTCAGTGAATCATGTGCTACTTCTCCCTCATTTCCTCAATGTCTGATTTTATCCAAGAAGCCTCCGATTTAGCTATGGGTTCATTCGTGGTCGTCAGTACCTGGGAAAACATAACATTATAGATTTTACATCTTCAATCTCGTCATATCTATATCTTGGAATACCTCAGCAATGCTGCATGTCTGTTAACGTTCGTTTACATGACATTTCCGCAAGTAAATATTGGGGCTTACACCACATGTGACTGAAAAGCCTTCAGCTGACAAGGCCCTAAGT
The DNA here is from genome assembly GCF_017639515.1 of Carcharodon carcharias. Lineage (NCBI taxonomy): Eukaryota > Metazoa > Chordata > Chondrichthyes > Lamniformes > Lamnidae > Carcharodon > Carcharodon carcharias. The sequence goes on along the minus strand of NC_054496.1, from coordinate 19,793,646 downwards.
TCTGGAATTCTCTTCCTAAACATCCCCGCCTCTTTCTCACTCTCTCTGTCTCTCTCTCTCTCTACTTTTAAGACAAACCTTAAAACCTTAATATCTCTTTGACTGAGGAAAGTGTCTTTTTGCTCGCGATGTTAAATCAAGGCAAAACTCAGCAGGTCTGACAGCATCTGTGGAGAGGAAGACAGAGTCAATGTTTCGAGTCTGTTTTGGTTTCAGATTTCCAGCATCCGCAGTATTTTGCTTTTATCTTAGTGTTAAATCAAGGCCCTGTCTACCCTCTCAGGGGGATGTAAAGGATCCCATGGCACTATTTCGATGAAGAGCAGGGTAAATATCCTTTACATGAATGCGCCTACTACAAAAGGTGAGGTCTGTCGGCAAAGACAGACAAAAAAAACAGTAATTGCAGTCACGTAGCTGAGCTCCGCGGGAGATGGTGGTGTAATAGTGCAATGATAATGTCATTGGGCTAGTAATCTAGATACCCAGGCTAATACTCTAGTGGCATGGGTTCAAATCCCACCATGGCACCTAGTGGGATTTAAATTCAATTAATTTAAGAAAATCCAAAATTCAAAGGGTAATCAATAGCTAAAAAAATCCATCTGGTTCACTAGTGTCCTTTAGGGAAGGAAATCTGCCATCTTTACCTGGTCTGGCCTACATGTAACTCCAGAGCCAAATGTGCTTGACTCGTAACTGCCCTCAAGGGTACTTAGGGATGCCCATCAAATGCTGGCCTTGCCAGCGACACACACCATGAAAGATTTTTCTTAAAATTGGCCTGTGGATTGGGTGAAACTCAGTGTCAAGCAGTAAGAGATTCCATCTAAAATCAGCACTAAAAGTAGCAACACAGATTGATAATCCATTCAAAAGGAGCAAAGGGTTTCATTTCTGGAAGGATAGAATTGAAAATCAGAGAGCCTTCAGTCACGTGGATAGATTGGAGAGGTTGGGACTCTTTCCCTTGGGGAAGAGGACATTGATAGAGGTGTTCAAAATCATGAGGGGTCTGGACAGAACAGATAGGGAAACTGTGCCCATTGGTGGAAGGATCAAGAACCAGAGGGCACAGATTTAACAAAATTGGCAAAAGAAGCAAAGGTGACATGAGGAAAACCTTTTTCACACAGCGAGTGGTTAGGATCTGGAATGAGCGTGTGGTGGAGCCAGGTTCAACCAAGGCATTCAAGAGGGCATTGGATGATTATTTAAACAGAAACCATGTGCAGGGTTACAAGGTTAAGAACCAATTGGATTATTATCAGAAAAGGAATGACGAGGAGAAGACAGAGGAGTGGCATTAAGTAAATTTCTCCCACCGAGAGCTGGCACAGACATGATGGGCTTTCTGTGCTGAGGCAATTCTATGATTGAAAATTGCCACATTATAGGAAGGATGTGAAAGCATTGGAGAGGGTGCAGAAGAGGTTTACAAGAATGGTTCCAGGGATGAGACACTTCAGTTATGAGGAAAGATTGGAGCAGTTGGAGCTGTTTTCCTTGGAGAGAAAGAGGTGAAGAGGGGACTTGATAGACATTTTCAAAATAATGAGGGATCTGGACAGAGTGGATAGGGAGAAGCTGTTCCGCCCATAAACAGATCGACAACCCACAGTTTTAAAGCATTTCGCAAAAGAAGCAAATGTGAAATGAGAACAAACTTTTTCACACAGCGAGTAGTTAGGGTTTGGAATGCACTGCCTGGAAATGTGGTGAAGGCAGGTTCAACTGAGGCATTCAAGAGGGCGTTGGATGGTTATCTAAACAGAAACAATGTGCAGGGTTACGGGGGAAAGGTAGGAGATTGGCACTAAGTTAAAATGCTCATTGAGCTGGTGCAGACATGATGGGCCGAATGGCCTCCTTCTACACCATAACAATTCTGTGATTCTGTGAACCCTGGTTAGACCATATTTAAAGTACGGTGTACAGTCCTAGTCTCCTTATTACTGTAAAAGATATAGAGGCATTGGAGAAGGTGCAAAAATGATATTTACAATCGTGCTACCAGAGATGAGAGTTTATAATGTTGAACAGGTTGGGGTGCTTTACTCTAGAAAAACAGAGGATGGGAGTTGGCTTAATAGAGGTCTTGAAAATTATGAAAGGATTTAATAAAGCAAAGATAGAGAAGGTGTTTTCACTTGTTGAGGGGAGGCCAAAACTAGAGGCCATAAAATAAGATAGTCATTAAAGTATCCAAAATGGAGTTTGGGAGGAATTTATTTACCACCGAGTGGTTAGAATGTGGGACTCGGTACCCCTGGGAGCGTTGAGGTGAATATTATAGATGTTTTATCGGGGTAGCTGGATGAACACATGGGCCAGAATTTTCCGCTCGTCTGGCGGACGCCATAACCCGACCGAGCGTAAAATGAGGCGTGACGATGTTGGGCGAGCGTCCCGATGTCATCACGCACTCGGGCGATATTCCGGTCGGCAGGCGTGCGGGGGAGTTGGCAGCGCGCCTGCCGACAATGAACAGGCCTATTCAGGCCACTAAAGTGCCAAATAAACGTAATTTTTCACTGCCCGTCCAAAACCTTATGGGTTGAGGTTTCCAATAGCGATTGAAAATTGAAGTCAAATTTTAACATTTCATTCACAACGTGTCCCTGCTCATGTGACAGAGTCACACGTGAGGGGACGTGTTTTTCTCTAACGTTCCTTAATTTTTAAGTTTCAAACATCTTCGCCTCCCTGAGGCAGCTCCGTGGCCCAGGGAGCTTCTCTGGCGCGCGAGTGTGTGCCCCTGCGCAAAGTTCCCCCACTCGCCCTCCTCGCCCAGCCACACCGGCAGCGCTTAGCACCGCGCCACACGGTTCAAAACCGGGCGGGGCCTGAATTGGCCCAGCAGCGTCAAGTTGCAGTCATGGCCCAATGGTGGGCAGCGGCCAGCTTCCCGGCCACTCCCACTCATGCCCCCATCCCCCTCCCCACCAAGCCCGCCCAATGAGGGCAAAGTCCTGGCCGGGAGGGAGAAAGGGACGTGAAAGTGGAGATGGGTGAAGAGGAATGGGAAGCAGGCTCATCCATTAGCCTGAACATCCAGTTTCTCTGCGGCAAATAATAAAAGGACTGGTTGTTCCCTGGATGGTCACTCACCACCACACTGTAAATGTTCGAGGTGGAAGAGTACTTATCCGGCGTTTCAATTCTCTTTGGCTGCCAAATTCTGTTAAACCACATCCGATATTCTCTCCTCACCTGGGGACATAACCGAATATAGGAACTGTACGTTACGAATGAGCATTGAAGACAAAACTGTCCACTAACGCCAGTAAAAGTCCATTTCTGCTGTACGTCAACATGAGAAACTTGCCAACTGCAAAACATTAGACTGTATTTTCGCTTTTTGTTACACAGCAAACACATCCATTTATGTACGTCAATCACAATTTGTGGAATTCTTTACCGCAGAGGGCTGTAGAGGTTGGGTCGATAAGTATATTCAAGGCTGTGTTGACAGAATTTTTTAATCAGTAAGGGAATCAAGGGTTATGGGGAAAAGGCAGGAAAGTGGAGTTGAGGATTATCAAATCAGCCATGATCTCATTGAATGGGGGAGCAGGCTCGATGGGCCAAGTAACCTACTTCTGCTCCTGCATCTTATGGTCACAGGAACGGCACAGCATTCAGCATTTTCCATTGATGTACATGAGCACACACATTCACATGTACAGGTACGCTCTCACATAGACACGCACACGTACGCTCTCAAACAGACACACACGCACACATACACTCTTACACAGACATGCACACATACGCTCTCACACGGCCACGCACACGTACGCTCTCACACGGACACGCACATGTACGCTCTCACACGGACACGCACATGTACGCTCTCACACGGACACGCACATGTACGCTCTCACACAGACACGCACATGTACGCTCTCATACGGACACGCACACGTACGCTCTCATACGGACACGCACACGTACGCTCTCACATGGACACGCACACGTACGCTCTCACATGGACACGCACAAGTACGCTCTCACACAGACACGCACAAGTACGCTCTCACACAGACACGCACACATACGGTCTCACACACAAATCCACAGACACAAATAGGCATCAAATATACATACAAACCAGTTACAGAAATGTAACTGCGACTCTTAATCAGGATTGTGTGTGTAAGAAAATTCAAGTACCAAAGTTGTCTACCTTGTTGTTTAACAAGCAGTAAACGATGAAAATGAATATGCCCTGGACAACGTTCAACATGGTGAATAAATAGGACATCACAATCGTCCCCTCGTTGATCTGAAACAAGCCGAAAACCCAGGAGCAGCCCAGCAGGATAAATTGTGCCATTGCTTTGAACGTGAGCATCCTGTGAAAAGACAGGAGCAGGTTTAGTGTGAAAGCCTCTCAGAAAACCTTTCAAACATTGGAAGAAATGTTTATGTTACACCCTGGAAACACTGATTTGCAGAGGGGTGCGGTTTTAGATGTAGCATGTGCTCTCCAGGACACCCCAAGTCGAACATTACTCCTGAATATGAAAGGCATCGCAACAATGTTTGACCCGATCATTCTCTGACATCCAGTTTCCGTCACGGATTGCTGGATAAAGATTCTAAGGAGAAGCCCTGGTTGATTTTCCCATTCCATAATATTGTTACAATTTGGAACTTTCTTTACTCATTCATGGGATGTGGGCTTCGCTGGCTGGACTAGCATTTATTGCCCATCCCTAATTACCCTTGAGAAGGTGGTGGTGAGCAGCCTTCTTGAACCGCTGCAGTCCATGTGGTGTAGGTACACCCACAGTGCTGTTAGGGAGGGAGATCCAGGATTTTGACCCAGCGACAGTGAAGGAACGGCGATATATTTCCAAGTCAGGGTGGTGAGTGGCTTGGAGGGGAACTTCCAGGTTCCCATCTATCTGCTGCCCTTATTCTTCGAGATGGTGGTGGTTTTGGAAGATGCTGTAAGAGGAGCCTTGGTGAGTTCATGCAGTGCATCCTGTAAATGGTACACACTGCTACTACTGTGCGTCAGTGGTGGAGTGAATGAATGTTTGTGGTTAAAATGTCAATCAAACGGGCTTCCTTGTCCTGGATGTTGTTGAGCTTCTTGAGTGTTGTTGGAGCTACACTCACCCAGGCAAGTGGGGGTGGGGAGTGAATGTGTGTGGATGGGGTGACAATCAAGGGTGCCTTGTGGGAGCGGGCAGGCACGGACCAGGTCACTCGCCGCCATTTTACATGGGCAGGCCAATTAAGGCCCACCCAGCGTGAAACGTGGCTCCCGAGGACAGTGGGAGTGGGCGGGCGGGGCTGCTATGACCACCGGGTCCAATGGCAACCCGGGCAGCCTGTTTAAAAATGCTCCCACAGCCTTGCAAAGGCTGACAAACACGGCCAGCAGAAGGGCTGCCCAGCGCTGCTGGTGAGCAGGCCAGGCAGGAGGGTAGGGCAGGGGGACCACTGTGCCCCTCATTTCTCAGGCGATTGCCTCGCTGCCCTCCTCCAGGAGGTGGCAGCACAGCGGGAGGTCCTCTTTCTGAGGGATGGGCGGAGGAGACCCCTGGGAGGAGGTGGCGGAGGTGGTGAGCTCCCATGACGTGGTGCAGCGCACCTGGATCCAGTGCGGTAAGCGCTTCAATGACCTCTTGCGCTCTGGAACCGTGGGTACCATGTTGGCACTGGTCACTGAACCCAGCAGGTAGGCTTTCCCCCGGCCACACCCCCTCAACTTTGAGTGTAGTTATTGCATTGAATCATTGACGGTGTGTGTCCTTCGCTGGGTGGGCCAGCAGAGGTCACCCTGAGAGGGTGGTGAAGAGATGGGTTCTGCCCCTGCAGCGCGTGCTACACTGAGACCCACATTACCGGTTTGGGGGCAGCCTGGAGGAGCTGCACCTGGGCGCAGTGCTGGAACTCCAGGACATGTCCAACTCAGGGTGATGAGGTGCAGGGAGGGTATGGCAATGAACCACCTGCTGCCCTCTGCGCTCCACGTGCTTGCGTCTCCTTGCTATGGAAGGTTAGACCGTGTGGTGCCTAATGGGATGTAGGCAGCCTGTGGCCAAGGAGGTTGTGAGGAGGGAGAGGGGTGGGGAGCAGGCTGGCATCTTTGTGTGAGTGTTGGGCAGCAGTGGGGTGAGGAGGCACTGGAGCCCTGATATGTCCCACTCTGGGTGGGATGGGCTGTGCGCAAAGAGTCCAGGTACAATTTTCACTAATCAATGCTCTTCTCTTCTTTTCAGGAGAAGAACGTTCACAATGCAGCCGAGCGGGTGAGGACTGGTGGAGGGCCAACACAGTTGGCCATCATTACCAGGTTCAAGCAGGAGGCCCTTGATCTGGAGGGGCACCATGTGCCCAGGCCCAGCAATGTGGGTGAGGCTGGGGTGCCACAGGGAGGTATGTTTGCCCAGCAGTGAGGTCACCATTCATGTCCCAGCAGCCATGGCGGTGCTGAATGTTCAGTGATTGAAGTTTGCAACATGGCTTGACCATTGGTTATGGAAGGATGAGCGCATAATGATCCGGGGGACAGGGATGCACATTGACATTGTCTCCACGTTAACTGATCCAATGTCCTTGTTCTTCCTTTCAGCATCATTGGAGAAGGGCCGGGAGGAGGAGCAGAGACCCCTCTCACCCCTGAGGGCCCTGAAGTCTCACTAGCGTCACTCCATCTCTGCCAGGCAGGCACCAGCACAGATACTAGCAGCTCAGTGGGAATTAGAACATTGGCTAGTGTCCGGGGCACAGCGGTGAGGGTACTTCACAGTCGCTGGAGGAGCTAGCAGAGACAGAGAGTCCCCATGGCGCCAGCAGTCGGAGGCCTGCAGTGGACCAGGCACATGCTCAGTCGGTGCCTGATGATGTGCCTCTGGAGTCGTCCATGAGGCAGCAAATGTTGAAAGTCCAGCAGGGTGTCCGGGAGGATCTGGTGGAGATACATGAGGCTATTCTTGGCTTGGTCTATGTGGTGCAGGAGTCCATGTGGGCCATTGCTGATGCAATGACCCTCATGGCCGAGCGCCAGGCATCCCCCATGGAGAGATTGGTGACTCTCGTGGAGAGGCTCCTCCAGGAGACCAATCAGAGCTTCCTGGGGATGCGCTCTGACCAGCAAGCCCTCACATCGGCATTGACCTCAGCTGGTCAGCGCCAGTGTGGGAGATGATCTGGGCACCAAGTTTCCCAGCTCGGTGCCCATCCATCCACGGTGAGCAGGGAGGTCTGAAGCGAGCTCACGTCTCTGCGGACTCCTCTCAGGGTGCTCCAGATGAGGGCAGCTGCTACTCCACCCCTCTACAGTGACTGAAGCATCCAACGAGGCTGCAATGACTGGGGAGATGCCAGCTGTGGGACTGGCAACTCCCTCCCAGGCGGAGCCAGCACAGGCTCCACGGGCCAGAGGTTGGTTGCCAAGGTCATTGAGGCCAACAGAACAGCAGGGTGAGCAGGCTGGCTCAGGTGCCAGTGCCAGCAAGGGAATAGCACCAAGATGTAGCACCCAAAAGCATAAATTTAAGGCACTTTTGGCACACCACAGGTTTTTCACTGGTGTTTTTGTGTTGCCCCGCAATGAGGTCATGATTAGTTGGTGTCATGTTTAACATCTTTGTCATTTTGTTTCCTTAAGTTCATTTTGTTATATCATTAAATTTAGACATGTGACCATGGCAGAGGGTGACTCTTTTCCCCTGCAGGTGGATGGTTACCCATGATGTTATGAGTGAGTTGTGTCACGTTGAGCTTTATTGACAAGGCCCTTAGTTAATGTTCTTATCCAGGCAGATTTAGCACTCAGGTATCAAGTATTGAGCCTGCAGCACAGGCTTGTCCTGGAGGTCCATATGTGGTGTTCTAGCTGAAGGTTCATTGGATTAAAGCCTCCCAGGTGTCCCTGCCTCCCTGGAGTATGCCCAGGTCAACGTCTACCCCCTCAGCATTTTCCTGTGCGTGCTCATCCTCGGACTCACTGCTGGACTCATCGTGTGCAGCTGCAGCCACTGCGTTTGCATCTCCTTCATCCACAGCGTTCCCCCCTTTCCAGTGCAAGATTGTGGAGAGTGCAGCATGCTACCACCATCACCACGATCTGGGGGGCACTGGAGTGCGCCCCCTGAGCGGTCCTGGCACCGGAAGGGCATCTTGAGAAGACCGATGGTTCCCTCCACCACAGCCCTTGTGGTGCCGTGGCTCCTATTGTACCGCTGCTCAGCTTCTGTTCTTGGACAGCGGAGAGGCGTCATGAGCCACCTTCTGAGGGGATAGCCCTTGTCACCCAGCAGCCATCCATCCAGCCGGGCTGGAGCACTGAAGAGCCCAGGCACCTGGGAGTGTCTGAGGATGTAGGTGTCGTGGGAGCTGCCTGGATACCTTGCACAGACTTGTAGAATCAGCATCCTGTGATCACACACTATCTGCACGTTCATGGAGTGGAAGCCCTTCCTGTTGATGAAGGCACCGGGCTCACCTGCTGGTGCCTTGATGGCCACATGTGTACAGTCTATAGCACCCTGGACACGGGGGAAGCCAGCAATGGCCACGAAGCCTCTGGCTCACTGTGTCTGGCTTGCCTGGTCCCAGTGGAAGTGGATGCAGGTCAATGCCTGTCTGAACAGAGCGTCTGTGACCTGCTTGACACAGTGTGGACAGCTGATTGGGAGACACTGCAAAAATCACCCACCGAGCCCTGGAAGGAACCAGAGGCATAGGAGTTGAAGGCAACTGTGACCTTTAGAGCCACTGACATGGGGTGTTCACCCACACAGTTCACGGAGATCTCAGGCCCAATCATCTGACAGATATAGTTGACTGTCTCCCTTGAGAGATGGAGCCTCCTTCAGCAATGCACCTTAGGCATATTGAGGTAGCTGCTTCACCGCCTGTATACCCTGGCAGCAGGATAGTGGCATCTTCTGCAGCCCCTTCTGCCTTGGACTTCCCATTGGCTCTGCAGCCCTTGTGCCTGCACCTGTCCTCCCAAAGGTGGCTCCCCCTGGAGGCTGAATGTATACTGCTGACCTCCTCCTCCTTCTGGCCCTCCCTTCTTCCTCAGAGGAGGTGTCTCCAGTGGAGAGCACAGGTTCCATTCCCAGGCTAAGGGAAGGCTTCCTGAAACCTGCAGGCCCCAAAAAGGATCTGCACTGTAGAGTGCTGACCTGAAGGTTGTGAGTCCTCTCCCAGCAGCTGGTATGCGTTTTGAAGTATTTCTGCTCACACAGGCAAGAATCAGTAACTTTCCAAATTAAATATATGACTGAGCACATTCGCGACCCCACTGACCCCTCTTATCCTGCCCGTGGATGAGGTTTATACAAACGTGTCCTACCCACCCACCTGCCCGTTGTGCCTGGGCGACATCCTGAAGATCACACGGGCCTCAAAAAATCGGGGGTGGGGGGTGGGGTTGGTGGGGTGGGGTGGGGTGGGGGGTACAGAGGAATTCTCAGACCTCGGATTGATAAATAATGTGTCACCCACTTTCCAGTGAGTTTTCCAACACCTACCTCGATTCCTTAATTTTTGAAACTTCTGCGTTTAGGCTGGAAATCTTTCCTTTCAGGATCCAGAGTGTAATTGAGAAGAGAATTGTATTAACCTGCAAAATAGTATCATTCAGTTCACCTTGGCATTAATATGATGGCTAAAATTTACATTATTAACAAGTGACAAACAGCAGGCAATAGCAGAAAGTAGCAGTGTGCGATTCAATTCTGAGTTCTCTGATCTTTTTTTACTCATTCATGGGTTGTATGTTTCACTGACAAGGTCTGCATTTATTGCCCTAATTTTATTTTGAGAAATATGCTTTATTTATAACATTTGTAAAAGCACATTACGAAACGTTGACTTGAAAATTACGGAAAGTGAAATAAAATTCAACTTTTCTCCCTGCAGCGTGTTCCTCTCTGAGGTTCCTCAATACGATTTCAATGCTCTTCATATTCACAATGTACATTCCATGTCAGACGTACAGCCCGAGGGGGTCTATACAATTCCCATCCCCTCGGTGCACTATGGCTGAAAGGCCTTAGACAGCGACCTTCCCCCATTGCGTCTCTGCCCCAAGCTTTAGTGCATCCCTCAGCACATAGTTCTGGACTTTGGAACATGCCAGGCTACATCACTCAGTCAAAGACAACTCTTTGCACTGGCAGACAGGAATTCTCAGACAGACCAAAGAGCGTCTTTCGCCAAGTTGACGGTACTCCAGCTGCAGTTGATGTTTGTCTCAGTGTGTGTCCCTGGGAACAGCCCGTAGAGCACAGAGTCCTGTGTCACAGAACTGCTCGGGATGAACCTCGACAGAAACCACTGCATCTCTCTCCAGACCTTCTTTGCAAAGGCACAATCCACAAGGAGGGGGGACAATGGTCTTTTCCCCACCACAGACACCTCCCTAATTGCCTTTGGGAAGGTGGTGGTAAGCCAGCTTCTTAGGCCTCTTGCTAGGCCATTTCAGAGGTCAGTTAAAGGTCAACCACATGTAGGCCAGACTGGATAAGGATGCAAGATTTCCTTCCCTAAAGGAGATTATTTTTTACAACAATCTGCTAGTTCCATGGTCACCGTAGTTTTCTATTCTCACTTTACTTAATTGAATTTAAATTCAGCTCATGAACTCAAGAACTCTTGCCTCAACTTTCCTGGCCCCGTGAGCGGTGGAGATTGGAGGCTGGGGGATGCAGGGCTGGGAAAAAGTGGGGAGTCGTGCCAGGACAGCTCCCTATTACGTTCCCACAGCCGGGCATGTTTCTCCGAGGGGGGCCCAGGATGTGGGATCAGCTACCTACTTGGAGATGGGCAGCCGATTTAAATATATAACAATCTACCAGCTTGCTGGCATCTCGCCATGTCAGAGCAGCCTCCCTGCCGCGTGGGGAGGCTGCCAGCTCTGTGGAGGCGGCCTCCCTGTGCCAGACTGGAACCGGAGGCTCCATTGCCCAAAAAAGGAAGCTGCCAATGGCAAAGTCTGCACCCACAGTCCAAATGCTTACCCACCCCCCCCAACGGAGGTTTCCATCTGCTCTGTGGAGCCTGCCTGCTTGGCCCCTCTGAATTTACAATCTAAATCTGTACTTCCATCTTGAAGTGCCTTCCCTGTCTCCTACCTACCTCAGCAGTGTCCACCACTCCTGGGGCTCCAGAGCTGCCAACCGTGTAATTGGGCTAGCAGCGTCAGGGACCCACCTACTAACCTTAACAGGATGGTGAGAAAATCCTTCCCCCACCCCAACCCGCCCCCACTCCCACCGCCCATCCCCCCCAACTTGTCCCCCAGGACCCCCCATTATGTTCCGATGTCAGTGTCCCAAAGCCCAGGGGACATTCCTGCCCCATGTCCCTGGATCATTTGTCGAACTCCCTGGTTCGTCAGTCCAATTGGATAACTATTATGCAAGCTTATAGTGTATGCATGGTGGCATAGTGGTAATGTTACTGGGCTAAAAATCTAGAGGTTCACCCTAATGCTCTGGAGACAAGGCAGCTGGTGGATTTTAAATCTAATTAACACATCTAGAATATAAAGCTAGACTCGGTAATGTCGATAAAAGCTTGCTTTCTTACCTTTATGCCACTATCAGCACCACTTTTTAGCCCTTACCACTACCATTAACACTCCCTTTGTCCTTTAGTTCGTGACATTTTTGACCATCCCTCTTTTGCCTCCACCTATCGTTGGCCTTCTATCCAGCTCCAACTGCTCCACTTTCCTTAAACAGTATAAATTTCGTCACTTTTCCACTTCTCTTCAGCTCTGAGGAAGGGTCACGCGGACTCAAAACGTTAACTCTGTTTCTCTCTCCACAGACCCGCTGAGTTTTTCCAGCATTTTCTGTTTTTGTCTCAGTAGTGGTGACCATGGCAACTATCATCAATCGTCATAAAAACCCAATCTGGTTCATTAATTCCCTTTAGAGAAGGAAATCTGCCATCCTTACCCGGTCTGGCCTACATGTGACTCCAAACCCACAGCAGTGTGGATGATTCTTAACTGCCCTCTGGAAAGGCCTAGCAAGCCGCTCAGTTCAAGGGCAATTAGGGATGGGCAACAAAATGCTGCCCTTGTCAGCGAGGCCCACATCCCACAAAACAATGTTAAAAATCTAAAGGAAAGAGCACAGGCTGTGAGGGAGGGAATGTAATAATTCAGCAGACTGAAGGGTGGAAGGTTAGGCCCATCAGCTCTCTATGTAGTTCCATATTGAGGAGGAACCAAAATATACATAGGCGATTTTTGTGGAAAGCGCTAATATTAAGGTGGCAGCTTATCTGCACTTCTGTTTCATTCGGGTAATGTTGAGTGTTCCACTCTTTCCTCTCACTCAAAGTCAATGGTTCAAGCCGCATTCCATGACTTGAGCACAGGACCTGGACTGGCATTCTAGTGCTGTGTTATCCTTTGGGTGCCAACTGTAGTGTTGAATAGTTCTGTGCTCGATTGTGTGAGTCTGCTTACAATCAATGCTCACTGTGCTTGGTTGGTTGAGCTTGGCTGGGGACTAAGAGAAAAGTAAACCAATTTGGAGAGGGACCTAGAAACCTGAGCTGTAAGCATGAGTGCAGACATTTTGTGACTGCAGAGATATTTTGAAGCACTGTAGATAAAGTTTTTACGCACATAGGAACTAGTGCCATCTCTGCATGGACCTGAGATATAAAACATACAATACTGACCCTCAAGGAGTGTCCTGAAGCCTCCATGGATTGAAGGTTAATCTTCCAGACAATGCAGCTCAGGAGAAAAATCGTTGAGGTATTTACATTTTGTTTAATCTATTTACTTAGTTTGTTGATTATAAAAATTATCAGTGGTGGGGAAAGAGGATGTTCGACTGGGTGGGGCAGTTGGGGGCAGGAAGTCAGGTGATAAAACCTCCAGGAATAAGTTCAGCTAGAGTTGGCAACACTAGGTGCAACAGTACCAAGACTTTACTACTGTTTGGCCGAATGTTAGCTTGCAAGAGGAAATTTGTAGGATAGCATTCTGGAAGGATGAGATTGGATGGGACACAGGATATCGTTCGCCCAATCCTATCTGCGCTCCCAGTGCAGGGGTAAGTACCCATTATATTTTTAATATTCCCCTCAGAAACCTCAGGGAAGAAACATCAGGTAACGGGGGCGTGTGTTAAATATCCTGGATGGAGGGAAATAAAATACATCCTGGCTTGAACTCTTTCTAAGAATAATATTACCCCATCAGGTCAACAAGAAGTATGGAGATAAATTGTCTGAAAGTTAAAAAGTCAAAGGCTTAAGTATTAGAGAGGGTATCGAGGGGATTTACGAGGTGTTGTCTGGACTGGAGAATTTTAGCTACGGGGAACGATTGGATTATCTGGGGTTGAGAAGGCTAAGGGGAGGCCGAACTGAATTATAATACATTGAGGGCTCTAGATAGAGTGGTTAGGAAGGACCCATTCCCCTTGGTTGAGGGTCATAACCAGGCAGAATAAATTTAGGGGAAGAGGTAGGTGGTTTAGAGGGATTTCAAGGAAGATTTTTCTCCCAGAGGATGGTGGGGAACTGCAACTCATTGCCTGAAAGGGTGATGGAGACACAAGCCCTCACTGCATTTAAGAATTACTTGGCTACATCTGCACTTGAAGTACATTAACCTACAAGGTTATGGACCAAGAGCTGAAAAGTGGGATTAGGTCGGATGACTACTTGTGAGCTAGCACAGACACCATGGGCTGAAAGGCCTCCTTCTGTTCTGTAAATTTCTGTGATTTTCCTGATGAGAGTTGGGCTATTGATCAACAAACTTAGCAAATGAGAGCTGACTGCACCCAATTCCCATTCCTGATTGGCATTAACCTGTTTGCTTTTAACGACTGACCTGACTAATAATAGTAACCACAAGGTAAGGTGAGACCCCATTAAGGATTTGGATGTCAACTTTGTCAACCATAACTTCCACCCTCTGAAAAGTCTTACCAAAATTACGAAACAAACTGGTCCCAGGAAGCTCCACAAAAAACCATCTTCCAGATTTAACCAACAGCTGTAATTAAAGGAACAGTTTTAATTCATTATAGTGATTTCAAATCGACTCTATATTTTTTTTCAAAATCAGTGTGGACTTCCTGTCAATCTTTCCCATTGTAAATTCCTACATCCAGGTTTACAATGGAAATTACCAATGTAATCCTGTCATGCTGTAATTACACCCTCCTGCCATTGGGGGACAGTATTTGTCAGGGGAATACAAAATCTGCGGCTTTACAGTGGCAGATGTATAACATCGGTATGCCACAATGCAATTACTCTCCATCCTCTAGGCTCGCTTCACCTGAACATTATACTGTGCACTATTAACAACAACAGCACCAACCTGCATTTATATCGCCCCTTTAATGTAGTAAGAAAACTATTTTTATTCTTTCATGAGATGTGGGCTTCGCTGGCTGGGCCAGCATTTATTGCCCATCCCTAATTGCCCTTGAGAAGGCGGCGGTGAGCTGCCTTCTTGAGCCGCTGCAGTCCATGTGGTGTAGGTACACCCACAGTGCTGTTAGGGAGGGAGTTCCAGGATTTTGACCCAGCGACAGTGAAGGAACAGCCGATATATTTCCAAGTCAGGATGGTGAGTGGCTTGGAGGGGAACTTCCAGGTGGTGGTGTATATTAGGGCAGATGATCAAAATGGCCACAGAAGTAGGTTTTAAAGAAGGAAAGGGTGGTAGAGAGACTGTGAGAGGCTTAGGGAAAGAATTCCAGAGCTTAAGGGCCTCATGGTTGATGACAGGACTGCCAATGATGGACATTGTTGCTGCATAAGAGGCCAGAGTTGGGGGGGGGGGGCGCGGACGTTTTGAAAAGTTGTACAGTTGGAAGAGGTTACAGAGGGAGGAAGTTGGTGGAGGGGTGCGCAGAGACCACAAAGGAATTTGAACACCAGGAGGAGAATTTTCAATTTGAGATGTTGTTGGGCTCAGAGCCAAGTGGGATTGGGGGGATGGTGGGGGGAGCAAGGAAAGGGGTGTTGGGTGAATGGGGCTTGGCATGAATTGGGACATGGGATGCACAGTTCTTGATTGACAAGTCAGCAGTACAGACATACTTATGGTCGCAGAGGTGGACTCTGGGTTGGTAGTGTGTAAATAGATTTTTTTTATTAAGTGCCACAGGTACCTCGTTCATTGATTATTCCTGGTCTGTGAACCTGGACACAAGTGTCAGAAGAGTCTCGGGCACAACATCGGACTGGAGTAGGCCATTCAGCCCAACTCACCTGCTCCGCCATTCAATTAGATCATGTCTGATCGTCTGCCTCAACGCCACTTTCCCGGGACTGTCTCCATATCCCTTTATGTCACCAGAGGCATAGTAGACCCTGTCATCACCCCACGAGCCTGTCGAGTTTCCCAGCAGATTAGGGAATCAGGACGAGGGACCCCAGCCAGTTATTCCCTTTCCCGGGAGGGATACCACAACCAATTACAGAGGCCCAGCTCAGGACGTCCAACCCAGCACCAACCTGGCTGGACCCCCGGACCCTTCCTGCCCTGCCGTGCCCAATGGGATGTGAGGCCATGCCCGTGTTGTTGGCGGCACTTGCGTCTCCGAGTTGGAAGCTCTTGGGCAGGGTTTTCGGCTGGGCGCGCAAGCACGGAAATAGCGCCCAATGACATCATCGCGCCCTCGGGCGATATTCTGGTCTGCGGCACGCCCGCCGACAACTAAGAGGAATATTAATCCCCTCAAACAATGAATTAAATTGAATTTTTCGAACAGTGACTAAGAAAAAATAAACAATAAAAAAAAATGTTTTTGAAACTCAATTTTCACGTGAGGACATGTTTTAACTTATTTTTAAAATCTTTATTTCTGACGTTAAAAATCTTCAGCTCCCTGACACAGCCCCATGCCTTCAGGTATCTTTCACTGAACGCAATCCCGTGCACGCGCAGACTTCAGCACCCGTGCTCCTCCCAACCCTACCCCCTCCTAGCCAGCCAGGCAGCGCTGAGCTTATCAGTGCGTGTTTCACGCTGGCTGGCCGCTAATTGGTCAGCCAGCGACCAATCGACAGTCGGGGCCTGATCGCATGCGGTGGACGCTTGCACATCCCCTCCCCCCAACGACTGGAAAATCCCCCCCACCTTGTGAGAGGACTAGAATATAAAAGCAGGGATGTGCTGCTGAGGCTTTATAAGGCTCTGGTCAGACCACATTTGGAATATTGTGAGCAATTTTGGGCCCCGTATCTCAGGAAGGATGTACTGGCCCTGGAGAGGGTCCAGAGGAGGTTCACGAGAACGATCCCAGGAATGAAAGGCTTAACATATGAGGAACGTTTGAGGACTCTGGGTCTATACTCGATGGAGTTTAGAAGGATGGGGGGGGATCTGATTGAAACTTACAGAATACTGAAAGGCCTGGATAGAGTGGATGTGGGGAAGATGTTTCCATTAGTAGGAGACACTAGAACCTGAGGGCACAGCCTCAGAGTAAAGGGAAGACCTTTTAGAACAGAGATGAGGAGAAACTTCATTAGCCAGAGAGTGGTGAATCTATGGAATTCATTGCCACAGAAGGCTGTGGAGGCCAGGTCATTGAGTGTATTTAAGATAGATAGGTTCTTGATTGGTAAGGGGATCAAAGGTTATGGGGAGAAGGCAGGAGAATGGGGTTGAGAAACTTATCAGCCATGATTGAATGGCAGAGCAGACTCGATGGGCCGAATGGCCTAATTTCTGCTCCTGTGTCTTATGGTCTTACGGTCTTGTGTTCAAGGCTCCCTCCAGTGCTTCAAAAGTCAAAAGTGCTCTCGCCCTGGATTCCATGCCGTTCCCCACTGCTGGAGGCGCTGTCTCTCAAATGGGACGTTAAACCAAGGCCTCCTTGGTAAAATAAAAGCAAAATACTGCGGACGCCAGGGATCTGAAGTTAAAAACAGAAAAGGCTGGAAAAAATTTAACAGGTCTGGCAGCATCTGCGGCGAGAGAAACAGTGGACGTTCCGAGCCCAATTCTTCAGAGCTGAGTAAAATATCCAGTGGTGCCAAAGAAGACCACAATGTTCCTGACCAACAGTTACTCCCAACCGGCACCTATCTGAGGTGTCCATGCTGGTCCAATAAGCTAATGGAATGCTCAGTGTCCACTAACCAATGCTTGATTCCACCACCCCCCCCACCCCACCCCACCCCCCCAACTATGATTCTGTGATTCCAGACGCACTCCCTCTCACAATCTATGACTCAATACAAATCCTTGGCCTGCCTGTGATAAGCTCTTCCCTCCACACTGCCTTTACACATGCACTACCCCAAAATGCAATGGCTGCTCAGGTAGTCTCTCCACTCACAGTTTGTCAGTCCCGTAGCCTTTGGCGTTGACTGCAGCAGACACGACCACAATCACCGCCGGGCACCCGTAGCTGATGAGGAACATGAGCTTCCTTTGAATGACATGGGTGCGGGAGACGTTCACCACCTTGAGGTTAAGCACCATGAGACAGAGCTGGACAGCTTCCAGACACATCCAGGCAAAGGCCACCAGGAGCAAGTAGTGTAAACAACCAGCAACAGTGCGACAGAAAACCTAAACAGCAGCAATAATAGTTCATTTCAATAAGTTACAAGATTGTCGGCACTGGGAGCTTGGTTAATGTGACAGGCTTGACCCCTCTACTCTCGTTGTCTTGTGATGTTAATACACCATCAACTAGCATGACAGGGAATTACAACCATACACAAGAAGAGGGGGGGCTGTGGTGTGGTTGTATTTTCACTATTCCACAGACTCAGGGTAATACTCTGGAGACCTGGGTTCAAATCCCACTGCAATAGATGGTGAAATTCAACTTTAATGAAAAATCTGGAATGAAAAAAGTTTCACAATGAAATCATTGCTGCTTGTTATAAAAACCCATCTGTAAATGCCATTTAGGGAAGGGAATCTGGCTCCAGACCCACAGCAACGTGATTGACTCTTAAATGCCCTCTGGGGGGGGTGGGAAATAAATGCTGGCCTAGCAACAGCTGCAACCCATGAACAATTTTTTTTTAAAAAAAAAGCAAAATATTGCTGATGCTGGAAATCTGAAATAAAAGCAGTCTTTTCACACAGCGACTGGTAGGGTCTGGAATGCGCTGCCCGAGAGCGCGGTGGAGGCTGGTTCAATCGAGGCATTCAAGAGGGAATTAGATTATTATCTGAACAAGGTGAATGTGCAGAAGCTGGGACTTGGCACGAGGTAAATTGCTCCTTCACAGAGAGCCAGCACAGACTCAGTGGGCTAAATGGCCTTCTTCTGCGCTTTACCCATTCAATGACACTCTGCTGCAAATTCTCAACAGATCTGGCAGCCTCATTGGAGAGTGAGTTCGAGTTAATGTTTCAGATCAATGACTCCACCATGAAATGTCATCAGCCTAAAGTGTTAACTCTGTTCCTCCTCTCGCCGGTGCTACCTGACCTGTTGAGCACTTGCAGAATTTTCTGTTTTCATTTCAGCCTGGATGTGTTACCTGTCCCATCCTGGAAGCCCCAATCAACTTGTCCTGGGCGGCAGTCAGATGTGTTCTGCCCATTACTCAATTGCTCACTCAACTGTCCAGCCTGAATGAACAAACCTTGGTATTAAGTATTAATCTCCAGCCCTGCGACTCTCAGAGATCTCTGTGCTCCTCCAATTCTGGCTTTTTGTACATCCCTGTTTCCTTCGCTCCACTATTGGTGGCCATACCTTCAGCTGTCTTGCCGGCAGGCTCTGGAATTCCCTCCCTACGCCTCTCTGCCTCGCTACCTCCCTCACCTCCTTTAAGATTCTTCTATAAACTAAGCTGAATGCCCCCTCGCCCTAATATCACCTAATGTGGCTTGGTGTCGAATAAAGCCACCATGAAGCACCTTGGGGTGTCTTGCCAAGTTAAAGCTGCTACACAAATGCGAGTTGTTGTTGATAGAGGGTAGCAGACAGCGGGTATCGTTCATGCATCTGCTTTTCATCAGGAATGGGAGCGTTGTCTGACTCTTGACCTCACTTGCCTAGAGTTTACCAGCCTACCTACTGTCCGGGGACTGAGATCAAGTACACACCCAGGGACGAATCACATGGCCTCCTGGTTTATATAATTCAACACAACACTAAGTGATGCCTTTACCCACACAACCCAAGGTACCCAATTTATTATTACTGCCATTTCCAGTCCCAAACCACTCAAATTGTTTTGTTTTTAACCAAAGATGAAACTTTACAAGGGTGTCTACTAAGTGCTTTCCACACATCTAAAATCAAGCTGTAAACCCAAAGGCCAATTGATCAGGCTGCTTAATTATTAAACCTTATTGTTATTATTAAGTCCTCCAGTTCTAATCACCTGGAGAATGTAACCCACAAGGAGATTTAGTGCACAGCATTGAGGAATATAAGGAGCAGGGAAAGGCCGCACTGCTCCTCAATCCTTCTCTGCCATTCAATAAGATCTGATTTTCAGCCTCGTCTCCACTTTATCCCACTTGATTCTCATAACCTTGCTTCCCCTTAAGAGTCTAAAAAAATCTATCGCTCTCAGTCTTGAATATACTCACTGAGTGAGCACCTACAGCCCTCTGGGGCAGAGAATTCCAAGTCCCCATTGGGGGACCGGGGGGGTTGGGGGGAGGGGTGGTTGGTGGCGGGGTGTTGAGGGAGAGGGGTTTTGGGGTAAGGGGGGGTTGGGGGGGTTGGGTGGAGGGGGTTTGGGGTTGGGGGGTGGTTTGGTGGGGTTGAGGGGTGGGGGAGTTGGGGTAGGGGGGTGGTTTGGGGGGGTTGGGGTAGGGGTGTAGTTTGGGTAGGGGGGTGGTTTGTGGAGGTGGTTTGGAGTGGGGGGTTGGGGTAGTGGGGTGGTTGGGGGGGTTGGGATGGGGGGGTTGGGGGGTGGTTTGGTGGGGTTGGGGTTGGGGGGTGGTTTGGTGGGGTTGAGGGGTGGGGGAGTTGGGGTAGGGGGGTGGTTTGGGGGGGTTGGGGTAGGGGTGTAGTTTGGGTAGGGGGGTGGTTTGTGGAGGTGGTTTGGAGTGGGGGGTTGGGGTAGTGGGGTGGTTGGGGGGGTTGGGATGGGGGGGTAGGGGGGTGGTTTGGTGGGGTTGGGGTTGGGGGGTGGTTTGGGGGATTTGGAAAAGGTGGTTTGGGGCAAGTTGGAGGGTGGTTTGGGGCAGGTTAGGGGGTGGTTTGGGGGGGTTGGGGTAGGGGGGTGGTTAGCGGGGGTGTTGGGCGGGTTGGGGTACGGGCAGTTGGGGTAGGGGGTGTTGGGGGTGTTTGGAGGGGGAGGGTTGGGGGAGTTGGGTTAGGGGGTGTTGGGGGTGTTTGGAGGGGGAGGGTTGGGGGTTGGGGGGCTTGGGGTAGGGGGTGTTGGGGGGTTGGGTTAGGGGGTGTTTGGAGGGGGAGGGTTGGGGGGTTGGGGGAGGGGGAGGGTTGGGGGGGTTGGGGTAGGGGGTGTTGGGTGGGTTGGGGTAGGGGGTGTTGGGGGTGTTTGGAGGGGGAGGGTTGGGGGAGTTGGGTTAGGGGGTGTTGGGGGTGTTTGGAGGGGGAGGGTTGGGGGTGTTGGGGTAGGGGGTGTTGGGGGGGTTGGGGTAGGGGGTGTTGGGTGGGTTGGGGTAGGGGGGGTTGGGGGGGTTTGGAGGGGGAGGGTTGGGGGTGTTGGGGTAGGGGGTGTTGGGGGGGTTTTGGGGTAGGGGGTGTTGGGGGGGTTTGGGGTAGGGGGGGGGTTGCGACCCAAGCTTGGGTCCTTTTACAGAAACAATTTGCCAGTGTTCATAACAGGTCTGCCCGGCCATTGAAGAGGTAGAATTTTAAAAGGTGATATGTAAATATGTATATGTAAACAGCAGCTACTTTAATGCAGTATTGCTAACCTCTACAAACTATATTTTAAAATCCATTTCCAATTTTCCGTGGTCATACTGGTATGTACAATGGGTTAATACAGATCTTCCATGTATGTTAGGATGTCTTGAGAATTTAAATTAATATTCTGAAATTATACAGCATGGATCTAAATTCAAATTTTAAACAAAACTGCTGGTAAGACGTTGTCTGCAGCTTGTAGATGAATATAAAGAATCTTACCGTCTGTGTATTAATGAATATCGCTATCAGGAAAAGCGTCTCCGCCAGGAATAGACTCAGGCACAAGTGTGCTCGGATGGTGGTGTTTAGGTTCTGAATGGACTGGCAGCAGAAGAAGGTGCCTATTGATGCCAGAAGGCACAACAAGGATATGGGCAACCCGAGAAAGGTGATCCAGCTGAGAATGGAGTTATGGAGTGGATCCTATGGAGTAAAGGAAGCAATTGAAAACAGATTAAACATTGCCAAGGCTGCATTACTCCAAATGGCTAATGTTAAACGTGGCTGCAGGACCTTTTCTGAATTTTTACCGCTGTACTATTGCAATATCTATTGGACTTGATGTTGTGTGCCTCGATCTTTTGTGTATGTGCAAGTTATCCCTGTTGGTGTGATTGCTTGTGTGAGAGCTTATTTCTACTTTGCCAGTATTGGTTTGTATGTGTCTGTGTGACCATGTTTGTCTGTACGTGTCTGTGCGTCTGTGTCTGTGTTTGTGGTCTGTGTCTGTGTGTGTGTCTCTGTGTCTGTATCTGTGTCTGTGTGATTTTCCGAGCCTCGGGTGTGCCTGTATGTGTGTCTGCATGTATTTTTCTGTGTCTGGGTGTGTGTGTGTTTGTCTGTGTATGTGTGGGTGTGTGTGTGTGTGTGTCTGTATGATCATGTCACACGATTGTACTTCTTAAATTAGAATTGTATTTGGTTTAAATGACCTGATATCAGCAGTTAATAGTTAACATTCTCACATGGCCTTCCTTCACTTTGAGACATCTGTTATTAATATCACTATTGAACAATATGTATCCTTTACACACGCCAATTATATTTGGAATCAGTTCCCTTAAATGCATGATAAACATACATAAAACATTGGCCTGGCCTCAACTGGAGTATTGTGTCCAGTTCTGGGCACCGCACTCCTTTAGGAAGCCTGTGAATACATTACAGAGAGTGCTGGAAAGATTTATCAGAATGGTTCATGGTGAGAGACTTTAGTTACATAGATAGAGTGGAGAAGGTGGGGTTGTTCTCCTTGGAGAAGGTTAAGAGGCGATTTGACAGAGTAGTTCAAAATCATGAGGGGTCTGGACAGAGTAGATCGGGATAAACTGTTTCCGTTGGCAGAAGGATCGAGAACCAGAGGTTCAAGGTGATTGGCAAAAGAGGCAACTGCGCCAGGAGAAAAGCTTTTTTAGTGCAGCGAGTGGTTAAGATCTGGGATGCACTGCCTGAGAGTATGATGGGGGCAGATTCAGTTGCAGGGTTCAAAAGGGGATTGGATAAGTATCTGAAGAGAAAAAATTTGCAGGGCTACAGCGAAACGGCAGAGGAGCGGGACTAGGTGAGTTGTTCTTGCAGAGAGCCGGAACAGACACGATGGGCTGAATGGCCTCCTCCTGCGCCGAAACCATTCTGTGATTCCAAGTATCACTGGAAGTAGTGACAAAAATGAACTCCTACCTCGTGTGTTCTCTCCTGAATATTTACCCCTATACTTTTTCTGTTGAGTTAATTTTGACCAGTTGAGAATTGCAGAGAAAGCATTAGGGAGTAATGGGTGGAACTACAGAAAAATCTAAGATCCGAAACAAATTGTTGTGAGCAAAGTAATTTTATTTTGCGTATATGTAATCGAGAACCGAAAATAATGTCGGGGATTAAAGCAATGTTAACAGGCTGTGACTCACTGATAGGAGAGTTCCAGCCACACTCAGCAAGTCAGATGTTTTGGCCTTGGAAGAGGGTGCAACAGCAGATTCACCAGCATTCACTAAACGGAGAGGGGGGGGCGATCGTAGACCAGCCTTGCATTCCCTTGGGAATCGAAGATTGAGAGGTGGTCTAATTGAGATGATTAAAGAATTTGATCGGATAGAAACGGGAAAAAATTATTTTCTCTGGTGGGAGGAGCCCAGAACAAAGGAACATAACCTTAAAATTAAAGCTAAAAATTAAGCAGTAATATTAGGAAGCACTTCTGCCCAGAAAAGTTACAGGAAATCGGGAACTCTCTCCCTCAAATGCTGTAGAAGCCGGGATGTCAACTGAAAATGTTAAAAACTGATGTTGATAAAGTTTTTTTCTGTAAGGCAAGGCTATTAAGGGTTATGGAAGCAGAGTGGGTAGATGGAGTTGGGATACAGGCCAATCATGATCTAGATGTAGAACATGTTCGAGAGGCTGAATGGACTGCTCCTATGTTCTTCCTAATGTGGAGAAATGAAGTGCTATCTCCAAGTGTTGATGCCTTGAGATATGCATAGTGAACATTGGCAGGTCAGACAGGGTCCGTTCAAGGTCTGTGCATCAACCCACACAACCGAGTGACTGGTGATCTGTAAATGACTGCGAATTTAATGGACTTAACCTGACAACATGTGATCAATGGATTTTAGTACAAACTGCAGCATGCAGGCGACCTTTCACTTTTATCCTGCGTATTAAGGTGATCCGCATCTTGCAAAGCATCGTAATTATTTGTATACTGAGATGTTGATAAATGTGCAATCCTTTTATTTTGCACCTTATTTTAGTTGTCTGCGACTATGTGATGAATTGTGATAACTTGTTTTACTTGGTATCATCAAAATTTGGCACCTGCCATCATGATGATTTTTCATTAGCCAATTACCTATCTATTTATTGCTACTCCTAAGCAGTCCATAGTGGCTGCTTGTGGACACATCCCCTTAGTGACCTGCACATGGTTTAATGGTAATGGGAGTTTTTTTTTTCTACCGTTATCTCATGGAGAGCCATTAGCACGGCAAAGCTGGACAGGTGACTACAGCTGCATTCTATGTGCGTATCATTCGAAACCCTGAGTTGGCAGCCTGCTGTAGACCAGTAGCCTCCTTCTGTTAATGTCTTCCAAAAGGCGCAAACTCTCCCCCCGCTGGTGACGCCTTCCTGCAGGAAAGAAACAATTTCCATTAAGCGTTGCAGAGCGTGGCTCAGCAAAGCCCCTCCGACAGCTTCTTGCAGACCAGACACCTCTTGCCGCCCAGCACAAGGGCCAGCAGAGACATGGGCACACCACCACCTGCAAGTTCCCCTCCAAGCCACTTGCCACCCTGATTTGGAATGATATCGCTGTTCCTTCACTGTCACGGGGTCAAAGTCCTGGAACACTCTCCCTCACAGCGCCGTGGGTGTACCAGCAGCAGCAGCTTAAGAAGGCAGCTCAACACCGCCTCCTGAAGGGCAATTGGGGGATGGACGATAAATGTTGGCTTTGCCAGCGACACTCACACCCTATGGACAAATAATAGAAAAAAACCAAAGCACAATTGGACTCATAGGGCAGAATCTTCCGGTTCCGCGAGCGACTAGAAGCACGGCGGGCAAGGGAACTTAATTTAGCGTGAGGCCGTAAACCAGTTTCCCAATGTCAGGATGAACAGTAGCAATTCCGTTGTCAAGACTTTAAAGGCGGGTTAAAGCTTCCCGACGAACAATGTTACGAAGCCCATTTACATGCATTAGCATCTCATGCATGCTCATTAAGAGGCTATCTCACTGACGCAAGCTCCCCCTCCAAATAAAGTGAGAAATTGGAATGCTCACTCTCACAACTGCACATAAAAGTGGCGCGCACCTGGCCAGGTAGACCTCTTCCACGATGAGCGGGTGAGCTGCCGTTGCGTTGTCCCCTCTTTGGGAGCGTCTGTAAATGTCAACCTTTGCTCGAAACTGGGTGGTCACAGTGCAAGTCGCGTGGAGGACAGACCAAGGAAGGGTTCGGGGTGGGGGGGAGGGTGGTGGCGGTGGAGAAGAGTAGAGCGGGACCCAGACAAAGGTGGAAGGGATAGTGCAGGGCTGCCCGGGTGCCCTTTAAATATGGCACCCAGACCTTCTTCAACAAACCCCGCCCCCTCCCTCCCCCTCCCTCCCCCACTGAGGTAATGGTGGGGACTGCAACTTCCTGACCACCCCTGCCACAAGTTTCACCATGTTCCACGTGGCCGCTAACAGCAAGATGGCGCCCGGTCAGCTGGCCCTCCCCAGTGGAAAACACTCCGATGTCTGCTCCCACCACTGAACCTGGGCTTCAGGATGGAAGATTCCGCCCTTGGTGTCAGCATGGCCTGCGGGTAGCGTTGACACTCCTGAGTTCAAAAGACTGTGGGTTCAAGTCCCGCTGCAGAAATTTTTAAAAAAAGCACAGAATCTAGGCTTACTCAGTTTTCGAGCTGCACTGTTGGAAGTGCACCGTTGTTCAGATGAGACGCCAAAGCATGACCAGTTCTGCCCCCTCAGGCCAATGCAAAAGATCCCATGGCTCTATTTCCAAAAAGAGCAGGGGAGACTTTGCCAATGCCTTTGTCCAACATTTCTTCCCGCAACCAGGGTTCCTAAAACAGGTGATCCTATTGGTGTTTGTGAGAGCTGGCTGCGAGTAAATTGGCTGCTGTTTTCCTAGATTTCGCTGGCTGCAAAGCACTTTAGGCGTACCCTGATGTTGTGAAAGGGGATATAGAAATGCAAGTCTCTCTTTCTGATGTTACGCAAGTTATAGGACTAAAGTCTTGTCCAAACGACAACACCTCTGACAGTGCAGCACCGAGTTATTTTTTAATCCTTAAACTTCACCTTAATTCTTAAGGTGGTGTCACTGGCAAGGCCCGAATTTATTGCCCATCCCTAATTGCCCTTGAACCGAGTGGCTCACTCAGCCATTTCAGAGGGCAGTTAAGAGTCAACCACATCACTGTGGGCCTGGAGTCACATGTGGGCCAGACCGGGTAAGGACAGCAGATTTCTTTCCCTAAAGGGGCATTAGTGAGCCAGGTGGGTTTTTATGACAGTCAATGATAGTTTCGTGGTCACCATCACTGAGACTAGCTTCATATTCCAGATTCTGAATTTAAATTCCACCAGCTGCTATGGTGGGATTGGAACCCGTGTCCCCAGAGCAATAGCCTGGACCTCTGGGTCACTAGCCCAGTGACACTGCCACAATGCCACTGTCTCCCCCAGATTGATAACACAAGTTAGTGATTTACAGAAATCTAATTAATCTGTTAAGAATATATCCAACAACTGACCTCTTTCCCTTGAATCCCCTCGAAAGTAATATTAACAGTTCCATTCAGTTTATGTAACTTCCTGTTCCCTTTTGTCACAGTTACCACCTTTGAACAAAACTGGCTCTTCTGTGGTTTTCTGAGTTTTCTGTGGTTTTTGTGTTCTTCCTCCACCAAATTTGCATCTATGTTGGAGTTCATATCACGGTAGGATATAAAGACAAGTGTAACTGCCATTACAGAGAAGAGACCGAGGAAGATCAGATCAGTAAAGCAAAATATACAGGATGAAATCACGCAGGGTGCTATTAGTTAAAATCCCAAACATTTATCTACTTTGGCTTCTGGTCTAGCTTCATCGCGTTCATGGCCTCATCTCTCCCTATCTCTATAACCTCCTCCAGCCCTTTAACCCTTCAAGATCTCTACACTCCTCCAATTCTGACCTTGATTTTATTAGTGCCACCATCGGCGAGCGTGCCTTCAGCTGTCTGGACCTCAAGTGCTGGAATTCACTCTGTCTCACATCAATCCACCTCTCTCTCCTCCACTAAGCTGCCCTTTAAAATCTACCTCCTTGACCAAGCCTTTGGTCACCTGTCCTAATATCTCCTTACGTGGCTCAGTGTCAAATCATATTCGCTAATGTTCAAGTGAAGCATCTTCACTACTACATTAAAAGCACTATATAAATGCAAGTTCTTGCTGCTGCAAGAAGACATGAATTTGGTGTGGATTTACTAAGGAAGGTGTGTCACTCATTTATAAGGGGTGTTCCCAGGAGTTCATTGATAGTTTCAGGACAGGGCACCAAGATGTGTCCCTGTTTGGAACGTGTTCTCCAGGGTTTTATCAACGTATGGAGACAGTTCCAGTTAGGACAACATTATTGGCAGGGGAACCCGGCCGTGTGTCACAGGGGCATGTGGCCCCTGATGTAATGTGCCTTTTAAAGGATATCAGCATGACATCACTAGAAAGAAACATGTCATGTGATCCAGTCTTGGTTTCACTTTTGTTTTGAGCAGATTACACACACAAACACGCACAGCTCTGATGTCAATGTATAACTGTTCTCCCATGCCTAGTCTTAATAAATGAGCCCACAACGTGTTTATCCAATCCTTTATGAGTGATCGGTGCCCTGTACAGTAAATTATCCCAAGGTATTATAGCATTATAATAACGCTACATGCCCCACGTGGAAAAGTTTAAAAGTTATTTCTGTAACGCAATCACGATTGCAGATAAATAAAGGAGAAATATACCAGAGGCGTCATCACCAATAACCGTGCTGGGGTAAACGCTCACTGTGTCCCCTTTGGCTTGTAATATCATGGTGTCACTTCCTGTGATGTTGTCCCTTTTAATGAAACCTATTTCGAAATCTGATGGGAATAAGCAAAAATGAATTTAATGCCACATTTGTGCAGTTGTGCTTATGGTGGACACTCAAGGTTAATGTTTCTCCTTTAGGAGTGGAATTTAACCGGCAGGCCTGTTCAACTCTTAACCATTGCTCTGACAGGAGCCGAGTGAAGGGTTCAGAAAAGGTTCGGAATCTTGAAATGTTTCATCCTGACCTGATTTTCATCTCCCATTTGGCTGTGTTGAATGGCGAAGTCTCTGCTCTTACCTTACGACACTTTGAAGGTGTCAAATGTGACACTGAGGTGGTAGTGTTCTTGCCTCTGACTGACACACTGAGTCAAGAAGATTGTTCATTCACATCCCAGTCCAGAGATTTCAGAGCACAAGAGATGGGGACAGGAGTACACCACACGGCCCATCGAGCCTGCTCCCACCATTCAATACGATCATGGCTGATCTTCAGCTTCAACTCCACTTTCATGCCTGCCCCCTGCCCCCCATCCCCTCCCCCTCCATATCCCTTAATCCCCTGAGAGAACAAAAATCTGTCTGTCCCAGCCTTAAACATATTGAACGATGGACCATCCACAACTCTCAGGGGTAGAGAATTCCAAAGGTTCGCAACCCTTTCAGTGAAGTCATTTCTCCTCATCTCAGTCCTAAATGATTGGACCCTTATCCTGAGACTGTGCACCCGTGTTTAAACTCCCCGACCAGCGG
The DNA here is from genome assembly GCF_017639515.1 of Carcharodon carcharias. NCBI lineage: Eukaryota > Metazoa > Chordata > Chondrichthyes > Lamniformes > Lamnidae > Carcharodon > Carcharodon carcharias. Next base: position 19,765,469 of record NC_054496.1, on the reverse strand, counting down.
AAACAGTCCCGCAGTGTCTACCCTATCAAACCCCAACAGAATCTTGTATGTTTCAATGACGTCACCTCTCATTCTTCTAATCTCTAGAAAATATAGACCCAATTTACTCAGCCTCTCACCATAGGGCAATTCTGTCATCAAAGGGAGCAATTTAGTGAACCTTCGCAGTACCGCCTCCATTGTAAGCATATCCTGCCATAATTACGGAGACCAAAATTGCACATAGTATTCCAGATGTGGTCTCACCAAAGCCCTGTACACAGGTTGGTTTTCTAGTATGATGTTCCTGTACCATGCTGAGAGATTGCTACATAGTTGGAGGTGTCGGCTTTGGGATGAGGCATTACATTCAAACGGAGGTATAAGACCCTGTCGTACTATTTTGAAGCAGAGTAGGGGAGTTTTCCCTGGTATCCTAGCCAATATTTATCCCTCAATCGACATCATTAAAAAAAAAACAGGTTACCTGGTCAATATCACATTGTTGTTTGTGGGAGATGGCTGCGCGTAAATTGGCTGCCAAATTTTCTACGCTACAATAGTATCATACTTCAAATGGCTGTAAAACACTCTGGGACATCCTGAGGCTGTGACAGGTGCCATGAAAATGCAAGTTCTTTCTCTCCTTCAATCGACGGTTTGTCCAGTGTAAATTTCATGAACCTTCCCGAAGGTCTTGTTTCCGTAAGTTATGACAGTGACCTCACTTTGAAACATCCTCCTTTGGTTGAAAAGTGCTTTGGGACATGCTTAGGTTGTGAAAGTCGCTATATTAATGCAGATGGAGTGTGCACTTGCTTTGATTGAATTTCCCGCTTTCCTCATCCTTATAGATCCCAACACATGTCTGGAAGGTGATATGCACTGCCAAAGGAAGGTGCATCGAACTTTGATTAGGCTACACTTAGAGTATTGTGTGCAGTTCTGGTTGCCACATTATAAAAAAGCACTGGGCAGGGTGCAGCTAAGATTTACAAAACCAGAAATGTGTGGGTATACATACCATGAAAGGATTAATAGGCTGGGTCTCTTCTCTCTTGAAAGAAGAGGGTTGCAGGGTGACTTAATACAGGACTTTAAAGTTAGGAAACGTTTTGTTAGAGTGAATATAGAGAGACTGTTCCCCCTTGTGGGGAAGAGCATACCTAGAGGCCATCAATACGTGATAGTCACCAAGAAATTGAATAGGGAACTCCGAAGAAACTCCTTTACCCAGAGAGTGATGAGAATGTGGAACTCACAACCACAGAGACTGGTTGAAGTGAATGGTATATATGCAAGGCAAAGCTAGACAAGCAAATGAGGGAGAAGGGAATAGAGGGTTAGGATGGTAAATTTAGATGAGGAAAGATGGGAGAAGGCTCGAGTGGAGCAGAAACACAGGCATGGACTGGTTGGGCTGAATGGCCTGTTTCTGCGCCATGTATCCTATGTAGTCTTATGTAATGTGGAGCTTCCAAATGCTGCAAATGAGTCTCACTGAGTGGTGGGGGTGAGTGCAAGGTCAAGGTTGCTCCCTGAACCCTCTGAAGATTGAAGTTTCCACAGAAGTAGCATTAAATATCAGCGGCAGGGGTCAGTGAATGAGGGTACGGGGAGGGAGAGACCTGTGAAATGGGCATCTGCAGCCCACGCCCACTCTGATAGATGGTAGGGATAAGATCTATGGCTGAGTAAGGGGATAGTGGCATGGGCACTCTGGGGAACAAAAAACAAAACCTTAGTGGAGTCAGTGCCAGGGGGACTGGCTGGCAAATTCTTGGCACGATTGCCAGGAATGGCGCCCCACAGATTTGCAACCATTTTGCCTTCAATAACTTACTAATTGTTACATGCGGATGTAAAACAGTAAAACGCCGGCCGTCTAATGTGACAAAACTGATAACGTGGAAACGTAACATTACGAGCAAACTGGGAACTTGGGTCAATTTTCAGGGATTTTCTTTTGAATTCATGCACGTGTTGTGGGCCTCTCTGGCAAGGCCCAATGACCTTTGAGAAAGGGCTAGTGAGCCGCTGCCTTTTACCGATGCAGCCTGCATGGCGTAGGTATACCCACAGTGCTGTTAAGGAGGAAGTTCCAGGATTTTAATCCAGCAATGATGAAGGAATGCCAATAAGTGACTTCTGATGATGAGCTGAATTTAGTTCCTGTGACAGAGGTCTCCTGCCCATCCCCCAACTGCTCCCCCTGCTCACCCACCCCCCCATTCCTCGCAACTGGTTGGAGGACCGAGGGGAACCCTTCATCATTTCTGGAGGCCTGATGCCACTTAAGTGTGCTCAGGCACTTAACTGGCCAAAGTCAGGCCCCCCACACATAAGCAAGGCCCCCCCCTCAGAGCATGGAAAACAGAGGGCAGTAGTTCTCCATTGTCGGCTGTGCCGTTGGAAACAATGGTTGCTGCCAGTAATGATCTGTGGTCCGCAGCGATGATTGCTGCTGGATCCCTGGCCATTTGGGAGTGGGGCCAGACAGAAATCACAGGGAGGGGTTGACTGGTGAGGGGGTGTTTTCCTGATGCTGGGAATCAGTTGCGGGTACTCTTGCCCCTTCCATCTTGCCCACTCTGGCGGGCTCCACTAAATGCCACCTGATGAGTGGCTCAGAGGCAAACCTGCAAGTGGTGGTGTCCCCATGCTCTCGCTGCCTTTGTCCTTCTAGTTGTTAGAGGTCGTGGGTTTGGAAGACGATGTTGAAGAAATCTTGGCATGTTGCTGCAGTGTATTTTGAGGGTGGAACACACTGCCCCTTGACATTCCATGGCATTACCATTGCTGAGTCCCCCACTATCAACATCCTGGGGGTTACCATTCCTGATTCACGGCTATTTCCAAGTTGTTACTTGTATCCTCTATAATGAATCTTAGTGTGCCAAAGGTAGAGGGAGCGAATGTTTAAGGTAGTGGATGGGGGTGCTGATCAAGTGGGCTGATTTGCTCTGAATGGTGTTGAGCTTGGCGAGTGCTGTTGGAGCTGCACTCATCCAGGCAAGTGGAGAGTATTCCATCACACTCCTTATTGTATGGTATTGTGGGTGCCCTCATGCCATTGTAATGTAAAGGTGCTCAGCAGAGCCAAAGTTAACGTGGTATTGAAAAATAGCACCGCTCACGGTATGATGTATGGAGTCACATGGGAACAGTCTAGAGAGAACACTCGGGAAGCAGCCTACTTGCATGGCAGCAGCACCATGCAAGACAACATTGAGGATCTGTAAATAGTTAGATTAACAATAAATGGTTCATGTTTTAAGCATACAAGTCCCAGGATTTCATCATTAGGCCACCACAGCTGGCAACATAATACAACATGGTGAGCAGCAGCGGTAATATGAAGGGTGGTATTTTAAATGATGAGCCCAGAACAGGATCCCGAGGTATGATAAGCTAAGAGCAGCAGAAGCATAACCAGAGAGACGTGCAGCTAAGAAGAAAACTTGAAGAAAGAATTCAAGATGCTTCACTCCAGGCTTAGATGTTGAGGAATCCACCAGAGTGAGTGGAAGCCCATTGCAAGGCTCCCGAATGACGCATAAAAAGATTTTAAAAATGGTCAGATCACAAAGGCAGTGAGCACAAGTGCAAAAATTGCACAGAGCAAAAAGAAACAGCTCAGATAACAAGGTGAGCAAGGACAGTGAGAATTTCTTCAGATATTTAAATAAGAAGTTATCAATTAAGTCGCCTCTTACTCTAAATTCCGGTGGATACAAGCCTAACCTGTCTAACCTTTCCTCATAAGACAACCCGCCCATTCCTTGTATTAGTCTAGTAAACCTTCTCTTAACTGCTTCTAATGCATTTACATCTTTCTTTAAATAAGGAGACCAGTACTGTACACAATACTCCAGAAGTGGTCTCACCAACAATCTGTACAACTGAAGCATAACCTCCCGACTTTTGTAATCAATTCCTCTCGCATTAAACAATAACATTCTATTAGCTTTCCTAATTCTGCTACAAAGTTACAAAAAGGAAGTGAAACTGGACAGACCAACCAGTATCGACCTAGGCAAGCAGAAGGAACTAGAAGAAGGAAAAGGTGAGCTGAATGAAAAGATTCATAAGCTTGCAAAATGATTTGAAAATAAAACAGCAAACATGCGTTCGGCTGAGATGGTGAAACAGGTGGAAATGAAGGTTCCATTGGCGAAACATCTATCTCCAGCAAGAACGTAGTGGACCATGACGGAAAAAGAAAATTTGGGTCCTCCCTAGGAATGAACGGAGTGCACATTCCCCTCGGGAGGGATGGTTCAAATCCACAGTGTCCGAAAAAAGCAGAAAAGTTGTTAGTAAAGAGAAATGCAACTCAAAGGAGCGCAAGAGGTGAATCAACTGGGAGAGAACCGACTACTAGAAACATAGACTGACTGAGATGTGGAAGAACTGTCAAGCCTCAAGACCATTTGAATTTATAAAGTCAGAGACTTGAGATGAGGGAGCAGGAGTTTCTTTTAAATTCATTCATGGGATGTGGGCTTCGCTGGCTGGGCCAGTATTTATTGCCCATCCCTAGTTGCCCTTGAGAAGGTGGTTGTGAGCTGCCTTCTTGAGCCACTGCAGTCCATGTGGTGTAGGTACACCCACAGTGCTGTTAGGGAGGGAATTCCAGGATTTTGACCCAGCGACAGTGAAGGAACGGTGATATATTTCCTTCGAGGGGAACTTCCAGGTGGTGGTGTTTCCATCTATCTGCTGCCCTCGTCCTTCGAGATGGCAGTGGCAGTGGATAGCAAGTAAAGATTGTATTACAAATAGTTATATTCCGTTGGAAAGGAAAGTTTTCTTCGGAGAAGAAAGGGGGATGTTGTATGATGTTGTGTGTGCCTGCATGCCATTGTAATGAAAAGGTGCTTGGCAGAGCAAGGGTTAACATGGGACTGAAGAATAGCACCGCAGACAGTATGATGTATAGAGTCACATGAGAACAGTCTAGAGAGAACACTCTGGAAGCAGCCTACCTGCATAGAGTGGCACCATGCATGACAGCAGTATCTGGGATCTGTAAGTAGTTAAAGACTACCAATAAAGGGTTCACATTTAAACCTACAAATGTCAAGATCTCATCGCTGAGATATCACTGCACACCATTACACAGCATGGTGATCAGTGGTGATAATACAACACTCCTGACTTGTGCCATGTGTAGGGTCAATGTTAGTATGTGAATAGACAGTCTACATCATCAGTGATGTAATATCACGTGACAACAGAGTATGCTGAGAGATAGTTATATGTGAAGTCTCATGCTATGCCTGTATTGTACACAGTTAGTAGAATGTTCAATAAAAGGTAAAGTTTATCAAAAGCCTTGCCTCCGGCAACCCCTATCAATCCTGACCAAGGACAACCTCATCTAAGACCTACAATGGTAGGAGAGCTTGTAGACGTTGGACAGGGAGACAGGGAGTCAGGAGGTAAGTTACTTATCACAGAAATCCCAACCTCTGACCTGCTTTTCTAGCCACGGTATTTATAAGGCTGGTCCAGTAAATTTCATTGTATATTTCACTTAATTACATCTTTCTTTATTAAAGAGGAAGTGAAAATGAAAGACAGGATGTCATTAAGGTTGAAAAGAGCTACAGAAGAGATGAGAAACTAAGAAGCAAGGATTGTATGGTATCATAGTATCAGTTATGAATCCTGTCAGTCAGCAGTGTTTAAGGGTTTGGTCTTTGTAGGTCATGTACATGAGTCACATGGAAGACCTGCAAGCCACACTTGATGGTTAAAATGTTGTTGCCATTGCTTTGAGTACCTTTGAGATGACGAGGGCAAAGAGATCTTAGTCTTTTTGTGTAGGATTTGCCTGCCAATGAAGCAATAGTACTAGTCCTTTCCAAATTCTCACGAAATTCAAACAGGACAAACCAGGGAATGGAGGGAAGAAAGAACTCGCATTTTTTATAAGGCCTTTCTCAACTTTAGGACACCCCCAAAGCACCTTACATCCAGTGAAGCACTTTTGAAGTGTTGTCATGTGGGGAATGCAGCAGCCAAATTTGCACATCGCAAACTCCCACAAATAACTGTGAGATAATGAGCAGATAATCTGTTTCAGTGATGTTAAAGGCTAAGTATTGGCCTGGGTTGAGATGTACAAGTGCAAATAGAACTGAGCTGCCTGTGCTTCATGGCTGTATTTCCAGGGTTAAGGAGCCTCATGTGGTCTAGAAGCTGGACAATCTTGTTGTAAGATCTTAGAATCCCACAACACAGAAGGAGGCCACTCGGCCCATTGTGTCCATAAAGGCTCTTCAAAAGAGCTCTCCAATTAGTCCCAACACCCTATTCTTTCCCCGTAGACTTGCAATTTTCTCCTAATCATGTATTTATCCAAATCAGTTCTGAAAGTTACTATTGAATCCATTACCACTGCCCTTTCAGGCAGCGCATTCCAGATCACAACAACCCACTGCATTAAATGAATCCTCCTTTAAGTCATTTTGTCAATTATCTTAACTTTGTGAAAGTCACTGTAGTCCCAGAGGACCATAGGCGGCTCTCTCATTAGAGAGAGACGACTGGTGGTAAGTTTAACCTGAGAGTCATCACACCTCGAGTGAGGGGCGAGGTTGAGAAGGCGGGGCCTTCATGGATGACCTCAGCCAGGACGGCAATTGACCCCACGTTGTTGGCGTCACTCTGCATCACAAACCAGCTGTCCAGCCAACTGAGCGAAAATTTGTGTCACCTGTTGAGCAACGCAGGTCACAGGAAAAAAAATGACCATGAATATGAGAGACAGAGTGGAAATTTGAATACATTGACGATGTAGGTAGAAGGACAACATATTAGGGGCTCTGGAGGAACAGGAGGGGTAAGTTCAGATGATCACCCAACCATAGTAGAATTGCTACTATGTGGAGAGAGGTGTGAGGAGCCGAGTGGCCTACTCCTGTTCCTATTTCTTACGTAGGTGCTAGAAATGGAGGGGGAGGATCAACCATAAGAGAACAGAAGTTTCTTTTCCCCTTGTATCAGGTATGATGGTCTTGGAGTATTCGCTGCCTATGAGGTAAATGTGAAGCTTTTACCTAAGGCGGGGCTTGTCCATTTTGTGCGTCCCTCCTTGAGTAAGCCCACAGCAGCCGTTATGACAGCACTTTCCATCTCCTGCAGCAGGCTGCTGGCTGCCTTCTGCCTCTCACTGTCCTTTAAACTCTGCCAACCTGTTAGATTGCTGAGCAGATGTGAAAGGACACTGATCTTCTGCAGGGTAAAATAACACGTTAGTTTTGAGCGATGGCAGATATTAATAGTGCACATAAGATTCAACAAAGAAAGGAGCGAAGGAACTATTCTGTCTCCTGTCAACATTTAATGGTCATGTGAATAAAGGTCACTTGGATAAAGATCGGATTAATCACACAGCAACCAGATTATTGATTGCTTTATTGGGGAGGCGGTGGCATAGTGGTATTATCACTGGACTAGTAACCCAGAGACCCAAGGTAATGCCCCTGGGGACCTGGGTTCAAATCCAACCAGGGCAGATGATGAAATTTGAACTCAATAAAAATCTGGAATTAAAAGCATGATGATGACCATTGCCGATTGTTGTAAAAACCCATCTGGTTCACCAATGTCCCTTTAGGGAAGGAAGTCTGCTGCTCTTGCCTGGCCTACATGTGACTCCAGGCTTAAATGCCCTCTGAACAGGGGCAATTAGGGATGGGCAATAAATGCTGGTCTAGCCAGCGATGCCCACAAAAAATATTAGTGACACACAAGTAAAACAAAAACTTTGTGAAATGATGTCCTGAATTAAAAGGCAGGTGAACAGATCTGTTGAAGTGCTCAGAGTGACCAACATTGATTTAGAGCCTTTAACATTCCAAAGGCGCTTTGTGGGAGTGTTATCAAGCAAAATAATTTACAGCGTGCCAAGGAAGGAGATATTAAGATGGAAGACCAAAAACTTGGTGGAAGTGGCAGGTTACAAGGAACATTTTAAAGGAGGACAGAGAGAGATGGAGAGACTGCGAGATTTAGAGAGGGAATTCCAGAGCTTAGGGCCTAGACAGGCATGGTCGCCAATGATGGGGCAAAGGGTTGGGAAAGAGGCCAGAAATAGAGAAACGCAGGGCTCTCAAGAAACATAGAGTCCTCACTTGCATATCAAAGAACGCTAGTGGCATTTTGATGGTTTCGTTACTTCCTCAGGGGCCCACCGGCCTCCGAGCTCAACAACATCACTACTTTCTTTCAATTAAAGCTCTGCTGGTAAAATGTTCCTGATAATTAAACGCGGTCCTTGTCTTTGAGAAAGCTGCATGGTTAAATGATTCAGGGACTCACCTGCACAGCATCAGAACTGTTGCACATCTCCCTGTCAAAGGTCATGGTCCAGTTCATGAAGTGACAAGATGTGGAATCAGAGTGTGCTTCCTGTTTGTTTAAGACAAAAGATTGAACACTTTAAGAAATTATAGCAAGGCACATCCAAAGGCCTGTCCTTTCAACATCATGATGATCAGGGAGGGGGTGTCGTTCCATCATTTACTTCAGCAGAGGATAAGTGGAGCACCTTTCAACACTTGATACCAAGCAGAACAAATACAGCCAGCACCTCAGGTTCTCGAGCACAAGCTAAACACCGGTGGGTTAACAAAATGGCCGGCAATGAAATAATAGAACTATAAGCTAAGTACGGTGTTTTATAACATATAAGAACTCCTACAATAAGGAGGAACAACACCTACAACATCCTCTAGGGAGAACAATGTGAGAAGGATCGCTGGAAATGAATACAAGAAGCAGTTGAAACGTATTGAAAAAATGGGCAAAGGTGCAAATGCTAGCTGCAGTGGAGAAATGAAGATAAAACAATGACCTGCATTTGTATAACACCTTGTATTTAAAATGTCCCAAGGCGCTTCACAAGAACATTATCAAGCCAAGTTTCACACTGTGTCACACGAGGGGGTTTTAGGACCGATGACCCAAAAGCTTGGTCAAAGAGGTTGGTTTTAAGGAGTGTCGAAAAGGATAGATAGCTTGAGAGGTAAAGAGGTTCAGGGAGGGAATTTCAGATCTTCAGGCCTCAGCAGCTGATAACAGTAAGAAATACTTTCAGTTTCATAATCACGAAAACGGAATCAAAGAAGAAACAAGAAGGGGTTGAAATCAAGGATTCTCAGCAGCCCGTTCATATGTGACGTGGTTGACTTCCTCCAAATGTCTTTAAGGAAGAAACTGTCCCCAAGCAAGAATAACCCTCAAATAAAACTAAAATCTCAGACAAGCTTTTAAAATCTCAAAACCAACAAAATTTGGCAGGAGTGAATCCGAACGATCATGAGCCATTGACGAATTGGATTTAGGCTAACCTGGGGGCAAAGCTGATGAAGACAACTTCAAACTTTTTTGATCTTATTTCAATCCTATCAACAAATAGTAGGATTGATTATCAGAATCTAAGCTGTAAAAACGAGTTTGCTTGGACTGGAAGGAAAGATCCTGTCCCTCTAAGCTCCTGAAGGAAAATGGACCTTTGGATATCAACTTTTAAAGGTTAAAAGCATGGACCAGAAACATACCTGTTTCATTTGCACACTGTGCATGGTGTCTGGCCAAAACGATGGCCTAAATTTTCCAGTCCCACCTGCCACAGGAATCATTGCGGGCGTGACGGTAAGTTTGATGGACCAACAAAAGGTCCATTGATTTCAGGCGGGAATTTGCAGTCCTGCCCGGAATCCCACCCTCTCATCGTCTGAATTTACAATATGCTGTATTTTCGAAAGACAAGGAGATCATGACAAGAAACAGCGGCTTGTCTAAAACAGGGGGCAAAGGGGGGGGAAACAAAGGAAGAGTGGTGTCGTGGGTAGGCCACTGGCTGAGTAATTCTAGAGGCCCAGCTAATGCTCTGGAGACAAGGGTTCAAATCCCATCGTAACAGCTAGCTGGTGGAATTAGTTAATACATTGAATTCATTTTTTTAAATCTGGAGTTGAAAGCAAGTGACCATGAAACTATGGGCGGGATTTTCTGGATTGTCCAGTCCCGCCGGAAGTCAATGGACATTTGGCTGGGCCGACGAATCTCCCACGGCCGGTCCCACCACGACGGGGCCGATAAAATCCCGGACTATCACCAATTGTTGGGTATTCCAACTCCTTTCTATATTTCCTTAGCTCTGATGACGAGTCATACGGACTCGAAACGTTAACTGGGTCCCTCTCTGCAGATGCTGTCAGACCTGCTGAGTTTTTCCAGCTGTTTCTGTTTTTGCTTCAGATTTCCAGCATCGGCAGGATTTTGCTTTTGTGTTGTAAAAACCCATCTGGGTTCACTAGCTTCCTTGAGGGATAGAAATCTGCTGCCCTTACCTAGCCTACATGTGACTCCAGTTGCAGAGAACCGTGTTTGGCCCTTAACTGCTCTAAAGGGCAATTAGGGATGGGCGCATACCCTGGCCACTGACTTGCATGTCCCATGAAAGGATGAAAAGCAGTGGAAAAACAGCAGTTAGATTGCTTGTCCCAGAAACAGCCAGGTATAACGACAGCCATTTTACAGTGAAGGACTTCCCCTTAATGGTATCTGTAAACCAACAGCGTTAAAAGTTCATCTGTGCCATTTTTTTTTGGGTGCAGGAATTTGTGATTCACAACCCACCCTCACCAATCGAGGCGGAGGGAGGCAACACACACATTTGGCAGGAGAACCTCGTCTGTCACATCGGGCTGAGCTGCTGACAGCCTCTGCGCCCAGGAGGGGGCGCTGGGCTTCCATAGCACCGGCTGCCAGCAGAGCCACAGGTCCGAATGTCACCTCCGAGATGCTTAATATGTAGAAATGAGAGATATAATAGCTCAGGCATGAACCTGGAAAGTTCTTACCGATGGTTGGGAGTCTGACCGGCATTCTGCAGGAGAGTCTGTATTTTTGTTATCCGGATGACATTGAAAAGGGGGATCTGAAAAAAACAAATTGGACATTTGAACTTCCGAGCCCCCAGTTGCTAAGGAATAAGCCATAGTCCACAATGGACCGTAGGCATCTCTATCCAGTAGAGAGAGACAATTGGTTACTTATAGCTTGAGGGGCATCACTCTGCAGGCATGGGGCAAGGTGAGGAGACAGGCCCTCCATCAGCTACCACAGCCAGTACAGGGACACACCACTGGCATCATACACTAGCCATCGGAGCTAACCGACTCCCACTAGGTAAAGGATGTTAAAAAGAACACTATTAATGGGAAAGGAGGCACTTTACACTTCATGGTCGCACAACTCTAAACATTATTAATTAAATCTCTCTTCGCTTGCCAATAGGTCTCAGTTCCATCATGCTTCAGGCTCATACGGATTGAGCGGACATGTTGATACTTTAATGTTTCACTAAAATAGCAGAGGCGGCAAGCTGCTTAAGATCACAAATGACAAATGTTGATTTTGGTGCCCATTGTTGCTGTTTTCTAGTGCCCAGGTTTCCTGCGCCTTAATCCAGCCCTGGGTCTACGTGAGAAAAGAGCTCTCCACACTCGGCCCTTGTTTGCAACATAAAATATGAGCTTTTGCAAAGTACATCACTCACCAACTTTATCTACATTTTTTTAAAAACTGAACCAAACGACAGCTTTGGACTGACAAGGTTCCTTGACAGGCTTTGTTCTTGCATTAAGATGAGGAGGTCAGAGAGGGCAGGCACCAAGACACCAGAGCATGAGAAATAGGAGCCAGAGTAGACCATTCAGCCCCTCGGTCCTGTTCCTCCATGGGGTAAGATCACAGCAGATCTTGTGCACCAAATCCATTTTCCCACCTTTTCCCATGACTCACTTTGTGTCCAAAAATCTATCCATTTCTGTCTTGAACATACTCAACAACTGAGCATCTACAACTCTCAGGGGTGGAGAATTCCAAGGATTCACCTCTGAATGAAGAAACTTCTCTTCATATCAGTCTAAGTGGGTGACTCTTTATCCTGAGACTACTTTCCAGCCAAGTTAAGCAGCCTCTCAGCCTTTACCCTAAAGACCTCTAAGAATTTTATACATGTCAACAAGATCATGTTTCATTCTTCTAAACTCCAGAAAGTATAAGTATATTCCACTCTCTCATAATGGGACAGCCCTCTCATCCCAGTAAACAGTCTAGTATCTGTTGCACCCAATCTAAGGCAAGTATATCCTACCTTAGCTACGGAGACCAAAACTGTGCACAGTTTTCCATGTCTCATCACAGCCCCATATAACTGAAGCATATTTCCCTTACTATTTTACTTCAACCCTCTTGCAACAAAGGCTAATGGAGAGAAGGTTCCCTTTCCTATTATGTTTTTACTATTCCAGCTGAGTTTCAGTAGATAACTGCAGATGTTATCCAGGGTATTCCTGTACACTAATTTTTCCCGGCGTTACTGGATGCAGTTCAATACTTCCGATAAGACTACACTGAGATCTGTAAGCTCCTCCAACTCTAGCCTCTTTTGCGTCCCTGATTCTTAATGCTCCACCATTGGCTGTTGTGATGTGATGTACAGGTACCTTTAAGGGTGCTTATCTTAAACTGCTGTCCATCAGTACCCACCACAAGGTAGGAAGTGATGTATAATCCCATGTATTCTGTCGATAGAAGCAGCAGTCCGACAGATCGGATGTGTCTATATAGCCGAGTTACCATTGCCTCTATATAGTCTTATCTTCAAGTAACAAACCCACAGTATTGTTTTGCCAGCCCTTGTTGTATAGTCGGTACACTTGCGAGAAATAGCGAACTTTACATTGGCAGCTGTACCTACAGCGATCTAGATCCCTAAGCTCTGGGATTCCCTCCCCGTCACTCTCTGCTCCTTTAAGAAACTCCTTAAAACCTGTTTCTTTGACCAAGATTCCAGTCGTCTGTCCTAATATCTCCTTATATGGCTCGGTGTCAAATTTTGTTTATGTTCCTGTGAAGTTCCTTTGGGATACTTTAATAAGCTAAAAGCGCCTTAAAAGTGCAGCTAGTTGTTCTGCTGTGATGAAGGTATAAACATGACAGGAGCATAGCTGCAACCAATTTCAAATAATCTTACAAAATATACAGAAAGTTAACACAGCAAAATAAATGAGCCTGATAATGTTGATTCTAAGGATCCCACCACCTTGTATTTCCCTTTTTTTTTTATCCGGCCTTTATCAAGTCTGGTTACTGCATCATTTGCAATTCTTATTTGATGTTCTGCGCGGTGCTAGGAATGAAACACTGCCCCTATTTCAGTACAAGGGAAGCTATCCCAGGTTAGGGCCAATGCAAAGCAAAACCTGCCTTTTAGTCTTCAAAAATGTGGCAAGGCTGCCGACTATTGCGACAAGGTGAAACATTTTTTAAATTCCCAAGCTAGCCACCCCATGGCCTACTTGGATGACCATGGCCTATTCGGATGACCATGGCCTACTCGGATGACCATGGCCTACGCGGATGACCATGGCCCATTCGGATGACCATGGCCTATTCGGATGACCATGACCTACGCGGATGACCATGGCCCATTCGGATGACCATGGCCCATTCAGATGACCATGGCCTATTCGGATGACCATGGCCTATTCGGATGACCATGGCCCATTCGGATGACCATGGCCTACTCGGATGACCATGGCCTACTCGGATGACCATGGCCCATTCGGATGACCATGGCCTACTCGGATGACCATGGCCCATGCGGATGACCATGGCCCATTCGGATGACCATGGCCTACTCGGATGACCGTGGCCTATTCGGATGACCGTGGCCTATTCAGATAACCATGGCCTACTTGGATGACCATGGCCCATTCGGATGACCATGGCCTACTTGGATGACCATGGCCTATTCGGATGACCATGGCCTACTTGGATGACCATGGCCCATTCGGATGACCATGGCCCATTCGGATGACCATGGCCTACGCGGATGACCGTGCCCAACTCGGATGACCGTGGCCTACTCGGATGACCATGGCCTATTCAGATGACCATGGCCTATTCGGATGACCATGGCCTACTCGGATGACCATGGCCCATTCGGATGACCATGGCCTACGCGGATGACCATGGCCTATTCGGATGACCATGGCCTACTTGGATGACCATGGCCCATTCGGATGACCATGGCCTACGCGGATGACCGTGCCCAAGTCGGATGACCATGGCCTATTCAGATGACCATGGCCTATTCGGATGACCATGGCCTACTCGGATGACCATGCCAAATTAGTGAACTCCTGGGAGGAAAGTTGCTCCCATTTAGCACCACTGTGATTGCCTGAGCTAAATGTATATAATCCACTTCCACTTGCAATAAAAAAAGGAGTAGCAAAGAAGCTAACAGCACAGAAGGAGGCTATTCAGCCCATCATGTCTGTACTGGCTCTTTGAAAGGGCTATCCAATTTGTCCCCGCTGCCCATCTCTTCCCGCATAACCCTGTCATATTTTCCATTTTGAGTATGGATCCTATTTCTTTTTGAAAGGTACCATTGAATCCGCTTCCACCGCCCTTTTCAGGCAGCGGATTCCAGATCACAACAACTCGCTGCTTAAAAAAATAATCCTCCTCAATCTCACCACCTGTCCTTTTGCCCAGTCGTCTCAATTCTGTGTCCTCTGGTGATCAGCCCTCCTGAGAGCGGAAACAATTTCCACTTATCTACTAATTCAGAACCCTTCAGGCATTCTGAATGATTCAGCGGCAAATTGTGAAATATAGGAAGGTAATTTCAGTCCTTTAGAATCAGATAAACTGCATGAACTCACCATTCCGAACACTGAGGGTGATTTCTTGTTTCCAGTCATTGAAAAGTCCAGGAATCTCTAAACGGCAGCAGTACAGGCCCTCATCTTCCAAGCTCACATTGTGTATGGTTAGAGACAGGTCACCTCGCTCTATGGCCCCATACAATCTGTACTTTGATTCAAAATAATTCGTGACATGCTTCCCGCTAGTTGTAAGCAGAGTATTGAAGCAATAAGTTGAAGTGCACCCTTGGCCCCAACACGCTGAGAGTAAACCATAATAGTTAACATCGTAGCTGCAAGGCAAGGTGACCGAGGATCCCAACTTTCCGGGGATGTGTAACCCCTCTGCAAAATGAACAGAGATTGCACTTAGAGCATGTAATATAGAGGAGGATGGGCTTTCAAAGTTGCTGAACAGTGACATTTGAACCAAAACACTTCTAAGATTAGAATCTGCTGATCTAACCCAAAACAGATTGTGGTGTAGAATTAAGAAGTTGATCAATTTGAAGCAATATGGCACCCAGGAGCAAGAGAAGTACATTTACTTCCTGGTGCCAATTCAATGAGAACTTGGCTGACCTTAAACCTAATTCCATAGCAACGCCTTTGCCTGGTATCCCTTAATACCTTTGGTTAACAAAAATCTACCCATCTCAGATTTAAAATTAACAGGTGATTTTGCATCAATTACCCATTTGCAGAAAAGAGTTCCAAACTTTTACTACCCTTTGCGTGAAGAAGTGTTTCCTAATCTTACTCCTGAAGGGCCTGGCTCTAATTTGTAGACACTGCCACTTAGTCCTAGACTCCCCAACCAGCGGGAAGAGTTTCTATCAACCCTATCAGGCCCCCTTAAGATCCTGAAAACTTAGATTAAATCTTCTAAATCCCAGGGGATACAACACGAGTTAGTTTAGTCTCTCTTCATGGCATAACCCTGGGAGTCCAGGTCTCCATTCTACACTGCACTCCATGGCCAACATATCCTTCATAAGGTGTGGTGCCCAGATTTGTCCACTGTATTCCAGATATGGTCTAACCAGGGTTTTGTATAGTTTAAGCATGACTTCTTCCCCCTTGCATTCTAGTCCTCTAAATATAAAGGACAGCATTCCATTATTCTTTCTGATATGTCCTGTACCTGTCCATGGTATTTCAATGATTTATGTACCTGGAACCCCAAAGTCTCTTAGGACCTCCATTACTTCTAGCTTTTAGAAAGTGCTCTATTCTATCCTATTTAGGATGTGGATGACCTCACATTTGCCCACATTGAATTTCATTTTCCACACCCTTACACCCATTCACTCAATCTAACAATATCTCTAATTTGATGCTACTATCTATACTGCTCATCATGCAGCCCATTCCTTGTCATCATCAAATTTAGATATGTGGCTTTCTAATCCATCATGTAGGACATTAATAATTACAATGAGTAGCTGAGGTTCCACTACAGGACATAAACAGCAACATCCTGTCCATTAGAGTACAAGCCAATTACCCCTACTCTCTGTCTCACCTTCTGGGAGCGGCAACAGCCAGACCTGCGAGGGACACCTCTACTCAGGCAGCAGATAAATAGAGGGAGAGGCCCGGGGTCTTCACTCACCTTCCAGGAACGGAGACAGCCAGACCTGCGAGGGACACCTCTACTCAGACATGGGGCTGATTTTGAAAAAAAAAATCCAGGAATGACATCACAGGAAAACTGTAGGTTCATTGGTTGGTGAGAGGCTGCTATTAGGGGGTGTGTTTAAGTAGCTTAAAACCAGAAAAACATCATTTATAAAGAAATAGCTGCTCGGATTTCAGTAAGGAACACTAGCAATAGGGAAGTGAAGTTATATCAAGTCAAAGTGAAATAAAGTAGTAAGGTAAACCAAAGTAAGATAAAGTTAGCATAAGTGTGGTAAAGTTAAGTTACTAGTAATTTATTCTACTCATTCTACTTACTCTAAGAATAATAAATAGTTTGTAGAGTTACGGAATGGCAGTTCAGCTTGGCCAAGTGGAGTGTGCATCCTGTGGTACGTGTGAAGCTGTGGATGCACCATGTGTCCCAGACAAACACAAACCCATCTGTAGGTACTGTCACCAGCTGCACAACCTTGAGCTCCGGGTTTTGGAATGTGAGTGGTGACTGGCGTCACTGTTCTGCATCTGTGAGGCAGAGGCCTATGTGGATAGCATGATTAGGGAGGGGAGGGTCACACTGCAGGTCAGAAGCTCACAGTCAGGGAGGGAATGGGTGGCCAACTGGCAGTCTAAGAGAACCAGGCAGGTAGTACAGGAGTCCCCTGAGTTTATCCTGCTTGCTAACTGATTTTCCATTTTGGACGCTGATGGTTCCTCAGGAGAGTGCAGCCAGAGCCAAGCTTGTGGCACCAGGGAGGAAGAAGAATAGAAGGGCAATCGGGGATTCCATAGTCAGGGGATCAGACGGGCGTTTCTGTGGCAGTAAATGTGACTCCAGGGATGGTGAGTTGCCTCGCTGGTGCCAGGGTCAAGGATGTCACAGCACGGCTGCAGGACATCCTTCAGGAGGAGGGGGATCAGCCAGAAGTCATGGTCCAAATTGCTACCAATGACATAGATAGGAAAAGGGATAAGGCCCTGAAAGCAGAGTTCAGGGAATTAGGAAGGAAATTAAAAAGCAGGACCTCAAGAGCAGTAATCTCAGGATTACTCCCAGTGCCGCATTCTACTGAGCATGGGAATAGGAGGATTGATCGATTAAGTATGTGGCTGGAGAACTGGTGCAGGAGGGAGATTTCTGAGGCATTGGGACTGGTTCTGGGGCAGCTGGGACATGTACAAGCTGGACAGGTTACACCTTAACAAGACTGGGACTGATATACTCGCAGGGAGATTACGTAGTGCTGTTGGAGTGGATTTAAACTAGCTTGTCAGGTGGCCTGAGGGGTGGCCCAAATTGGAAGGAAGTAAAGTTGGAAACAGGGAGTAGTAGTGAGACTAGAAGGCAGGAGAAACAAAGCAGAACACCGAGTATGCTTCAAATGTGTAATGATGTCAAAAAGACAAAGTTGAGGGCACTCTACCTGAGTGCATGCAGCATTCACAATAAGGTAGATGATCTAAAGGCACAAATAGAGGGAAATGAGTGTGATATAATTGCCATTATGGAAACATGGCTGCTTGGTGACCAAGACTGGCAACTGAATATTCAAGGATGTTTGACATTTGGGAAGGACAGACAAGAAGGGAAAAGAGGTGGAGTTGCGCTGATAATAAGGGATGGGATCAGAGCATTAGTAAGGGAGGATCTCAGATTGGAAGAACAATGTGTGGGATATGTTTGGTTGGAGTTAAGAAACAGCAAAGGGCAGCAGACATTGCTTGGAGTTGTTTATAGGTCACCAAACAGTAATGGTAATGTGGGGCATGGTATTAATCAGGAGATGAGAGAAGCATGTAGCATGGGCATTACAGTAATCAAGGGTGACTTCAATCTGCATGTAGACTGGATAAACCAACTGAGCACTAATGCTGTGGAAGACAAGTTTCTGGAGTGTGTTCGGGACAGTTTTCTAGAGCAATATGTTGAGGAGCCGACTAGAGGAAAGCCTATTTTAGATCTAGTGTTATGTAATGAAAAAGGACTAATCAATAATCTTGTTGTAAAAGAGCCTTTAGGGATGACTGACCACAATATGATAGAATTTTGCTTTATGTTTGCAAGTGAGGTGGTTCACTCTGAAGCAAGTGTGTTGAAGTTGAATAAAGGAAATTATGAAGCATGAGGGACGAATTGGCAGAGGTGGATTGGGAAAATACATTAAAAGGTCTGACTGTACATAGGCAATGGATAGTCTTCAAAGAACTATTACATAGTTTACAGCACCTATACATTCCTTCAAGGTGCAAAAACCCAAAAATGTCAGTCAACCGTGGCTGACAAAGGAAATTAAGGATTGTATAAGATTAAAAGGAAAGGCTTATAAAGTTGCCAGAAATAGTAGTAAACCTGAGGATTAGGAGGTTTTTAGAATACAGCAAAGGAAGACCAAGAACTGATAAAGGGAGAATAGAATATGAATGCAATCTAGCAAAAAACAAAAACTGACTGTAAAAGCTTCTACAGGACTGTAAAAAGGAAATGTTTGGCTAAGACATATGTGGTCCATTACAGACAGAGTCAGGAGAATGTTTAATTAGGGAATAGTGAAATGACAGAGAAGCTAAATGATTACTTTGTGTCTGTCTTCACTGAGGAAGATACAGGAAATCTCTCAGGCTTAGATATGCAAGGGACTAGGGAGAGTGAAGAGTTGAAGGAAATTAATATAAGAAAGAAGGTTGTATTGAATAAATTAATGGGACTGGAAGTTGGTAAGTCACTGGGACCTGATATTCTGTATCACAGAATGTTGAAAGAGGTTGCTATAGAGATAGTGGATGCATTGGTGATCATTTTCCAAAATTCTATAGATTCTGGAATGGATCCTGCAGATCGGAAGGTAGCAAATTTCACCTCACTATTAAAGAAGGGAGGGAGAGAGAAAACAGGGAACTACAGACTTGTTAGCCTTACATCAGTACTAGGGAAAATGCTAGAATCTATTAAAAAGGATGTGATAAATGGATACTTGATTTGCGAATGTGAGATCATGTTTGATGGACTTGTTAGACTTTTTTGATGATTTTACTAACAAAATTGATAAAGGGGAGTCGATGCACGTAGCACATTTCAGAAGGCTTTTGGTAAAGGTCAGAAACACTTTTTTGACAATTATGGTAGGAGAAAAGAATTGAGGAATTACAACAAAAGAATGAACCCCAGGAGTGCCCAGGGTGTGGTCAATCGGTGTTTTAGATGAGATTCAAAATGCCATTATGCAATGAACTGTCCTAAGTGATATAATAAGGTGTTCTAAATTAAACATAAGACAGAAGACTCAAAGGAAAAAAAATTGAGATATTGTTCAAAGAGAGGGCATTGTATTATTTACAAGAAGTTTCAGCCCATTGATGAGTGTCTTTGTTGCAAAGTCCTTCAATTGTACGGTGCTAGATAGCGGATGCATGTCTACTGTGTCTGGAACAGACTGGTTAAAGTGCTACCTGGGCTCCTTAGATGACAAGGACCGGAATAAGGTGAAGGAATTTGAGAGTTCCACCAGTTTTAGATTTGGAGATGATAATACCCTAAAATCTTTAAAAAGGGTAGTGATTCCCTGTAAGAGAGCTGGAGTCAATCATTTCCTCAGCATGGACACAGTGTCCAGTGAAATACTGTTGCTGTTGAGCAGGCCATTGATGAAGAAAGCGCAAATGAAGGCGGACACGGAAAATGACAAAGGCCATGATATTTGGAAAACCTGTGGATTTACAATTTACGCAACCTGGACACTACTGTACTCCTTTAATGAAACATAACTTTTCTACTAAGGAAATTGAAGAAGTACTATTAGCATCAGGAGATAGGAATTTACAGGACAAAAAGCTAATTGTGTTAAAATTGCATCGGCAGTTTGCCCAGCCTTCTAACCAAAGGTGAAAACTTTTGCTAAGGGATGGAGAGTACACTAAGCTTATAGAGGAGATAAGCGATAGATGTGATATATGTAAGAAATACAGAAGGACACAGTCACAGCCGTTAGTGAGCCTGCCCTTAGCAAGAGATTTCAGTGAAGTCCCTTCAGTGGGGCAATGAAAAGAGCATTTTTATTTTACATTTTGGCCAACAAGGTGTAGCCAGTCAACCATCATAAACAGTAAAGAAAATAATTGTGGATCAGGTTATGGAAAAGTGAATAGGGACCTGATTAGGATCACCGGCAAAATTCCTCACTGATAATGGGGAAGAATTTGCTAACGGAGTTTTGGGATGTGTGTGAAAACATGAATATAATAGTTATGATTACAGCAGCAGAAAGCCCTTTTAGTAAAGGAGTGTGTGAACAGAATCACGCGGTGATAGATGAGATGCTTCGTAAGATGTTAAAAGATATACCAAGCTGCAAATTAACATCTGCTCTGGCAGAGGCTGTCCATGTCAAGAATTCACTGCAGATGGTTGGAGGCTACACCCCATATCAAACACAACAAACACAAAAAATGGGAAAAAAACTCAGCAGGTCTGACAGCATCTGTGGAGAGAAAGGCAGAATTAACGTTTCAAGTCCGGATGACTCTTCTTCAGGGCTCTGAAGACAAGTAATACGGACTCAAAACATTACCTCGGTCTTTCCCTCTGCAGATGCTGTCAAACCAGCTGAGTTTTGCCAGCATTTTTTGTTTCTGTTTTAGGTTTCCAGCATCTGCAGTATTTTGCCTTTATCTGTGGTCCATCCCAGTTGGTTTTTGGTAGAAGTCCAAAAACTCCTTCAGGCCTGAGTGATCATCCCCCAGTTTGGGAGGCAACTGCGATTAAGTCTGTTTCTTTGCTGAGCACTTAAATGCACTACATGCCGGCAGAAGAGCATTCCTTAAAGCTGAATTACAGAAAGAATTCGGCGAGCCTTAACATACAATGTACAGCCATCAGATATGATTTTCAATCAAGGAGACATGGCACACTATAAAAGAGAAGGGCTTATTGAGTGGAAAGGCTCGGGAAAAGTTATAGGTAAAGATGGTAAAACAGCATGGGAACCAGACTATTCGGGTACGCTCATCGAGGTTAGTTGGCAGGTCCGGAAAGAGTTGTAGATAGTGATGAGGAACCATGTCCATGTGTTGCATGATTGTGAAGACCAGGTGGCTTAAGTTGACAGGGTATCTGAAGATGGAGACAGTAATTTCAGATGAGCAATTTGTCCCAGAGGACAACTGCCGAAAGCTGGCGCTAAAGTTATATACTCGCCCGAAGGGGCCAGTCAGAGGCGGGAAGGAAGGATTGTAGGTAGACCAGGAAAGGCCACTGGAAAATGTAAAAACTGGTTAAATGTGCAAGATAAAGGGCAGGATATTAGACCTATGGATTGGGAACATGAAGTACAAAAGCGGAAGGCTCGGAAATGGAGGGAAAAGCAGTATCAGTTCAGGCAGTGGGTCTGGGAGTGAACATGCCTCCAGGAAGAGGTCACAAATAGTTGAAAGAACATCTATAAATGGGAGAGGGAGATCAAACAGTAACAGTCCAGACCGTGATAGAAGGCAGAATAGCGGGTGTAGCTTAACAAGGTCAAGGAATATGGCACAGACTGGTAATGCCACAAGGAGCAGAAGCCCATGTGATTGAGAAGTCTTAGTAGCTTCAAATAAATTAGATGATAAATTAATAAAAGATGCCAAACAGCAAGAACTACATAGTTGCGAAGAATTTGGGGTATACACAGGGGTGCCAGATAGAGCACAACCAGCTCTATCTCATAGAAGGATATGCATGGAAAAGGCGCTCCCTGATGGGATTTATAAAAGGTGCTTCCTGATGGGTTTTATAAAAGGTGCTCCCTGATGGGATTTATAAAAGGCGCTTCCTGATGGGATGAATAAAATGTGCTCCCTGATGGGATATATAAAATGTGCTCCCTGATGGGGTTTATAAAAGGTGCTCTCTGATGGGATTTATAAAAGGTGCTCTCTGATGGGATTTATAAAAGGTGCTCCCTGATGGGATTTATAAAAGATGTTTCCTGATGGGATTTATAAAAGGTGCTCCCTGATGGGATGTATAAAAGGTGCTTCCTGATGGGGTTTATAAAATGTGCTCCCTGATGGGATTTATAAAAGGTGCTCCCTGATGGGATGTATAAAAGGTGCTTCCTGTTGGGATTTATAAAAGATGCTTCCTGATGGGATTATAAAAGGTGCTCCCTGATGAGATTTATAAAAGGTGCTCCCTGATGGGATTTATAAAAGGTGCTCCCTGATGGGGTTTATAAAAGGTGCT
Organism: Carcharodon carcharias; assembly: GCF_017639515.1. Lineage (NCBI taxonomy): Eukaryota > Metazoa > Chordata > Chondrichthyes > Lamniformes > Lamnidae > Carcharodon > Carcharodon carcharias. Next base: position 19,742,885 of record NC_054496.1, on the reverse strand, counting down.
CCCTGATGGGGTTTATAAAAGGTGCTCTCTGATGGGATTTATAAAAGGTGCTCCCTGATGGGGTTTATAAAAGGTGCTCCCTGATGGGGTTTATAAAATGTGCTCCCTGATGGGATATATAAAATGTGCTCCCTGATGGGGTTTATAAAAGGTGCTCTCTGATGGGATTTATAAAAGGTGCTCCCTGATGGGGTTTATAAAAGGTGCTTCCTGATGAGGTTTATAAAATGTGCTCCCAGATGGGTTTTATAAAAGGTGCTTCCTGATGGGATTTATAAAAGGTCCTCCCTGATGGGATTTATAAAAGGTGCTTCCTGATGGGGTTTATAAAATGTGCTCCCTGATGGGATTTATAAAATGTGCTCCCTGATGAGATTTATAAAAGGTGCTCCCTGATGGGATGTATAAAAGGTGCTTCCTGTTGGGATTTATAAAAGATGCTCCCTGATGGGATTTATAGAAGGTGCTTCCTGATGGGGTTTATAAAAGGTGCTCCCTGATGGGATTTATAAAAGGTGCTTCCTGATGGGATTTATAAAAGGTGCTTCCTGTTGGGATTTATAAAAGATGCTTCCTGATGGGATGAATAAAATGTGCTCCCTGATGGGATTTATAAAATGTGCTCCCTGATTGGGTTTATAAAAGGTGCTTCCTGATGGGATTTATAAAAGGTGCTCCCTGATGGAGTTTATAAAAGGTGCTCCCTGATGGGATTTAAAAAAGGTGCTTCCTGATGGGATTTATAAAAGGTGCTTCCTGATGGGATTTATAAAAGGTGCTTCCTGATGGGATGTATAAATGGTGCTCCCTGATGGGGTTTATAAAAGGTGCTCCCTGATGCGATTTATAAAAGGTGCTTCCTGATGGGATTTATAAAAGGTGCTTCCTGATGGGATGAATAAAATGTGCTCCCTGATGGGATATATAAAAGGTGCTCCCTGATGGGATTTATAAAAGGTGCTTCCTGATGGGATTTATAAAAGGTGCTCCCTGATGGGATTTATAAAATGTGCTCCCTGATGGGATTTATAAAATGTGCTCCCTGATGGGATTTATAAAAGATGCTTCCTGAAGGAATTTATAAAAGGTGCTTCCTGATGGGTTTTATAAAGGGTGCTTCCTGATGGCTTTTATAAAAGGTGCTCCCTGATTGGGTTTATAAAAGGTGCTTCCTGATGGTATTTATAAAAGGTGCTCCCTGATGGGATTTATAAAAGGTGCTCCCTTATGGGATTTATAAAATGTGCTCCCTGATGGGATTTATAAAAGGTGCTTCCTGATGGGATTTATAAAAGGTGCTCCCTGATGGGATCTATAAAAGGTGCTTCATGATTGGGTTTATAAAAGGCGCTCCCTGATTGGGTTTATAAAAGGTGCTCCCTAATGGGATTTATAAAAGGCGCTCCCTGATGGGATCTATAAAAGGTGCTTCCTGATTGGGTTTATAAAAGGTGCTCCCTGATGGGGTTTATAAAAGGTGCTCCCTGATGGGATTTATAAAAGGCGCTCCCTGATGGGATTTATAAAAGGTGCTTCTTGATGGGATGAATAAAATGTGCTCCCTGATGGGATATATAAAATGTGCTCCCTGGTGGGATTTATAAAAGGTGCTCCCTGATGGGATTTGTAAAAGGTGCTTCCTGATGGGGTTTATAAAATGTGCTCCCGGATGGGGTTTTATAAAAGGTGCTTCCTGATGGGATTTATAAAAGGTGCTTCCTGATGGGATTTATAAAAGGTGCTCCCTGATGGGGTTTATAAAATATGCTCCATGATGGGATTTATAAAAGGTGCTCCCTGATGGGATGTAAAAAAGATGCTCCCTGATGGGATATATAAAAGGTGCTCCCTGATGGGATTTATAAAAGGTGCTCCCTGATGGGATTTATAAAATGTGCTCCCTGATGGGATTTATAAAAGATGCTTCCTGAAGGGATTTATAAAAGGTGCTTCTTGATGGGTTTTATAAAAGGTGCTCCCTGATTGGGTTTATAAAAGGTGCTTCCTGATGGTATTTATAAAAGGTGCTCCCTGATGGGATTTATAAAAGGTGCTCCCTTATGGGATTTATAAAATGTGCTCCCTGTTGGGATTTATAAAAGGTGCTTCCTGATGGGATTTATAAAAGGTGCTCCCTGATGGGATCTATAAAAGGTGCTTCATGATTGGGTTTATAAAAGGCGCTCCCTGATTGGGTTTATAAAAGGTGCTCCCTGATGGGATTTATAAAAGGCGCTCCCTGATGGGATCTATAAAAGGTGCTTCCTGATTGGGTTTATAAAAGGTGCTCCCTGATGGGGTTTATAAAAGCTGCTCCCTGATGGGATTTATAAAAGGTGCTCCCTGATGGGGTTTATAAAAGGTGCTCCCTGATGGGATTTATAAAAGGCGCTCCCTGATGGGATTTATAAAAGGCGCTCCCTGATGGGATTTATAAAAGGTGCTTCTTGATGGGATGAATAAAATGTGCTTCCTGATGGGGTTTATAAAATGCGCTCCCTGATGAGGTTTTATAAAAGGTGCTTCCTGATGGGATTTATAAAAGGTGCTTCCTGATGTGATTTATAAAAGGTGCTCCCTGATGGGGTTTTTAAAATATGCTCCATGATGGGATTTATAAAAGGTGCTCCCTGATGGGATTTATACAAGGTGCTTCCTGATGGGGTTTATAAAAGGTGCTTCCTGATGGGATTTATAAAAGGTGCTTCCTGTTGGGATTTATAAAAGATGCTTCCTGATGGGATGAATAAAATGTGCTCCCTGTTGGGATTTATAAAATGTGCTCCCTGATGGGATTTATAAAAGGTGCTTCCTGTGATGGGATTTATAAAAGGTGCTCCCTGATGGGATTTATAAAAGGTGCTCCCTGATGGAGTTTATAAAAGGTGCTCCCCGATGGGATTTAAAAAAGGTGCTTCCTGATGGGATTTATAAAAGGTGCTCCCTCATGGAGTTTATAAAAGGTGCTCCCTGATGGAGTTTATAAAAGGTGCTTCCTGATGGGATTTATAAAAGGTGCTCCCTCATGGGATGTATAAAAGGTGCTTCCTGATGGGATTTATAAAAGGCGCTCCCTATTGGGATTTATAAAAGGTGCTCCCTGATGGGATTTATAAAGCTAAAGCCAGGCTAGTGGCACGAAGGTTTGAAGAGAAATTGGGAGTGACCAGGATGTAAGAGTAGCTTCACCTATGGCAGAAAAAGTTATTCTGAAGAACCTTTTGGCTCTGTTAGCTACAGATGCTTGGGAATGTAAGTCCAGTGATATTAAAGTTTCCTTTTGGCAGGGACACCAGTTTCAAAAGGAAGTTTTTCTCCATCCACCGAAAGAGGTGCTAAATGCAGAAGAAATACTCTGAAACTAAATAAACGTGTATATGATTTAAATGACGCCTCCAGTTTGGTATTTCTCAGTGAGGTAAGTTTTGTTAAAGTTGGGCGGTCTTCAGTTGAAAGCAGACTCACAATGTTTTATTGGCACCAGGGAGGGAAACTTGCAGGCATCTTCATGATGCATGTAGATGATTTTTTGTGGGTGGTAGAAGCGAATTTGGAACAGTTATCATTAATGGGCTCAGAACGGAGTTCAAAATTGGAAGAGTCAGGCTTCTGGTGCATTTAAATACATTGGATTGGAAATCAGCCAGAGCGGATCACAAGTCATTTTACATCAGCAATCCTACTTAAAGAACATTAATCCCATTGCAATTAGTCATGGAGTCATGGTAGGGCCTCCCAGAAAGATTCTGTGGCTTCTGAAATGGAAAAAGAGAAACTCAGAAGTCTAACTGGGCAACTCAATTGGCTCGGTAAACAAACAAGGCCAGACATCGGTTTAGATATTTTGGATCTGAGCACTAACATGAATGATCCCAAAGTTGAAGAAATCATTTGAGCAAATAAAACATTGACAAAATTAAAAATGGAGCAGTGCATTTTGAAATTCCCATGTTTGGGTGATCTTAGAAAAATGAAACTGTGTTTATGCAAATCTATGTGATAGATGTTCGAGTGCGGGAGGATTTATAGTCTTTCCCATGGGGAAGAAAGGCAAACGTTGCCCTTTAGCATGGGAATCCACAAAGGATATGAAGAGTTGTAAAAACTACGTTGGCAGTGGAGACTCTCACCCTTGTTGAGGTAGTAGATGTGGCCTTCTTTATATCAAAGATGCTGCCAGAAATTTTAAATAAAAAAGGGTTTTCAGGAAGAGTACCTATCGAATGTCTTATAGACCATAAGTCACTTGAGGAAAATGTTCACTCTATGAAGTGCGTTAATGAAAAGAGGTTACAAATTGACATTGCGAACTTAAAACAGATGCTCAAGAAGAAGGAGATTGCAAGGGGATTGAAAGCAGCTACCAATTGTCTGACCGCTTCATCAAAAGAGGAGTGAGCTCCAAAGCATTATTGGCTATCCTCAAAGAAGGGACATCTTTTTCTTTGAGAAGACAAAAAGGAGTATTCTTTTGTGTGGGCATTTCTATACTTCTTTTAAGAAGGGGGGGGTAAGGTGGATTCATTGAATGGAAACATATATATTGATATGGAAGAGAAGATCCATCTTTATTTGTTATTAAATACACTTAAAGGTTGCTTTCTTCTTAAGAGGAGAATATGTTGGGGAAGGAAACAGCTAACTCACAAGGAGTTCAATTGCTAATCATCAGTTAACAACCTAAGTACCAATTTAGCTGTATAAAAGGGAAAACAGGTGAGGCAAATTCTCTCTGTAGAGAGTTTTATGCACCAGAAATAAAACCCTATCTGAAGGAGTCTGTCTTGGTCTCGGTCTTTATTGCCAAACAGCTATTGGAGATTATTGAAGACTGTTAGTGTTAGCTCAAGGGGCTATATATCTGTGATGTTAAAGAGGCATGCATATAGAGGCACCACAATCGACAACCAGAATGGGAATAATTGGGTATTTCTCCTGTTAATCGCGCCTGGATACCACATTGCTGTAAGTGACTAGGATTAATTATTACACATACAATTTATATGTATTTATCCTCCACTCATGATATTATTCTGAAGGAGAATCATTCTGTATTATTTTATTGCCGGAAAGAAGGACATTTTGCCAAAACTTTAGGTCTTGAACTCATCAGGACAAACACAAGAATGGCAAATTTTCAAATGATCACAACAAAGGAAAAATGTGGTGATTGACCGGCAAGTTGAGTCTGATTGGCCAAGACTTTGCCAGGGAGAAAGCAATGGAGAACTAAAGGCTCCCCAAGCTTCCAGGTAATTCAAAAAAGGTGGAAGGCTTGAACAGGTTCCTTTCATTTGCAGAGAACTGGTCCCTGCAAATGAATGTATGTCACTCTGAGAAAGTGTAAATGAGTCACATTTTGAACTGAACTGATTATCTTAAATTGGTTGTTAGTGTAGCTATTGGCACACTCAGGATTGTTCAGCAAGTGTTGCCTAATTGTGAAATCCTATCTAACAGAAAATGTTTTATTCTGGGTTTTTCAAGCACATTCTTGCATTCATGCTAATGAGTGCAGATGAAAAGCTTATGCAACATGCCTCTCTTTTCAGCAATATTCAGTATTATTTAACAGTCCTCCACTCACTGCTTTTCTCTGGAGAAATCACTCTGCTTTTATATGGAGGCATTTGCTGCAGTTCAGAGATTCTCTTTAAGTAGACTCTGTATACTGTTGTAGTGTGTTATTTAAACAGCCTCTTGTTTGCTGAGTAAATAAACTAGTTTGTTGTACAACAGACTGTGTGCTGTGAGCCCCTCTGTAAAACCCACCATACCTCCAACCCATTGGCTGGTACAGTGGTGTCAATAGACACTCTGAAGGCAGTGTGACCCCCTCAGAATGGCTGCTTCTCACCTGTTGGTCTTAGCTCTGGGTTGTATAATGACTTGTTGGAAAACGCTTTTACACGGTGTGCAGTTACAATCTGGAATGCACTGCCTGAGAATGTGGTGGAGGTTGATTCGGTCGTGGCTTTGAAATGGGAATTGGACAAGTACCTGAAGGGGGAAAAGAAAAATTGCAAGGCTTTTTGGGGAAGGGCAGGGGAGTGGGGCTAGCTAAATTGCTGTTGCAGAGAGCCAGCACAGGCATGATAGGCCAAATGGCCTCCTCTGTGCTGTACTTATTCTATGAGTCTTTTATTCCAAATGGGCTATTTTTTTTACAGTAAATCTCGTACCATATTTCTGCCATATTAGTAACTCTTGGTTACAAGGAAGGACTATAAGCATAATTTGGCTAATACACTTCAGACCTCTGAGTTACATTTCTGTGTGTAAGAAGGATGAGTACAATAGAGGAGTGAACTTCAAACTAAAAATGCTTTACTACTTACCAGATTGATGAAAGTTTTGATTCCAAATGATCCAATAAAAAACAGCTAGAAAACAAAAGAATTGTGATTTGCTTAGATTATATGTGAACAGCTTTTTGGAATTACATTCGTTATTTTATATATTGGAGTTAGCAAGCAAAAGGGAGGTTTCGTGGCACAGTGGGTGGGCAAGTTTACATGGGTTTAATGCCTATGTTTAAATAACGGCAGAAGCATTTCATCCAACAGCAATAACTACAGCGATGTGCTCATATATAGCAATTTTAACAGTGCTAAATGCCCCAAGGTGTTTCATTAGATCATTACCAAATAAAGTTTGACACAGAGCCACAAAGCAAGATGGCAGGACATATGAGCTTTAAGGAGGATTGTAAATGAGAAGAGAAAGGTAGAGAGGCGGAGAGATTTGGAGAGGGAAAGGCTTTAACATAGCCTTCTTCAGTGCAGCATAATTCTATTTGATCCACCATGGGCATTAACATAGAATTATATTGCTCTGAATAAAGCTATTTGACGCATCTTGGGCATTAACATAGAATTATATTGCTCTGAATAAAGCTATTTGACGCATCTTGGGCATTAACATAGAATTATATTGCTCTGAATAAAGCTATTTGACGCATCTTGGGCATTAACATAGAATTATATTGCACTGAATAAAGCTATTTGACGCATCTTGGGCATTAACATAGAATTATATTGCTCTGAATAAAGCTATTTGACACATCTTGGGCATTAACATAGAATTATATTGCACTGAATAAAGCTATTTGACGCATCTTGGGCATTAACATAGAATTATATTGCACTGAATCAAGCTATTTGACGCATCTTGGGCATTAACATAGAATTATATTGCACTGAATAAAGCTATTTGACGCATCTTGGGCATTAACATAGAATTATATTGCACTGAATAAAGCTATTTGACGCATCTTGGGCATTAACATAGAATTATATTGCACTGAATAAAGCTATTTGACGCATCTTGGGCATTAACATAGAATTATATTGCACTGAATAAAGCTATTTGACGCATCTTGGGCATTAACATAGAATTATATTGCACTGAATAAAGCTATTTGACCCATCTTGGTTATGCCAGTTCCCTGAAAGAACTATGTTCACAGTAATAATAACAATGTATGACAGTATGCAAAGACCTCGCAATAGATCCTTTACGTAATCATATATTTGTTTTTTTTCTGCTCATTATGATTATTCTGAAATGCCTTCAAAAGTTATGTTGCTTCCTATTTACTTACCAGCCAGAAATGAGGAAGGCAAATAGATTTCCTCTGTGAGCTGTCAGCTGCAACAGTGTCCGTGTTTATGAGCAGAAAGAATGAACTTTTCTCACCCTGTTTTCAAAGACAGCACACTGTGGGTCTGACTGTAAAGGTCAATGAATAATTCTTGCGCTGCATCCCAGTGAACACATCTTTTACTTACAGAGAACACAACTGAGACTTGTGAAGTAGGGGTTCTTCTCCTTAGAGAAAAGAAGTTTAAGAGGAGATTTAATAGGGTCTTTTTTTATTTGTTCATGGGCATCGCTGGCTGGACCAGAATTTGTTGCCCATCCCTAATTGCCCTTGAGAACTAAGCGGCTTGCTAGGCCATTTCATGTAGGTCAGACCAGATAAGGACAGTAGATTTCCTTCCCTAAAGAGCATGAGTGAACCAGATGGGTTTTGATGACAATCGACAATGGTTTCATGGTCGTCATTAGACTTTTAATTCCAGATTTTTTTTATTAAATTCAGATTTCACCATCTATTATGGGTTGGATTCAAACCCAGGTCCCCAGAGAATTACCTTGGGTCTCTGGAGTACTAGTCCAGTGACAATACCACTATTCCAATGCCACCATCGTTTGCAAAGTTATGAGAGGTTTTGATTGAGCAAAAGTGGGGAAACTGCTTCCGGTGGCAGGAGGGTTAGAGGACAGATTTAAGGTGGTTGACAAAAGAGACAGAGGTGATTTTTCTTTTAAGCTCAACATATTATGGTCTGGAACACACTGACTGAAAGCATGGTGGAAGCAGATTCAATAGTAACTTTCAAAAGAGGATTGATTATGTGCTTGAAAGTGAAAACTTGCAGGGCTAAGAAAGAGCAGGGATACATGTGAGACTAACTGAGCAAGTTGTTTCAAAGAACCAGCATTGGTATTGTGGGCCGAATGGCCTCCTTATGTGCTGCATGAGTCTATAAAATGGAATGATAGTAACGGGTTTGCGTCGGTGGCATTTCCACTTCCAGTGGCGTGCATCCCTACTGTGAAACTTAATGAAGGACATACCATCAAATATTACTTCAATGCATTCACTTATTGTTGTGCCTGCAGTGCACCGTGTGAGTTTAAGGACACTCATTTTACAACTGGTCATTTGGGAGTAAGTACAGAATTTGAGTATTGCTGAAAAATGACATTTTGTTGAAGCTTTTTGTCTAGCACTCATCAGGACAATATCAAGAATACCAATGTCAGGGGAAGCAACAACTTTCTACTGTATGAGAAGAGAGTGCTGATTGGTTGGCAAGTGGACTCTAACTGGTATAGGTGCTGCCTGGTGTATTCTCCATGGCAACATCTCGATCCACATGCCAACCAATCAGCACCCTCTTCTCACGCAGTATAAAGTTGTTGCTTCCCCTGACATTGGTATTCTGGTGTTTGTCGTGATGAGTGCAAAATGGAAACCTTTCACAGAATATCTTCTCTTCAGCATTTTACAGCTGATCCCAGTCACCTCCGCACCTCTGAGTACTGTAAAGAAAAATCATGATCAAATAAGCCCTCCAAACATTTGTCCCATGTCTCTGTTGGAAGTCCACAGTCACTTGTTATCCCCTATGTTCCCTTTAATTGCTGCGAGGGCACAATGTATAGCTTGCATCTCAGTGGAAAGGTGGACAGTAAGAAAACTAAAGAAAGAACTTGCATTTGTATAGCCACTTTTGTGGTCTCGGGACACCTCAAAGTGCTTTATAACCCAGTGGAGTACTTTCAAACTGCAGTCACTGTTCTAGTGTAGAGAATGAGGCAGACAGTATGTTCACAGCAAGATCCCAAAGCCAGAAATGACATAGTGACCGGATAATCTAGTTCAGTGCTGGTTTAGGGATGAATTGACCCTAAAGCTGCAGTGAAAAGCTCATGCCAAATATGGAGCGCTTCATATTCAACCTATATAAAGATCGAGGTGATGATCTCCACAGAAATCCATCTTCCAATCATCTTTGGGCTCCTCCTGCATCCTACGTTGCACCAGGACCCATTCACCAATCACTCCTGTGCTCGCTGACCTATTGGCCCTTAGCTGGACAACGCCTCCATTTTAAAGTTCCCAAATAGAAACAGAAAAGGCTGGAAGTACTCTGTCGGTCAGGCACATCTGTGGAGAGGAACCGAGATAATGGGCTGAATTTTGCAGGGCTCCTTAATCCATAAACCCCCTCCTCCGCCTGTCTAAAATGTCAGTGGGGTGCCCACCCACCATAAAGCTGTCTGGCCCACAGCCATTTTACTCTGGAAGCAGAGTTAATTGTCTGAGGTTGAGACTTCTACCCAGAGCTGCCAGCCAATCTGATTGGCCAGCAGCTCTGTAGCCCGAGCAGTGCCAGGTTTGAGTGGTAGGCACTACAGGCAGTCCCCAAAGAGGAGGGGGGTATGGAGGCGGAATTCAAAGTAGGTCCGGGGTATTGGAGAGTCCTGGCTGGTAGACCCCAGCGAGAGGAGTGAGGGGGGGGCTGGTTTGAGAGAGCACGGGTGGAGGGTTAAAAAGGGAGAATGAACTTGGTGGGGGTGGGGGGGGAGTGCCTTGAATGGGCAGAGTGAACCCCCAACGGAGGTACCCCCACAATCTTGACTGACACCAGCCCTCTCAGCTTGGTTGTCCACCTGGCATGGGCATCCCTCTGCCATGGGTAAAATAGTGAGGGAGATGGAATGAGGTACTTCAGTGGCCACTAATTGGCTGCTTAAGGGCCTCCAAAGGCCCAAGGACAGGCAGGCTTCTTGATGATGCCTCCCAGCCCATCATAAATGGGAGACAGGTCAGGGCCAGGTAGCAAGGTGGTGAGAAGATCACACGCTGCATTTTAAGAGCCCCTCTGTCTTAAAATAAGCTGGTGGGGGTATGTAAAATCCAGCCTGGTGTTCAGGTTGACAACCTTTCATCAGAACTGGAAGAAGTTAGAGAGTATCGGGCTTTATAAAGCCAAGGAAAGGGGAAAGGGGAGAGGGGTGGAATGAACAGCTGGGGAATGTGTGTGATTGGGTGGAAGGGAGGAAAGAGAAAAGAGACGATGGTGCAAGGCAAAAAAAAATGGGACAGGGAGAGAAACAAAGGAGGGGTCTAGAGGAGGTGGAAATTGGAAAAGTAGGATCACCACCAACAGCTGGAGTCTGAAAAATGGGGGAGGTGATTCGGATCTAAAATTGTTGAACTTGATATTGTGTCTGGAAAGCTGTAAAAGGCCTAACCAACAGATCAGGTGCAGTTCCTTGAGCAACTTCTCCTTTGACACCGCTCACTTCCTCCAAATAAAAGATGTTGCAGTGCGAACCTGTATGAGTCCTAGCTTTACCTACTCTTTTTTAGTATATATAGAAGATTCTTTGTACCAGTCCTACTCAGGTCCCCTCCCTCACCAATTCTGGTGAACTGAAGTCTGTATCAATGCCAATTCCTGCTCTTGCCCTGTATTGGAAAATTTCAAACACTTCCCTCCTTTTAACTTTGACTCTCCCCTTCCCTTCAGCAACTTCTCTATTTCTTAAGCTAGGCTGTCAACAAATATTCACTATAAGGGCCACTGGTTCTCTCAGCTACCTCAATTACACTTGCTCACACTCCTCTAAGGACACCATTCTCCCAGTTTCCCTGTCTCCTGTTCTACACCAGCGCTTCTGATATGTCTTCCTTTCCCTTGAACAGAGGATTCTCCTTCAACATGATTCACAGGACTCTCAGCCATGCATGTCCCATTTTCTGCACATCTGCTCTCATCCTTTCCCAGAACTATGGCAGGGTTCCCCTTGTCCTCACTCACCCATCCCACCAGCCTCCACATTCAATGGATTATCTTCCACTGTTCCTGCCACTTCCAGTGTGATACCATCACCAAACATATCTTTCCCTCCATTCCCCTTTCAGCATTTCAAAGGGACTATTCCCTCTGCGACACCCTGGCCCACTCCTCAATCACTCCCAACACCCTTCCCATGTCACCTTTCTAGGCAAGAGCAGAAAATGCAATGCCTGTCATTTTACCTTCTCCCTTCTCACCTCCCAAGGCCCCAAGTGAAACAGCAATTTACTTGTACCTCTCAATTTTGTATACTCTCTTCACTGTTCATAATACAGTCTCCCCTGAACTAGGGGGACCAAATGCAGACTGGGTGATTGCTTTGTGGAACACATCCATCCAGTCTTTAGGTGTATCCCTGAGTTTTCTGTTACTTGTCATTTTGATTCTCTGCCTCACTCCCACCCTGACCACTTGGTCCTCGTACCCTACAGCGTTCCAGTGAAGCTCACATTTAATTCAACGGACAGCATCTTTCAATTAAATACTTTACCAACTTCTGGAATTAACATTGAATTCAACAAGTTTACATCATAGCTGTTAAATGGTATGTGTTAGGATGCACAGGTGAAGGGTATTGTTAAGTAAAGTACTTTGAGCACATATAAAATCGGGTCAGCTGGGACACGGTGTGTGTGTGAGGGAGAGCTGTTGGCGATGATTCTGCTATTCCCATTTACACTTCTAGATCTACCTTTAGTTCCTTTACTTTTACTTTTTCCATTACCACCACCTTTTGCCTTGCCCTTTTGACATTTAATCCCTCCTGCCTTTCATCCTATTGTAGACCTTCCATTTTGTTCGTTTTCCATCCCCACCTTCCCCAGCCTCTCCAAGTTTTCCTAAATTGAGCTCATCAATCTGAAACATTAACTCTGTTACTCTTTCCAGAGATGCTGCCTCACAGGCTGAGGATTTCCAGCATTACCTGTTTTCATTTCAGATTTCCAGAATCCCCGATATTTTGCTTTAGTTTTAAAATTCTCATCCTTGCTTTCACATCCATCCAAGATCTCGGTCCTTCCTTATCTTGGTAATCTCCTCCAGCCCGACATCCCTCACAATTCTGGCCTCTAACGCATTCCCAATTTTAATTGCTTCACAATTGACAGCCACACCTTCAGCTGCCTGGGCCCTAAACTCTGTGATTACCTCCCTGAACGCCTCTGCCTCTCTCTCTCTCTCCCCTCCCTTTGAGATGCACTGCTATGTAAATGCAAGTTATTGTTGTTGGTTGATTGTCTACCCCCGAAAGTGGTGGATTTGCAGATTGTCCCATTGCATTTATTACCATTGTGTATTCTTCCCAGAAAACTAACATTGGTCAATTGCCCAGTACACTGACGTTCAGATTATAAGTAGTTATTCTTGTCTGAGAAATACTATTGATTTACTCAGTAAGTCACTATCAATTACGACGTGACATACCATTAGCTCACCCAGACATATGTACATACATGTGAACCTGCCTGTGAGTTAAAAGTGGCCAACATGGTCTCTATGATCTTGGATAGCTGTTTCCAAATTACAGATCAGGGTGTGCCAGCTACAAGGTGAATTGCAATAAATCGCCAAGGCAGCTTTGACGACACCTTCCAAACCTGAGACCTCAACTGCCTAGAAGGACAAGGGCAGTAGAGACATGGGAACATCACCACCTGGAAGTTCCCCTCTGAGCCATACACCATCCTGACTTGGAAATATATCGCCGTTCCTTCACTGTCGCTGAGTCAAAATCCTGGAACTCCCTCCCTAACAGCACTGTGGATGTACCCACACCACATGGACTGCAGCGGTTCAAGAAGGCAGCTCATCTTCTCAAAGACAATTAGACAAAGGCAATAAATCCTGGCCCTGCATTCCACCATATCACAAATGAATGAAAAAAAGCAATTACATGTGCAGGGAATACAATTCAAACTCTAATTTGAGAGAGGCTGTAACATTAAAAGGATAAGGTTTGCGGCTCTTAACTTCCTACATAGATAAAGATGTGAAAACGGTTATAAAATGGACGTGCGTTATCTTATATAAAAACTCATACATACATGGCTAATTATACCAAACTCACCATGAAACACCAAACAATGCCTAGTCTTCATCTTCCTTGTGCTCCTTGCGTCAAAAAAGCTCCACAAATCTGTTGGTATTTGAGAAGGAACCTGTTGTTCAGTTCTGAGTGGAATTTTTAGTATTTAATCAATGGAGCAGATCAAATATTTTAGCCCAGCTAATCTGCAGAATGTGTTCATCTTCAATCTGCGGGGCTAATAATTGAACGTGCGTTCGCGAGCACAATTCTTTTGGGTGGGGGAGGAAAGAAGCAATTAGCAGCAACAGCTTACAGTTTTGTGGGTGAAATGCGCTTCTGGGGAGCGGGTATCAGTCAATCTCATGGTCACCCAAAGTCTTCTGAGAAGCAGTTTCTTCTTGGTGTGACTTTTTATGGCAAAATGCTGAGGATTCCTGTTAACTCTATGCAAGCATTGCATTCAGTGCAATAAGCACATCCACCTGACCATCATGCGGTCATATCTATGGTGCAATCAAGATCTGTCCAATTCCGATAAGATACAGAGAAGTGAACAATGACTGAGTTTATTTGTAAAGGGTAATGACAATGCTTTTTCATCCAACTTTAACAAAGTCTAATTAAGGTAATTGCGGACGAATATTAAATAAATGGGATGCAGATTGCTCAAAAAGAAAGCAACTGTGACTAAGTTGCTTCAAACCTGAAAGTGAACATTTTATTCAGGGACACTCCATTCTGAGTGTAGTTGTCTAGGTTCCTTTATCTAAGTAGCGTGCAGCACATTCCAGCCCTAATATCTGAAAATGCTATTAGAATGTCTATATACCCGTAGCAACTGTTTACAGTCAGCCTCTGTTGGAACTGTGCCTGAATTCTGGATTTTTAATCCCAGGCAAGCAGCATCCAATGTCTCAATAAATCTACATTGAGAAAGAAAAGCAGCAGTAATTTCTCAGTCTTGTATCTTTCCTACACCACAATAGTAAAACCTACCCACTTCCTGTTTCAGTTTTTGCACAAACTTAACTCTTCAGCTTCTTAAGTGATTTTTTAAAAAACTTTTCTTTATTCTTTCATGAGATGTGGGTGTCACTGACAAGTCCAGCATTTGTTGCACATCCCTAAATGCCCATGAACTGAGCGCCTCGCTAGGCCATTTCAGAGGGCAGTTAAGAGTCAACCACATTGCTGTGGATCTGGAGTCACATGTAGGCCAGACCAGATAAGGACGGCAGATTTCCTTCCCTAGAGGACATTAGTGAACCAGACGGCTTTTTACAACAATCAATGTTTGTTTCCTGGCCACCATTACTGAGACTAGCTTTATATTCTAGATTTTATTGATTGAATTCAAATTCCACCAGTTGCTGTGGTGTTCCCTGAGCATTAACCTGGGCCCCTCAATAAAGTGCCACATTGTCGACTGATAAGACAAATTAATGTCCATGGGATTAATGGGGCAATGGCAACATGGATGCAAAATTGGCTCAGAGAGAGAAAGCAGAGTCTAATGGTGGAGCATTGTCTTTCAGACTGAAGGAAAATATACAGTGGTGTCCGCATGGGTTCAGTATTAGGAAGGCTGCTCTTTTCGCTATACATTAATGACCTGGACTTGAGTATAGGGGGTATAAAGATTGCACATCTCACGAAACTTGGAAACGTAGTGAACTGGCTAGCAGCAGTCTGGAAAAATTTGCAGACACAGGGCAAATGCAATTCAATGTAGAGAAAGAGGAAGTACAGGGAGAGGCAGTACAAACTAATTGGGAAAATGTTAAATGGTTGCAGGAAGAGGGACATTTTGAAGATCACAGGACAAGTTAATATGACATGAAAAAGAACAGGGGTTCATGGCTTTATAAATGGAGGCATTGCCAGGAAGCTAGCCAACCCTTAATTTTTTAAAAGTTCATTTACTGGCTGGGCCAGCATTTATTACCCATCCCTAATTGCCCTTGAGAAGGTGGTGGTAATCTTCCTTCTTGAACTGCTGCAGAATTGTTGTGTAGGTACATCCACAGTGCTGTTAGGGAGGGAGTTCCAGGATTTTGACCCAGCGACAGTGAAGGAATGGTGATATATTTCCAAGTCAGGATGGTGAGTGACTTGGAGGGGAACTTCCAGGTGGTGGTGTTCCCATGTGTCTGCTGTCCTTGTCCTTCTAGATTGTAGCAGTCATGGGTTTGGAAAGTGCTGTCCATGGAGCCTTGGTGAATTCCTGCAGTGCATCTTGTAGATGGTACACACTGCTGCTACTGCGTCAATGATGGAGGGAGTGAATGTTTGTGGATGGGGTGCCAATCAAGCCGACTGAACTTGATTGAATTTAAATTCTACTAGTTGCCATGGTGGGATCTGAACCCATAACACCAGGACATTAGCCTGGGGCTCTGGACAGCGACAGTACCACTGTGCCAACATGGAGCATGGAAAAATAAGTGAAATTATGGGTGAAATCATCTCAGATTTGCACAAAGTGCAGGAGCTGGAGGGGGAAAAAAGGTCATTTTACCCTAGACCACAATGGCAGGTTTTTGCACCATATTGTTCCAATTCCACCTCATGAATTGTACAGCCACAGGAAACATGCTGTCTTGCTGGCGGGCAGCCTCCCATTTGCCCAACGCGCTGTTACCTCGCCGCTACCTCACGTAGCACCACACGTTTAAACTGCAGCCGCGTGCATGCTTCTCAATGTTTGCAGCACAGGACTGCTCCGAAGTCATGGCCCCAAAAAGCCAAGAAGAGTGCCGCCCCCCGATTCAGTGTCGCACGCCTGGGACGCATCCTGGATGCCGTGGAGGCCTGCTTCAATGTCCTTTACCCCACCCCCCCAACTCCCTCAACCCCCCACCGGCTCCTGGGTGCAGGAGGCCCATCATTCTCACCATTCCGGCTTGGGAGGCGGTGGCAGAGGTGGTCAGTGCCAACGCTGCACAAAGAGGTCGGCCATCCAGTGCTGAAAACGAATAAATTATCTCCTTTGTGCCGCCCAGGGCAAGGCAACCATCTCATCGCTCTAAACTCACACACTCACTCACAAGGCCAGCACACATCCACTGGCATCTCACTCACTGCCAGCTCAAGGGAAATCACTCACTCACTCTCACACACAAACCTTCACATCTCCATCTGGCCTCATCTCCGCTGGAGACTGCCTCCTCAGCCCTCACCCTCTTGAGGTCACTTGCACAGGTCAACTTATGCTCCCACACACACACAACCTGGGATACCTTTCTTCCCCAGTACAGCCCTGGTCCTGCAGCCTCTTCCCTTGCCTGAGGCCTCTTCTTCCCCCTTCCCAGACAATGCTTAGCCCTGCAGGTGTGGAAAAGCCACCCGTGCAATCAAGCCGATGGGTGGTCCAGCACGGGAGGGCGATTCCAGCGAGAAACCAATTTTTTGGCCTGCTCGCCATATTGCCCCATTCCCCCACTACCTGCCATGATGCCAAATGCCAACACGGCGGGAAAATTCCAGCCTATCTACCACTCTCCGTTTTTCTGATTATGAGAGAGAATAGATTCGAGCTTGGTAGTGGTCCGGAAAGATCAGAATCTGAGAGACTAAGCTCAGAATTTGCTACAGAACCTCGTGACTCGATGGATTATGTCATTATTACCGCTGTGACAGACTGCGGGTTATTAGATCAGCACTTGTTATTAAGGGAGATTGCATAAAATTCCTGTGACTTCCCCAACATTCTATATTTATCCCACAAAATTAACTCATTGTTAAGCAACTGACCGAGCATGCGCAGAAGGGAACAAGAATACAGAAATATCCTTAAGTATCGGCCAGTTAGCACAAAGCACCGCAGGTGAGGGGCTGGATCAAACTTCACTCCATTTCTCGCCCTGGCATCTTTCTACATTGCCAGCTGCTGACCAATACTTGGTTCGGTTTTGCCGCTGTACGTCAGATCAGTGAGAATGAGGTTTCGTTGGCGCTGGCCTGATTTTGGTTCCAAACGGGTCTGACTGCAGCCCCTGAGTGGTTTGACGATGGCTGTTTTTGGGACTGGTGGAGGTGGAGACATCAAGGCAGGAGAGAAGAGGAGAAGAGGGAAGCGGAGGAGGAGGTCATGGCATCAGGAGGCCGGATGCTGCAAGCACTTATCCTACATGAAATTTTCAGTGGAGCATCTTTTTTTTATTATTCATTCATGGGATGTGGGTTTCGCTGGCTGGGCCAGCGTTTATTGCCCATCTAATTGCCCTTGAGAAGGTGGCGGTGAGCTGCCTTCTTGAACCGCTGCATCCCATGTGGTGTAGGTACACCCACTGAGCTGTTAGGAAGGGTGTTCCAGGATTTTGACCCAGCGACAGTGAAGGAACGGCCGATATATTTCCAAGTCAGGATGGTGAGTGACCCGGAGGGGACCTTCCATGTGGAGGTGTTCCCGTCCAGCTGCTGCCCTTGTCCTTCTAGATGGGAGTGGTCGTGGGTTTGGAAGGTGCTGCCTAAGGAGGCTTGATGAGTTCCTGCAGTGCATCTTGTAGATGGTACACACTGCTGCTACTGTGGGCAGAATCTTCTGCCTGTCGGGTGGGCCGGTCGAGAGTGGGCATGGGCAGGCACGGAGACGATCGCCAACTGTGATCAGCTACGCGCCGCCATTTTTCGTAGGCGGGCCAATTAAGTGCTACCTGTGGGGGTGGGGAGGGAGAGTCGAGGCCTGCGCTCTTTCGCACATGTGCGTGAATGAGCGCAGAAATCTCCTTGAGGCACAGAGCTACCTCAGGGAGATTAAGTTCATATTGAAAGTTGTGAAATAAAGAAAAATTAAAATTATTTAGACATGTCCCCTCATGTGACAGTGTCACAGGAGCTGGGACATGTTTATGAATTGTGGGGAGGTGGGGGGGAAAAACTATTTATTTAATAAAACCTTCAGGAAACCTCATCCCACCTGTGAATGAGGTTTCCTGAAAAACGCAAGGGCTGTTTGGGCTCTTCGCCTGCCCACCAACCTTAAGGTTGGACGGGTAGCTCGAGAATTACTTTTGTTGGTTTATTAAAGGCCTTAACAAGCTTTTGACAGTTCGGCAGGCGCGTGCCGGAGGTGTAAGGCCGGAATGACACGCAGTGACATCGGGACGCACGCCCGACGTCATCGTGTGTCATTTTACACATCAGCCCCTCCACACCGACATGAAAATTCTGGCCTATGTGTCGGTGGTGGAGGGAGTGAATGTTTGTGGATGAAATGTCAATCAAGCGGGCTGCTTTGTCCTGGATGGTGTTCTGTTTCTTGAGTGTGGTGGGAGCTGCACTCATCCAGGCAAGTGGGGAGTATTCCATCACACTCCTGACTTGTGCCTTGTAGATGGTGGACAGGCTTTGGGGAGCCAGGAGGTGAGTTACTCGCTGCAGAGTCCCCAGCCTCACTGCCATTTCACTGAGTTGACTGTCAGTGAACTATGTCACCCACTTCAGCCACAAATTGAGCACCGTATCAGGGCAATGTTAGCACAGCCTATGGCTGTCAAAGTCATTGAGGCCCTTAGCTTTAATGCCATAGACTTCTTCCTGGCTACTGAAGATGACATCCTCGACAAATCCCAATTCGCAACCCTGGAAGATCTATCAGGGAGTCACCAGGTTCCGGAGGAGCGCTTACATCTACTTCCACTTGGACAGAGTGAATCTGGAAAAGTGATCACGAGAATTCACACAGCATGTGTCCTCATGTTGCAAGGTACCATAGGCAGCAGCCACATTCCCCTCCACACTCCCCATCACCAGCTGGAAATCTTGGTCAATTGAAAGGGATTCCACTCCCTCAATGCCCAGATAATTGATGACCGCAGGTAGTGCATCAAACATGTCTGAAGATGTTACAATGGTAGCAACTCTGACTCCCTCATCACACACCTGTCTTCTGTTCCATCTTTATGTCCAAGGAGCCACAGGTACTTCCTGGACTACAAGGGTTATCCACATTAGACATGAATCGTAACTCCTGCCAGGTACCCAGGTACAGCTCCAGAGCTGGCCCACAGTGAGAGTCAGGGTTCGGGAGATGGGCAGGGATGGGTGTTGGTGTTGCTGGGGATTTGGGTGGTAGCCGGCAGGGGTGGGGGGGGGGATGGTGGTGTGTATGGGTGGGGAAGGCAGTCTGGGAGGCCGGGGTGCTAGTCAGAGGGTCGGGGTCAAGGGGTGGTATTCAGTGGGAGTGGGGTTAGTTGGGGGTTAGTCACAAGGTCAGCAGACTTGGGAGGTTATTCAGAGGGGTGGGGGGGTGTGGTCCGGAGGGGTCGGTTGGTCAGTGAGGTGATCTGCGGGTGGGGTGTTAGGGGGGTTGGGAATGTTGTCGGGGGTTGTGGGGGGGGCTTGTTGAGTGGTGAGGGGGGGTTAGTTGAGGGTTGTTGGGGGGGGGGGGCGGGGTTAGTTGGCGAGTCCAGTGGGCCACTAGTATAGTTACCCAGGAGTTAGAACTGGTTTTAATCCTTCTAACCTTTCCTGTGTAACTATTCTGCTAAGTGAGATGGAACCATCTGAAATCTCTGATGCATCTTCCAGGGTACGACCATCTGGAGAACGGAAGACCTGGGCCAAGATGTAACAGGTATAATTTTGAATCACCTTGACACAAAGCCTTCGTGCCTGCCTACTCCACTACTGTCCATCCAAAATTGCCTCATTAAAATGAGGGTCCCAGCGCCAATGGTTAGGACCTGGTAAACAGGCACGTGAATCACTAGCCCTACCCTTGCTCATAAAAAAACCCACTCAAATTTCTAGAGTTTTATTCCAATTGTTATTCTAGCAGTGAACTAATGAGAAATAGAGGAACAGGAGGAGGCCATTTAACCCCTCAAGGCTTAAATCACGGCTGACCATATCTTAACTCCATCTCTCCTCCTTAGTTCCAAATATTTTAATACACTTGCCTAACAAAAAGCTATCGATCTCAGTTTTGAAGTTTTCAATTGGCCTCTGTTCTCAACAGCTTTTTTGGAGGAGAGAGTTTGAGGCTTTTGCTACCCTTTGTGTGGGGAAGTGCTTCCCGACACACCAGCTCTTCCCCCTTAGCACACAATGTTACGTCCCTTTTAAAATGGTTATCAAACACCCTTTTTAAAGTGTTGCTGAAAAAAAGACTCATGTCGAAGTTCTTTGTCTTGTACTCATCAGGACACTTCACAAGAATACCAATGTAAGGGGAAAACAACAATTTATACCGCATGAGAAGAAAGAGAGTGCTGATTGGTTGGCAAGTGGACTCTGATTGGTAGAGTTGGAGATTACACCCAGCGATGGTGACTACCAGTCATGGCAAAGCCTCTAAAAAATCAAAGCCCACTGGCCAAACATTCAGCACTTCTTTACGTACAGTGCCCCTAGCCAAGCTGTTCCAGTACAGCTACTACACTGGCATCTACCTAGCTATGTGGAAAATTGCCCAGGTATGTCCTGTACACAAAAAGCAGGACAAATCCAATCCAGCCAATAACCGCCCCATTAGTCTACTCTTGATCATCAGTAAAGTGATGGTAGGGATCATCAACAGTGCTATCAAGTGGCACTTGCTTAGCAATAACCTGTTCACTGACACTCAGTTTTAACTCCAGCATGATGCCACCACCAAACACATTTTCCCTTCACTCCCCCTGATGGCGTTCAGCAGGGATCGTTCTCTCTGGGACACCCTGGTCCACTCCTCCATCACCCACCACACCTCAACCCCCTCCCAGGGCACCTTCCCAAGCAACTGCAGAAGGTGTTACACCCGCCCCTTTACTTCCCCTCTCTTCACTGTCCAAGGGCCCAAACACTCCTTTCAAGTGAAGCAGCACTTCACTTGCACTTCCCTCAATTTACTCTATGGCATTTGCTGCTCCCAATGCGGTTTCCTCTACATTGGAGAGACCAAACGCAGACTGGGTGACCGCTTTGTGGAACACCTTCAGTCTGTCCGCAAGCATGACCCAGACCTCCCTGTCGCTGCCATTTCAACACTCCACCCTGCTCTCTTGCCCACATGTCCATCCTTGGCTTGCTGCATTGTTCCAGTGAAGCTCAACGCAAACTGGAGGAACAGCACCTCATCTTCCGACTAGGCACTCTACAGCCTTCCGGATTGAATATTGAGTTCAACAACTTCAGATCATGAATTCTCTCCTTCATCCCCACCCCCTTTCCGATCCCCCTTTTTCCAATAATTTATATTTTTTAAATATATTTTTCTTTTCCCACATATTTTTAAATTTATTTCGATCTATCGTTTTATCTCGACCTTTTAGCCTATTTCGATCCCTTCCCCCCACCTCACCCCCACTAGGGCCATCTGTCATTTATTTGTCCTGCTTTCTACCCGTAATATCCCCATTAGCACGTTCCTTAGCTAATATCACCACCATCAACACCCCTTTGTCCTTTTGTCTATGACATCTTTGGCAATCTCTTCTTTGCTTCCACCTATCACTGGCCCTCTATCCAGCTCTACCTGTCCCATCCCCCTCCACCAGCTTTTATTTCACCTCATTTCTATTTTTCCTTAGTTCTGTTGAAGAGTCATATGGACTCGAAACGTTAACTGTGTTCCTCTCCACTGATGCTGTCAGACCTGCTGAGTTTTTCCAGGTATTTTTGTTTTTGTTTCAGATTTCCAGAATCTGCAGCATCTTGCTTTTTTTTCACTTACACTCAGTTTGGGTTCATTCAGCTTCTGACCTCATTGCAGCCTTGGTTCAAAAGAGATGAACTCCAGAGATGAAGTGATAGTGTCTGCCCTTGACACCAAGGTAGCATTTGACCAAGTGTGGCATCAAGAAACCCCCAAAAAACTGGAGTCAATGGGAATCAGGGGGAAAACTCTCCACTGGCCGGAGACATACCTAGCACAAAGGAAGATGGTTGTGCTTGTTGGAGGTCAATCAGCTCAGTTCCAGGACATTGCTGCAAAGGATCCTCAGGGTAGTGTCCTAGGCCAAATGTCTTCAGCTGCTTCATCAATGACCTTCCCTCCATGATAAGGTCAGAGGTGGGGATGTTCGCTGATTATTGCACAATGTTCAGCACCATTTGCAATTCCTCCGATACTGAAGCAGTCCATGTCCAAATGCAGCAAGACCTGGACAATATCCAGGCTTGAGATGACAAGTGGCAAGTAACATTCGCTCCACACAAGTGCCAGGCAATGACCATCTCCAACAAGAGAGGATCTAAGCATCTCCCCTTGACAATCAATTGTGTTACCATCACTGAATCCCCCACTAACAACATCTTGGGGGGTTACCATTGACCAGAAACTGAACTGGTTTAGCCGTATAAATACTGTGGCTACAAGAGTAGGTCAAAGGCTAGGAATCCTGCAGAGAGTAACTCACCTCCTGACTCCCCAAAGCCTGTCCACCATCTACAAGGCACAAGTCAGGAGTGTGATGGAATACTCCCCACGCCTGGATAAGTGCAACTCCAACAGCACTCAGGATGTTTGACACCATCCAGGACAAAGCAGTCCGCTTGATTGGCACCACATCCACAAACATTCACTCCCTCCATCACCAATATGCAGTAGCAGCAGTGTGTACCATCTACAAGATGCACTGCAGAAATTCACCAAGGCTCCATCGACACACTTCCAAACCCATGACTGCTACCATTTAGAAGGACAAGGACAGCAGGCACATGGGAACACCACCAACTAGAAGTTCCTCTCTAAGCCACTCACCATCCTGACTTGGAAATATATTGCTGTCCCTTCACTGTCGTTGGGTCAAAATCCTGGAAATCCCTCCCTAACAGCACTGTGGGTGTACCTACACCACATGGACTGCAGCAGTTCAAGAAGGCAGCTCACCACCACCTTCTCAAGGGCAATTAGGGATGGGTAATAAATGCTGGCCCAGCCAGTGATGCCCACATCCCATAAATGAACTTTTAAAAAATTAAGGGTTGGCTAAGCTTCCTGGCAATGCCTCCACTTTTAAAGCCATGAACCCCTGTTCTTTTTCATGTCATATTAACTTGTCCTGTGCTCTTCAAAGATCTCCCTCTTCCTGCATCCATTTAACATTTTCCCAATTAGTTTGTACTGCCTCTCCCTGTACTTCCTCTTTCTCTACATTGAATTGCATTTGCCCTGTGTCTGCAAATTTTTCCAGACTGCTGCTTGCCAGTTCACTATGTTTCCAAGTTTTGTGAGACGTGCAATCTTTATACCCCCTATACTCAAGTCCAGGTCAATAATGTATAGCGAAAAGAGCAGCCTTCCTAATACCGACCCCTTGCGGACACTACTGTATATCTTCCTCCGGTCTGAAAGACAATGCTCCACCATTAGTCTCTGCTTTCTCTCTCTGAGCCAATTTTGCATCCATGTTGCCATTGCCCCATTAATCCCATGGACATTAATTTGTCTTATCAGTCGACAATGTGGCACTTTATTGAGAGGCCCAGGTTAATGCTCAGGGAACACCACAGCAACTGGTGGAATTTGAATTCAATCAATAAAATCTAGAATATAAAGCTAGTCTCAGTAACGGTGGCCACGAAACCATCAATTGTCATTAAAAACCCAACTGGTTTACTAATGTCCCTTTAGGGAAGGAAATCTGCCGTCCTTATCTGGTTTGACCTACATGTGACACCAGATCCACAGCAGTGCGGCTGACTCTAAACTGCCCCCTGAAATGGCCTAGCGAGGTGCTCAGTTCATGGGCAATTAGGGATGTGCAACAAATGCTGGACTTGGCAGCGACTCCCACGTCCTATGAAATAATAAATTTTTTAAAATGTCCTTTGAAATTCCATGTACACATTATCGACTGTAACATCCCCATCAAACCTCTCCATTGCATTAAATGTTGTACCCATGTTGGGTTACATTACAATTGAGGAGACAATCTTACCTGGATATGTAAATGGAAAATCCCAAGCATATAGAGCCCCTCCAAAGTGTTGACTCCCTTTTAACTCTTAATTGCCATTCTACTTTTCTCTCATTCTGTTGCAAATATATACAGCCGAGAGCATTGGACAATGAACTAAATTGCAAACTGCACAATTTAACAACAAAGTGGCATAATCTAAAGTGCATGGGTTAATTTTTTTATCAACATGGCACAGACTCTCCCCACTAATCAACATACTTCCCTTTCCAATGCAGTTCTCCATTTCAGCAACAAAAATGCAAATGAGTATAAAAATAAAGACCATACAAAAGATTCAAATTGACTGGGGCTTACAGATGTTATGAATCAATAAAAGTGCAGCGAGTCAGCCTTCAACAGTCCCTGGGTCCAAGGCTGACACTTAACGCAAAAGGGGCGAGCTTGAGAGATTGAGAGGGAGAAAAGGTTTCAGTAAAATGCGATCCCTGTCCTGGGCAAACCTCTTAGGTAAGTCATTGATTCAGGACACCAATATCTATTAATCAATGTGCAGTTCTGATGTAAAATTTCCCTCCAATACTTGAACCTATCTTTTCTAATTTCCCGCTATATATTTCCAGCATAATGCTTTTTTCTCCAGAATCTATATCTACTTACTCCCAGACAGAATATTTTCAAAAATCGTATCTACCATATCTATTCTGAGCAGTCAACTGTCCGCTAGTAACTTTCCTGCAGGTTTTAATCAGGTTTGAATTTGGTTGCCATTAACTCAGCTTTGAAATACACAGAATCATACAATGTTTGCAGCACAGAAGGAGCCCACTGGGTCTCTCATGTCATTCCAGCTGTCCACACGAGGGACTCAGCTAGTTCCAATTCTCCGCCCTTTCTCCATGGCACTATACGTTTTTATTTTAATCTCCAGGTGCCTATCCAATCCCTTTTTGAAGGCACAGTTGAGCACTCTCTCAGGCAAGTGCTTTTGACCGCACCTTCCAAACTTGAGACCTCTACCATCTGGAAGAACAAGGGCAGCAGTTACATGGGAACACCACCACCTGGTAGTTCCCCTCCAAGCCACTCACCATCCTGACTGGCGCTGGGTCAAAAGGCTGGAACTCCCTCCCTAACAGCGCTGTGGGTGTACCTACACTACAGGGACTGCAGCGGTTCAAGAAGGAAGCTCACCGCCACCTTCTCAAGGGCAATTAGGGATGGGCAAGAAAAAGTGACGCCCACATCCTATGAAAGAATTTTTTAAGATTCCAGATAACAGATAACTGACATGCCAGCCTTGATCATTGCACCAAAACTCTCCTTGTTAAGTAACCTGAAAATCGCCAGCATTCAAGTGATTGTGCGGTAACTTTTCTATGGTGTTGTCATTACTTTCATTAGCTTATCCCCATAGTGTATAACCGCTGTGTCGACATTAAAATATTGCATAACCATCACATATAGACTGGAGGCTACAGTCATGTTTAAGTGTTCTTTAGTTGTCATTAACCCTTTCAAATTATGAGAGGTTTTGATAGAGAGGGATTGGCAGGAAGGTCAGTAACCAGAGGGTGCAGGTCTAAGATCTCTGCAAAAGGACTAAAGTGGAAATGAGGAGGGTGTTTTTTTTTTAAAACCGTGAGTTAGGATCTGGACTTTTTAAAAATTTGTTTGAGGGATGTGGGCGTTGCTGCGAAGGCCACCATTTGTTGCCCAACCCTAATTGCCCTTGAACTGAGTGGCTTGCTAGGCCATTTCAGAGGGCAGCTAAGAGTCGCACGTAGGCCGGACCAGGTAAGGATGGCAGATTTCCTTCCCTAAAGGGCATTAGTGAACCAGATGGGTTTTTATGACAACCGACAATGGTTTCATGGTCATTGTTAGACTTTTAATTCCAGGTTTTTTTTTATTAAATTCAAAGTTCACCATCTGTCATGGTGGGATTCAAACCCTGGTCCCTAGAGCATTACCCTGGGTGTCCGGAATACTAGTCTAGTGACAATACCACTACGTGATCGCCTCCCCTAGGATCTGGAACGCGCTGCCCAATTGGGTGGTGGAAGCAGGTTCAATAGTAACTTTCAAAAGAGAACCGAGTACCTGCTTGAAAATGAAAGGGGGAGGTTATGGGGGAAGAGTGGATAGCTCTTTCATGGGGCTGCCATATGCACAATGGGCTGAATAGCCTCCATCTGTGCTGTGGAATGTGAAAAGATGATAACGTCCATCTTGAGAGGGCAGGCAGGACCTCAGCTTAACATCCCATCAATAAGATTGCATCTCTGACAGTGCAGCCCTGCTTAAGTATTGGGCTAAGTTTTTTTTATTCTTTGATGAGATATGGACATCACTGGCAAGGCCAGCATTTGTCGCCCATCCTTAATTGCCCTTGAACCGAGTGGCTTGCTAGGCCATTTCAGAGGGCAGTTAAGAGTCAACCATATTGCTGGGTAAAGACAGCCGATTTCCTTCCCTAAAGGACATCAGTGAACCAAATAGATTCTTACAACAATGGTTGACAGCTTCATGGTCGCAATTACTGATCTTCAGCTCCTGATTTTACTTACCGAATTTAAATTCCATAGCTGCCATGTGCCATGAATAAAAAGAATCATTATGGGATAGAGGAGGCCATTTGGCCCATTGAGTCCATGCCAACTCTTTATAGGGGAATCCAGTCAGCCTGGAATTGTTGCTTAAACTCTTGGAGTGGAGAAGGCTTTGGACTCGCAATGTTCTGATCCAGATATGGGAGTGCCTCTCCTGGGCCATAGCTGACCTTATGGAGATAAAGAGGACTGAGTTGAATGACCTGAAAACTGGATCAGGATGATAAGGACTAGAAGATTCCAGAGATCATCATAATTGAGGGAGTGCAAAAACAGACAAGAGTAACTTTTCCGCTTCTGTGTTCAAGCACGGAACAGTGCTCCCAGCAGCAAAATAGTCAGGAAAATTAGACAGCCGCAGCCCAGGAGTTGCAGTCCATTCTTTTTAAACAAATGGAATATTATGGGGCGTGGTCTATGGGGAGAGGCACTGTTACAGGAATGCAACAGCAGAAAAGTTAGCCTCCAAAAATATGTAGTTTACAAATGGCTAAGGAACTGACAAGGTAGGGAATCCTACAGCACAGCAAAAGGCCCTCATTCAGCTAGTCATGCCAGTGATGGTTCTTTGAGTGAGCTATCCAATTAGTCCCGCTCCCCCTGCTCTATCCCCGGGATTCTGTAAATGTGTCTTCCTTTTCAAGTTTATATCCAATTCTCTTTTGGAAGTTCCTATTGAATCTGCTGTCTCCACTCCTTCAGGCAGTGCGTCCCAGATCATTCTGCGTTTATAAAAAAATTCTCACCTCCACTTCTGAGTCTTTTTTTTTTTGCCAATTTCCTTTAATGTGACCTCTGGCTACGGGCCCTCTTGTGGTGGAAGCAGATTCTCCTTATTCCTAGAAAATCTTTTCATGATTTTGAATGCCTCTAGCAGATCTCTCGTTAACAAACACAGCTCCTCCCAGTCTCTCCACATCACTGGAGTCCTGCATCCCTGGCACCATGATAGCCGACCACCCCGGCACCCTCCCTCTAACATGTGCAATTTAGGACATGTTCCGACTGATTTGGGAGTAATCATGTGCACGGCGTTAAACACCGGCTTTGAAGAAAGCAGAATGCACGTAAGTGCAGTTCAAGATTTTTTTTTTAAAAAAAGGACTTAAGTTGTTTCTTAAAATAGAGCCAGCTCCCCCAGCAAAGTGTCCTGGCTTTTGAGAAGTGGAACAGGAACCCTTTGCGACTGTTAGGCTTGGCAGCCGCCTCTGTGGTCATTTTGTTTCTTCCAAGTAGTCAGCAGGAAATATCTGGGTCTGGGTGGATGCCAGCTAAGACTTGTGACTCAGACATTGTGCTGTGGGATCTCAGACAGCCAGCTTTGATTGCTACATTCCCCTTTCCCTTGACTGTGAGGGTGTCAAATGAGACAAGTTTCGGTAGCGTCTCAATTCCCAGATGGACCTGTTCCCAGATGCTGAGTGGGTACAGTCGGCAGCGAGCTGACTAATCTCACTCATTCGCACTGTGAGGCCGAGGGCCCCAGAGTATTATAATCCACATTACCACCCAATTCTCCATTGCAAAAAAAGAAAATAAACATAAAATCCTGCCTTTATACAGCAATTTTTTTTGTAACTTCAGGTCACCCCCAAAGCACTTGACAGTCAATGAAGTAACTCTGAAGTAATGTCACTCATGTAGGAATCAGTGCCTGGGCAATGAGCAGATAATCTGTTCTAATGATGTTTAATGATTGATGGATAATAATAACGATTAATAATTATAATGAATAATTAATGATATAATCTGCACTGATGATGTCTGTTGAAAGTTAAATATTGTCCTGTAGCTTCTTTCCACGGAAAAGCAGAGGATGCTGTCTTGGTGCCATGGCCAATATTTTCCCCTTAGCTAATACCGCTAAAATAGGTGAGCTGGTCCCCATTTTATTGTTGTTAGTGGGACTTCACTGAACACCAATCGGCTGTCACATTCCTTATATTAAAAGAGCAAAAGGTGGAGCCAGCTGCTTCACCCGACTACTGTGCAGTAGCAGCACAAGTGGTATACTCCACTAACAGGATGCTGCCATCAAGCCAGCGAGACATTCTGCCTGCCGCACATATGAGTAATGTGGTGTATGGATTTCAGTGCCGGTGTGATGCCAGGAATGTCCCAATGACTGGTGGATCACATCAAACAGCACGTCCCTTTGGCAGTTCGCAACTGTCAAAGTCCTGACTGTAGTCAACCAAACAGTGCTTGCAAAGCTCAGAACATAGCGTCCAACATTAGATGTGTTTTTGTGACTGGACAACACTCACCAAATAATCCCGATTATGCTAAGAATTACACTAAAAATGAATTTAAGATTATTGGGCTTACAGTGTGGCTCACTTATGCATGCTAGAAGCTACATATACTCACGCACAGTGCCGTATCATATGCAAAGAGAGAGAATACGCCCCCCACATTGCACCTTTGTCAACTAAACAAAAGCTTGGGGGACAGCCATTGCATGGTTCATTCCCCATGACAATGCCTTGACCACTCAGAGTCCGCTTGCCAACCAATCAGCACCCTCTTCTCATGCAGTGTAAATTATTGCTTCCTTTGAGATTTGCTATTTTTGCGATTTTTGTCCTGATGAGCGCAAGATGAAAAGTTTTGACAGCATTCCCCTTTTCTCAGCAATACTCAAGACAGTAACGACACCTCAAACATACTTCAATAGCTGTAAAATGCTTTGGGACATCCTAAGGTTGACATAAGGGAGAAGTTCTCCAACCTGTGAAATGGTGTCCGGGAGTGGCCAGGTTACTCCGCTCACTATCTGAAGAATAAAGTCAGGCTGTAGGTGTTTAACCATGGCATTGGATTGAGATTATTCTGTCTGTATGGTTGACTAAGGTCTCATACCACTTTTGAGGCTGTAACTGGTATCAGTGCAGTTCTCGCATCTCAGTACAGCCTGAAAAACTTTCTCTCATGGGTTACATGTGAAAAGTTTAACAGATGTCTTTGGTATTTTGCAGTGGCTGTATGGATTCCGCATGCAGTGAACACTGGTGGACTCACAGGTGAGTTAAAATCTGGAAATTGGGAGCATCGAACTCAGTTGATTGAGTAAAATAATCAAGTGAAAATACTCTTGAGAAGTTCAGACTCCCAGTTACTTATTAAAGTTTTACTTCATAGCTTAAGAGAAAGAGGTTAATTATCCGTAGCTCTCCAGTCTTACGTTGGAACTTAGAAATGATGTTGTGGGATATTGTTTGGCATGTGCTTAAAGTTTAACATATTCCGTGAAATTTCTCAGCCATATGAATAGATGTGGAAACCATAAAAGAGCCAAAATGATGTATAAAATAACTTAATGTGAATAGTTTAAACATTTGTCCATCACTATTGTCCCTTTTCCCCTCTTGGTTGTTTCTTTCAAGTTATCCTTACTTTAATCACTGAATTTATCAAGGGCTTCCTTCCAATCTATCTGAAGCAGATACGTCAACTGACTACTCCGGTGATGATCTTGCATTTGCTTTTATTGGCGTCGGTAAGATATCTGTTCCTCAACTTTATTAATGACTTGCTCAATGTCTGTTCCATAAGTGTATTAATTTATGAAGAATATTTAATTGATAATTGAAATAATACTGAAGCATTTGGGTTCAATTGCTTGGCAACTTGACCTCACCTGTGATCCTGTAACTAATTGGCTGGCCTAGACTGTTAACTGTCTCTCAATCTTCATTTATTATCTTTATTCAGAGTAAATATTGACATCACTGCATACGAGGCAGGGGTGGGACTTGTGGTTATTTATTTTCAGTTCTTGTTCAGCCATGACTTCCCTTCCTCTGGAGTATTAAACAGTAGCCTGAGGGGCCCTGATTACCTTCTGAAGTGCTATTTTTGAAGGCGAGTAAACCAAAAGGCGAGACAGCTAAACCCAATCCTGTCTTGTCCAAACACGCTCACTTTTCCATGTCAGCCAATGGATAGGGATTAAGATTTGGACTTTTTCCGAATGTAAAGACTGATTTGGTCCCAGGTGGGGCAGGGTTACGAAACCAACATTCTTCCAACTCACCCCAAAGCAGGCACTAAGGGGTTAGCTGCGGGGTTGAGCTGTAGCACCCTCAGTCAGTGATAGAAACTTTTCGCGTTCATGACCCCACTTCAGGGACTTGAGCCCAAATTCTAGGTTGACACTCCAGCGCAGTACTGAAGGAGTTCTGCACTGCCAGATGAGATGTCGAGCTGAGGCTGTCTTTCGTCTCAGGGAGACGCGAAAGATCCCATGGCTGTATTTCGAAGGAGAGCAGAGGAGTTGTCCCATGGTACCCTGGTCAAAATTTATCCCTCCCTCAACGTCACAAAAACAGTTTGATGCCAATCGTGCGGAAATGAAACCTTTAAATTTACAGTCTGAAAAGTAAACACTTAAGCTGAACTATTGTTTGTTATTATCTGGCACCAGGCTGTGGAGAAAATGGAGGCAAAATACTACAGATGCTGGAAATCTGAAATAAAAACAGGAAGTCCTGGAAATAAAAAGCAGGCCTGACAGCATCTGCGGAGAGAGAAACACAGTTAACACTTAGAGTCCCTATCAGACTTGAAACATTACCTCTGTTTTTCTCTCTCCACAGATGCTGCCAGACCTGCTGAGTTTTTTCCAGAACTTCCTGCTTTTATTTCTGGGAATTATGAATCTGGTGTTTTTTTTTGATGATTTCACCTTCTATTGCAGATGATGAAGATTTCCGTTCAACATGTGGCCCTCATGCACAATATCATGTAGCAAATGGAAGTCTCCGCTGCACTTGTGAAAAAGGATATATCCCAACTTCAGGAAAAATCATCTTGAGTAACAAGGCAGGGTGTAGAAGTAAGAGGACACTTATTCTCAAGAGTTCTAGGTGCAGAGCCAAGGTTTACCAAGATTTTTAAACATTTTGAGAAAGAAATAATGTAAATAAAGCGATGCCAAGTGTAATTAGAACTGCAAGTGCCAAAATAGAAAATTAACACAGCAGCGTTTCACTCTACCTAGTTTGTGATGTTCAGGCTTGGAGCTGGAGGGAGTGCAGCACTAATTCACCACTCATTTAAATCCTGGTCAGTTTGTACTCTCTCGCCATTTATCCACTTGTGCTCCGTATACCTTGATGCTCTGATTGAACCAAAATCTATCAACCCCAGCTTTGAAACCTCCAATGAATCCCCCAGCATCCACAGCCTTTAGGAAAGAAAAATCCAGATTTGGGTGTGGAAAAAGTGCTTCCTGATTTCCCCCCTTCGGCAGGCTGTGTTCCATTGATCCCCAGTCAGCTGGTGAAGTGTGAAGCTAGACCCTAATATTCTTTTTGATAAAGGGTTTATTCACAGAATGCAGCATTACCCATGTCTACTTTCTACCTACTCGCCCAGTGTCCCAGTAGTCTCTCTTTATACCCTTACAAGTAACCAATAAAAAAATAAGCTAATTAACGAATAAACTGATAAAAAAAAAGGAACACTCTAACAAGATGACAAAACTTTAAAGAAACTTGGACTTGGAGCCAATGCGAAAGTCTGTCTGGACAGGGGTCAGTTCAGATGGAGTCCACTGCATGCTTGAGCTGCCTCGAGACCTCAGGTGCAATCAGGGCCGAGCATCACCGGTTTCAAAGCTGTTTAATGCCTCCACGACAAGTGAGGCAGCAAATTGCGGGCTCATTGATTCCTTGGATATTATCTCAGAGGACTCTCCGGTGCCGTTTAGCACCCCCTTTACCGAATCCTTTACCGCCTTTGCCTCTACCGGACATCACACCCAGAGACAAAATCTAAGTGCTCTAAGTACTTAACTAAACAATGTCGTTCACCTGTATATCTTAACAGTATAATTAATACACAATCCCTTTCCCCTCCCACCTCCCCCTTCCCCTCTTTCCCCCTCCCACATCCCCCTTCCCCTCTTTACCCCCCTCCCCTCTTTCCCCTTCCCCTCTTTACCCCTTCCCACTTCCCCCAAACCTCCCCTCTTCCCCCTGCACCTAACCCTCCCACCTCCCCTCCCTTCCCCTCCTCCTCCCCCTCACACCCCTCCACCCCTTCCCCTTCCTCCCCACCCCTTCCTCCCTCCTCTTCTCCCATCTCCCCTCCCTGCCCTCCTCCCCTCCACTCTCCCTCCCCCTCCCCTCCACATTCCCCTCCCCCTTCTCCCTCCCCCTTCCCCCTCCCCTTCCCCCTCCCCGCCCCCTCCCCCTCACCCTCACCCCTCCCCCTCACCCATCCTCTCCCCCATTTCCTCCCCCCTACCCCTTGCAGCTCCCCACCCCCTACACTCTCCCCTCCCCTCGCCCTCCCCCCTCGACTCCTCTCCTCCCTTCCCTTCCTGTTCCCCCTCCCCCTCCTCGCTCCTCCCCCCTCCTTACCCTTCCCCTCTTTCCCCCTCCCACATACCCCTTCCCCTCTTTACCCCCTCCCCTCTTTACCCCTTCCCACTTCCCCCCCACCTCCCCTCTTCCCCCCCACTTCCCACCCCCCCCCTCCTCCTCCCCCTTTCCCCTCCCACCTCCCCCTTCCCCGCTTTGCCTCTCCCACATTCCCCTTCCCCTCTTTACACTCTTCCCTCTTTCCCCTTCCCTTCTTTACCCCCTCCCCTCTTTCCCCCTCCCCTCTTTCTCACCTCCCCCTGCCCTCTTTCCCCCCCCACCTCCCCCTTCCCCATTTTATCCCCTCCCCTCTTTCAACCCGCCCATCTTTCCCCCGCTCCCCTTTTTTACCGCCTCCCCTCTTTCCCACCTCTGCCTTCCCTCTTTACGCCCAACTCCCCCTCTTCCCCCTCCCCTCTTCCCCCTCCCCTCTTCCCCCTCCCCTCTTCTCCCCATCCCCCACT
The DNA here is from genome assembly GCF_017639515.1 of Carcharodon carcharias. NCBI lineage: Eukaryota > Metazoa > Chordata > Chondrichthyes > Lamniformes > Lamnidae > Carcharodon > Carcharodon carcharias. The sequence goes on along the minus strand of NC_054496.1, from coordinate 19,709,130 downwards.
CCCCTCTCATCATCCCCCCGCACCTCCCTCTCCCCCCTCCCCTCCCCCTCCCCTCTTCCCCTCCCCTCTTCCCCCCAACCCTCTTCCTCCCCTCTTCCTCCCCTCCCCTCTTTCCTCTTCCCTCTCCTCTCCCCTCCCCTCTTCCCAACTCCCATCCCCCTGCCTCTCCCCTCTTCACCCCCGCACCTCGCCCTCCCCTCATTCCCCCCCACCTCCCCCTCCCCTCTTTCTCCTCCTCTCTCCCCTCGCCTCTTCCCCCCTCCCCCCTTAGCTCCCATCTTCCCCCCTTCTCCTCCCCTCCTGTTTTTCCCCCTTCCCACCCCATCTTCCCCCTGCACCTCCCTCTCCCCTCTCCCCCCATCTCCCCCTCCACCTCTTCCCTTTCCCTTTCCCTCGCCTTCTCCTTCCACTCCCGTCTCCCCCCACCTCCCCTACCTCTACCCTTCCTTCCCCTTCCCCTCTTAGCCCCACCCTTCCCCTCCCCTCCCCTCCCCTCTTCCACCTCTCCTCCCCTCCCCTTCCCTCTTCCCCCTCCGCTCCTCTCTTCCCCCCACTTCCCCGTCCACCTCCTCCACCCCTCCCCTCCCCTCCACCCTCCCATCCCCCCTCGCGTCCCCCTCCTCCCCTTTCCTCTCACCCCTCCCCTTTTCCCCCTCCCCTCTTTCCCCCTCCTCCCACCACCTCCCCCCTCCTCCCCCTCCCTTCACCTCCCCTCTTCCCCCCGCTGCTCCTCCCCTCCCCCTCCCACCCCTTCTTCACCCTCCCCTCCCCTCTTCCCCATTCCCCTCCCCTCCCCCTACTCTCTCTCCTCCCCTCCCCCTCTCCTCCCCTCCCCCTTCCTGCCTCTCCTCCCCCTCTCCTCCCCCCACCCCACTTCCCCTCCTCCCCCTCCCCTCCTCCCCTACTCCCCCCTCCCCGCTTCCCCCCTCCCAACCCCCCCTTCCCTCTTCCCATCCTCTCTTCCCCCTTTCCATCCTCTCTTTCCCCCTCCCATCCCCTCTTCCCCCCTCCCCACCCCCTCTTCCCCCTCCACCTCCCCGTCCCCTCTTCTGCCTCCCCCTCCCCCTCCCCTCTTTCCCCCCCACCTCTTTCCTCCCCACCACTTTCCCCCCCACTCACCTCATTCCCCCCTCACCTCTTTTCCCCCTCACTTCTTTCCCCCCTCACCTCTTTCCCCCCCACTCAGCTCTTTCCCCCTTCACCTCTTTCCCCCCCAACCTCTTTCCCCCACCACCTCTTTCCTCCCCCCCCCACCACCTCTTTCCTCCCCCCCCACCACCTCTTTCCTCCCCCCCCACCACCTCTTTCCTCCCCCCCACCATCTCTTTCCTCCCCCCCCCACCATCTCTTTCCTCCCCCCCCACCATCTCTTTCCTCCCCCCCCCACCATCTCTTTCCTCCCCCCCCCACCATCTCTTTCCTCCCTCCCCACCACCTCTTTCCTCCCCCCCCACCACCTCTTTCCTCCCCCCCCACCACCTCTTTCCTCCCCCCCCACCATCTCTTTCCTCCCCCCCCACCATTTCTTTCCTCCCTCCCCACCACCTTTTTCCTCCCCCCCCCACCTCTTCCCCCCCCCCCCCCCATCTCTTCCTCCTCAACCCCCAATAGGCTGTACATTTAGGGGAGAGAGCGCCCTCACTTGGGAAGCTCGCCCCGCAGCCATTGTACAGCTGTCTGGCCATCCATTGACTCCAGGTGGGGGGGTTCCACACTCATCTGTCAGGAGGCCCCGCCTCCAAGCATTGCTGGCCAATCAAATGGGAGCAGTGGCCACGGTTGGGCAGTTCCTGCAGGACGGACCCTGTGGACTTGCTCAGTCCAGCATTTTACCAGGGCCTAAGGGGACCAGGTCTGGCAGGGCAGGCAGGAATAGGGGGGGGGGGGCGGCGAAGAGGCTAAGGGTACAATACCATGGGGAGCTCCTCTGTTGGCACATGTGCCCAAATGAGAGAGACCACCACGTGCCCCCAATCCCCAGTCAGCAAAAAGGCTGCCAGCTGCTCTCCATTTGGTGTGGACCCTCCCCATCATAGGTAAAATCCCAGTGGCAGTGGGAGGAGTAACTTCAGTGGCAATCTTTGATGGGGCACTTCAGGGTCTTAATTGGTGCCACCACCATGGTGCCCAATTTTACACCCCTCCCCCCTGTCAAACCACCCGTCCCCATCCCACCAACCAGGGGCTGTGAAATTCCGGCCAAAGAGTGGGTATCAAAGGGCCAGGTGTGGCTCAGTTGATAGCACTCTTGTTCTATGTCAGCAAGTGGGGGAATCGAGTCCCAAAATCAGACGCTTGAGCAGATAATCTAAGCTAACACTTCAGTGGGGTGCTAAACTGTTGAAGGTGCTGCCTTTCAGATGACATGTTAAACTGAGGCCCTGTCTGCCTCCACAGGCGGGAGTGAAAGGCTCCCACAGCACTATTTCAAACGTGAGCAGGGGCAATCTCCTCCCCCCGGTATCCTGGCCAGTGTTGACCTCTCGACCATCAGCTAAATGAGTCCGGCAATCTGGTCAGTTATTTCACTCCTGTTTGTAAGCTGGTGTACTGAAGGAAACAAAGCAGTCACAGCACTGACAGGGCTTTAACAGCTATAAAACACGTTTTCAGAATATTGGTCAATGTATAAATCCAATTGCTTCTGAATTCAACTTCAGGAAATATTTCAAAAGCCTTCAACGATTCGGAAAGCCTGGATACCTTCATCCATCAACTGCACCAAAATGATTTATCTGATTTATCTGTGCCGGTGAGTTATTGAAACCTTCCCTGTCTTTCAGGCCCCTCGCATCCTCTACCCTGGTAATTGCCTGGCTAGTCTTGGAAGTCTTTGATATTGTTATGTTATGACCAGGCGAGGGAGGGTAGAAGGACTCCTCTATTTCCCACACCTCGGTTGATCGAAAAAGGTCTTTTTGAAATTTAAAAGAATGAATGTGCCAATTCCGTGTGTGTACTTAACTGTTTGCATATTAATTGCAAAGAACTCAGTCAGCCAGGCTTTCTTGAGTTTAGACAAAATAAGGGGTTAGTTTTTATTGTACAAAAACAAGCAGCCAGGTAAAAATATTAAATGATGAAAAAGGTAAACACACTCTGACTTTCGCAAACGCACACACACACACACACACACGCACCTGCAAAAATCCAATTTACAAAGTAGAGGAGGTTAACTTTTGACCAAATTAAGATTCAACAAGAAAAGGCAACTAAATGGAGAGTTCACTGTTTGCACGTCCTTGGGACAGTTGTTCGATGCTGAGGCAGTTCTTAAAGCTGTAGTCCTTAGTTTTCCTCCTGGAAACACTGCTGTGGAATTTGAACTCTTCTTTAGAATTTCTCTGCTGAAGCAAGCAATGTTCAATTTAGTAGAGAGAGAGGAATCCAGCTTTCTGCTGTTGGCGTCTTCTGCGTTCCTGATATTACTTCTCCAGACTGTTCCAAAGCAAGCAGGATTTTTTGCAATAAAAGAAGTTTCAAGAAGGTAGTTATGATCACATGTCCTCTCTCTTTCATTGACGATTGAGCATTCCACAGAAGCTAATTTATTAACTCATATCTGGACTGATCTTGGCCATTGTTTTATAGCCTGGGTGATTTAATTTTTTAATGTTCAAGCCATCACCCCTGAATGGCCCAATCTTCCAATGTGATGACCTGGGAAAAAAATATCAACACCTCCAGGGCAGCCTTTGTTTCTGTAGACTCTCCACCTACAACCTTACGAAAATGGAATGTAGTTATATCATGATACAAATTGTGGTGGCCAGTTTAAATTTCATTCCATCTTTGAAGTAATCATTGATACTGCAGGTATGAAATTCCACAGGCGGATTATCTGGGCATGCCCTATTTTAATCTCCATTGGCAGCTTTCAGAAGCTTGACCAGCCCTGCAGTTTCAGACAGGTCAGGTGATCTCTGGCAGCCATCTTAAGTCGGAGTCTTTGTGTCAACAGTTGAAACTGCCTTTTAAAACAGTTTCACACGTGAGTCCGGCCTATGAAATTGAAATTTAACATTTGACACCTTCGTAACACCTCCACAACCCCACTTACCTGGATTCCGGGACTTCCTCCATTGTTGTTGCTGCTACTGCCTGGTTGCAGTCCCAGCAGTGGCCACTACTCCCTGTGGCACTGCTGGGACTGAAGAGCAGCTGGCCTTCCAATTGGTCAGCAGTTCTAGAGGGGTGTAATCTCATCCCTTGAAACGATGGGAGCCCCGATTGTAGACAATCAGGTGAGTGCTTCCATAATCAGCTGAGGCAGGGTTGCCCCCCAACACCACCCCCCCCCCCCAACTTTCTGGCCGGCGGCCCTTAACGGACACCAACTGAAAGCCGATTACTTGGTCATTTACTTCATGGCTGTTCGTGGGATCTTACTGTGCACATATTTGCCTACACTACAACCATCATTACACTTCAAAGGTACTGAATTGGCTGCAAAGTATTTTGGTGCATCCTGTAAAGATCAAAGATGCTGTAGAAATACTTTGTGTGAAACCTCAGTTTTCATTTGGTGGTGGTGTGCTACAGTTTATTTGGGGAGTCCGAGTTGCTGTGGCAACACGCACTTTTACATGCATTACTGTAGTCTGGAGTCACGGACAGTGATGGTAGAGGCTCTGACTTCCTTTCCACCGCACGGCTGACCAGGAATCTCTCACACTCTTACCGCCCGCCATTGGCGTGTGTCGGAAGGGTTTGCAGGTTGATACTCGGCCTATTTGACCACATTTCGAACACACCGTCCTTGGCCATCAAGTCTGGGCAGGGACTTGAACCCAGAGCTTCTGGGACGCTACCCATTGTGGCACGTGACCTCCCTAGTTTTCATTTAGGCATATTAAATTTAATACAGGTTTTCTCTTTAATTGCACGCAGATGATTGAGGCTCTTAAAGGAGAAATGTGCTGCACTGAGCAGGCCCATGTCTTGATACGTGTTTTGGGAGAAATCCGTAAAGGCAGTGGCCTTTAACCACTCAAATTTTGGAATTTCTTGACAGGAGGTCGTTTTAGAGCTGGCATTGCAGTGGGAACCCCTTCCCCAGTCTGCCGACTCCCATGCATTCCATTTGGCACTCACTCTCTCACACACACTCCCACATCTCATACCATGAAGGTAATTTCCTTATTGCAACAGTAACTGCACTTCAAAAGTACTTCATTGGTTGTAATGTACTGAGGTGGTTGTTCTGACATGGGTCTTTCTGTCACGGACTCACGGCAAGGGATTTGGTTAGTGGACGGACTGTAGGCATACTCTGGTATCTGCTTCACACTTGTTTTTTAGTACTACATCTGAACAGGTTACAGAGGAGGCATCATTCCAACCTCTCTCTCCAGAGTCTAGCACGTGGCTGATTGATGTCAGAGATACATCATCATCCACATCATATATTAGCATATCCCATCTGTTTACCCTTTACACTACACCAGTGAAAGGTTTTATATAAATACAAGACTGTCTTTCTCCTTTACTGAAGCAGGGAACCCAGTGGTTTGGATAGAAACTGACATTAATGGAGAGTAAAATCAAACAGGGGTGTAAAAAAGTAGCATTGATTTCGAACAAACCAGCTTCCTGATGGCGTATCAGATTAAAATTACTCCCTGTGACTGAGAACAGCACTCCCTGGGCACAATATCACTGGAACAAAGGGGGAAAATTCATTCACATAGTGTTACAAAACCAGTGGGATAAACAAGACACATCCAAGAGCAGAATTTGAAAAGAGCACTCAAACAACTAGGATTCAGTCAGTGGCGTCTGATTTTGTATGTTTGTATGTGTGTTGATGTGTTTCTGTTTAACTTGCCATGACAATAAGCTGAACATGTGGCAAAATGACCACTTTCTTCCACTGTGGGACTGTCCAAGCACCAGGGGATACCTCCTCCCCCGCCCTACACCACCACCCCACACCACCCCCCCAACCCTGTTGATCCTGATCTTCCCCCCCTCCCCCCAACTCTTCCCCCAGCCTGGCACCAACGAGATCCCAGACTTACCCGAAAGTGTAGGTTCCATCAGCACCCCCTCTTCAGACCTGCCTGCTGTACCAACAGTGGCCCCCGCTCCCTGAGGCATTGCTGGGACAAGAGGCATTTCTGGGAGGCAGGACTTCCTCTCCGATGGAGGCAGAAGGCCCGCCTCAAGTCAATTAATGGCCAGAGGGCCGTAAAATGGCTGCAGGGCAAGCTGGCCAATCACAGGCAGGTCCGCTACCAGCCCCTACCTCCCCCCACGAAAAATTCAACCCATGCAGTCATTATGTCACAGAAGGTGGCCATTCGTGCCCATCTTTAGAGCAACCCAATCAGTCCTATCCCCTTCTACTTCTGCTTTAGTTGTGTCGGCATCACCGACTAATATCCATATTCCATCAACATTAATATGGGTGGCTCTTTCAACTGCCTCCAGCACTCTCCCTCCACCTGGACCCCTCCCTCTGGCCTCTTACCTGCTCTCAATCTTTTCATTGAGAACTGTTGACGTGACATTGCCCATCTCAATTTCTCTGCTCCTCTCACCCATTCTAGCCTGCCTTCTTCTGAACTTGCTGCACTCCGTTCTCTCAGGTCCAACCCTGACGTTGTTTTCAAACCTGCTGGCAAGGGTGGTGCTGTTGTTGTCTGGCGCACTGACCTCTACCTCACAGAGGCTGAGCGCCAACTCCTAGACACTTCCTCCTACCTCCCCCTGGACCATGACCCCACCACCGAACGTTAAGCAATTGTTTCCAGGACTGTCACTGACCTCATCTCCTCTGGAGATCTTCCCTCCTCAGCTTCCAACCTCATAGTCTCCCACCCTCGGACAGCCCGCTTCTACCTCCTTCCCAAAATCCTCTGTCTATGGCTATGAGGTGTGTGTTACATACACTGTGTTACAAGTCAGAGGGAATGAAACTCCAACTGGCAAGATTTTCCTCTAATCAATGGGCTATTAACGCTTGAGAGAATAAATGCATTCTCATCCACAGGAAATTGTAAATTTCACAGAGGGTATTGTCGACAACCCGAAATGGGAGAGTTTGGAGCCTGACACCAAACACAGCGTGGCCTCTAAACTGCTGCAGACCGTGTCCAGTTCCATGATGGCGGCTGCTTTGAATGCACCTTATGGAACGTTGACAGCATCATCAAAGTTTCTGGGTAAATCTCAACCAACGCTTAATCCAATGATCAGTTTGCAACATGCTGTGCACTGCCAGGCGTCTTTGCAATGAGCCTTTCACAGGGTCAGGAGTAGACCATTCAGCCTCTCGAGCCTGTTCCACCATGCAGTGAGATCAGGGCTGATCTGTGCCTTAACTCCCTCCATCGGCTCTGTGCCCTTATCGGTGCCCAATTTAGAATGATTGGCTGGTACATGCTACTTTTTTGGTTAGAGTTTCCGATTTCTACCACTCTTTGCTTGAAGCCATGGTAGATGGTTATACCCAACCATTCGAGAGCTGTTTGCCCCCTACAGCAATGCCACCAGGAACCGTGTGAGCCTTTCTTCATTCCTCAGATGTGACGTTAAGCTGTCTGAGGAGGGACTTTCTCCCGACTGGGAGGTGGAATTCCCTCCTCTCCTCCAGCCAATGAGCACTCCTTCGGGTGGCAGGGTGGGGAACCTGCCAAGCTAAAAACCCTGGCCAACACTACTGAACCTGACTCTCTGGTCAAATATTTTACTGCTGTTTGTGGGAGCTTGCTGTGTGCAAATTGGCAACCCCATTTCCTACCCTACAAGTAACAATACCTCATAGATTGTAAAGTACTTGAAGATATTTTGATATTGAGAAGGGTGTGATGCTGATGTGAGAAGATTATTCATGGTCATATTGAATGGTGGTGCACACTTAAATGGTCTATTCCTGCTCCTATTTCTTGGTGTTCTGAAGAGTCTTTTGGGCTTAATTGTGTTGTGCTGTGAATGAAGTTAAGTTTCATACGCCTTAAATTATTTCCCCTGGATAAGTTTAGGCACATAATGTGATCCAAGATGACCTGTAACAGACTGTAATCGCACTGCTGTCCGTGTTTTCAGATCTCAAAATACGGGTTCATCGAGGAAACATTTCAGAGAACGAAAGACTGACACTGAACGTAGGGGACAATAAAATGGAGCTTTACTGGAGAACAGCCACTGGAGGGAGCCATTCAGGTAACACTGGCTATTGCTACAACCAACTTGAAATTTGTGCAATTCCTATTCATGAAGTCTCGTCATAGGAACGTAGTCAGGCCACACTCAGTGCCAGAAGAGGACATTAGGACAGGTGAACAAAGACTTAGTCAGAGTGGTCAATGTCGTTCTATCTCTCTTTCTTTTCTCTCTTTATCTCTCCTTTTTCCCCTCCCTCTATTTCTTTAAAGGCGTTCAAGGTAGCAGAACTATTAAGTGAGCAACTGGAAAAGAGTGGGAGAATCTGGGTGAGGAAGTGGTATTCACCTGTGCCAGGTGTAGCTGTTAGTCCATTCTACGCCCTTACACAGTCTGTAGACCTATTTAATAACTACTCTTCTCCATTGTACAATGTCCGTGTGCCAGGATTGAAACAAATTGGTACATGAGTGTCTAAGATCTTTGCCTGTGGTCACTCAAGTTTGTATACTTGAGCATCAAGGCCCATGGACAAAGTTTAAAGCAACATCCCCTGAATATACAGACACTAACAGATCTGTGTGTTCCAATTTAGATCCTACATCAGAAGACTAAACAGGAAAGGCAGGAATAATCCAACTGGTCCATCAAGCCTTCTCCAAACTAATGATAGCTGGACCAAAATAACTAGGTATTTCCTCTCCGGTGGCCATGTGACCTCCCAGAAAGAAAACCGGGGACAATTAGGGAAAAAAATACACTGGAAAATTCCCCACTGTCTCCCTCAGGCAATTGCATCCACTCCAGAAGATAACCTAGACCAGGTGTTGTCTATCCATTAGGTGGATGCCTTTACAGCACTGCTTGTGGGCCAGAGGGAGCAGGAGTGTTTCAGGCCCAACAAGTTTAACTTAACCTCAACAACCTTTCAATCTCCCCCATTAATGTTTAACTTCCTCCAATCTACTCCCCCCCACCCGCCCCCCCCACTCGCCCTCTCCGCCATCTCCACAATCTCCCCTTCCTGGGGAGATCTCCTTCTCTACCCCTCCTCACTGCCCCCACCCCTCACATCCCACCAATACAATCTCTCTCTCCCTCCCTCTCTGCTCTTTGTTCCTTATCTGTGGCCTTGTCCACAGGCCTTTTCACTCGACAGGCAGAAAACCTGGTGAAGAAATTTAAAAGATGTCATGCGGTCAATTTCCAGGGAAGCCCACACATCTGGAACTCCCGCCCAGGACTCATCTCTCCTATCCCCTCACTGTCCAGGCCATTAACTCTGTCCCACTCTCCACACTTGCTGCCTGACCTGCTGCTGAGTGTTTCAGCCTTCCTTGTGCTCTGGTTGCCCTTTTCGTTGGTGTGGTTCTGACGCTTGCTGCCATTTCTCCCCACAAGGTGTCGCCGCAGTTGGCTTTATTGCCTACGGTAATCTGGAATCCATTCTGGACGGGGATTTTGTGGACGAACAAAATGGGAAAAGGGAAAAGGTGGGTGGGGATTGCAAGCTGATCTCCGATGTGGTGACAGTGACGATGGGAGATGGGCAGAGAACCGAATTGCGTGAACCCGTCAACTTCACCTTGAGGCACAAAGAGGTTTGTCAGAGGCGTCGTTTTTGTTTGATATTTGAGTCGTTATTTGTTAATGATTCATACTTTATTCCCACATCCATCTGTGATCTATTGGAGGTTTTTCCACTGCCCAGCGTGTGATAGTGTGCCAAAACAGATCATGAACCCTCTTTAAAGAAAAGGTTCATTCTTTCCGTTAGCCTTTAATTTTTTCCATTTTAAGGGTGGGATTTTCCACCCTCACACTGGTGGGAATGTTGCGTTAAATGTCAATGGCTCTCCAAATTTTCCCATCATGCCTGTCGGGGTCGGAAAATCCCGGCCTAAGTTTCAGTGAGAAGGCTTTGAGGCTTCACTTCTGGTCAAACAAGAAAGCAAAGACATAGAATCACATCGTCTTACAGTGCAAAAGGGGGCCATTCAGCCAGTCGTGTCCGTGCTGGCTCTCTGCAAGAGTAACTCAACTAGTCCCACTCCCCCGCCCTTTCCCTTTGGTTCCGTAATTTTTTTTCTCTTCAGGTGCTAGTCCAATTCCCTTTCAAAAGCCACGATTGAATCTGCCTCCACCATACTCTTAGGCATTACACTCCAGATCCTAACCACTCACTGCCTTTTTAAAAAAAACATTCTTTCTCATGTTGGTTCTTTTGCCAATCAATCTCTTATCCTCTGGTTGCCCACCTTGCTGCCGTGGATTTACTCTGTCCAAACCCTCCCTGATTTTGAAAACCTCCGGTCTGTCCCTAAGCATGACCCAGACCTCCCTGTCGCTTGCCATTTCAACACTCCACCCTGCTCTCATGCCCACATGTCCATCCTTGGCCTGCTGCATTGTTCCATTGAAGACCAGCGCAAAGTAGAGGAACAGCACCTCATCTTCCGACTAGGCACTTTACAGCCTTCCGGACTTAACACTGAGTTCAACAACTTCAGACCATGAACTCTCTACTCCAACCTCACCCCCTTTTTTTAATCCCCTTTCTTCAATATTCATTTTTTTTTTATCCACTTAATTTTATTTTTATTTTTATTCATTTATCCGTGGTCTTATCCCCTTTTTTTTAATCCTATTTTCTATCCTTTTATTCCCCCCACACCCCATCCCCTACAGGGCCATCTGTCACTTGTTCCATGTTGTTCTTTCACACAATGATGACCTTGTTCCGCTACAATCACATTCTGCTTTGTTACCTTAATGTCAATATTAACACCTTTTTTTTAATCACCAGCCACTATCATTAACAATTCCTTTGGCCTTTAGGTCATGACATCTTTGTCAATCCCTCCTTTGTCCTCACCTATCGATGGCCCTCTATCCACCTGCCTCTCTTAAGTATGTGCGATTAATAATGGTTACCCTCTTGCGACAACCAATAAATGCCTTTGATCCCCAATATCTTGAGGAATTACCTATAAACTTAGAGGTAGTATATTACACCATGACCCCTTGTCGTTAACTGATCTCAGCCGGAGGCTTTCTCTAATGGAATGCAGCTCCTGATCACTATTCTTGCCATATGTGGACAGAGGCTGGGGTCAGGTTCAACCCTGATGGCTTCTGAAGTCGAATATCCAAGCCACCACCCATTGTCTAGGTCACCTAGAATAGTTGCCTCTTGGAGACAATGAAAGACCATGGAACTGAATCAAACTCTTGAGACGAAAGTGAGGAAAAGCTGGGGAGGCAATCCTTACTCCAGCGCTTTTGAAATATATGAACACTTATCAAATTTCAAAAAAAAATGTACATTATGTGGAGCTTATCTTTGTAAGTAATAGTAATGGATGTGTAATAGCTGAATGGCCCATTTTCTAAATGTGACTGATTGCAATCAAGGTAACAACTGTTTGTTTGACACAGGAAATAAACTCTAACAAAATGCCGATTTGTGTCCATTGGGAAAATGCGAAGGAGAGAAGCTTCTGGTCTCCCATTAGCTGCAAAATGGTGACTTTCAGTGGAAACCATACAACATGTGGATGTTTGCGCCTGGCTAACTTTGCGATTCTAATGGCCCCTATTGAAATTGAGGTAACGTACATCCCATACAGCCTTTGCACGACCTTGACAAGGAATGACACTGGGGCAAAGTCAAGGTAGTTCATTCCATTACCATCCCTCCATGGCCTCACTTCTCTATATCTCTGTTAACTCCTTCAGCCCTACAGCCTGTGTTCCTCCAGCGCTGGCGTCCTGTGTATCCCCCACCAGACTCTTAGATGTTCAGGCCTTGAGATCTGGAATTCCATTCCTAAATCTCCCCACCTCTCTCTCCCCTCCTTTTAAGTTGCCCCTTAAAACCCACCTCTTTGACCAAACTATTGGCCACCTCTCCCAATATCATTTTATGTGGATCAGGGTCATCATGGTCCTTTGGAAGCACCTTTGGTAATTTTGCTACATTAAAAACATTATATAAATGCAAGTTGTTGTTGAGTATCCAAGTTTCGTTTAGTTAGTTCACCAAGTGATGTTTTCATTAACATTTCTTGAAAATTGGTGTGTCTGGAGGTCAACACCTGTGCCGGGATTTTCCACCCCACCGTGATGGGAGATTGGGAGGCCCAGTCAGAAGTCCATTGACTTTCGGTGGGATCGGATGATCCCAGCAGCGGGCGCAGTCAGAAAATTCTGCCCCTTGTGTTTAACACGAGGTTGCTTCATTTGGAATCTGACCCAATTCAGAGTTGTTTTTTTTTAATGTAGGCATCACTGTCAAAGGCCAACATTTGGTGTCCATCCTTTGAGCTGAGCGGCTTGCTAGGCCATTTCAGAGGGCAATCAAGAGTCAACCACATTACTGTAGGTCTGGAGCCATATGTAGGCCAGACCAGGTAAGGACGTCAGATTTCTTCCCCTAGCCTAAAGGGCATTAGTGAAGCAGATGGAATTTTAGGACAATTGATGATAGTTTCATGGGCACCATTACTGAGCTTTCAGTTCTGATTTAAATTCCTCCTGCTGCCATGGTGGGATTTGAACCCACACCCCCAGAGCATTAACCTCTGGAATACTAGTCCAGTGACAATACCATCTTCCCAAGGGAGAGGAATAGGGCAAAGGTTTACCCGAAATCATAAATATGTTCTAAAGTTGGGGTGTCCAAACTTGACCTTCTGGTAACGAGTAGCCTACAAGTTCTTAAGCAACTTAGTTCTATTTGTGCTTTGATTTCACACTCACTCAAGCCTGGAGATTTGGAAATTTGGAAAATGCCAGTGTTAGCTTCCATTCCTGTCCCAACATGCTATCTGGCATTGTAAATAGCTCCTTATCCTTAACCACTGTCTCCCACCCTTTCAAAACTGCCATCAGTGTGTCCCCCAATTCTAAACACCTACCCCTACCTCTCTGGACACGCAAATTATTGCTGGATGTCCCTATCATCTCACTTCTGTGACCATCTTTCTTGCAAAATCCTGTTTTGATCTCGCAAAGTGTTTTGCTGTCTTTAAAAGCCAAAATAGTCGGAGGCAAAGGCATTTTGCAACTGAGACCCTCAACCTTACCGCAACCTTTGATACTGTTGGCCACACCATCCTCTTCCAACACGCTTCCTGCATTACCCAGCTCAGTGGCCTTGACTTGGTTCCACTCGTAACCCACCATAGCCATTCCAATGCAAGCAATGGCTTCACTTCCCATTCCATTCACCATTGCCTCTTAGTCTCCTAAGGATCTACCCTTGGTCCCTGCATTTCTTGATCTACATGCTGCCCCTTGGTGGCATCACCCAAAGACACAAGATCAGTTTCCATATAAGATTATAAGAAATAGGAGCAAGGGTACGCCGTTCAGCTCCTTGAATCTGCTCCACCACTCATCGTGGCTGATCTGATAATGATTTAAAGTCCATTTCCCTCCCCCCCAACAACTCTTAACTCCAATGTAATCCGTCTAACTCAACCTTGAACATATTCAATGGCCCAGCCTCCACTACTCTCTGGGAAAGAGAATTCCAAAGATCCACTTGTACGTTGACAACACATAGGTCAACTTTGCCACCATCTCTCTCAATCCCTCCATGGTGTACTTTTTTGTCATGCTCCTACCCCACCATCCAGTCCTGGTTGAGACGCAATTTCCTTTGGGCTAAACAAGGTTCTCATGCTCTCTGAACATGCATTCTTTATGATGTATAGGGTTTATGCATTTGGCATCCTGTAACAGAAATGCAGGCTAGGGGAGTTGGTGGTATAGCAGTAATGTCACCACACCAGTAATCCAGAGGTTCAGGCTCTAGGGACAGGGGCTCAAATACCAACATGGCAGCTGGTGGAATTAAATTCAATTATTTATTTTTAAATCTGGAATTGAAAGCTAGTCTCAGTACTGATTATTGTAAAAACCCATCTGGGTCACTAATGCCCTGTAAGGAAGGAAATCTGCCATCCTTGCCTGGCCTGGCCTACATGTGACTCCAGACCCACAGTAAAGTAGTCTCTTCTTTACTGTCCCCTGAAATGGTCTAGCAAGCCACTTGGATCAAAGCAATTAAGGATGGGCAACAAATGCTGGCCTTGCCAGTGACGCCTACATCTCATGAAAGAGCAAACAAATAAGACATCTGTATTGACTGCCTGAAGAGCAGTGGGACAGGCCTTTCCTTTGTCCCAAAAGTTAGGGTTGGGGTCATTCCCATAATGGATGACTAAGCTGCTTCCTTGTGACACCCATGGGATATCTACTCATTTGGCTGATGGAATTCTAGGGCACCTGCAGGCCAGATTGGCAAATGTGTTCAGCAGACTTCCAAGTGATCCCTGCTCCATTCATGTGTGTGTGTTTTTTTTCCCAATATTCCAATGGCAATCAATGTTTCTCGGATTGCTTTCCATATGCCTACTGCATTGTAAGGCCCATTTGCAGGAGTACTGGGTCAGGTGACCATCGGTATGGTTATAGAGGTAGGTTTGAAGGTGCCCTCCACTGGCTATATGATCGACAGGCAGAACTGCTGAGATTTCAGGGGAGACCAACCTCGCACTCATCCCATCACCAAAGTGACGTCAAAATGGAGGGGATGGATGGATGTAGTGTTCCCTTCCTCCTCCATCCCATCAACATTTCTGATAAAGAGAGAAAGATTTCCAGTAAAAGCACCTTTCACGGCATTCCAAACTGCCTAACAACCAATGTAATATTTTTAAGTTTTTTACAATCTTGTAATACAGGAGGTGTTGTAGCCAATTTGCGCACAGCAAGGTCTCACAAACAGCAAATGTGACAAATGACTGGTGTTTTACTTTTGCTATTTGAGGGATAAGTATTGGCCAGGAACTAGGTAGAGCTTCTCTGCTCTTCATTGAATGTTGTCATCAAATCTTTTACATCCACCTGAGAGAGCAGATGAGGCCTACTTTAATGTCTCACTTGAAAAACAGCACCTTTGACACTGCAGCACTCCCCCAAACTGTAGTGGGAACTCTAGTCTAGATTATATGCTCAGTCCTGGTGTGGGACTTGAATTTACAATCAGCTGACTCAGAGGTGAAATTGCCACCCATTGAGCTATGCCTGATTCCCAGCTGATTGATGCCAGAAAACATCAGAAATAGATCCATTCCCACATTGTTAAAATTGCCTATCATCTCACCTCTGTGGCCATCTTTCTCCCAACACCTTGTTTAAATCTCTCTAAAAGGGTCTTCCTGTCTTAAAACCAAAATGGTCACATGTTATGACTGTGACCTTCGACCTTTCTGCAAACGTGGACACTATTGACCACACCATCCTCTCCTAATGTGTCTCCTCCATTGCCCAGCGCAACGATCTTTATTGGTTCCACTCTTATCCATTCAATTATAGCTGGAGCTTCTCGAGCAATGGATTCACTTCCCATCCCTTTCACCGGTGCCTCTGGATCATAAGAAACAGGAGCAGGAGCAGACCATTCGTCCTCTTGAGCCTGCTCTGCCATTCGGTAAGATCATGGCTGATTAGATAGTGGCCATAACTCCTGTCTGCCCCCCCATGACCCTTGACTGCCTTTTAGATCAAAACTCCGTCTAACTCAGCCTTGAGCATATTCAATTCAATGCATCCGAAAAGGGTTTCGAATTTCTAGTTGTAGTATATTCTGCACACGCTTCTGGTATGAGTCAGCGCTGCTGTTGCTCTTTTCTTTTGCAGGATGGATTTTTCTTTCACATAATTAGTTTCGTTGGAGTCAGCTTATCGCTCATCTGTCTCGGAATTTGCATCATCACGTTTGCCTTCTGTCGTTCCATCCAGCAGGAGACTCGGACCATTCACCTGAACCTGTCCCTGAGTCTCTTCCTGGCACTGCTACTGTTCCTAACGGGGATTTCCAGGACAGATAATAAGGTGAGGAATTCCAATCAGAACTCACTGGCCCACCCTTTAACCGTTGTTAACAGTAGGTCAGCTATTGATAGTTTCATTGGATGCTGTGCAGGGACCAGGAAAGCACTCTGAAACTAAAAGCCCATGGGGTCCAAGGGAAAGTGGCAAGTTTGATTCAAAATTGATAAAAAGCAAAATACTGCCAATGCTGCAAATCTGAAATAAAAGCAGAAAATGCTGGGAAAAACTCAGCAGGTCTGGCAGCCTCTTTGGAGAGAGAAACAGAATTAGCATTTTGAGTCCATCTGGCTCTTCTTCAGAGCTGAAGAGAAGGAGAAATGTGATGGATTTTATACTGTTTAAGAAGGGGGGGGTGTTGGAGCAAAATAAAGGTCAGGGATATGGGGGAGAGATCGACAGAGACGTCATTCAAAGATGTCTTTTGATGTAAAATTGGTTCAGTTATGATCAACAGTGTTCTTGCGAGTGGAAGGCTGTCTGTAGTGGGGCTCCACAAGGCTCAGTACTGGATCCCTTGCTGTTCATTGGTATAAATCAATGACTTAGACTGAAATGTAGGGGCCCTCATTTAAAAGTTTTCAGATGATGCGAAAATTGGCCGTGTATTTGACCGTGAGAGTAAAACCTGTCACTGGCAAGATGACATCAATGAAGTCAGATGGGCAAAAAAACGTGGCAAATGGAATTCAATCTGGAGAAGTGTGAGGTAATGCATTGGGAAGGATGAACAAGGCAAGGGATTACACAATAAATGGTAGGATACTGAAAAGTGTAGAGGTGAAACTTGGCGTGCATGTCAAAGATTCCACAAGGTAGCAGAACAGTTACATAAGAAGGTTAAAAAGCATATGGATTACTTCCCTTTATTAGCCAAGGCCTAGAGTATAAGAGCAGGGTGGTTATGCTAGAACTGTATAAAACATTAGTTATACCGCAGCTTGAGTACTGTGTCCAGATCTGGTCACTGCGTTATGGGAAGGATGTTACAGAAGTAATTTACAAGGATGTTGCCAGGAATGGAGAATTTTAGCCCTGAGGAGAGATTGGATAGACAGTTCAGAAGGTGAGTCATATTACACTCAAAATCTTAGCTTTGCTTCTCTCTCTGCAGATGTTGCTGGACCTGCTGCATTTTCCCAGCAGTTAACGTTTTTATTTTGAATAGGTCGCCTTTGTTTTCTTTGGAACAGAAGAAGCTGAGGGGAGATGTAATCAACAATTAAAATTATGAGGGGCCTAGATAGAGTGGATGGTGGTGAGTTACAGTTCACTCAGGGGGTCCGAGTTGCTGTGGTAACATGCGCCTGCTTGTTGTAGTCTGGAGCTATGGATAGTGATGGCAGAGGCTCCGACGTTCCTTCCATCAAATGGCTGACCAGGAACCTTTCCCACTCTTACCACTTGGCATTGACATGGTGCCCTTGGTGGGATCATCCAAAGATATTGGATCAATTTCCACGTAAGATTGGAAGAAACAGGAGCTGAAGTAGGCCACTTGGCCCTTCAAGTCAAAGGATTTTCAGGCTGAAACTCAATCTGTTTGGCCGTGTTATGAACGCACCTTCCTTGGCCATCGAGTCCTGGAGTGGGACTGGAATCCAGAGCTGCTGGCTCAGAGGCAGGGAACTACCCACTGCACCACAGGAGCTCCTATATAGGCTGGATAGGAAGGGCTTATTTCTATTACCAAAATGGTCAATTATCAAGGATATGGAATTAAAGTAATTGGCAGGGGAAGGGAGTTAAGGGGTGCATCTTTCACCCAGATGATGGTGAGGGTCATGAACTCACTGCCTGAAAGGGTGGGCGAGGCATAAACCTTCATCGCATTTAAAAAATGCCTGCATATGCACTTCAAGTGCTGTTACCTACAGGGCTATGGACCAGGACCAGGGAGGTGAGATTAGATTGGATATCTCTTTTTGGGCCAGCACAAACACAAAGGATTGAATGGCCTGTAAACCTTTCTAGGTTTCTAAATCACCCAAACACATATCAGACCCCACTTGTGCATGGAAGACTCCCAGCTCTATCACACCATCACCTCTCCACTGCTTTTGTGCTGTCAGGCTGCTTTGTACAACAGGCCCCACTTCTCTCCCCCCACAACCCCTCCCCCATCTTAAACCAATTTATAATCCACCTCTTCTAATATTCAATCAGTTCTGTTGAAGAGTCATGAGGACTCAAAACGTCAACTCGTTTCTTCTCCGCCGATGCTGCCAGACCTGCTGAGTTTTTCCAGGTAATTCTGTTTTTGTTTTGGATTTCCAGCATCCGCAGTTTTTTGTTTTTATCTCTGAGGTGAATGACTTTGCTGGATAATGGTGTTATGCAGGTTTCTCATTTCTCCCTTAACTTTTTAGGGTTGTACGATGACAGGGAACATTAAAATAACTCTCAAGGAATTGGGCATTAGTGAGAAGGGTTGAAGTCACCCACTAGCTACACATTAACTGAGAGAAATCCTTTCCTGTTCATTAAACTAAGTGAGTTCTCATATGAGCACTATCTCTGCCCTGCAGGAAGCATGCATGTCTGTCGAATTGGATAGTTGTCTATTGTCTATCTGGTTCCACTGAGAAGGAAATGGAGGCCCACTTGTAGAGAGCATCATTGACCTTCATTCCACGACTGGCAAAGGTCGCCAGATGTTGCTTGGAAGGAACCAGTTGCAAAGAAAGTCAAGACAGCAAGAACAGTGAAACAGAACAATAAAGCTACCAAATAGCCAGAAAAACTACCAAATAAACCAATTTGAAATTCCCCATTCCCTGGTGAGAACTGGGCATGGCAACGGTTAAAACATGGACAGGCAAGGAACTCATTGAGCTTTAAAAGTCGGGTCAATTGGACTCCGGCTTGATTTTAACTTAATGTTGTGAGGTCTTGAAGCCAGTGCCTGTTGCTAAGAAACACCAATACCATAGGGAGAAGGACCAGAATAACACCAGGCTCCGCCGGATCCCACTTCTAAATCAAGGACCGACGGTGATCCCTGTCAGCCAGTGCTGATTCACGTACCTGGCTGTTGAGGGACCTTTCCCGCAGGTCCAGCCAGGTTTACTTTCACACATTTACGGTGTGCTTGAGCAGAGTTCAGGCCTGGTGTACTTAAAACGAGGCCAAGGAGCTGAAACAGCCCTGGGTTCATGTTCGGCAGGAAGGGCAGAGTGTGGAACTCCCCTCGTCCACTCGCTACACACCTAGGGCTTTGCAGAAACAGTTGTCAGGAATCAGCAATGGCAGGAGGAAAAGGCCTGAAAAATCGCAGCCTCGAGCACCACATTAGGTCCTGCAAGGGGGATCTGGTAGATACAATGCAAGCAAACTGCAACTAATTAATAACACAACATAACAGAGACAAACACTCAGATAAAAGCAAAACACTGCAGATTCTGGAAATCCAAAACAAAAATAAAAATACCTGGAAAAACTCAGCAGGTCTGACAGCATCTGCCGAGAGGAACACAGTTAACGTTTCGAGTCTGTATGACTCTTCATCAGAACTAAGGGAAAATAGAAAAGAGGTGAAATATAAGATGGGTTTAAGCGGGGGTAGGACAAGTAGAGCTGGATAGAGGACCAGTGATAGGTGGAGATAACCAAAAGATGTCACAGACAAAAGGACAGAGAGGTGTTGAAGGTGGTGATATTAGCTAAGGAATGTGCTAATAGGTGACATTAAGGGTAGAGAGCAGGACGAGCAAGGTACAGACAAACACAGCAGCCGCCAACCAGTGACACCAAAACACAGCGCCACAGCCTGAACACAGAATAGGAAAAGCTACCGTCAGCAAAGTGAATAATAATCTCACTTCTCCAAACAAAACCCACACAACCATTTGAACGATCGGTGACCTTGTTTTTTCACTATTTGCAATCGCAAAGCTTTGAAGTCAGACTGTCATCCCCACTTGTTCGGTGTCTTTTCTACTCAAGGGGGAGTTGTTTCAATACTGATGTAGCTTAAAGAAAACAAAGACTTGCGTTTATACTGAAGTACTTTTTGAAGTGTAGTCTCTGTTATAATGTAGGAAACGCCACGGCCAATAGACAACATGCACACAACATATAAATAAAAGCAAAGAACGGCGGACACTGGAAATCCAAAACAAAAACAGAAACAGAAATACCTGGAAAATCTCAGAAGGTCTGGCAGCATCGGCGGAGAAAAGCACAGTTGACGTTTCGAGTCCTCATGACCCTTCAACAGAACTAAATAAAAATAGGAAAGTGGTTTAAGGGGCGGGGGGGTTGTTGGGACAAGAAGCCAGTGGAGATAACCAAAAGATGTCACAGACAAAAGGACAAAGAGGTGTTGAAGGTGGTGATATTATCTAAAGGAATGTGCTAATTAAGGGTAGAGAGCAGGACAAGCAAGGTACAGATAGCCCTAGTGGGGGTGGGGTGTGGTGAAGGAATCTAAACAATGGATGGAAATACATTTAATAATAATGGAAATAGGCAGGAAAAGAAAAACCTATATAAATTATTGGAAAAAACAAAAAGGAGGAGGAAGAAACGGGAAGAGGGTGGGGATGGAGGAGAGGGTTCAGGATCTAAAATTGTTGAACTCAGTGTTCAGTCCGGAAGGCTGTAAAGTGCCTAGTCAGAGGTTGAGGTGCTGTTCCTCCAGTTTGCGTTGAGCTTCACTGGAACAATGCAGCAGGCCAAGGACAGACATGTGGAGAGCAGGGTGGAGTGCTGAAATGGCAAGCGACAGGGAGGTCTGGGTACACAACATATTCCCACAATCGCCGTGATAGCGGGAAAACCAGTATAACTTGGGTACATGTGCAACCTGCCCTGAACTGGCCCTTGTGTTCCTTAAAATGGAACTCCAGTATTACTGGTGCCGGTATTCCTGATTTTTAGTGGGGTTTCAAAAATTTTGAGCTTTCCTTTTTTGTGATGTTGATTGAGGGATGGATGGAGTATTGGCCAAGACACGGGGGAAAAAGACATATCAGAAGTGTTGTTCGATATATCCTGATTGGTATAATCTCACAGCTCTGATATCAACTATTTTATACCATTACCAAGAGTTAACATTATCCTTAACAAGCTTTTAATCTTTGCAGTGCTTTCTTGGCTGTTATCGTTTAGTTAAAACGCTACAAAGATCGAACCATTCAGCATGGCAGAGGTTGACACTTGGAATCCTGTTCCTTTCTTTCAGATTGTGTGTGCAATTATAGCAGGATTTCTGTTTTACCTCTTCCTGGTGGCATTTGCCTGGATGTTTTTGGAAGGACTATACCTTTTTCTCATCGTGAGACACCTCCGCAAAGTTAAAGTTTCTCGAATGACCGTTATCAGTAATGTACATCTGTACACGATTGGTTATGTGCTGCCTGCTGTCGTGCTGGGAATTTCTGCAGCCATCAACCCCAGTGGTTTCGGAACATCAAGACAGTGAGTAATACTGACTTTCCAGCCTCAAGTCACACAATTGATCCAATTACCAACTGAGACATTTGTAGAGTGAGTAGTCAGCGCTTGCCGACTGCTCTTAGCAGAGGCGAGGATACATAGAAAGACCGACCTTTCACAATAAGAATTTTGAAGTGTTGTCATCACGGTTGTAATGTTGAAAACATGACTGACAAGCAAGCTCCAGCAAACAGTGGGGTTATGACCAGCTGATCTGTGTTGTTATTGGTGTAGCCTGAGGGAGGAATGTGGACCAGCACACCAGGGAAAGCTCCCCTGCCCTTGCTTGGAAATAGTGCCGTGTGGAACCCTTGAGATACACCAGAGACTGATGGAACCACAGTTGACCATCTCACCCACAAGACAGCACCTCCAATAGTGTAACACTCCTTATACTGCACTAGAATTACACCATCAAGTTTCAGGAGTCGGATTTGAACGCAGAATCTTCTGATTCAGAGCAACACATATGGTCTGCTGAGCCTCGGCTTACTGTTGCTGTTTAACATGGGAATGATGAGGAGAAAGGAGCAGAGCATGTGGTGGTTAGTGGTAATGTCACTGAACTAGTAACCCAGAGACCCAGGTTAATGGTCTGAGGACATTGGTTCAAATCCCATCACAGGCAGCTGGTGGAATTTAAATTCAGGTATTGAAATCGAATTGAATGCTAGTCTCAGTCATGGTGAGCATGACAACTACTATTGAGCATTGTAAAAACCCATCTGGTTTGTAAATATCTGTTTGGGAAGGAAATCTGCCATCCTTACTCATCAGTCAGCTCTTCTGGAGTCCCACAGCAATGTGGTTGACTTCAAATGGTTTAGCATGACTCACCACCACTTGGTCAAAAGCAATTAGGGATAGGCAATAAATGGTCTTGCCAGTGATGCCCACATCTCATGAATTAAAAAAATGGCCGCCTCCTCCTGCACTGTGATTTCTAAATCACCCTATGAAGATGTTCCTTTATTGATCCAAGCCTAGGGAATGATTTAGAAATAAGAATATAAAGTGCTGGAAATGCTCAGCAGATCTGGCAGCTTCTCTAAGAGAGAAACAGAGTTAAAGCTCCAGGTTGTGACCTTTCATCCAAACTTCTGTACAGAATGGGTCAGCGTTCTTTACATTGTCAACATGACCTGTGATGACTTGCACCTGGGTAAGAGGAGGGAGGGATATTCCTAGGAACATAGGACTTAGGAGCAGGAATAGGCCATTCAGCCCTTTGAGCCTTCTCTGCCGTTCAATAAGATCATGGCTGACCTGCTTGTGGTCTCAACTCCACTTTCCTGTCTGCCCCCCAGCTAACAACTAACCATGGGTGGCTTTCAACAATATGTACCCTGCTGAGGTAGAAGTCAGGGGAATCACTGCACTTGATAACGATACAAGTTTATTTTCTTTTGAGGAGAGGCTGAGTAGGTTGGGCCTGTACTCACTGGAGTTTAAAAGAATGAGAGACGACCTTATGGAAACATAGAAGATTCTCAGGGGGCTTGACAGGTTAGATGCTGAGAGGTTGTTTCCCCTTGTGGGAGAGCCTAGAACCAAAGGGCTTAATCTCAGCCCATTTAAAACAGAGATGAGGAGGAATTTCTTCTCTCAGAGGGTAGTCAATCTGTGGAATTCTTTACTCCAGAGGCCTGTAGAAACTGGGTTGTTAAGTATATTCAAGGCTGAGAGAGACAGATTTGTAATCACTAAGGGAATCAAGGGTTATGGGGAAAAGGCAGGAAAGTGGAGTTGAGGATTATCAGATCAGTTTCACGGAATGGCGGCGCAGACTTGATGGGCCGAATAGCCCACTTCTGCTCCTACATCTTATGGTCTTAACAATTTCCTCAAAGATTTCAAAACTCAAAACTTCAGATTTCAACTACAAGATGTTTGAAGCCCATTTGCAGAGTTCGTTAATAAACAGCTCGAACACAGTTGTGGATAGCTTAGACTATAATGTGGTTCTCACATGGCTTGGCCACACATTATTGGGGGAGTGGATTTGTTGTTTGGACTGCTTGGTGGTTTTGTGTTTAAGGGTTCTAATTTTGGCCTAGCCCATTTTTTCATTGATTAGTAGACCGGCTGTTGTATTCTGTTATTGTGGCTGTGGTTAGCTCCCTGTGAGCAAGTTAGGTAGGTTCAGCTTGTGTTTATATAACCAGTCTCTTGGATCTCTGCACATTCTAAGATCTGAAATTCGCCCACTGCTGTTTTGCAAGCAACCATACCCCCTTCCTGAGTCCTGAGATCACTTACTTCCATAAGCTTGAGTAACTTTCCTTGGCTCTTCTGAAATCAATAACTTTCATTTATGTAGCACTTTTTAGTGTAGTTATTCATTCATGGGATGTGGGTGTCACTGGCTAGACCAGCATTTATTGCCTTTGTTCAGAGAGCATTTAAAAATCAACCACATTGCTGTGGATCTGGAGTCCCATGTAGGCCAGACCGGGCAAGGATAGTAGATTTCCTTCCCTAAAGGGGATTAGTGAACCAGATAGGTTTTTGTGACAATCAATGATAGCTCGTGGTCATTATCACTGAGACAAGCTTTATATTCCAGATTTATTAACTGAATTCAAATTCCACCAGCTATCACGGTGGGATTTGAACCTATGCTCCAAAAGCATTAGCCCAGGCCTCTGGATTACTAGCCCAGTGACATTGCCGCCATGCCGTTGTCTCCCCAAAGGCTTTGCCAAAGAGGTAGTTCTTAAGGAGCATTTTACAGGAGAAGAGAGAGGCGGAGATATTTAGAGGGGGAAGTTCAGAGCATAGGGCCCACACAGATGATGGCACAGCTGCCAATGATGGAGTGTTTGAAATTAGGGATGTAAGAACATAAGAAATAAGAGCAGGAGTGAACCATGCGACTTGTCGAGCCTGTTCTGTCATTCAATATGATTAGTGGATTTAACTCCACTTTCCTGCCCACTTCCCATATTCCTTGATTCTCTGAGAGGCCAAAAGTCTGCACATCACAGTCTCAAATATATTCAACCATGGAGCATCCCTCATGGATCACCCTCCAAGGTAGAGATCTCCACAAATTCACAACCCTCTGAGTGAAGACATTTCTCCTCGTCTCATTCCTAAATGATCAGCCCCCCTATCCTGACACCCTGCCCCAACCCCCTCGCAACTGTGTTCTAGAGTCCCCAGCCAGGGGAAGGAACCTCTCAGTGTCTACCCTGTCAAGTCTCTCGCAAGAGGTCAGCATTGGAGGGACACAGACAGAGATCTCCGAGAAAGTATTGCCGAGGGTCCCAATGAAATAACTCATCTGCCTTTGCAGACAGGAAGGTGTGTTACCAGAAGAAGGGTCAGGAGAGTGCCCTCAATGCCATCCCTATGATGGGCACCCTAATCCTCCACTTGCTCCCCAAAGCAGTGCAATGGGAGACAAAATGGAGAGCTCATTAATTTCTCATGGGCTGTCCACAACTGTCAGAAATGAGGGCATGATTATACTTCAGAGATATTGTAATTTAAAAACATTTGTAACTAGAATAAAAATGTTTAAAGAAGTTAAATAAAATTTTAACACCTTTAGTTAATGGTCCAGGTATCCAAATCACTAAACACAGGCACAAAAAAAGTAGCCAACAAGGCTAATGGAATGTTGGCCTTAATCTCGAAGAGTTGAGGAGCAATCTACTTGAAGTATTTCAAATAACAGCCAGGGTTTTCCAGTCCCTTCGGCCGCAGGCCTGGAAATTCCCACCCATAAGTCAATGGACTTTTGGCAGATCCGCCAAATTTTAGGCCCCGCCCACAATGATTCCCACCCTGGGTGGGTCTGGAAAATCCCAGCCAATGTAGGGACTCTGTGGATACGGGGAAATAATTTTCTCTGGTAGAGAAGTCCAGAACAAGGGGATGCAGCCTTGAAATCAAAGCCAGGCTGTTTAGGAGGGAAACCGGGAAGCAATTTTCCACGTAGAGGGTGGTGGAGATCTGGAATTCTCTTTCCCAGTAGCAGAAGTTTTCCTTTGGCAAGTAACCAGTGCTATTGTCATCATAGTCAAAGCTATTTTTTTTTTTTACTGCTGTATTCATGTTGAAGGAGTTACATGAAGGGCTGGGGTTTTCCTCCTTAGAGCAGAAAAACTTAAGGAGTTTTGGTACAGTATTCAAAATCCTGCAGGGCTTTGATAGGGTAAATAGGGAGAAACTGTTTCCAGTGGCAGAAGGGTTGGTAGCCAGAGGGCACAGTTTTAAGGTGATTGGAAAAGAACCAGAAACAACATGCAGAAAAACAAATAGATGACGAATTATTCAGGCGCAGCCTGATCAGGTGCTGGATGTAGATCCAATAATAACTTTCAGAAGGAAATCGGACAAATATTTGAAAAGGAAAAATGTTGCAGGGCGATGGGGAATGTTCAGAGCGAGTCTAATCGAATAACCCTTTCAAAGAGCTGGCACTGGCACAAATAGTCGACTGGCCTTCCCGTGTGCTGTATGATTCTGCGGGAAGGCAATCCAAAGCGGCCGAGACCAAGAGCTGTGATGGGTGGTGGTGGTCCCATCAAGCCCCTGACCTTCCACCGAGTGTGAGGATGAAGCACTCGGAAACCCTTGGAGAGGAAGGCCTGAAACAGGGAAGCACGTGAGAGCTGCAGGCTCAGGAACTTTGGCCCCTTCTCACTTTATTGTGTCCCGCAGTAAACTGTCAGACGAGGCCCCTCATCCCATCTGCTGCCGTTAGCAACACGTCAAATCTGATCAGGAAACCATAGTAACCTCACTTCCTGTTGTTGTCATCCAGATGTGTTTAAAGGGGAACCTACAGGCTGCACAGTATGTTGGGCCCAACATTACCAGGACTGCACTGCGGGCCATCATTCAACCTCTTATAAACACTATTGTAGGGATACAAACACCCTGGGCTATTAGACTGAGGGGAGACCCCTGGGTGACACACAGATCGTGAATTAAAGAGGCAGATGCTGATGGGCCATGAAGGAGAGAACTTCACTCGCTGAGGTATCGCCTTATGTTGCCACTTGCCAAAAAACTCTGGAACACAGGAACATAGGAATAGAAGTCGACCCTTTAATTCCTTGAGCCTGTTCCAGCATTCAGTGAGCTCATGGCTGATCTCACCTAATTCTATTTACCCCCTCATTGCTCCAAATCCTTTCATAACTTTGGCTAACAAAAACCTTCCAATCTCAGGTTTGAAATTAGGAACTGATCTCACATCAGTTGCCATTTGTAGAAAAGAGTTCCAAACTCCTACGACCCTTTGTGTTTAAAAGTGTTTCTTAGTTTCACTCCCGAATAGCCTGGCTCTAATGATCAGAATATGGCCCCTAGTCCTAGCTTTCTCAACCAGTAGAAATAGTTTCTCTCTATAAACACATCTGTTCCGCTTAATATCTTGAAATTTTGATTCAGTCACCCCCTTAACCTTCTAAATTCTAGGGAATATGCCCCTTGTTTGCATAATCTCACCTCACAGCTTAATCCTTGGGGTTCAGGCATCATTCTGGTTACTCTATGCTGCACTCTCTCCATGACCAATATAACCTCCCTAAGGTGTGGTGGCCAGAGGTGCTCCCGGTCTGTCAGATGTGGTCTAACCATGGGTTTGTCCCCCAGCCTAGGATTCAGATTTCTTACACCGTCTTGCTTTTCAAAGAACATAGCTTGCATCAACTGTGGCTCGTTGAGTAGCACCTTTGCCTCTACGTTAGAAGGGTGTGGGTTCAAGTCCCACTCTAGAGATTTGAGCACAAAATCGAGGCGATGCTCTTTACTGCAGTCTGGAGGAAATGCTGCACAGTTTGAAGTGTGACCTTTTAAATGCTCTCTCAAGGGCGTGTAAAAGATGCTATGGCACCATTTGAAGAAGAGCATAGGAGGTTGTCCTGTTTCCCTGGTCAATATTTGATTCGCAACCAACATTGTGAAAGCAGATTACCTGGTCATGAGCACATTGCTATTTGTGGGAGCTTGCTGTGTGCAAATTGACTGCTGTGTTTCCTACACGACAACAGTGACTACCTTTTAAAAGTACTTGGCTGTGAAGTGTTTTGGGATGTAGTGAAAGTATCAGGGTGTTGCATGGCCCATAGCTGCTCCTGTGCTATAGTGAGCAAAGATGTGTGCCACTTGCTTGATGCATCTGTGCGCAACTGATTGCCACTGATAAACATTAGTCAGTCTGGAGTAACCTTGCTGCATAAAACTTAAAGGCAGGTTTCACTTTCCCAGGCAGTGACAAGTCGGGTTTCAGCAGGCGAAATGACTTGGGTTTCTGCTTCCTTTTGTGAAGCAAAGCCTTTAGAAGGAGCTGTCCCTCAGACCAGTGCATCTTTACCTGTATACCCCGCTGTAGGGTATATACCCAATGGCGAGGTTCTGTTTTCTAACCAGGCTATCAACCATCCTCTTCCACAAAGCACAGAGGCAGGGGATTCCCCCTGGAAAGCCCATGGTGGCCTGTGGGGAGAGAAAGATGGCTGCCCCGTGTCAGGTGACATTTAGGCAGTTGATAACTGGTTGAAGAAAGGAAAGAGTCAGGAATTGTCTAACAACCAGTTGACCCACATCTTTTGATCACCTTTTTTGGCCACCCTTTAGTTTGCTCACCACTTGGGCCTGATTACGCTCCTGTGAAGTATCTTGGGATGCTTTTCTCCATTAAAGTTGCTGCAT
Organism: Carcharodon carcharias; assembly: GCF_017639515.1. NCBI lineage: Eukaryota > Metazoa > Chordata > Chondrichthyes > Lamniformes > Lamnidae > Carcharodon > Carcharodon carcharias. The sequence continues at coordinate 19,681,014 of NC_054496.1, read as the reverse complement.
AAATGCAAACGTTGTGAGTGCCAAATTCCTCCAAAACCAACCTGGGTACCAGGTTTTTGCAGGTGAGCAGGAGTAGCAGAGCTGACAGAACTCGGGGGGGCCACTTGGCACCGTAATGTTGGAAAAGCAAGTCCAGTTGCCGCCAAGAGAAGGGGACAGCTGCCATACTGTTGAGCTGCGGGAGAGCCATCGTCTGTCCTATTTCCCAGTTGTAAAAACAAAGCTGATGTGGATCTTCTGGTTGGAAATCAGTGTTTGTTTCCTTTTCTAAAAACAAAAAAACTGCGGATGCTGGAAATCCAAAACAAAAACAGAATTACCTGGAAAAACTCAGCAGGTCTGGCAGCATCTCCGCCGATGCTGCCAGACCTGCTGAGTTTTTCCAGGTAATTCTGTTTTTGTTTTGTTTCCTTTTCGTTGGCCACACGCAGTTGGGCCTGATTTTAACTCACTCGACACCCATTCACTTAGATGCAAAATCAGGCCGGTGTGGGAGTTTCAATCCACCTTTGTTTTAGCCCACAGACTGACAGAAAGGTCGGCGTTAAGTAATTTTCCTAGTAGTCCACGAAAAAGAAACAAGGCAACTTTTTGCACAACCTGCCCTCGTTACGCTAGCACGATTTCCAGGATTGAGATAGAGTTTTAATCTCCAAAAGCAGGTAGATTGGGTTTGCGTGGAGTTTAAAGGGTTAAAAAGCTGTCACAGGTTTCCCACTGGTTTTAAAGCCTCCTCCTACCCAGTAATAACGGAGGCAGGACAAGTGGTGGGCGACTAGTCGACTTGCAGGAGGCTCAAACCTTTTAAACAGATTGTGTGCCTTCATTTTAACAATGATTCTATTTTGAGCTACAGTCAGCCAGGTTTCCCAGGCCCCGGGAAAGCCGACAGGTGAATGGAGCCCTGAAGGGCTGAATCCATTAGGGTAAATGCCTTTACAGCGCTGCTTGTGGGAAGGAGCAGGAGCGTTTCTCCCTGGCCCATGAAGCTACCCGGTAAACCACCCCAACACACCTCAATCTGCCTGCTCCTCCCCCCACCCCCCTCACCCCACCCCCACCCATCCTATCTCTTCTCCCCCACACCCGGCAACATCTCTCACCCAACCCACACCCCCACCGCCACATCAACTAGACTTAGCTGCTGTCAGCTCAGCTGCGGCCTTCTGTTCAACAGGCAACCAGCCTGTCAATCGAGGCTAGCTAGCAGACAGAATGCTCCCTGTCGAAAATTAAAAGAGCCTTGCAGTTTAAAACTGCAAGATGCTCAGGAAACCTGTACTCCTGTGTTATTTTTCCCCCCACAGCGCCACGTCCTCTCCCCACCCCACTGCTCCAAAAGCACCTGCAGGATAACATTTGAGCCAATATTTGTGTCAATTAGTCAGTAGAATAGCAGATGGGTTAATGAATGGGTGTGTTTGCTGGCATCTAAGTCTAACTTTTATTTCATTCACAGCTGTTGGCTACAATTGGAGAGGGGATTTATCTGGAGTTTCTTGGGACCTGTTTGCTGCATCATTCTGGTAGCTATTCTCTCATTTGTTCGCACCACTTCCACTAATTTTCAGATAATAATTAAAATAAAATAAGGCAAACAGAAGTTGCATGTATAAGTGCACGTGGCGTGAGTTCTGGGTGTGTTTTCCTTCTCAGATCTTGCTCTTGCCAACTGCACATCCTAATCTAATGCACAGTGTAAAATACCTGCTGCTGCCTAACACGGACTCAAACTTCTAACATTGTTTATTTAAATTAACAGATCAACACAGCCCTCCTCGTTTCCATACTCTGGATACTGCAAAAACAGCTGTCTGGCCTTAACTCCAAAGTGTCGAAGATTAAAGACACACGGTCAGTTCAATAAGATGATTTCCACCACTCATAATGCTTATTAGGCCACGGCCGATCCTCCGAGTGAGGTCCCCCAACTCATTACTTTCCCGAATGGGACCCCAATTCTGTTATGCTCCCGGGTGAGGAGGAATGCGCTGGCTCCCCTTCTTTACTCAACCCCCCTCGGTTGGTCACGACAAGATTAATTTTAAAATCCTTTCCCCGTGGATACCATTCCCCAGTCCAAATGTATTTACTTTTTGTAAGGAGCCAATTTAACCAGGCTTTCTTGAGTCAAAGAAAGAGTAAGTTTCTTGTTTACTAAGACCCGAGAAAAATATTTAAAAAGCAATATACAATAACACAGATCAGAAATTAAGAGTCCAAATAAAAGTTTTAAAATATACAAATCAGTCCTTGCCTTCTCCACAAGGCATAGATGGTGGTACTTTGCAGCTGCTAAATTGAGTGATTCCAGTAGAGCCGACTTTGGCAGATTCACAGTCAGTTGGAGACACTTGGTTCTGCAGGGTAGCTGAAGAGGCTGTCCTTTTCCCTTTTGACTGTAGCTTCTGCTGAGCCTTAACTCCAGCAACAGAGAGAGAGCGAGCAAGAAACCTAGCCTGCTTCTGCAGGGGTGACTGGTTCTTCTTGCTGCTATCACACCAACACTGGTCTGCAGCCAGCTTTTTAAACAAGTTTTCTCTGAAAGGAGAAGTTGTCATGATTTGCATTCATATCAGAACTTTTTACACATCCTGAGATATAAATCAACAGGAGATGGATATTTGGATATCTGATGAGGTGGGAAACAGTCTCCATTGTCTTTACAACCACAGGAGATTAAATTTCAGTCCTTTGCTCTTTCATATCCCCCCTTCAAGTGTCTCTGCTTGAAGAAGGCCATGACATCTTTCATGTGCGACACTCCATGTCCTCTCAAGACCAGTCCAACAACTATTATCCACACAGGAATTTTCCAGAATGCAATCACTGTACATTATCAGCCATCTTTTACTCAGTGTCTTTGCTTGTATTTCTTTAAAAACACACAGGCCTTCCTTAAATAACTTCAATATGCCCGTAAGTACTTTGTGGTTGTAATCTGCATTTCATGATAATTATAAATAAGCTTTGCCTGTGCTTTATTTCTGTCACCAATTTCTTCCCCTCCCCGCATCGGAGCCCTTAATGGGAGTTCACTCAGTGGTGCCGGTTACTATCCAGTACTTCATCCAAAAATAACCTTGGACAGTTGTCATCAGCATAATATTCCCTCACTATCCAGGTCAACTAATTTGCAGGGTCAAAACCCTAGGACTTCTCACCTGACATTGCTGTGTGGGCACCTTCACTGTACAAACTACAATGGTTCAAAAAGGCAGCTCACTACCACCTTCTCAAGGGCAACTAGGGATGGGCAATAACTGCTGGCCTTGCCAGCGATGCAGATCCCAAGAACGCTGCTTTTTCTAAACTGCCAGAGTGTTAAATATTTCTCTTAATTTAATGCCCACATCACGCTTTTCCCTGCAGAGACCAGATATTAGTAAGAACACAAGATTCCCAGGAGAATCTGGGGAGATCCTGTTTGTTTATTTTCCTGAGTTTGGATAATACTGCAAGGCCAGCATTTACAGTCCATCCCTCGGGAACCAATGAGGTGGTGGATGTTCCCCTTGAATATACCCGCCTCTGAGCTGATAGTCCTTCCAATTTTCTTCTTGCTATTGAACTTTGTAGCAGTTATTAGAAGGCACTGAGAGTCAACTACATAGTGTGATATTTGTATAGTGATGTAGGTTGCATCAGTTGTGTTCAGTGGTCGCACATTTGCCTCTGAATTAGTAGGTTATGAGTTCAAATCCCACGCCTGATAGTTGAGCACAAGATTTTGACTGACGCTCCCAGTCCAGCACTGAGTAGTGCTGCACTGTTGCGAGTGCTGTCTTTTGCAAGAGACATTTCAGGTAAATGTAAACAGTCCCACGGTTCTGTTTTGAAGATGAGCAAGGAGAGGTCTCTCTGGTGGTGTGGCCATCATTTACTTCCCAACATAGGTCACCTGGCAATATCGTCACATTGCTCTTTGTGGGATCTTGCTGTGCGCAAGTTTGCTTGCCACACTTTATACATTGCAACAGTGAATACACTTCAAAAAGCATTTCATTTTGGGAAGCCATGATATTGTGAAAGGCATTGTAAGGCAAGTCTTTTTTTCCTCTTTCTGCCCATTGATCAGACTGAGCTGGGGCTTTTACAACAATTCTGAGACTCCCATGATCATTTTTTCACGCTGCGTTCCTCTCATCTGCCTCCACAAAATTCAAACTTTTAAGAAGTTTTGCAGTCACTATTTTGAGCAGCCTCCAGTTCCCTCCTTTGAGGACTGCTGGCTAGGCCACTCAAGACCACAACCCACTAGGCGGAGGTATATGCTCTACCCACTTGTACACTAACTTTACATCGGGGTAGGTTGTTAGAGCCCAGCATCCAATGCATGGGCTGTCTGCTGGCCCACTTCAATATGTATTAGTTATTCTCAAATTTTTAGCTACAGCAGCAAAACAGTAATCCATGAGTTGCATTTCTCCCCCTTCATCTCTCTGGCTATTCCCACAAATCCTTCAAGTCATAAATGATTTAAAAAAAAAACACACACAATCTTTTAGTTTATGGAACTTAAAAAAATTTTTAAAAATTGTTGAGGAACTTGGTTGAAGGCCAGTGTCCATTATGCAGGGCACCATCAGGGTCAGGAAGAACATGACTTAAGCCAACAAGTTGTGATTTAAGTCATCTGTATCCTATTTAAGGCACAGAAGGAGACCATTTGACCCATCGCACCTGTGCCATCCAAAAAGAGTCGAGCTGCCTGACCCCACTTTCCAACGATTGGCCCCGAGCCTTGTAAATTCAGAACTTGAAGCTCATATCCAAGTGTATGCCTTTTTTTTTAAATTTAAAAGGATATCAGTCTCTACTACCCTTAGACAGCAAGTTCCAGACTCCCACCTCCCTCTGGGTGAAAACATTTCTCCTCAACTCCCCTCTAATCCTCCCACCAATTAGTTTAAATCTAGGCCCTCGGGCTATTGACCTCTCTGCTAAGGGAAATAGGTCCTTCCTATCCAGTCCCACTAGGCCCCTCACATATTACTGCATGAAAAATCGCGACTAATCAGCCCTTGGCTGGTAAACCTGCAGCTGTCTGTTTTTGCACCTCAAGGCAAATTCAAATCAGGACCAAAATTGCGTGCTAAATCCAACTTTCTTTCAGGCAGTAGGGGCCTGTAGCTTGGAGGAAGAATGGGAGCTGCAGGAAACTGGAAGACTTTCCATATTGTTATTGTTTTGTCTGAATCAGTTTATTGAGAAAACTTAGGCCAGTGGTGAACTAATCTGTGGTCACTTCGATGAAGTACAATGATAAGATTGGCTTCCATGGAACATTAACCCTATCACCTGATCAAGGGCTCCAGGAGAGGAAAGATTTGTTGAAAAGTAAGATGCAGACAAATCAGGAACAAGGGGTGATTTTTTTTTCCCCTTTACTCTTTCATGGGATGTGGGCATCGTTCGCAAGGCCAGCATTTGTTGCCTATCCCTAATTGCCCTTGAACTGAGTGCTTGTTCGGGCATTTCAGAGGGCAGCGAAGAGGTAACCACATATTGTGGGTCTGGAGTTACATGTAGGCCAGACCAGGTAAGGACGGCAGATTTCCTTCCCTAAAGGACATTAGTGAATCAGATGGGTTTTTACAATTGATGATAGTCTCGTGGTCACCATCACTGAGATTAGCATTCAACTCCAGATTGTTGTGTATTTTATATATCTCAGAGCAATGCAGAGATGACATTAGTTTCCAAGTGTGCAACAGGTTTATTTACAAGAGTTTTAAAATATCTTTGCAATCACAAAATGCCTGCACTCGTGTTTACAGCTCAGCTTTTGGTACCTTCTGTGGTGTCTTTGCTCTGGGTACACACCCAGGCTTAATCAATCGAGAACAGTGAACCTAGATCAGTCACCAGACTCACATAATCAAACAGTGAACAATTGATTAATTGAACATTACAGTGAATTATTGCATTAAAGTTTGAGTTACACAATATTTTCCTTCTCGTAGGATGCTGACATTTAAAGCCCTCGCGCAGGTTTTTATCCTGGGATGTACCTGGATTCTTGGCTTGTTCCACTTTAGGAAAGAAACCATTGTGATGGCCTATCTATTCACCATCATCAACAGTTTCCAGGGCATCTTCATCTTCATCATCCTATGTGTTTTGAACAAGCAGGTACCGGACATCCTAAAGCCCTCATTACTCTTTCAATCCTACATCGTGAGGTGCAAGAATTATTTTATGGCTTAAAATTAAAGTTACCTTGGATTTTTAACTTTCCCCTATTTTTCTACCACTGCTGCTGCACAAAGGTGAGGAAAGAGTATCGCAAATGCTTTGGTGGAATCAAGAAACCAAGTTTGTGGTCAGAATCAGCAAGTACAAATGTGGTGACAGCAACATTGGTGAGTTTAGATTAACTGGAACTGCTCCTTGCTTAAGCTGAGATGAACTTATAAGATTTAGGTCAGTTGATACCACTCTGGACTCTGAGGCAGAAACATAAAAGTTCAGGTCTCACTGCAGAGGCTGTGTATCTAGACTGACACTCCCAGTGCAGTGGCTGCGGCAGTGCTACACTGTCAGAGGTGCTGGCCTTCGGATGGGACTTTACATCTTGGGTGCTTATAAAAGATCCCATGCATTATGTTAAAGAAAGGTGGAACAACAGAACAGCAGCCTAACCAATATTTGCAATTCAACTAATGCTGCTTAAAAAAAAATCAATGATCACATCTTTATCTCACTGCTGTTTGTGGGAGACCTTGGTGTATAAATTGACTGCTGTGTTTCCTACAAAACAATATTGACTACACTTCAAAATACTTCATTGAGCGTTAAGCAGATTTGGGATGTCCTGAGATGGTTTTACATAAAGCACTTTTGGTTGTCCTTGAGCAATGATATAAAGTGCAGTTAATATCTTAACATCAGTAAGCTTTGAAAAGTAGATTGAAACATAGGAGCATAGAAAAATAGATGCAGGAGTAGGTCATTCGTCTCTTTGAGCCTGCTCTGCCATTCAGTGTGATCATGGCTGATTCTCTATCTCAAAGCCATTCTCCTTGATGCCTTTAGAGTCTAGAAATACATCTATTTCCTTCTTAAGTATATTGAGTGACTTGGCTTCCACAGCCCTCCATTATCTGTGAAGTGTCTATACACAATGACAACCTGAAAACAGCATTTGACTTGATGGGAACTTGACCTTAACTGAGGCTTAGAAGCAAGAGGCATTGACTAAGTTTATATAAAGTATAATTAATTTGACTAGTTAAGCAGATATTATAAACACAAATATGAAACAGTTCTCAGTACTGTGCCAAAAATCATAGATTAATTCAACAGTGAATTTGTCCAAAACAAACCCTAAGGAACTTTCACCTGATTTTATAATCCTGCTTTGTTGAGGGCCAACTCTTCCTTTTGGTGTTGGGTGCCTATCTCTAGAAACATGGAAACTCAGAGAATAATCATATTTTCATGACTCTACACTATCCTTACTTGCATCTGGTGCAATATTTTTATAGTCAGGAGTGAGTTGACTTGCATTTTTGTAATGTCTTTCACATCCTCAGGGAATTGCAAACAACTCCACAGCCAATGAATTACTTTCAAAATACAGTCCTTGTTGCTTTGTAGGCAAATGCAGCAACCAATTTACACACAGCAAGATCCCACAACAAGGACTTGCATTTATTCAGCACCTTTAACATAGTAAAAGATCCCAAGGCGAATCACAGAAGCGGTATCGGACAAAATTTGACACTGAGCCTCATAAGGGAATATTGGGACCATAGACCACAAAGGTAGGATTTTAAGAAGCATTTTAAGGGTGATAGAGAGGCAGTGTGGTTTAAGAATTTGTGAAGATGGATGTTATCTTTTTAAAATATTTTTTGGGAATATGGTAGTATTCTGTAAAGAAGACTGTGTGTGTGTGGGTGTGTCCATGCTTAATTAATCTGGGGAAAGGTTAGTAAAGACAGCTTGCCTGTGGGAACTGAGAGATGAAAGGTAAAGGTGCTAGATGCACGCATTTGTAATGAGAGGCTATGGTAAAGTTGGGATTACAAATAAATAATTTGGGTTTTAAAATTTTATGTGATAGGTAAAGACTTGACTTTTCAGCTAATAAACTTCAAATGGAGTTTAAGGGACTTTAACAACTTACAAAGTAAGTAAACACGTGGAAGTTATTAAATCTTATTTGACCCGAAAGTGGAGGTAATAGGAAGACATGAAAGGTTTTTATAGTTTGGAAAAGTTGAGTTCAGAGAGGTGATTAGGACAATGGAGTCTAGGATTAAAGGGTTAAAAAAAGATATTTAAGGAAAGATGTATAGTTGAGTTGTGTTGGCTGTGTGGAGGAGATATCATGAGACCAGCTCTGTGCTGAGAAAAATTGTACGTTTGAAGCATTCACCCAGTTTCAAGCCAAGGAAGTATTTGTTTTCAGAGAGCAGTCAGTTGCTGAACTTGCTTCGGATTTCCACAGCAGAGTGGAAGAGAGTGAGAAGTTGTGTAGTATATTTTATTAAAGTAGCAGCAGTTTTTGATTTGGGTAATATTACTGGATTTTTATGGTTAAAAAACCTATAAAGGAGCTCTTGCTAAGTAGTTTACTTGTGTGTTTTGACCAAGCAGGGTTTTTTGGGGGGAATGCTTCGTAAGACTGTTTTAACTGTAATTTTAATCTTGTGTGCTTAAGTTTTTTTCTTATTCTTGTTAATAAAGCTTTTAATTTTAAAATCCTAGAAGTGTACAGGGATTCTATGTTTCTGCAATGAGTAGTTTTCTCCTTGTTTTCAAAATATAAAAAAAAAGTTATGATAGTAAGATATGTTTCCCTCTGGGATTTGACTTGCTCAGTGAATAACAGCAGCTGTGGTCTTAAAATATTGCAGAGTACAAACTCATCTAGTTAGTCTCCTTTTTGAGTAGCGTTGGTTGGCCAATAAGTGTTGGCCAGGACACAGAAAAGATTTTCCCTCCTGTTCAAATTGTGCCCTGGGAGCTTTTGTGCCAACCTGAGAAGGCCTTGGTTACATGATTCATCTCAAATAACTCTGGTTTGCCAGCTCTGAGTCCCACTATGTAGGTACTAGTATCAAACTAAGAATTGTATCTTCTGAGTTAGCAAGGTAATTGGATTAATGAGATAGTGTTAACAAGCCTAGAAAAAGTGCCAGAGCAAACTCAGTGGGCTGAATAGCCTACTTCTGTTGCCATGTAAAGAAAATTCTATTCCACTTTGACTCTTATTTAAATGTTATATTTCACTTAAAAGCTTTATTGCCATTCCCTGGAACTGGTATGTAAGAGTGTCTGTAAGTATAGAGTGGTGTGTCATAGAATTTACCCAGGAACATTTGAGAATGTCAGGTTGTAAACAGTTATGCTTTAAGCAGTCTATTTAATTCCAAGCTAGAACGTAAGTGGGTTTAAAGAATAGCTGATCAGCATTTCTACCTGGATACAAGGCTCATGTGATTCACATTGCCATGAAGTTAAACTATGAAAGGAGAAGGGTTTCTAAAATATCCCTGAACTCACAGACAAATTAATCTGCCAGGATCCAGGAGACAGGGAGCAGCTAAAGGATGCAGTATGGCACATAGAATTTTACATGACAGAAGGAGGCCATTTGGCCCGTTGTGCCTGCACTTGCTCTTTGAAAGAACTATCCAGTTAGTCTCATGCTCCTGCTCTTTCTCCCATTACCTTGCATTTTTTTTTCCTTTTCAAGTATTTATCCAAATTATTTTTGAAAGTTATTATTGAATCTGCTTCCACCACCCTTTCAGGCAGTGCGTCCTAGATCACAGCAATTTTGTGCATAAAACTATTTCTCCTCATCTCCCCAGCCTCAGCTCTCCCACCACCCCAACCCCCCACACCCTCTTAGCAGTCCTTAAGCTAAAGCTGTTTAAATTCATGTTTAATTAATTTATTCATTTAAAATTGTTAATAAATAAAACTGTTATTCTTTTGTCTCCAGGGAGAAGGGAGCGTGGTGGAATCTAAAGTATAGCGGCTGAATCATTCTAGAAATTCACAGCGCAAGATGCTACAGATTACCACACCCTATCAGCAAAGAGGAACTTGCAATTGTTAAAGCCATTTCAGTGGAAATCTAAAATCAAAGATAAGGCTTTTAAGAAACCTGTTGAAATATCTGCAGCAAAACCCACAACAAAATGGTTTGGGCACTGGGACATGGCTGTGGGCATATTGTATGCGGATTATAGAAATGTTAACAGCACTGTTCATTTCAGTTTCCCATGGAATAGGAACATATAGGAACAGGAGGGGGTCATTCAGCCCACTGAGCCTGCTCCATTATTCAATAACTGATCTGAACCTTAACTCCTTCCACTCGCCTAGGTCCTTGCCTAACAAAAATTTAGGATCTCAGAATTAAAATGATTAATCGATCTGACACCTATTGCTTTTTGTGGCACAGAGTGATTCACATTTCTATCACCTCTTGTGTGAAACAAGGATTTCCTAACTTCTCTCCTGAACCTCTCCTCATAATTTACCCCTTGGCGCTGTAGTAGCATTCTGGTGAATCCGCACTGAACTCCTTCCAATGCCTATACATCCTTCCCCAGAACTACTCCAGATGTGGTCAGACCAGATCTTTGTATAACTCTAGCAACACTTGTGTTACAATCCCTTAGAGAACAGCATCTTTATATTTAAAAAAAATGAACTTTCAGTTGATAGCAGAAGGGATGACACAAGATTTCACTTTTTAAGACATGTTTTTTATTCATTCATGGGAATTGGGCTTCGCTGGCTGAGCCAGCAGTTTTTCCCCATCCCTAGTTGCCCCTGAGAAGCTGGTGGTGAGCTGCCTTCCTGAACTGTTGCAGTCCATGTGGTGTAGGTACTTGAACTGCTGCAGTCCATATGGTGTGGTTACATCCACAGTGCTGTTAGGAAGGGAGTTGCAGAATTTAGACCCAGCAACAGTGAAGGAGCGGCGATATATTTCCAAGTCAGGATGGTGAGTGACTTGGTGGGGAACTGCCAGGTGGTGGTGTTCCCATCTATCTGTTGCCCTTGTCCTTCTAGATGGTAATGGTCATGGCTTTGGAAGGTGCTGTTGAAGGAGGCTTGGTGCAGGGGTATTTCTGCACTACATCTTGTAGATGGTACACGCTGTTGCTACTGTGCGTCGGTGGTAGAGGGAGTGAATGTTTGTGGATGTGGTGTCAATCAAGTAGGCTGTTTTGTCCTGGACATTGTCAAGCTTCTTGAGAGTGTGGGAGCTGCACCCATCCACGCAAGTGGAAAGTATTCCATCACACTCCTGACCTGTGCCTTGTAGATGGTGGACAGGCTTTAGGGAGTCAGGAGGTGAGTTGCTCGCTGCAGGGTTCCAAGCCTGCTCTTTGTGCCACTGTATTTATATAGCTAGTCCAATTCAGTTTCTGGTCAATGGTAACCCCCCAGGATGTTGATAGTGGGGATTCAGTGATGGTAATGCCATTGAACATCAAGGGTCGATGGTTGGATGGTCTCTTGTTGGGGATAGTCATTGCCTGGCACTTGTGACGTGCAAATGTTACTTGTCAGCCCAAGCCTGGATATTGTCCAGGTCTTGCTGTGTTTGTACATGGATTCCTTCAGTATCTGAAGAGTCGTAAATGGTGCTGAACATTGTGCAATCATCAGCGAACATCCCCACTTTTGACCTTATGATGGAAGGAAGGTCTTTGATGAAGCAGCTGAAGATGGTTGGGCCTAGGACACTACCCTGAGGAACTCCTGCAGTGATGTCCTGGAGCTGAGATGACTGACCTCCAACAGCCAAAACCAGCTTCCTTTATATTAGGTATGACTATAAAAACAGACCTAAAGCACTGTTGACTAAACACTATTGTGCAACTTATACTTCAAACTGTAGAACAGAACTTTCCCCTTTTATTTTTAACAGAACCGAAAAACCCACCTCACAGGTATATTTTACTTCGTCCCTCAAGTAGCCGTTTGATTTTTGAGTATTCAGTCCTAAGTGATTCTTAGCTCAGTAAGGGTTTACTTCTGTTCCTTTCCTTTCCCAGTCTGGTAAATTTTAACCTCAGAACTATGTTTTATGTTGTGGGGTTTTTTTTAGTGCTTCTCTCTCTAGCACAGGCTAGGCAAATCTTGCAGTCTTGTTTCAAATCCTCACAAATTTGGTCTTTTCAATATAAGCAATGAACTCTGACCCTCATTCCTGTGTGGTGAACCATAGAGACTTTTGGCCTCTAGCTGCTCCCTCTCTCCCAGATCCTAGCAGATTATCTTGCCCATGAGTTCAGGGATATCTTATAAACCCTTCCCCTTTCACAGCCCATCTCCATTGCAATTTGAATCACATGGGCCTTGTATCCAAGTAGAAATGCTGATTGGCTATTTCTTAGTCCCCAATTCCATTCTATCTTGGAATTAAATGGAGAGTTTAAAGCCTAACTGTTTACAGCCAGACATTCTCAGCACCTTCCTTGGACACTACCAGTCTAAACACTGTAAACACAGATGCTACTGCAATTGTCTTCAAGAGTTAACACCTTACATCTTCCTACCAGCAAAACAATCTGGACCTCCCTTTAATCTTTAACAGTCTCCTCAGCCAGGCCTGTTGTCACTGGAGGAACATCCATGGCATACTGAGTGGATTCTCATCTACATGGCCCTATTGCAAAGCAGCTCATGGAAGTCACCATTGATGCCCACAATGGATATAGTCAAGGGTGTGGGAGAGGAAGGTCAATGATCGACTTGGAGAGGAAGAGTATTGGGGGGGTGGGGTTGGGAGTGGGGAAATGAAGGTGTCGGGGGTTGAGGTTGGGAGGGGAGAAATAAAGATGTCAGGAGGTGAAGTTGAAAAGGGAGGATTGAAGGTGTCGAGGGGTGAGGTTGGGAGGGGTGTGAGTTTGCGGGGCAATGAAGGTGTCAGGGTGGGAGTTTGGGAGTGGGGGGGAGGGACTACAGGAGGGGAGGAGGGGGTAACGGAGGTGAAGATGGCAACTGAGGAGGTAAATGTAAGAGGGGTGTGGTGGAAGGTGTAAAGGAATGAGTATGGAGAGGGGAAGGAGTGCAGAAAGGGGAGGGAGTCCAGGGGGAGGAAGAAGTGAGAGTGGAGGAAGGAGTCAGGATGGTGGAAGGAGTAAAGCTGGAGGAAGAAATGAGCTTGAAGGAAGAGGTAAGATTGGAGGGAGGAGTCAATGGGGGTAAGGACCAAGGGTGGTGGAAGAAGTAAGGGTGGAGGAAGGAGTCAGGAAGAGGGAGGGACTAAGCGGGGAGTGTGATGAAGGGATTCCACAGGGGGAAGAGGTGTGAAGGGGAAAATCGGTTACAGGGCGGGGGAGAAAGGGTGTGAAGGGGGGGGGTGTGTTCCAGAGGGGGGGAAGGGGTCCGGAGGGGGAATGTGCAGATAACATGCAAGGGAGGGATCTGATAGGTCCGTGTCTGCTTCCTGGAGACTGAACTGAGGGTGGGCTTGGTATAAAGTGGTGAGAATGACTGGGAGCAGCATGAGGTGGTAGGGTGGGAGGCTGAGGGTACAACGGTAGTAATAAAAGGGACGGCAAGGGTGGTTGGTGGGGTCTCAGGCAGACACAGACCCTGGGGGTGGGAAGTAGGAGGTCAGGGAGGTTAATGTGGATGGGGGTGGGATTTTCAGAAAGGAAGGGAATGTAGATGACCACCAGATTGTGAACACGAACCTGCTCTAGATCTAGGTCCCACTGAAGTGTGTGCCTTTGAGCTGGGGGAGGGTGTGGGTAAGCGCTGTGATGGGTCTTCCAGGCTGCTTATTTCCAGCTCTTCAATGGAGGAGGAGTCCTGTTGGTTGCAGATGAGGACGTGGATGGAGCTGAGGGTGTCAATCACTAAGCACAGCTCCCTGTTACCCAAAGTAGAGGCAACTGGTGCATGGCAGCAGAGTCAAAAGCAGGAGAGAGAGCACTCACAGTTGTGTTGAGGGAGGGATGACGTGATGCAGGATCCTCAGGTGAGTGTTCACCATTGACCTCACCGTCACCGCAGGAAGGGTCCACATCCTCACCAGCCAACGCGATAACACGCTCCTCAAAGTGAGTGAGGGCCTAATGTGGGCCACTCCACCCTTAGTCTGGAACCTCTTCCTGCTGTAGTGAACCAGCTTCCTCTGCATGAAAACAGATGGAGGGAGTGTGAGCAGGACGATGGCACTGTGTGGAATGTTTGTGGTGAAGAGAGCCATGGACGGGATGAGCCCATGAGCTCCAGAGGATATGAGCCTGATGGAGATATGAGGGTGTATGTGAGAGTTAGTGGTGTTGTCCCTTGAGGTGTGAGGTCCCTGGGGATGTGTGATGGGTTTGTGAGTGTGAAAGTTGAGAGTGATGCAAAGAACAGATGAGACCATTCATCCTTCAGCAGTACTGGGTGGCTGTCCTCTTTTGCAGGCCATTGGCGCTGACCACTGCTGCCACCACCTCCCAAGCCTGGATGGTAATACTGCTGCCCACCGTGTGGCCAGAGTGGGGTCAGCGGACACCATGGGAGGCCTCCACAGCATCCAAAAGGCATTCCAGTGATGCGTCATTAAACCTGGGAGCTGCAGTCTTTTTGCTTTTCATGGACATCTTCCCTGCAGTAGTTGTGGGCTGGAAGCACTGAGATGTGTGCGTGCGGCTGGACTTTAAATATGGCATCCAGCGTGATGAAGCGGCATGGTGATGGTGTGGCAGACGAATGAGAGTCCGCCCACCAGGGAAACGGCGTGTCTCCTGGGAATGCATAAGTATTGCGGTGAGTTTAGGACAATACGGTGTGAAAAGCCGCCATTGTGGCCGGTGGGTAAAATGTCATTTTATCTGCCTGCTACCTCACTTAGTGCAAATCTGGGATGATTCTGCCCACAGTCCCAAAGCATCACAATCTTAACAACCTTTTAACTGGAACACTTGCTTCCCTTTGCTTTGGAGATCTCTCGATATAAAGGCTAAAATACCATTAGCCTTCATAATAATTTTTAGTGATCTGAACAGAGGAAGCAAGTTGTTGATCTGTAAATTACATTGCCACAAAACTATGGGCAGGAAATGAAAATGGTCACTACAAATCTTCCTTCCTTTTCCCCAACCACCAGTCACGAACTTCCCCCTAACCCTCGGCTCCATTACATTTAGGCCTGAGGTCCGGTATCAGAAACACTTTGGACCTCACCATTCTGGTGCAGAGTGCTTACCATGTGCCACTCCCCTCTGTTCGCTGCCACTGGCACATCCACAAAATGGACCATCCCGAATATCTGGCCAGTGTTCCTTACGCTGGGGGGGAATCTACGCCTTCCTTTAGTAACACTTCTGGCACATCCACCAGCGAAGTGTCAAAATGAGCAAAATGTTATCCACGCAACCCCCCCCCCCCCCCACTCTGTCCTCATGAGCAATTAGTCATTTCTGCTGTGGCCATCGCATCTTCCCCTTTTGTGGTGAGCTCCAGCTCTGTAATGGAATCTTCATCCATGCATTTTGTTGCCTTGCTGAGCACATTGAAGCTGAAACGCCTGCGAAAAATGTTACTTTTGTAACCCTGCCATGTAAAACAATAACCTGCATCCTTTCATGACCTCAGGACACCCCCTATATCTTCCAGACTATGAAGTACTTCTTGAAGTGCAGCCGCTGTTGTAATGTAGGAAACTCGGCAGCCAATTTGGACACAGCAAGATCCCACAAACACAGTGACCTGTTTGCGATGATGGTCGAGGGATAAATATTGGGCCCGAGCTCCCCTGCTCTTGCTTGAGCCCTGGTTTGGGATCGGTTACATCTGCCTGGGCCTCCGTTTGAAAGACGCTATCTCCAACAGCTCAGCACTCCCTCGGTGCTGCACTGGGAGTGTCAGTTTTAGGGGGAGGTGGCGGCATAGTGGTATTGTCACTGGACTAGTGTTTCAGATACCCAGGGTATTGCTCTGGGAACCCAGGTTCCATCAAGGCAGATGTTGAAAATTGAATTCAATAAAAATCTGGAATTAATAGTCTAATGATGACCATGAAACCATTGTCGTAAAAACCCATCTGGTTTTTATTGACACTAATGCCCCCGAGGGACAGAAACCTGCAGTCCTTCCCTGGTCTGGTCTGGCCTACAGGTGACTCCAGATCCACAGCAATGTGGTTGACTCTTAAAATGGCCTCTGAACAAGGGCAGTTAAGGATGGGTAATAAATGCTGGCCGAGCCAGCAACGCCCACATCCCATGAACAAATTTTTTTAAAAGCCTGGTCTTGGTACTCAAGCCCCTGGAGCAAGGCTTGAACCCATAGCCTTCAGACTCACGAGCAGACAGCACTACCAGCTGAACCACAGCTGATATCTATGTGGGGACTTATCAATAGAGTGATTTTCTGCTGATACGAATTGAGGCAGATTGACCCCATTTCCACCAGCAAGGCAGAATTTGTCTGTGTTACAACAGCAACTTACATTTATATGGCTCCCTCCTAAAGCGGTAAAACTTTGCAAAGACTCAGGAATGACATTTGGCACCAAGTCACAGAAAGAGGGATTAGGGTAGGTGGGAAGGGTAGGTTTTCATTAGCACCTTAAAAAAGGAGAGGAGGGTGGTGTGGAAAGGTATCAGGAGGGAATTCCAGAGCTTAAGGCTTAGGCAGCTGAAGGCACGGCCGCCAATAGTGCAGTGATTATAATCAGAAATACTCAAGAGGCCAGAATTGGAGGCGCGCAGACATCTCACAGAATTGTAGAGCTGGAGGTGGTGAAGCTATGGAATACATTCCATGTCCTGTGCATAAACACTTTGCTGATGGTCAGCAGACTCAGTTTCCAGGTATGTACCGAGGATTATATGTCTTGCTGCAATTGTACAGGGTCTTGGTGAGACCACTCCTGGAATATTGTGTGCAGTTTTGGTCTCCTTATCTGAGGAAGGGTGTTCATGCGATAGAGGGAGTGCAGCGAAGGTTTACCAGACTGATTCCTGGGATGGCAGGACTAACACATGAGGAGAGATTGAGTCGGTTAGGATTTTATTTGCTGGAGTTCAGAAGAATGAGGGGGGATCTCATAGGAACCTATAAAATTCTAACAGGACTAGACAGAGTAGATGCAGGAAGGATGTTCCCGATGGTGGGGGAGTCCAGAACTCACAGTCTGAGGATACAGGGTAGACCATTTAGGACTGAGATGAGGAGAAATTTTTTCACCCAGAGAGTGGTGAGCCTGTGGAATTCACTACCACAGAAAGTAGTTGAGGCCAAAACATTGTATGTTTTCAAGGAGGAGTTAGATATTGCTCTTGGAATGAAAAGGATCAAAGGATATGGGGTTGAACGCGGGAGCAGGCTATTGAGTTGGATGATCAGGCTCGAAGGGCCGAATGGCCTACTCCTGCTCCTATTTTCTATGTTTCTATGTTTCTATTTGTCTTTAAAGCTAAGCATAAGATTGTAACGACATGAATAATGTCACCTTTGGTTCCTGCATTTATTATTTTTAATTCGTTCTTGGGACGTGATCATGGCTGTCAAGGCTAGGCATTTATTGCCCGCCCCTAGTTATCCTTGAGAAGGTGGTAGCAAGCCACTCTTCTTGAACCTTTGTAGTCCATGTGGGGTAGGTACACTCACATCATTCTTAGGGAGGGAGTTCCAAGATTTGATAGGTGCCCAATGCCGCCTCCACGTTGCAGGATTTTTTCTCCACAGTAAGACTCCAAACTCATTTCACACAAGTCAAACTGAGATATGTAAAATGCTCTTGTCACATGCAGAATGCCTAACACCACTGTTCTACTGCAAACCTGAACTTGTAACGATATTTCACGACAGATGTTTAAATTTGTACCCAATACCGTGTTCAATAAAGCTTTGTGTTGCTGCATTAATTTTTCCGACTGTTCTCTGACATACAGCTGAAAGACCTATTGTGAGGGGGAGGAGAGAGGTAAATGTTACTAGCGCGCCTCTGCCCTGAGTCAAAATTACCTCCAATAACTCCAAGCTGCTCTCCTCTATGTTAAATTCCAGAAATTAAACATGCACAATTGCCAATTTGCACACAGCAAGCTCCTCCAAACAGTAATCTGATAATGACCATAAAAATCTGGTTCACTAATGTTGGTTGAAGGATAAATATTGGCCAGGACACCGAGGGGGAGCTTCCCTGCTTTCCTTTGAAATATGGCCATGGGATCTTTCACATTCTTCCAGGCAGATGGAGCCTCAGCTTTATCGTGTCATCCAAGATTCGGCACTTTCAACAGCGCTGCACTCCCTCAATACTGCACAGGATTGTCAGCCAGGATTTAGCGCTCGAGCCTCTGGAACTTGAACCCATGACCTGCTGATTCAGTTATCATGAAAACAGAAGAGGAACTTCACACGCAATACAGCATTTTTATCCCCAAATAGCGTCAACGGGAGTTTCTGCATCAATTATATGGTCAGGTTTTTTTTCAACTTGCTTTGCATATGAGTGGCTTTGTGGGAGAGCCTGAGGTGTGGAAAGGAAATAGATACACAGCATCAGGCTATTGTGGATATTGGGGTTAATTTTAACCCAAAACGCCTACTGGAAACAGAGCGGAGGGCAGTTAAAAACGAGCAAGATACCAGTACTTCCTGCCCAGATCCTGATTATTTCCCATTTTCACCCATAGGGGAGGGAGGGTTTGGGGAGTTGGGGAGTCCATAGCAGCAAAGGACTCCTCACACAGACCTTGGTACAAATTGCATTGGAGTCCTATTGACGTAATAGCACATTGAGTTGCAGACCTTTATGAGGCTTGTTTTATCCTGCGAACTCACCAACCCACAAAACCATACAAATACAAAGCAAATTGAAAAAAACACTTAACCGTACAATTAACGCAGAAACTCCAGTTGAGGCTATTTGGGGATAAGCATGCTGGGGTGTGTGTGACATTCTTCTTCTGTTTTCATGACAACTGAAAGCAGGTTGTGGGTTCAAGTTCCACTCCAGAGACTTCAGCGCTAAAGCCCAGCTGACCCTCCACTGCAGCGCTGAGGGAGTGCTGCACTGTTGGAAGTGCCGTACGTCAGGTGACATGATAAACTGGGGAGAATTCGAAAGACCCCATGATGCCCCGGGATCGCACACCTGGAAGTGGAAGCAGATGGCCCTTTGCCACCCGATGATCGTCCGCAGAAAGCTGAACAGTGCCCCCTTCACACCCATTCTGAGAGAGAGGAGCAAACTGGTGGCATTTAACTGAAGGCCACAAATTAAATTACACAAGCCTTGGCATGTAGGCCAGAGAATGCTTGGCTCTTTGGATTAAAACCATGCTTCACAATTAATAGTCCTGATCATGCTTATGTGAAGCACACAATCACAGGCAGTATTGATTTCTGATTGGGGTATAGGAACATAGGAGAAAGCCAGTTAGTCCTTTAAGCCTGTTCCACCAGTCAATTAGATCGCGTCTCATCTGAGCCTGGCTCCTCTAGTGGAGGCAGGAACTCTCAATCCCAGCAGTTCCTGAACTTGGGTTATCATGTAAGAACTGATGTCTTACAGTTATGGAGAAAGTGGTACGCTAAAGGCAGTAAGTAAAGTCAATCATTGGCAGACGGTGCACTTGAAGGTAAAGCATTATTTGCCAGTCCATTGCGTAAGTGGTTTGGATTATCGGCTGTGCGAATGTTAATTTGAATCACTGAACTGATGAACACCCTTTGAGACTGAGACAGAAAAGAGGGAGGAAAATATGTGCAAGCCAGAGATGAAACAAGTTCTTCCCTGCATGCCAGACAGGATTTGCACTGGCAACTTTTTCACTTAAATTGTGCTGGTAGAATGAGGTCAAGGCCAACAACAACTTGTATTTATATAGTACCTTTCTCATTATGGGCAAAACCAAGGAGTTCCACAGGAGCAATATCAAATAAAATCTGACACCGAACCACATAAGGGCCAGGATTTTCCGACCCCCATCGTGGGTGGGACCACCAGTCAGAAGCCCATTGACTTGCGGCGGGACCGGAGGATCCCAGCGATGGGCGGGTGCGGAAGATCCCACCGAAGGAGATATTAGGGAAGATGACCAAAAGCTCAGTCAAGTAGGACCAACTGGACCAAATTAAGAATGTCTTAAATGAAGGGTTGGAAGTTAAAAGGCTTAGGGATGGAATTCCGAGGCTAAGGACCTCGGCTGCTGAAGTCGTGCCATCGATGTTGGAACAATTACAATCGGGGCTAATCAAAAGGCCAGAGTTGGAGAGCTGTAGGAAATTAAAGAAAGAGAGGGGGGCAAGGCCTTGGAGGGATTTGAAAACAAGGACAGAAGTTTTAACAGTGAGGCATTGCTTAACCGGGAGCCAATGCATATCAGCGAGCTCAGGAGTGAACGGGATTTGGTGCAATTTAGGACAGGAGCAGCAGGATTTTGGATGACGTGAAGTTTACTGAGGGTGGAAAGCAGGAGGCAGGCTAGGAGCACAGTGGGATCAAGTCTAGAGGTCCCAAAAGCAAGGATGAGGGTTTCAGCAGCTGATGAGCTGAGGCAGGGGCAGGGCCGTGTCAGAACACAGAGGTGGAAATAAGCAACATTAGTCATGCTGCAGATATGAGGTCAGGGGTCAAACATGACACCAAGGTCACCACCAGCCGTGGTTCAGCTTCAGCCAGTGGGAGGGATGGAGTCTGCAGCCAGGGAACAGAGTTTGTGGTGGGATCGAAAGCAGTTCTGAATGTAGTACTTGTAGTGTGACAGCTTGGGACAAGCAGTGTGACAACTTAAAGGCAGTGGCAGGGCCAAGAGAGAGGCTGGTGAGGTAGAGACGGGTATTGTCCGTGTACATGTGAAACTGATGCTGTATGCTTTGTTGGGCACAGGATGACTAAACAGGAGGGACCCTGGCACCCATCCCGCCCCCAGCTTGCAAAATCACTGCTAGGTTTCATCTGGTGGCTTTGCCACGTGGCATGGACATCCCCCACCAATCATAAAATACCAGTGGAGGTAAGTAGGCAAGGACACAGCACTGCCACAGTGACACCCAATTTTATGCCCCTATCATCTCCCCACTACCACCTCTCCACACCCCCCCTGCCCACCACCACCTCTCGCCCCCTCCCCCCTCAAAGATCCCTACTGCCAGCTCGCCCAAGGCTGGTACCATAAAATTCCACCCAGTGTGGAATTTTCTCTGGAAATTTTTCTGGCTAAAATTTGTGGATGTGGTGCCAATCAAGCGGGCTTCGTTGTCCTGGATGGTGTCAAGCTTCTTGAGTGTTGTGGGAGTTACACTCATCCAGGCAATGGAGAGTATTCCATCACACTCCTGACTTGTGCCTTGTAGATGGTGGACAGGCTTTAGGGAGTCAGGAGGTGAGTTACTCACCGCAGGATTCCTAGCATCTGGTCTGCACTAGTAGCCATAGTATTTATATGGCTGGTCCAGTTCAGTTTCTGGTCAATGGTAACCCCCCAGGATGTTGATAGGGGGGATTCAGTGATGGTAATGCCATTGAGCATCAAGGGGTGATGGTTGGATCCTCTCTTGTTGGAGATGGTCATTGCCGGACACTTGTGCAGTGTGAATGTTACTTGCCACTTATCAGCTCAAGCCTGGATACTGTCCAGGTCTTGCAGCATTTGGACATGGACTGCTTCAGTATCGGTGGAGTCGTGAATGGTGCTGAACATTGTGCAATCATCAGCAAACATCCCCATTTCTGACCTTATGATGGAAGGGAAGTCATTGATGAAGCAGCTAAAGATGGTTGGTCTAAGGACACTACCCTGGGGGACTCCTGCAGTAATGGCCTGGAGCTGAGATGACTGACCCCCAACAACCACAACCATCTTCCTTTGTGCTAAGTATCACACCAACCAATGGAGAGTTTTCCCCCTGATTCCCATTGACTCCAGTTTTGCTAGGACTCCTTGATACTACACTCTGTCAAATGCTGCCTTGATGTCAAGGGCAGTCACTCTCACCTCACCTCAGGAGTTCAGCTCTTTTGTCCATGTTCGAAGCAAGGCTGTAATGAGGTCAGGAGCTGAGTGGCCCTGGCGGAACCCAGACTGGGGGTTATTGCTAAGCAAGTGCCGCTTGATAGCACAGTTGATGACATTACTTTGATGATGGAGAGTAGACTGACGGGACGGTAATTGGAAAGGTTGGATTTGTCCTACTTTTTGTGTACAGGACATACCTGGGCAATTTTCCACACAGCTGGGTAGATGCTAGTGTTGTAGCTTTAGTGGAACAACTTGGCTAGGGGTGCAGCAAGTTCTGGAGCACAAGTCTTCAGTACTATTGCTGGAATGTTGTCAGGGCCCATGGCCTTTGCAGTATCCTGTGCCTTCAGCCATTTCTTGATACCACGTGGAGTGAATCAAATTGGCTGAAGACTGGCATCTGTGATGCTGGAGACCTCTGGAGGAGGCCAAGATGGATCATCCACTCAGCACTTCTGGCTGAAGGTTGTTTTAAATGCTTCAACATTTGCTGAAAATGGGCAAGTAAGATTAGATGGGCAGGCACATTGGTAGATGGGGCCGTTGTGTGTCTCTGCTCACAAGGAATCAGGCTATACACATTGGATCACCTATTCACTCCAGATAGCAGATAGCAACTACTCTTCTCAGGTATATATGCTCCAGGAGAAACATTGCCTAGTTCAGCATCAAATGTCTACTCCATTACCCAAGAATACTCCATTCCATGGAGTCACCACACATACTAATGGGGAAGATACAGAGAAGCTGTTTCTTCAGATGGGGTCATCAACAACCAAGGGATATAAGGTCAGAATTTGTCAAAATGGCAACTTGTGCAGAGGAAGATATACCTTGTGAATTGTGAATCACCCACAAGGCATTGGATGATCAGTCAAG
Organism: Carcharodon carcharias; assembly: GCF_017639515.1. Classification (NCBI taxonomy): domain Eukaryota; kingdom Metazoa; phylum Chordata; class Chondrichthyes; order Lamniformes; family Lamnidae; genus Carcharodon; species Carcharodon carcharias. The sequence continues at coordinate 19,658,176 of NC_054496.1, read as the reverse complement.
AATGAGGGGACATAGGGTAAGTATTGACCTATTGCAAATATGGAGAGAGAGTTTGCTGCACAAAAACATCAACCAGGCCTTGAATTTGATGAAGTTGCTCCATTTGCAAATAATTGTCCATTAAACTTGTCACTGAAAGTTAAGTCTAGTGGTTAAATGCTAAGCACCCTTTTAGAGTGTGATAATTGTTAATGACTGTTAATTACCCATTCTGGCCCAGCAAGTGATATTATAAGTGTGAAGTCGCTCCTGAGCTTCGGATACCCTGTGCTTGGTTGGGGGGTTGTGGGGGGGCAGGCAGGAGAAGGACCCCCTAGTGAACCTGCTGCTAGGCCTGTCCAAGTTAGCCATTAACAGATCCAGGTGGTGGGAATCAAAAGGGTCGTCCGGCATGACTGTCTGCCCCTCTTCCACTGCTACATTCATGGCCAGGAGTCCTTGGAGAGGGAGCACACGGTGTCCACTGGCATGATTGAAGCCGTCCACGCCCAGGGGGCACCACAGGGACTGGGGTGCTTTATCGACCCCTTTGATCATGTTTTGATTTGAGTTTTATAAGTTTCCTTTAAGATTTTGTCTTTCTTTCTGGAATTTTCCATTAAGGGGCTGCCTCTTAAATTATCCCATGATTTGTCAATTTGGTTTATTTGGTTTCATCAAAAGAGTATAAGTGTGAAGTCTCATTCCTTCAGGTAGTGAATTATTTTAGGAGATATGCTTTCTTACTTTTCCTTTCTGTCTCTTTTTCACCCCCTCTTAATCCATTAACCTTTCTTTCCTCTTTTTCTGCCTGCATCTGATTTGGTATTGAGTTCACCCACTCTAAATCACCCTCTTTCTCAATTCTTTAATCTCATTAGTTAAGGAGATACACTGTTTAGCCCATTGTTCACCATGGTCCCAGATGTCCTCAACTCCTCTGAACTCAACATTGGGTTCAACAATTTTAGATCATAATCTCTGCCCCTATTTTGTTTCATTTATTTTTTGCTAGTTCAGTTTTTCTCTTGTTTCTTTCTTAATTGCTTTACTTGGCATTCAGGTGACAGCTATCCTGCCATTCACACCTCACCCAGGCACATCTTGAGAAAAACCTGGCCCAATACCTTAAAACCAGAGCTAGGGTATTTAGGAGAACAATCAGGAATCACTTAATCATTAAAAAAAGGGTAGCAGAAATCTGGAATTCTCTCCCTCAAAAGATCGTGGATGTTGGGGTTCAAATGGAGCTTCAAGACGAAGGTGGATTGTTTTTTTGTTAAGAAAGGCTAGCAAGGGACATGGAGCCAAATGGGTTAAATGGAGTAGTGGCAAAGATGAGCCGTAAGGTGATTGAATGGTGGAGCAGGTTTGAGGGGCTAGATGTTTCAACGTTCCATTGTTTAAGTGGAACTGCTGCAGCTCTTTAAGAGCTGCTGCACTCTTGGAGTCAGAGGCCGGCAGCTCTTCTATAATCAGCAGTGGCATTGGGGTGGTGGCCACCAAGTGGTGACTGCTGCCAGGACGATAGCCACCAGAGGCCCCGGATTGCGGAGGGAGCCAGGCATAACTGAGTGATGGCAGGAAGTTGGGGGGGGGGGTGGGGGAGGGGGTCGCAAGGCAGGAATCACAGTGAGGGGGGGTGGGGCCAACAGCAAAAGCATGGGGGCGCAGCTCTCATCACGCCGCTCCCTTCCCAGTGCAGGGTTCCTCACCTCCCTGGGAACCTGCAAGCAAACATGCCAGTATTTGCTTGTCGTGTTGCCAACATGGTGAATGCCCTGGTTAATGCCTGTGGTGGCAGGATGAGGCCCTGAAGTGGGCATTAATTAAATAACCACTTAAGGGTGTCAATTGGTGGCAGGGTGGGAAGGCCACCCACGGGCTTTTCCACCATCGACTCAATCATGGTGGAGGCGGGAAGCCAGACCTGGACCCCACCTGCCACCCTCCCAGCTGATTGAATGCCCCCTGCAACCATTCTAACCACAGGGAAGCACACAAAATTCCACCCCGATGTGTGCAAAGGAGCTTACAGGGTAGTCCTGGTACACGCAAAACGTCTTTCTCATTTGACCTACAGTGTGACGCTTGTTTGGCCTGCCTCCATGCTTACACAGCACCTTTCACAGAAGGGTGGCCTTGCTGAATCTTATGAGGTCAAACTGCACCACCACCCCCCCACCCCCCCTCCCCACCCTTCATTCCACTGGGTGTGTTTTCCATGCAGAAGGAAGCCAGCCTGGAACATCATTGGCTGGGGCCCAAAGCAATGCAGCCCAGGCAGCAGGTATTTAAAGGGCCACTAGCCATGCCCACTGCTCAGTGACTCAAAAGTGTTGGCATTGAACAGGGCAGTTGCACCACACTCCAACTTGCAACCTCATAAGACCATAAGACCATAAGACATAGGAACAGAAATTAAGCCATTCGGCCCATCGAGTCCGCTCCACCATTCGATCATGGCTGATAAGTTTCTCAACCCCATTCTCCTGCCTCCTCCCCGTAACCTTCGACCCCCTTACCAATCAAGAACCTATCTATCTCGGTCTTAAATACGCTCAGTGACCCGGCCTCCACAGCCTTCTGTGGCAATGAGTTCCATAGATTCACCACTCTCTGGCTAAAGAAGTTTCTCCTCGTCTCTGTTCTAAAAGGTCTTCCCTTTACTCTGAGGCTGTGCCCTCGGGTCCTAGTCTCTCCTACTAATGGAAACATCTTCCCCACGTCCACTCTATCCAGACCTTTCGGTATTCTGTAAGTTTCAATCAGATTCCCCTCATCCTTCTAAACTCCATCGAGTATAGACCCAGAGTCCTCAAAAGTTCCTCATATGTTTCATTCCTAGGATCATTCTCAAGAACCTCCTCTGGACCCTCTCCAGGGCCAGAACATCCTTCCTGAGATACAGGGCCCAAAATTGCTCACAATATTCTAAATGTGAGCCTTATAAAGACTCAGCAGCACATCCCTGCTTTTATATTCTAGTCCTCTCGAAATAAATGCCAACATTGCATTTGCCTTCCTAACTACTGACTCAACCTGCAAGTTAACCTTAAGAGAATCCTGGACTAGGACTCTCATGTTTCTGCAGTGAAACCATTCTGAACACCCGAGGAAACACAGCCTCCCCCTTATAAACCAACGGCAGCACTTTAAGAGCTGCCGTCGTGTCACCGTATGTGACACCCATCCAATAGGCTCCTTGTTTTCTAACAAGGAGAAGAGTGATGGGGGGAATGGGGCTTGCCTCAGAATATTGCCGCTTCTAGCATGGGCAGACACCACACTTTGCTGCCTTCAAGCCACCTTTGTAGTGAGGCAGCCAGTTGGAGAAACGTTGAGAGTCGCTGTGGTTAAATGATTTACCACAGCTAGCAAAACAACAAGCTGCTTGCACCACCCATTCTCCCCACGTCACAACCGTGACCCCACTTCAAAGCCATCCGTTGGGTGTGAAGCAACTTAGGTGAGACGCCATAACCCTCTCAATTAGCACAAGTCCATTGTTTTTGAACAGAGCTGGTAGAGCAAACCGGGATAGTGGGAGGCATCTCTTCTCCAGTCGTAAGTGTTTATTAAATTTGACCTTGAAGCCAACGGTTAGGTTAACCACAAGCACATGCAGAGGTGAGTCACATCCTACTGTAACCTCAAGAAAAGCTGGATTATGCATGCAGTTGAAGGATTGCTAACGTAAAGCCATATGTTTGGAGCAAGAACGTTAGAATCAATAACTTCCTCGTGGAATTGCCAAAGGGAGGTTTAAAGTGATTTAATGATCACTTATCCTTTAACATTTAGTTTTGTACTGTCGTAACATATTTTGGAGGATTCTTGTGCTTCTAAAGGTAATTTATTTCCTCGGTTTTTTTTGTGGGGAGCGGGGGAGAAATAATCAGGCTAATAGTAGAGGGACCTATGCAAAGCAGAATCAATTGGACCAGGAATGGTTTGTTTTTGACATAACTCAGTACAAAGCATTATAAAAAGTACTAATTCAATTCTTTGTAAATAGCTGCACTCCTCAGTGACTTGACAATCCATTGCCTCACTGGCAAAAAAATTGGAGTGAGAAAGATGAAAAATGGTTGGCGTTTGGAATTTCTCAGTAAGTTAACAACCAAAACGTCTGTTTAACTGTTAGAATGTTTTCAGAATATAGTAAATGTGATGTTTTCTCTTGAACATTTTGTCCTCCTTGACTGTAATCTGATTGGGGATGACTGGTATGACTAGGAAAAAAAACTGTTCTTACTTTCTCTGTAGTACTATAGAACAAAATGATATATTTTTTCTAATTAAGAAGTATAAGTGAGGAGCCAAAGCTCATGAGGGATGATTGTGTTCAGGACCCTTGAGGTCACTTTTCCGAAGCCTTATCTCTGAACCACACTCAATTCGGATTCTCTAGCCAAGAGTGTGGAGTCACGCTACTAAAGTGTTGGACATCATTATGGTTGAATAAATGTAAAGAATAATGAGGGTAAATCAGGAGAATAGATGACCCTCCCCATCTCCGTAACATCCTCCATTTCTACAACTCTCCGAGATCTCTGCTCTCCTCTAATTCTCTTGTGCCTCTTGTGCACAGTGTGAGACGGTGAGAAACAAGTTGAAGTAGGTGATGATTTGATGGGTCTTGAATGAAGACAGTGGGGATGCAGGTGACAGAACATGGAGGGTGATTTATTTTCAACATGGGAGGAGCAATAAAGCAAAGTTCCGAAGGCATTGATGAAATAGTTACTGATCGCAGAAAAGAGAAGTGGTAAAGAATTGGGCATGTCCCCAAGAAATTAGCATTTTGAAATTAAAGTGCTGATAATTACTTGATTTATTTTCTCATTGTGAAAGTAAGATGTTAGCATTAAGTGAAGCCGTGCCATTGTTGGCTTCATGGTGTTCCATTGCATTTACAGCACAGGAACATACCATTTGACCCAAATGGTCAAAACTGGTGCTTATAACTCTTGGAACTTAAAACACTCTGAATAGATCATTGGCAACCCTAAACATTTGTTATGTCATCGTCTTCCACCCCTCAGTTATACACAACTGCACTGGGATCTCTTCATGTGTGTCTCTGTGTTGTGGGGTACATTGCTAGCAGCCCCTTGAAGCAGGAGGTGACCTGTAGAGCCAAGGTTGCGGATCAAGGACCTGGCTAGATCCTGACGGCCTGGCCTTATTACCGTAAACCTTCCCGCTCATCTGAAACCAGGTCAGATCCCCTACCTCACCAGTGGCAGCAGCAGAAATTCAGTGACAGGATGCCACAGCCAGGGACTCTCAGGAACAGCCCTTCCAACTGGACAAGGTGTGGGGCAAGGTGACCAACGAACGGGAGAGCCAATAAGTAAAGAAACGCTCATTGCCTTCCTGATAGTGTCCCACTCGCCTGCCCAGGGTCACGATGAACATACAACCTGCATTAATAAAGCACCTTTAGCTTAATAAACATCCCAAGGCATTTCATGGGAGCAATTATCAAACAAAATTTAACATTGAGCCACATAAAGATACTAGGGCAAGTAGCCAAAGGCTTGGCCAAAGTTTTAAGGAGAGTCATAGGCCGATAGGTGTAGGGAGGGAATTCCAGAGCTTAGGGTCCAGGCAGCCGAAGGCACGGCCACCAATGGTGGAGCGATGAAATTCAGTGATGAACAAGCAGCCACTCTGAATGAGTGCAGAGATCATGGGACACAGTGGGGAGGATTGGAGTAAGTGACCGCGCTCATATTAACTGGAGTTAAAATCCAAACCACTGTGTGTAAGTGTAGCTGTGTGTCTGGGTGTGTGTCTATTTCTGTGTGTCTGTCTGGGTCTGTGTTTTTGTGGGTGGATGTCTTTGTATGTGTGTGGTTGTGTGGATGTTTAGGTGCATTTCTATGTATGTGTGCAGTTGTGTAGATGTGTTTGTGTGGGCGTGTGTCTGTATGGATATGTGTGTGTGTGGGTTTGTGTCTGTTTGTGTGGGTGTCTGTGTGAGTGTGTGTCAGTGTATGTGTGTGGTTGTGGGGTTACATGTCTGTGTGGGTGTGTAGCTGTCTGTGTAGGTGTGTGTGTCTGTGTCGGTGTGTGTCTGTATGGGTGCCTGTCTGTGTGGTTTAGTGTATTTGTAGATATATGTGTAGAGGACTAGTATTCCAGAGACCCAGGGTAATGCTCTGGGTACCCAGGTTCAAATCCCGCCATGGCAGATGGTGGAATTTGAATCCAAGAAAAATCTGGAATTAAAAGTCTAATGATGACCACGAAACCATTGTCGATTGTTGTAAAAACCCATCTATTTCACGAATGCCCTTTAGGGAAGGAAATCTGCTGTCCTTACCTGGTCTTGGTCTACATGTGACTCCAAACCCACAGCAGTGTGGTTGACTCTTAAATGCTCTCTGAACTAGGGCAACTAAGAATGGTTAATAAATGCTGGCCTGGCCAGTGACTCCCACATCCCATGAACAAATATTTTTTTTAAATGTGTGCCTGTGTGAGTGTCTAGCTGTTTGTATGTGTGTCCATGTAAATGTCCATCTATATGGATGTGTGTCTGTTGGTGCGTGTCTGTTTTGTGTGTCTCTGTTGGTGTGTATCTGTTGGTGCATGTCTATGGGTGCGTGTCTGTGGGTGCGTGTCTGTGGGTGCGTGTCTGTGGGTGCATGTCTGTGGATGCGTGTTTGTAGGTGCATGTCTGTGGGTGCGTGTCTGTGGGTGTGTGTCTGTGGATGCGTGTCTGTTGGTGTGTGTCTGTGGATGCGTGTCTGTTGGTGCTTGTCTGTGTGTGCGTGTCTGTAGGTGCGTGTCTGTGGATGCGTTTCTGTGGATGCGTGTCTGTTGATGCGTGTCTGTGCGTGCATGTCTGTGGGTACGTGTCTGTGGGTGTGTGTCTGTGGGTGCTTGCCTTTGGGGGCATGTCTGTTGGTGCATGTCTGTGGGTGCATGTCTCTTGTGCGTGCCTGTGGGTGCATCTCTGTGTGTGCATATCTGTGGGTGCGTGCCTTTGGGGGCAAGTCTGTTGGTGCGTGTCTGTTGGTGTGTGTCTGTGTGTGTGGGTCTGTTGGTGTGTGCGTGTTGGTGCGTGCCTGTGTGTGCAAGTCTGTTGGTACGTGTCTGTATGTGTGCAAGCCTGTGGGTGCGTGCCTGTGGGTGCATGTCTGCTGGTGCGTGTCTATGTGTGCGTGTCTGTTGGTGTGTGTCTGTTGGTGCATGTCTGTATGTGCATGCCTGTGGGTGCGTGTCTGTGTGTGTGCATGCCTGTGGGTGCATGTCTGTATGTGTGCATGCCTGTGGGTGCATGCCTGTGGGTTCATGTCTGTTGGTGCGTGGGTCTGTTGGTGTGTGCCTGTTGGTGCATGCCTGTGGGTGCATGTCTGTTGGTGCGTGTCTGTAGGTGTGTGCGTGCCTGTGGGTGCGTGTCTGTTGGTGTGTGTCTGTTGGTACATGTCTGTGTGTGCATGCCTGTGGATGCGTGTCTGTAGGTGCGTGTCTGTGGGTGCGTGTCTGTGGGTGCATGTCTGTGGGTGCGTGTCTGTGGGTGCGTATCTGTAGGTGAGTGTCTGTAGGTGCGTGTCTGTGGGTGCGTATCTGTAGGTGCGTGCCTGTAGGTGCGTGTCTGTGGGTGCGTATCTGTAGGTGCGTGCCTGTAGGTGCGTGTCTGTGGGTGCGTGTCTGTGGGTGCGTGTCTGTAGGTGCGTGTCTGTTGGTGCGTGTCTGTAGGTGCGTGTCTGTGGATGCGTGCCTGTGGGTGCGTGTCTGTAGGTGCGTGTCTGTAGGTGTGTGCCTGTGTGTGCATGCCTGCGGGTGCATGCCTGTGTGTGCATGCCTGTGGGTGCGTATCTGTTGGTGCGTGTCTGTAGGTGCGTGTCTGTAGGTGTGTGTATGTAGGTGCGTGTCTGTAGGTGCGTGTCTGTAGGTGTGTGTCTGTGGATGCGTGTCTGTTGGTGTGTGTCTGTGGATGCGTGTCTGTTGGTGCTTGTCTGTGTGTGCGTGTCTGTAGGTGCGTGTCTGTGGATGCGTTTCTGTGGATGCGTGTCTGTTGATGCGTGTCTGTGCGTGCATGTCTGTGGGTACGTGTCTGTGGGTGTGTGTCTGTGGGTGCTTGCCTTTGGGGGCATGTCTGTTGGTGCATGTCTGTGGGTGCATGTCTCTTGTGCGTGCCTGTGGGTGCATCTCTGTGTGTGCATATCTGTGGGTGCGTGCCTTTGGGGGCATGTCTGTTGGTGCGTGTCTGTTGGTGTGTGTCTGTGTGTGTGGGTCTGTTGGTGTGTGCGTGTTGGTGCGTGCCTGTGGGTGCAAGTCTGTTGGTACGTGTCTGTATGTGTGCAAGCCTGTGGGTGCGTGCCTGTGGGTGCATGTCTGCTGGTGCGTGTCTATGTGTGCGTGTCTGTTGGTGTGTGTCTGTTGGTGCATGTCTGTATGTGCATGCCTGTGGGTGCGTGTCTGTGTGTGTGCATGCCTGTGGGTGCATGTCTGTATGTGTGCATGCCTGTGGGTGCATGCCTGTGGGTTCATGTCTGTTGGTGCGTGGGTCTGTTGGTGTGTGCCTGTTGGTGCATGCCTGTGGGTGCATGTCTGTTGGTGCGTGTCTGTAGGTGTGTGCGTGCCTGTGGGTGCGTGTCTGTTGGTGTGTGTCTGTTGGTACATGTCTGTGTGTGCATGCCTGTGGATGCGTGTCTGTAGGTGCGTGTCTGTGGGTGCGTGTCTGTGGGTGCATGTCTGTGGGTGCGTGTCTGTGGGTGCGTATCTGTAGGTGAGTGTCTGTAGGTGCGTGTCTGTGGGTGCGTATCTGTAGGTGCGTGCCTGTAGGTGCGTGTCTGTGGGTGCGTATCTGTAGGTGCGTGCCTGTAGGTGCGTGTCTGTGGGTGCGTGTCTGTGGGTGCGTGTCTGTAGGTGCGTGTCTGTTGGTGCGTGTCTGTAGGTGCGTGTCTGTGGATGCGTGCCTGTGGGTGCGTGTCTGTAGGTGCGTGTCTGTAGGTGTGTGCCTGTGTGTGCATGCCTGCGGGTGCATGCCTGTGTGTGCATGCCTGTGGGTGCGTATCTGTTGGTGCGTGTCTGTAGGTGCGTGTCTGTAGGTGTGTGTATGTAGGTGCGTGTCTGTAGGTGCGTGTCTGTAGGTGTGTGTATGTTGGTGCGTGTCTGTTGGTGCTTGTCTGTGGGTGCGTGTCTGTAGGTGCGTGTCTGTGATAGAGAGTACAAATTTAAGAGTAAAGCAGCAGATAAAGGGAGAGATTACAAAAATAATCAAAAGATGAAATGAAAGGCTCTGTACCTGAAAGCACGTAGCATTAATAAGAACAGATGAAGTGATAGTGCAAATAAATAAATATGATCTGATAGCTATTACAGAGACATGACTGCAGGATGATATAGGTTGGGACCTGAATATTGAAAGGTACATGACATTTAGGAAAGACAGGGAGCTAGGAAAAAGTGGAGAGGTGACTCTCTTAATTAATGATAGTATTAACACAATAGAGAGGGATGACCTAAGTACAGGTAACCAGGACATAGAAGCAGTTTGGCTAGAGATGAAAAATGATAAAGGCAGGAAGTCACTTATTGGATCGTGTACATGCCCCATAACAGTAACCACATGGTAGGATGGAGCATAAAGGAAGAAATAACGGGAGCTTGTCAGAAAGGTACGGCAATAATCATGGGGGATTTTAATCTACATAAAGACTGGAAAAAGCACACGGGCAAAGACAGCCTAGATGAAGAGTTCATAAAATGTTTTTTGGATAGTTTCTTGGAACAGCACATCCTGGAGCCAACCAGGGAGCAGGCTACACTAGACCTGGTATTGTGCGATGAGATTAGATTAATTACTGTCCTCACAGCAAAGGCTCCCCTAGGTAGCAGCAATTATAATATGATTGAATTTTGCATTCAGTCTGAGGGAGAGAAGAGTGGGTCAAAGACTAGTATTTTAAACCTAAATAAGGGCAATTATGAGAGCATGAAAGCAGAGCTAGCCAAAGTTAAATGCCAAATTAGGTTAAGGGATAGCTCAATAGAGATGCAGTGGCAGATATTTAAAGAGATATTTCAGAATACACAGAATAGATACATTCCAATGAGAAAGGGAAATCCCAAGGGAAGGACACACTACCTGTGGTTAACTAAAAATGTTAAAGGTAGAATCAAACTCAAAGAAAAAGCATATGATTGCACAAAGGTGGGTGGCAGGTCAGAAGATTGGACAGACTATAAAAAACATCAAGAATGACTAAAAGATTAATAAGGAGGGAAGAATTTCCTGTTGTCTTATTAAATTTTGTGACTTCTCACTGATAACAGGCCTTAAGGCTAGTTTCAGCATCTGCTTTTAGTTCCAGTATTTGCTTATTCAAGATCAGAGTGTGATACCTGGCACTGCTGATTAGCACTTAGGCTCAGTAACCCAGATGTTTAATTGATGTCTAGGTGTCCCTGTAGAACTCCTATCTGCCTGGACTTGGTATTAATTAAAAAAACAGGAGAAGAGTACAGAGCAGTGCAGAGTCTTACAGGAATTACAGAGTTGCAGAGATTATATAAATTCTACATAAATACATATAAAAATCAGTACATGGAGATGACTGGCATGTTAAACCTAAGGCAGATACGAGATGCAGCCTAATACATTACAGGTTCATAAAGAATAGAAGTCATTAGAGTTTTACAGCAACGAAAACTGATTTAAGTTTACGAAGCCTAAGATGGTGACATATTTACAATACTACAAATTAAAAAGACTAAGCTAGTTCTGACTAATTGTTTAGAACCTAGCAGTAGTTTTACTTTGCACGATAGCCTTTTGAATCTCAAAGGTGACAAACTGATAAAAGTTTCAATTGATAACATGTACAATGGCTCCAATCTAATCAATCTGTACGATCTTCACACCACTGGCTTGGTGTCTCGTTGTTCAAGTGTCGATTTGACTTTTAACAAGGACCAAGTCATGTTATGTACTAGTGTCCTATATTCAGCAAAATATCACAGAGATAAAAACAAAAAAACTGCGGATACTGGAAATCCAAAATATCACGTTGGGTTAACTTATGAATATACTTCCATTGATTGATCATTACACATAAATAAACTACAAGCCAATTATTAAACCTAAACTTTTCTACATGGCCTACCAAAATCCCACTTCAGTGGAGGCAGCTGGTGATGTAAGTGCCCAGCAACCTCCGTAAGCTGCATATACACGACACCCGCCAACCCGACTCCAGACCCCCCCGCCCCACCACTGTGAAATTAGGACATGCCATGCTCAGAGGGTGGGACTTCCAATTTCCAGCTTGTCTGCCATTTTCGCCATAACGAAGAGGCTTTCCTGTCATCCAAGCCTGGGTATACATCCATGTGGGTGTGTGTTTGTAGGGGCGCCTGTCTGTGTGGATTTGTGTACATGTAGATGTGTGTTTGTGTGTGGGTATCTGTATATGTGGGTGTGTGCCTGTTTCTGCACTTGCGAGTGTCTCACAGATAGGCATGTGCACTATCTGTGTGCCCTGTGTGAACTATGTAGATTCCCAGTACAACTCTTGCCAACATTTGTGTATAACTCTTAAAGTCACCGGGTCAAAACATCAATAAGAAGCCACAAAGTTTGCAGATAAAATGCAGCTGTTCTAAATTTCCTTTGTAAATATCCGGAAGTGTAATGTTTCAACTCCTCTGGGACTGTTGCAATCATTTTGAAGTTCCAATGTGATTTACAGAACACATTATCGGATGTGCAAATTATATTGATGTGAGATGAAGAGGTGGGGAGAGGAAGCTCATGTGGAGAATGGAAAAAAAGGCTTGCATTTGTATAGCACATTTTACGATCACCGGATATTTCAAAGCACTTTACAGCCAATGAAGTACCTTTGGAAGCGTAATCACCAGCGTAATGTAGAAACTGTGGCAGCCAATATGCGCACAAACAGCAACGTGATAATGACCGGATAATCTGTTTTATTGTGATGATGTTTGAGGGGTAAATATTGGCCAGGCCACTGTGGGGGGAATGTCCCTGCTCTTCTTCGAAATAGTGGCGCGGGACCTTTCACAGCCACCTGAGGGGGCAGATGGGGCCAACAGTGCAGCACTTCCTCAGTACTGCACTGGAGTGTCAGCTGCGACAGTCTGCATCTGTTGGGCCAAATGACCTGTTTCTAGTGCTAGCAGAGCTCAATAAACCATGAGGGAGTGTGTTAGTGCTAGCACAGATAAATACCCCGTTAGGAGGTGTGTTAGTGCTAGCACAGCTCAATACCCCGTGAGAAACAGTACTGTTTCTGTACTATAAATATTATATAACACTTTACCAGACTAGAATGAGTTTGTTACAAAAGGTAAATCCCAAATGTACTTTGTCGGAGAATGTACTGCCTTGTTCTGCGCCTAGCCTATACGGGCTGGTATAGACCCCAGGCTCGATTCCTGCTCTGTGCAGACTACAGAAATAATATTGCCATGGTTGGCCTCAGTACCCCTGGAGAAACACAGCCAACCTGCCGGCTTCTGATCTCTATCAAGTGCCCCCCCACCCCTGCCTGTATGTGCCCATTGTTCAGATACTGGGGCAAGAGTGGGTTTGGGGCTGTTTGATCCAGCAATGAGCTAGCTTGTTCACAGTCAGGATCCCACATAAAGAGCAGTGAGGCACCAGCAGACACCAAACGTCAGAAAGAACTTACATTTATGTAGAGCCCTTCCTGACTTTAGAACATCCCAAAGTGCTCAACAGCCATTGAAGTAATTTTTGAAGTGTAGTAACTGTTGCAATGTAGAAAACATGGCAGACAACTTGTGCACTGTAAGAGCCCATGCACAGCAGTACAGGAACAGCCAGCTAATCTGGTTTGGCGATGCTGGTTGAAAGATAAACTTTAGCCAGGACACGGCCAAGAACTCCCCTGCTCCTCTTCAAATAGCACCATGGGATCTTTTGCATCCACCAGAGAGATTAGACAGAGCCTTGGTTTGATGCTTCATCCAAAAGACAGCACCTCCAACAGTGTGGCACTCCCTCAGTACTGCACAGGAGAGTCAGCTCGAATTTTTATACTTAAGATTCCAGAATGGTAATGAACCCATAAGCTTCAGACTCGAAGATGAAAATACTTCCCACAGCAAACACCAGGTAGTGATCAAAGCATACTGCAGCAAGAGGTTAGTATTTATTAGGCAGGAGGCAAGAGGAGTGAGTTTTAATCAAGGGCTGTAGTCCTGCTAATGTTTGTTATTTATCAAGGGGAGCAGGCCTGGTAAATTATATTCATGTTCTTACTAACATTATCTTGGAAATTCTAATGCTTAACATAGCAACATTTCATGAGACTGTGTTATCCCACTCCCCCACCCCAGTGATTTTTTTCCTTAGTGTCTGGGACCAGAGATGTTCTACAGGTGCAGCAAATGCTGGTAAGTTGAAAAGCTCTTGTTTTTTAAATAATGTGATCTGCTTTATATTTTAGTCAGTTGAAGCTTTAATATTTAAAAGAAAATGCAGCCAGAGTGTGTGCAGATGTTACAATAAACTTTTGATAAAAGCAAAAACTGCGGATGCTGGAAATCCAAAACAAAAACAAAAATACCTGGAAAAACTCAGCAGGTCTGACAGCATCTGCGGAGAGGAACACAGTTAATGTTTCGAGTCCGTATGACTCTTCAACAGAACTAAGTAAAAATAGAAGAGAGGTGAAATATAAGCTGGTTTAAGGGGAGGGTGGGACAGGTAGAGCTGGACAGAGGGTCAGTGATAGGTGGAGATAACCAAAAGATGTCATAGACAAAAGGACAAAGAGGTGTTAAAGATGGTGATATTATCTAAGGAATGTGATAATAGAGGACACTAAGGGTAGAAAGCAGGACGAACAAGGTACAGATAGCCCTAGTAAATAAACTTTTGAAATGGTTACTCATAAGGGGTTTGGCTCACGTTCATGAAGTCATATAAGAACCCAAGACATGCATTGAAGAAATGGTGCATCAATTCATCCATGTGCCCATTTATCCATCCATCCATCTCTTTCTATGTGCAATTGCCTCATCCGTTTATTCTCCCATTCATTCATCAAGTGACTCAGCTATGTGATCCCTTTATCTGCCCATCCATCCACTTTCCATCTATGGATAGCCCATTCAGCCCAATCAGTCTGTGTTAGTGCTGACACTCCCGTAGCAATGGTCATAATTTAATGTACCTACCCTATTTCCACATTTCATTCTTGTTCTTTTTCTCAACCACCTATTCTTAAATGCCGACATGCTCTCTCTTTCAATCTCCAGTAAGTGCGGTCCACCGTCTCACAACGCTTTGTGTAAAAAAACCACATTAATCCCAAATTTAATCCTGTACCTTTGCCCCCTCATTCCACATCCATCAATCACTGGAAACCATATCATTCTATTTATTCGGTCCCATCCCTTTCCTTAACACGGCTTTTTTAAAATTCTTCCATGGGATGTAGGCTTTGCTGACAAGGCCAGCATATTTACCCATCCCTAATTGCCCTTGAACTTGAAAATAGCTTGGCAGGCCATTTCAGAGGGGAGTTAAAAGTCAAGTTAAGAGCTGCAGTTCTGGAGACACATGAAGGCCAAACCAGGTAAGGATGACAGATTTCCTTCCCTAAAGGACATCAGTGGACCAGATGGGTTTTTACAACAATTGACTGTAGTTTCAATGATCACTGATCATTACTGAGACTAGCTTTCAACTCTGTTGCAAAATGCCTTTAAGAGACAGCAGCATGACATCACTAGAAGGGAAGTGTGTCATGCGATCCAGTCTCAGTTTCACTTTTGCTTCAGAACAGCACACAGCTCAGCTCTGATGTCTTCAAGCTTTCTACCTTTGTATATCTGTTCCCATGGACCTAGTCTTAATAAATGAACCCCCAATGTGTTTACCCACTCCCTTATGAATGATTGGTGCCTTTATATCATTATAAAGCACAACAAATTACAGATTTAATTAATTGAATTTAAGTTCCACCAGCTGCATAGTGAGATTTGAGCCAATATCTCTAGAGCATTCACCTGTGACCTTTGAATTGCTCGTCCAATGATGTTACCACCTTGCCACCATCTCCCTCTGAGGTGAGAATTAAAACCTTGCACTTACCTGATCTTTTT
This sequence comes from Carcharodon carcharias, assembly GCF_017639515.1. NCBI lineage: Eukaryota > Metazoa > Chordata > Chondrichthyes > Lamniformes > Lamnidae > Carcharodon > Carcharodon carcharias. The sequence goes on along the minus strand of NC_054496.1, from coordinate 19,643,074 downwards.
AATTATTCACTTCCAAGATTGGTGCATCATTAACAAGGCCAGTGTTGATTGTCCATCCTGAGTTGTTCTTGAGAAGGTGGTGAGCCTTTTTGAACCTCAGCAATCCATGTGGTATATGTTCACCCACATCAGCAGTGAGAATGGGTGATGTTAACAGAGCAATTCCAGGACTTTGACCCAGCAATAATGAAACAACTTAAGATATTGGAGTTAGTCATCCATCTCTCCAGCCAGCTCCACCATTCAACAAGACTGGCTGGATTTCAACCTCAATTCCACTTTCCTTCCCTATCTCCATATCGCTCAATTGCCTTAAGGCACAAAAATCTATCTATCTGAGCCTTGGGTACATGCAACGACTGATCCACTGCTCTCTGGGATACAGAATTCCAAAGACTTACAGCCCTCTGAGTGAAGAGATTTCTCCTCATCTCGGTCCTAAGTGATTGAACACTCTTATCCTGAGATATTGGTGAAATGTGTCCAAGTCAGGATGGTACAAACTTGGAAAGGATATTGGAGGTGGCAGTGTTCCTATGCACCTGCTGCCCTTGTCCTCCTAGATAATGGAGGTGACAGAGAGTTGCTGCTGAAAAAGCCTTAGTAAGTATCCTCTAGATAAGGCCCATTGCATTGCTTCATGCCACACAAATAATGCATTTACCCTCCCTCCAGGAGTGCTGAAACCATCGACAGGTGAGGCTGCAGGATGTAATGGATGTTTCTGTCTGTTGCAGGTGAGGATAAGTGTCTGACTAAACCATGTGGGCCCAATGCAGTCTGTCACAACACTTCTGGGAGCTTCCACTGTACCTGTGGGAAGGGATATTACTCGACTGAAGATCACCAGTTTGCAGGAGCTGCCATGGCCTCTTGTAATGGTAAACATACGAATCACACTGACTGATTTTTGCCCATTTCAGTGTTGCCAGTTGCCCTCCTGTGCTTTACCCACCACCCTCACCAAGGGGCTGATCTTCTTGTCTGTGCCTGGTTGGTGAGCATCAGCTATCTATTCCATCGTGTTGGGGCACAACATCCTTTCATTACCCAATGTCTCAAGATGAACTTTCTCACCTAACACTACCTTACTACCTAACACTAAGTCGTGGTAAAACCTGACTGATTTGCCCTCAGTTACCTCAAAGAGTGCTGTGGGTCATTGCAGCACAGCCTCTGACCAGTATAAGCGAGGCTAGCTAACTCATCAAAGTTCATAGTTGGGGATGGAGGGAGAGTGCAGGGGGCAGATTTTAACCTAGCCCTTCCATTGGGACACCCACAGGATTGGCGCAAAGAGGGTTTTGCTCTCTTACTCCATTGAAGCCAATAATGGACTAGCTGTAATTCGAGTATCCCACCCAATCCTGTGAGGTTACCAGCTGGGGAGTTAGATTAAAACTCAGTCCTCACACCCACCATGAATCATAGCTGTGACTCGTTGTTTGTGATACCCACCCCACCCCCCACTCCCCCAGCCACGGCAGAGCGGGGGAAGATCTAGGAATGCAGTTTAGACACAGTGAGGATGAAGTGAGGATGAAGTGCATCAGAATGATGGAGTTTCTAGGGTGTGTATCTATGGTTTGGATGACCATATATTAGGAGTGTACAAGCTTTTGGTCATCATAGGCTTCCCACTGCCCTCCCCCCACCCAACCTGTCAGATAGTTTACAGGGGGTGGGAGAGGTCTTGGCTGCAATTGAGGCCACTTCCCATCTGGCTGCTATTTTCAAGCCAGCAGAAGGAGGGTGTGGATGGGCAGGACGCCCAGCAGGTAAACCAGCTCAGGCCTCAGGTGGAAATACAGGTAACGTGTCTCCCTCGCTGGCCTGATTTCATGATCCACGGACCCCACTTCCCAACCTCTGCCCCATCCCTAAGTGCTCCCATCTCCCTGGCCCCTCTAACACAACCCCCACACCCCTCTTCTCCTCCTTCCCCTTCCAGGACAGCATAGCAACAGGAGGAGCCCATTCACCAAGTCATGCCTGTTCCGTCACTCAGTTTTTTTTATTCATTCACGGGCTGTGGGCATCGCTGGCTGATATATTTCCAAATCAGGATGGTGAGTGGCTTGGAGGAGAACTTCCAGGTGGTGGTGTTTCCATCTATCTGCTGCCCTCGTCCTTCTTGATGGCAGTGGTCGTGGGTTTGGAAGGTGCTGTCTGAGGAGCCTTGGTAAATTCCTGGATCATGGATGAGCTGTATCTTAACTCCATCTACCCACCTTGTTTTCATATCCCTTCATATCCTTCCACTACAAAATTTATCAATCTCTGTTTTAAAATTTTCAGTTGACTCCCCAGCAACAACAGCTTTTTAGGGGACACAGTTCCAGATTTCCATTACCCTTTGTGTGAAGGAGTGCTTCCTGACATCACCCTGAACATCCGAACTCTCATGTTAAGGCTAAGCCCCTTTTACTCCTCTCTCACTACCCGTTAACACCTGGATTAGATCACCTATTAATCTTTTACAATCAAAGCAAAATGCAACTTGTCCTTACACTTTGGTCTGGATGTCATTCTGGTGAATCTGCATTGGGCCCCCTTTCAAAGCCAATGGGGAGGTGGTGGCATTGTGGTGTTGTCACTGAGCTATTATTCCAAAGACCCAGCTCTAGGGACTGGGGTTCAAATCCCACCTTGAAAGATGGTGAAGTTTATACTCAATACAAATCTGGAATTAAAAGACTGGTGATGACTCTGGTTGTCATTATAAACCCATCTGGTTTACTAATGTCCTTTAGGGAAGGGAACCTGGTCTGGCCTACATGTGACTTCCAGACCTGCATCAATGTGGTTGACTCTTAACTGTCCTCTGACCAAGGGCAATAAATGGTTGGCCCACATCCCATGAATAAATTTTTAAAAATATAGTCTTGAGGTGTGGGACCCACTGCTAAATGAGAGGGGATCTAAGCAGAGCTTTATACAACTGTAGCATAACTTCTACTCATTAGTATTCCTAAACACAGCACCTTTACCAAACCTTCAGGCCGAGCAAATTGAAGGCATTGAGTTAAAAAGTATAGCACTGTAGAATTTAGCTGCCTGGTTGGGTTAACAGGGCTACTCTCTGGCGTGTTGCAACCAAAAGCTAAGTCCATCATTCCATTTCCTAGTGCTGATGTCTTTCAATCAACTCGTCTGGCAAAACAGAATCTGTGCTGATGCGCCCCAATATTCTGTTGCAGATTATGACGAGTGTCACACCATTCGAGATGTATGTGGCAATAACGCGAGCTGTCACAACACAATGGGAGGATTCTATTGCCTGTGCCACAAAGGATTTGCTCGAGTCTCCGGTGAGACTAATTTTACTGGTTATAGCGCTGGATGTAGAGGTAAGGAGGGTAGTCAGATCCTGTTAGTTTCATTCACTTCTCTGCATGGGCTCTGGGGCATCTGAGGAACCTTCTGCTCCGTCACGCAAGGACTTATTTTTTTCACTAACACTCACTGTTGTTCTCTCAGCTGATCTGTATCTCAACTCCATCTATCCGTCCTTCTTCCATAACCCTCAGTAACCTTGCCCAGAAAATTATCAGTCTTAGTTCTGAAATTGTCAGCTGAGCATGAGCAACTATTTGGGGGAGAGATTTCCAGAATCCATTATCCTTTGTGTGAAGAAGTGCTTCCTGAACTCACCCTAGTTATGCGAATCACATAACTAGTGTTGTAGATAGGGCTTTAAACTAAATAGTTGTGGGGGGGAGGCTTCAGTTGCATTGAAATATAAAAAATCAAAGTTTAAGGAGAGGGTAAGAGTGCAGGTTAGTGACGAGGCTGATTGCTATCAAAAAGTGAAAGGAAGGGACAGAGTGTGTGAACGCCATATTGCACCAAAGAATCAATTAAGAATAGGGAAAATTGACAATAGGTCAAACTTAAAGGCATGTAGCATTCAGAATAAAACTAATGAGTTAACAACGCAAAGAGGGATAAATAGGTATGATTTGGTGGCGATTACTGAGGCGTGGTTACAGGGGGAACAGGTTTGGGAGTTGAATATCCAAGGATACTCTGTTTTGGAAGGATAGGCAGGAAAGAAAAGGAGGTGGTGTAGCGTTGTTAGTAAAGGAAGAGACATAGGCACTGGAGAGCAAGATGTAGAGTCAGTCTGGGTAGAAATAAGAAATTGCAAGGGAAAGAAGTCCTTGGTGGGAGTAACCTATAGGTCCCCAAACAATAGTTTAGCAGTAGGACACAGTATAAACCAGGAAATACTGGGAACATGTAAGAAAGGCACGGCAATAATCTTGGGTGATTTTAATATGCATATAGACTAGACTAATCAAATTGGCAAGGGTAGCCTTGAGGGAGAGTTCATAGAGTGTATTAGAAATTGTTTCTTGGAGCAATATGTTGTGGAACCAACCAGGGAGCAAGCTATTCTGGATTTGGTTTTGTATAATGAGATGGGATTAATTAATGATCTCATAGTAAAGGATCCTCTAGGGAAGAATGATCATAGCATGATAGAATTTCAAGTTCAGTTTCAGAGCAAGAAACCTGAGTCCCACACTAGTGTCCTGGAGTTAAACAAAGGTAACTACATAGGCATGAGGGCAGATTTGGCCCTGGCGGACTGGGCAGGAAGACTACAAGGTAGGACAGTTGATGAACAGTGGCAGAAATTTAAGGAGATATTTAATTCCTCCCATGTAAAATATATCCCAATGAGCAAGAAAGATGGTTAGAGGGGGGAAAAGTATACTTGGCTAAGCAAGGAAGTTAAAAATAACTTAAAGGCAAAAACTAAGGCATACCAAATTGCAAAGGTCAGTGGCAGGCTGGAAGATTGGGAAACTTTTAAAGATCAACAAAGGGTTACTAAAAAAAAATAAAAAGAACAAAGATAAATTATGAAAGAAAACTAGCACAAAATGTAAAAATTGATAGAAAAATCTTCTACAAGTATATAAAAGGAAAGAGAGTTGCTAAAGTGAATGTTGGGCCTTTGGAGGATGAGACTGGGGAGTTAATAGTGGGGAACACAGAAATGGCAGAGATGCTTAATCAATATTTTGCCTCAGTTTTCACAGTGGAGGACACTAGTACCACCCAATAGTAACAGGTAGTGCAGAGGATATTGAGAAGGAGGAACTTAGAACAATCACCATCACTAGAGAAAAAGTACTGAACAAACTATTGGGATTAAAGGGTGACAAATCCCCAGGACCTGATGGCCTACATCCCCAGGGTCTTATAGGAAGTGGCAGTGGAGATAGTGGGTGCATTGGCTATAATATTCCAAAATTCCCTGGATTCTAGAAAGGTTCCAATGGATTGGAAAAATGCTAATATAACAGCCTTATTCAAAAAGAGGGGGAGGCAGAAAGTAGGAAACAGTTAGTTTAACGCCTGTCATTGGGAAATTGTAGGAATCCATTATTAAGGAAGTAGTAATGGGGCATTTGGAAAGTCAAAATACAATCCATCAGAGTCAGCATGGTTTTATGAAGAGTAAATCATGTTTGACTAATTTGCTAGTGTTCTTTGAAGATGCAATAAGAAAAGTGGATAATGGGGATCCTGTAGATGTAGTATATCTGAATTTCCAGAAGGACTTTGATATGGTGCAGCACAAAGGATTATACACAAGATAAGATCACATAGAGTTAGGGGTAAGATATTAGCTTGGAAAGAGGATTGGCTAACCAACAGAAAGCAGAGTGTCGGGATAAATGGGTCTTTTTCTGGATGGCAAGCTGTAACTAATGGGTTCGGCCACAGGGTTCGGTCCTTGGGCCCCAACTATTTACAATCTATATGAATGATTTGGATTCAGGGATAGAAGGTAGTTTAGCTAAATTTGCAGATGACACCAAAATAGGTGGGAAAGTAAGTTGCAATGAAGAAATAAGAAATTTACAAGTGGATATGGACAGGTTAGGTGAATGGGTCAAAATTTGCCTGATGGAGTTTAACATGGATAAGTGTGAGGTTATCCATTTTGGTCGGAAGAATAAAAAGGCAACTTATTATTTAAATGGAGAGAAACTTCAGAATGCTTCAGTGCAGAGGGATCTGGGTGTCCTCGTGCATGAATCGTTGAAAGCTAGTATGCAGGTACAGCAGGTAATAAGGAAGGCAAATGGAATTTTAGCATTTATTGCTAAAGGTATAGAGTATAAAAATAGGGAAGTGTTGTTGCAACTGTACAAGGCATTGGTGAGACCGCACCTGGAGTACTGTGCACAGTTTTGGTCCCTCTACTTGAGGAAGGATGTAGTTGCACTGGAGGTGGTTCAGAGGAGGTTCACTAGATTCATTCCAGAGATGCAGGGCTTGTCTTATGAGGACAGATTGAGCAGTTTAGACTCGCTAGAGTTTAGAAAGATGAGAGGAGATCTAATAGAGGTATATAAGATGCTAAAGGGGATAGACAAAGTAGACGTGGAGCGGATGTTTCCCCTTGTGGGCATTCCAAAATGAGAGGCCATAGTTTTAGGCCAAGGGGTGGTAGATTTAAATCAGAGATGAGGAGGAATTACTTTTCTCAAAGGGTCGTGAATCTGTGGAATTCACTACCTCAGAGTGCAATGGATGCCGGGATGCTGAATAAATTTAAGGAGGAGATAGACAGATTTTTAATTAGTAATGGGTTGAAAGGTTATGGGGAGAGGGCAGGAAATTGGAGTTGAGGCTGAAATGAGATCAGCCATGATTGTAATAAATGGCGGGGCAGGCTCAAGGGGCTGAATTGCCTACTCCTGCTGCTGGTTCTAATGTTCTTATGTTATGTTTTTATGAATGAAGAGCCCAGCTCTAATTTTAAGATTCTGACCCTTTGTTCTGGACTTGTCCCACCAGAGGACAACTGGTTTACTAATGTCCTTTAGGGAAGGAAACCTGGTCTGGCCTATATGTGACTTCCAGACCTGCAGCAATGTGGTTGACTCTTAACTGTCCTCTGGCCAAGGGCAATGAATGGTTAGCCCACATCCCATGAATAAATTTTTAAAAATATAGTCTTGAGGTGTGGGACTCACTGCTAAATGAGATGGGGATCTAAGCAGAGCTTTATACAACTGTAGCAAAACTTCTACTTATTAGTATTCCTAAACACAGCACCTTTATCAAATCTTCAGTCCGAGCAAATTGAAGTCATTGAGTAAAAAGTATAGCACTGTAGAATTTAGCTGCCTGGATGGGTTAACAGAGCTGCTCTCTAGCGTGTTGCAACCAAAAGCTAAGTCCACCATTCCATTTCCCAGTGCTGATGTCTTTCAATCAACTCGTCTGGCAAAACAGAATCTGTGCTGATGCGCCCCAATATTCTGTTGCAGATATTGACGAGTGTCACACCATTCGAGATGTATGTGGCAATAACGCGAGCTGTCACAACACAATGGGAGGATTCTATTGCCTGTGCCACAAAGGATTTGCTCGAGTCTCCGGTGAGACTAATTTTACTGGTTATGGCGCTGGATGTAGAGGTAAGGAGGGTAGTCAGATCTTGTTAGTTTCCTTCACTTCTCTGCATGGGCTCTGGGGCACCTGAGGAACCTTCTGCTCCCTCACGCAAGGACTTATTTTTTTCACTAACACTCACTGTTGTTCTCTCAGCTGATCTGTATCTCAACTCCATCTATCCGTCCTTCTTCCATAACCCTCAGTAACCTTGCCCAGAAAATTATCAGTCTTAGTTCTGAAATTGTCAGTTGAGCATGAGCAGCAATTTGAGGGAGAGATTTCCAGAATCCACTATCCTTTGTGTGAAGAAGCGCTTCCTGAACTCACCCTGAATGAAGAGCCTAGCTCTAATTTTAAGATTCTGACCCTTTGTTTTGGACTTGTCTCACCAGAAGAAATAGTTTGCTTATACTATAATCATCTTAAACTCAGTTAGATTGTCACTTCATCTTCTATACTCAATGAATACAAGGCTAGTCTTGGAAATCCATCCTCATAATTTAAGCATTTTACCATCCTGATGGTGGGGATTTTGTGGTGCAGTGAGTAGTGCCCCTGCCTCTGGGCCAGACGTTCTGGGTTTGAGACCTCCTTCAGGACTTGTTGGCCATGCAAGGTGTGTTCATAATGTGGCCAAACAGGTTGATTATCAACCTGGAAATCCTTCCAATTAGCCTATGGCAGCTGGTAAGAGTGGGAAAGTCTCCTGGTCAGCCATGTTTGATGCAGAATGACACCCCTCAAGTCATCTTGCCATAGCCTCTGGCTTCAGGCAGACAAAGGGATGAAAATTGAGAGGGCTTATTCTGTTGAATCTGAGATACATCCCTCCAAGGCCAGGATCCTTCCAGAACTCAGAAACAGAGGTCAATGACCTGAAACATGAACTCTATGTCTGTCTCTCTCTAAAGAAAGCAGTCCGACCTGCTGAGCGTCTCTAATGTTTTCTGTTCATGTCATTGATCTTCTGTCTGATTCGAACCACTGATATAGTTGCTGAGCACAATTTACAGATTGCCTACTTAAACTTCAAATTTTGAATGCCATCTAAGTTCATCCTGTAACGTTTGGCATTGTCAAAGGCAAAGCTCGTTCCATCACTGACCTATAAAACAGCATCACATCTTGTTATGTTCCTTCTGTAGGGTCGCTTTGCTCATGAACACGGTTGCACACCTAGCTACCGGTGGGTGAGTTGATAAACAATATATTGCAGACGCAGGGACCAATATAAGATGAAGCACATGCTGTTCATTTACACAAGTAACAGAGCACTAACACAATATGTCCTTCCCCAACCAGACCCTATTCTAAACTACTAATTAACATTGTAGCCCGCGCTACACAGCCATTGGGTAATACAGTCATGTGGTCAGTCTGCTCACATTCTCTCAAAAGTGTATTGCACTTCAGATTACCACATCCCTCCCCCTTTACTCGAAAATACAAATTACAATCTTTACAATATATCAACTATTTACGTAAATAAACTACTTCCAAATTCAGTCTCTCTGGAAGCTTCTTCAAACGTGTCAAACGCCGTAGTTCTACGACTTTGGATGGTTTATCCGAGGCCTCCCTTTCAGGAGTTATCTGTCCACTAGGCTCTCTAGTAGGAACCTGTAAGTTTGTCTCTTCTACTCTCTCAAGCTCAACAGATCCTACAGGTACTTCCAAACCAAGGGGAGTTCCTTCCACGTGTGGTGCAAACTCAATCAGGAATGCTTTCACCCTCTTTCAGGCCCAAGAGCATGCACTCCTGCTGCCCCTCCCCTCCAAGTTCGACAAGATGAAGGCCAACCGTCTGGAAGGTTCTCAAAATCAGAATGTTGGGCAAGGCTAAATTCAACATGGTATGATCAGTTTCCAGTTGTGTCAGTAATTCCGCTTTTTCTTCCTTACATGTCTTCATTTAATGGGTTTTCTCCTTGGCAGCGCTGACTTTAATCTTGGCCTTCTTTTCAATTTCCCTATTGGCCAGACTAGGCTCAGGTATGAGCTCAACTTGAGTGAACTCAGTGATTGGGTTTTCCAGCATTTCCTCATCTGTCGGCTCCTTTGAAAACTCAGGGGTCTCTATTTTCAAAACTTCTTGGCTTCCACGTAGATAATTCTTCAGCTCTTCCATTTCTTTTTTATATTTGTTAGTTGTTCCCTGGGGAACTAAGCATTGTTGTGTTTCCTCAGCTAATTTATTCTTCATCTCAGCCAGAGATATGCTGAAATCCTTCTGTTCTCTCTCATACCATTTTAGTGGTACAAAATGATATCTGAGGGAATCTTGCAACATGCAAAACTCCTTCAGCAGGTTTTCTCTTTCTTTTTGGAGGTTACTGACTTCAGCTCGAACTCTGTCCTGAAGCATCAGCTCTACGAGTTCCTTTTGTTGAGTCTCTACATACTTCTTTTTCCAAACAGTAACATTTCCTGTTTCTGATTGAGATCTCAATAGTCTCTCAAGATTAATCTCTCTTAACCAGTTCCTTCTGAGGAGAGTCGGTCCTTTGCCTGCTATCACCATTAGGGGTAGATTAACAGACTGATTTCCATACTGTAATGGAACCATGCATATCCCTCTTACATGTATGTTTTCACCAGTATATGTCTTTAATTTAGCATTTGAATTTTCCAGATTTAGTGAGTGGTCTCCTCCATTCAGATATTTGAACGTATGTTCTCCTATAACTGTCGTGGATGCCCCTCTATTCAGCTGGGTTTTCCACTGACTTTCACAGTCACATAGATTGGTTCTATTTTACCCGTTTTTAAGTTGTGTAGTGAGTAAATATCAGACTCTGTTTCTTCTGGTTTCTCTGTTATGTGGATTTCACAATCTCTACCTTTTGGTTTAAAGTTTTGTCTCAATCTGTCTTTACAATATCGCATAATGTGCCCAGTACAATGGTAGTAGAAACACTCGATTCTTTTAAATTGTCATTCCCCACCAGGTTTTATGGTTCCATTTCTGCCGTTATTATTGTGGGTTTTCTTAGTTAAACCATTGCTTTTTGCTGGTCTGTTAATGGCGGCTGTTTCCCATCTTTCCACGGAGCCCAGCGCTTCTGCACCATTTCTAACCAGTGCCTCCCTCCCGATGTGAAGGACGGTGCCATTTTGTGCTCCCTTGATTGCTTCTGAATCCCTGACTGTGTCTCCATTGCGAGCACCAACTCCAGTGCCTTGCTGAAGTCTAAATTTGTTTCTGACAACAATCTTTTTTGAATGGCGTCTTCATTAATCCCACACCCTAATCAGTCTCTTAACATGTCATCAACCAACGCCCCAAACTCACAGTGTCTGTCAGTTGTTCTAAGGCTGCTACATAGAAAGCGGCTGTCTCTCCAGAGGCACGACTCCTTGGATTAAATTTAAAATGGTCCATTGTTACCGAGGATTTTGGCTGAAAGTGGCTTTTCACGAGATTCACCAACTCATCAAAGCTCTTGGAATCTGGGGCGTTGGGTGCCATTAGACTATGAATTAGTCCGTATGTTTTATTGCCACATGTCGATAAGAGCATCGCTCACCTAATCTCCTCCCCCGATGTATCGTTGGCCAAAAAAAAAACACAAGGCACTCAATATAGTGTGAGCAGTCATCAGTGGTCTGATCAAATGCTTCGATACGGCCAAACTGTGGCATACTGGAGGGAGATAACCTCGAAAACTATGGTGAGGGCTGTACTTACAATCGGCCTGCAGGCACAGCTGATTCACTTCAGTGGAATTTTCACAGCTTCCCTTGGTGTCGTCGACTGGTCGTCTTTTGCCTCGTCACCAGTAGTTATGTTCCTTCTGTCGGGTCGCTTTGCTCGCGAACATAGTTGCACACCTATCTACCGGCAGGAGAGTTGGCAAATAATATACAGCAGATGCAAAGACCAATATAAGATGTAGCACATGCTGTTTATTTACACAAGTAACAGAACACTAACACAATGTGTGCTTCTCCAAACAGACCCAATTCTAAACTACCGATTAACATTGTAGCCCGCGCTAAACAGCAATTGAGTAATACAGTCACATGGTCAATCTGCTCACATTCTCTTAAAAGTGCATTGCACCTAAGATTACCGCACATCTGAAAGAAATTTCACCAACGTATTTAGGGAGAAGGTGAATAAGTACGTGAGGGAGAAAAGAATAGAAGGATACGTTGATGCAGTCAGATGAAATAGGTTGGGGGGAAAGCTTGTGTGAAGCCTAAACATTGGCATGGACCAGTTGGGCCAATTGGCATGTTTCTGTGCTGTACATTCTATGTAAGTAAAAGGGACTATCAAACGGATGAACAAAGGGTGAACAATTTGACATCACTTATTTTACACCTTTGATAACTGTTCAAAATAATCTCAGAAAGTTTTTAAAGCTTGGTAATCTTTCATGTGCGTTATCATTCAATTCAAACTTGATTGAGATATCCTGCATGTGTTGGTGCTGTAAAAGCCTAATCAGTTCTATGCACCAAGTAGACTTGGCACCAATGACAGAATGGCCAGAGAAGGGTTAAGCACTCTGAAACCTGCCCATGAATGCTGCAGAATCCAGCCATGTGTAGCGATGGTGTTTCTTTCTGTTATTACAGATATTGATGAGTGCCTCCAAGACCTCTGCAGTCCTAATGCTGTTTGCCACAACTTGAATGGAAGCTTCAATTGTATTTCAGAAGTCCAAACATCAACCTAGAGTAAGAAAACGCAATGATTCAGTATTCACAGAATCACAGAATCACACAGTGCAGAAGAGGTCCTTCGGCCCATCGAGTCTGCACCGACATGTGAGAAACACCTAACGTACCTACCTAATCCCATTTACCAGCACTTGGCCCATAGCCTTGAATGTTATGATGTGCCAAGTGCTCATCCAGATACTTTTTAAAGGATGTGAGGTAACGCGCCTCCACCACTCTCCCAGGCAGCGCATTCCAGACCATCACCATCCTTTGGATAAAAAAGTTTTTCCTCACATCCCCCCCAAACCTCCTGCCCCTCACCTTGAGCTTATGTCCCCTTGTGACTGACCCTTCAACTGGGGAACAGCTGCTCCCTATCCATCTTGTCCATGCCCCTCATAATCTTGTACACCTCGATCAGGTCGCCCCTCAGTCTTCTCTGCTCCAACGAAAACAATCCAAGTCTATCCAACCTCTCTTCATAACTCAAATGTTTCATCCCAGGCAACATCCTGGTGAATCTCCTCTGCAACCCCTCCAGTGCAATCACATCCTTCCTATAATGTGGCGACCAGAACTGCACACAGTACTCCAGCTGTGGCCTCACCAAGGTTCTATACAACTCCAACATGACCTCCCTACTTTTGTAATCTATGATGGATGACAAAAGATTAATTGATGGAAAATGAAACTAAGAATAATATCAATATGCCTGAGGTTGGAGTGGGAGAATTTTCACGGGGCAATAATTGGTCGTCCATTTTCATTTTCTTGACAAGGTGGAAAGGATGTTTCTTCTTGTGGGAGAATCCAGAACTAGGGGTCACTGTCTAAAAATAAGGGGTCAGCCATTTAGGACAGAGATGAGGAGAAATCTTTTCTCTCAGAGGGTCGTGAGTCTTTGGAACTCTCTTCCACAAAAGGTGGTGGAAGCAGAGTCTTTGAATATTTTTAAAGCAGAGGTAGATAGATTCTTGACAAGCAAGGGGCTGAAGGGTTATTGGGGGTAGGCGGGATGTGGAGTTGAGGTCACAATCAGATCAGCCATGATCTTATTGAAAGGCGGAGCAGTTTCGAGAGGCTGAGTGGCCTTCTCCCGCTTCTAACTCAGATGCATGTTCGTATAGATCAGACCACCTTCTCAATCTATCCTCAACTCCTTTGCCCTCCAAAAAAACCACCCAATTGTCTTCCACGTCCCCTTCAGTCTTGATTCTTGGTAACTTATTCCACAACTCGCCAAGATGAAAAAGTTCTGATTTCAGCACCTGGCCTGGAAGTTTGTCTAAGCAGCATTCATTTTTCAGGTGCCAAATGGCCTACTCAGCCCCCAAAATGAGGGGCCGGGAGCACTTGCTCATTTTGAGCCAGGAGTGTGCCACCTTCCATACTGATGAGGTCAAAATTCGGCGTGTGGTGCACGCACCTGAAACAGGCAGCGGGCCCTTTGCGTATATAAATAGGAGGCCAAATGCCTGTTTGGGGCCCCAGCTGGAGGTTTGGCCTGCCCTGAAGCAACTAGAGTTGGCTGCATTCAGGAAAACCAGGCCTACATTCGGCCTTAAGGCTGCCCTTAAAGGGATCACCGCAGGTTGGAGTCAACATGGTCAGCGTTAAAATGTATTTGCCAGAATGTGAGGCCAGGAGGAAGAGGAGGGCTTGTCCTGAATCCCCCTATCAGGAAACTCTCGCTCACTGGTCCCGCCAATCCACCTCTGATCACCAGTGCTACCAGTGCCTACCACCCGCCTCCCACCCACCCATCATAGTACCTACATTCCTTCGTTCCCAAAGATGGACACACCCAAATTTCTCAGCTCTTTATCCTAACTGGCTCGTTTTTAGCTCCTCTCGCCTGGTGTGGATACCTAGCTGTGCCAAAAGCATCACCGTAATTTAGGAGCCATGAGTTCAGGCAGAGAGGGAGGGTCCTCAATGGCCCCGCCAGTTTAGTCAGTGAGGAAACGGGCTGTGCAAACCAGCAGGAAACTCCCAGGCCTCAGGTGATGTGGGTGAGGGGGGGTGGGGTGGGGTGGGGTGGGTGGGGTGGGGGTATTCAGCGGCAAGTTTCTCAGCTGGTGGGGGGATCAAGGAACGGCAAGTCATAAAATTTCAGCCTCTGTGTTCCGCCGTTGTAAAATCGCGCGAGGTGACGCCGGGGTGAGCGTCCCCTACTCGCGCGATGTTTTACTCGGCAGGCGTGCGTGGCACTCGGCAGAGCGCAGCCGACAATTACGAGGGCAATCCAGCCCACTAGCGGCGCAATTGCCAGCAATCTCTCGTGGCCCGTCCGAACACAAGGTTGGCAGACGGGCCAAGCGGCCTTGACATTTTTGACGAAATCTCCATTCCGAAATAAAATGAGAGGAAATACCTGGGGCCAGCATTTTTATGAGGTCTGCTTTTCAGGTGCTCGACTGTGCTGCGTGGACATTCCTTGCAGCTGTTGTGTGCTTTATTTTATTATTTGGAAAAAGGAAAAAGTCAGGCCTAGTGCCACGAAGCCCACCTCATAATTAATATTCCGACTTTAACCTCTCCCAGTTCACACAAACCTCTCTGTAATGTTGTCCGAAGCATTCTGCTGGAGGGGGGGGGGCACAGGTGACTAATTTGCTATTGTCCCCATCGCAGATTCGTTTTTGACATGTCTCGCTACCTACCTGAGGGACGAGTCCACCGTTGACAAATGTTACTCCCGAAATCGAAAGGGATCACAGCAGGTACTGTAATGTTTATTTATGCAAGTCGGCCGCAAGGGGCTGTGGCTTTGACTTTACTCCACGAGCCAGCAGTCCATAAGACGCTTAACACACTTGTGTGAAAATCTTCTCCCCACCACTCTGACGGAGATCTTCTCCAGAATGATCTGTTTTTAATGAGATCCTTTTCTTGTTCACAAAGCCCACTGCCGATCACTTTTGTTCTCTCTTCGAGCCAACTCTCACACTTGCAGAAAGGATATGTGAATCTGAGAGGACTGGACGGGCAGGAGAAAGCCCGACTACACTTGAAGTAAGTTTCCGAATTGCTTTATTATTTGGAGGTCCGCGGCTCCCTGGGGCAGCTGCCTGGCCTCCAGGGAGCTCAGTGGGTTAGGGTTAGGGTTAGTGTTAGGGCCCCACAGTGATTTCGTCGCCCACCTTCCTCCTCCATCCCCACCCCGGTGGTGCTGAGCTCCTTTGGCGCGCGTTTCAGGCTGGCTGCCCGTTAATTGGCGTGAAATTGCGGCCAGTGGGGGGGGTACCAGTCCCGTTTGGGGGGGGTCCCATTTCTCGACCCCTCCTGGGCGGGTGCGATGGGAAAAAGTCAGGCCTAGTGCCACGAAGCCCACCTCATAGTTAATATTCCGACGTCAACTCATCCCAGTTCACACAAACGTTTATGTAATGTTGTTCTCAGCATTCACCAAAATCATACCAACTTCACATTGTGTCTTGCATTTGGTGTTGTATGGGGTGGTGGGGAGGGGAGCAGGGGAGGGAGTGGGGTGTGGGGAATGGGAGCTGCGAAGGGAGACAGGAAGAAGCACTTTTCCAGGCTACAACAACAACTTGCATTTATCTAGGGCCTGTAATGTGGTGAATCATCCCATGGCGCCACACAGGAGCACCGAACAATAGAAGATATTAGGGCCAGGAAAGTGGTCAAAGGGGCAGGTTTTAAGGAGTACCTTAAAAAATGGAAAGAAAAGTAAGAGAGACGGAGAGTTTGAAGGAGAGAATTCCAGAGCTTAAGCCTGAAGCAGCTGAAGGCATGGCAACCAATGGTGAAGCGTTGAAAATCAAGTATGATCACGAGTCAAGAAATAAATGAGGGCAGATCTCTCTGGAGGTTGGAGGAGATTACAGAGTTAGAGAGGGCAAGGCCATGGAGAGATTTGAACACCAGCGTGAAAATTTTAAAATCGGGACACTGCTCAGCCGGGAGTTAGGGCAAACCCTGGGCGATGGGTGAAGTGATGGGTGATGGCTCAAGTCTCTGGAGAGCGGGAGACGGGAGTCGGCTAGGACTGCGATGGGATAACCGAGTCTCACAGTAGCAAGGGTGCGGAAGAGGATTTCAACCGCAGGTGAGCTGAAGCAAGGGTAGAGTTGGGCTATGTTGTGAAAATCGCAATACATGGTGCAAAAGTCCAGTTAATGTCGCAGCAGTTTTTGAGTAGTTGGATAAGTCACAGGCAGATCAACTGATAATGAAATGCTAGAATAGTGCAAGTGAGTATTTCTTGCTGTACAGACTGTCTCAGTAGTGGCCCAAGGATAGTGAACCACTGATTGACGGACGGCATTAGTAAAGTGGAGAAGTTAGTTTGTCTCTGAGCAGTGTTGGTTTTTCCATATCAATATCTAAGTCAGATA
Source organism: Carcharodon carcharias (assembly GCF_017639515.1). NCBI lineage: Eukaryota > Metazoa > Chordata > Chondrichthyes > Lamniformes > Lamnidae > Carcharodon > Carcharodon carcharias. The sequence continues at coordinate 19,626,617 of NC_054496.1, read as the reverse complement.
TCTCAACCAAAGCTTCCATTTTATCTACAGCTTGAATATCTAGGCTGCCTGCAAATTTCTTCTGCTGCCCATGTTTGATTCAGTACTCCAGGGTCAGATTAGGAGCTCCGCAGTCACGTGATGGGGATGGAGAAGGTGGTGGGATTTACCATGACCGGTTCTGAGGCAGTTCGTAGAAATTCACAGCATGGAAAGAGGCCAGTCAGCCTATCCTGTCTGCACTAGCCCACAAGTAGCCATCCAGCCCAGTTCCACGTCCCAGCTCTTGGTCCATAACCTTGTAGATAACAGCACTTTAGGTGCACATCCAGGTACTTTTTAAATATGATGAGGGTTTCTGCCCTTTCAAGCAGTGAATCCCAGATCTCCACCACCCTCTGGGTGCAAAGAATTCCCAATGTATCCCCTCTAAACCTCCTACCTCTTACCTTAAATCTACTCCCCCTGGTTATGGATCCCTTAACCAAGGTAAAATTGGGCCTTCCTTCGACTCTATCTAGATCCCTCATAATTTTATAAGCTTCAGTTAGAATTCCCCTCAACCTCCTCTGTTCCAAAGAAAGCTACCCTAGCCTCTCCGAGGAAGGTTTGATCTTTTAGGTTGCACTGTGGGTGCCTTGATACAGAGTCCATTCGATATGCTTCAGTTCTTCCAAGCATTGTGCCATCAGTCACCAATGCTGAGGGGCTGCCGCTGAAGAGTCTCAGCGATGGTCCAAAATGGCCATGTAGAATTGATGGGTGGCAGAATAGTCAAGTTGGCTTGGATTGGCATATCTTTGCTGGTGGCGTGGTTGTAATCTCCAGGGTCCACATATTTGTATGCCAAGAATCAAACATTGCATTGTAAAAGGAGAAGCTGCAAAAGAATTACCAGGGCAATATCAAAACTAAGATGCTATATACACTCACCAGGAAAGGTTGAACAGGTTGGACCTATCTTCTCTAGAAAAGAGAAGACTGAGGTGTGACCTAATGGAGGTCTTTTACATTAATAAGCGGCTTTGATAGGGTAGATCTAGAGAAGATGTGGCGGATTCCAAAACTAGAGGACATAAATATAATATAGTCATTAAATTCAGTAACAAATTCAGGAGAAAATTCTTTACCCAAAGAGTGCTTAGAATGTAGAACTCGCTAGCAAAGGGAATGGTCGAGGTGAATAGTAGAGTTTATTCATTCTTTGGCCGTGAGCATCACTGGTTGGGCCAGCACTGGTTGTCCATATAAATTGCCCTTGAGAAGATGGTGATGAGCTGCCTCCTTGAACCACTGCAGTCCATGTGGTGTGGGTACACCCACATTGCTGTTAGGAAGGGAGTTCCAGGATTTTGGACAGTGAATGTGTGGCGATATGGCATGTGACTTGGAGGGGAACTTGCGGTTGGTGGCGTTCCCACCACCCTTGTCCTGGGTGATAGAGTTTGCTGGTTTGGAAGGTGCTGTCAAAAGAGCCTTGGTGAGATGCATTTAAGGGGAAGCTAGATAACACGTGAGGGAGAAAGGACTAAAAGGTTATGTTGACAGGGTGAGATAAAGGGGATGAGAAGAGGTTCATGTGACAGATTAACACCAGAATGGACCAGTTGTACCTGTAATGTATAATTATAAATAACTCTCTAAAGGACAATGATATACTGGGGAAGGTTCAAGAGGAGCAGCAAGAATAATTCCAGATGCATCGGTTTTGAGGAGACACTGACGGAACTGAATGTTTTCACTGTGGGACATAAAAGGTCGAGGGGATGATATAATCCTGGGCTTCAAAATACTGTGAGGTGCTGGTATACAGATGGCAAATATTTAACTTGAACTGTAAGCACAGAACTAGAGGATACAGATTCAAAACGAACAAATCTCAGGGGAAACTTGGATGGCTTAGACAACAGGACAGTGAAAGTTTACACGAAGGTTTTTCATGAAGGGAGCAGGGAGGAAATCCAGCTGTAAAAACAATAATTAAATCTCATCCACAGAATGTGATGAACCTTGGAAACAAATTCGTGAATGACAGTTTAAAGATGGAGCAGGTGGACAATGAAAAGCGATTACAATCAACCTCGCTCTTCTTGGATGCCATGGAAAGTTTCGCGTTAGATGCTGCATTGGCCTCACCTAGTCACAAAATACAGAACTTAATAACCCCACACTTAGGTATGGTCGAAACACAGCAAATCTTTTCACAGCTGCTTTTCATATAGAAAAGGTGCTCACGTGGCCCTATTACTAACACATTCCTGCTTTCAGATTTTTCAGAATCCAGATCAAAAATTACTTTACGTAGCAACACCCTCTCAGGGGGACATAAAGGATCCTGTAGCACTCAGCTCAGGAAGCAAGGGATATGGGGAGCAGTTGGGAAAGCGGGGTTGAGGCAGTAGATCAGCCACGATTGTACTGAATGGCAGAGAAGCCTCGATGGGCCATATGGCCCACTCTTGCTTCTCTTACGTGCTAATTTGAAGAAGAGCAGATGAGTTCCTCATGGCACCCCAGCCAGTATAAAAACATGAGAAATAGGAGTTGGAATAGACCATTTGGCCCTTTGAGCCTGCTCCGCCATTCAACAAAATCATGGCTGATCTACCTGAACTCCACTTTCCCACTCTATCCCATATACCTTGATTCCCTTACTATCCAAAATCTATTGATCTTTGTCTTGAATATTCTCAATGACTGAACATCCAATGCCCTCCAGGGTAGAGAATTCCAAAGATTCACTTCACCTCATCTCAGTCCTAAATGGTTGACTTCCTATTTGAGATTGCAAGCCCCTGTTCTAGATTCACCAGCCAGCAGAAACAACCTCTTAGTGTCTCAAGCTCCTTAAGAGCTCTGTATGCTTCAATAAGATCACTTTTCATTCTTCTAAGCTCCAGGGAATATAGGCCTAGTCTACTCAAATGGGATCTGGGCGTCGCTGGCAAGGCCAGCATTTGTTGCTCATCCCTAAATGCCCTTGAACTGAGTGGTTTCTTTGGCCATTCCAGAGGGCAGTTAAAAGTCAACCACATTGACGAGAGTCTGGAGTCACATGTAGGCCAGACCAGGTAAGGGCGGCAGATTTCCTTCCCTAAAGGGCATCAGTGAACCAGAAGGGTCTTTGTGACAATTGATGATAGTTTCATGGTCACCAATACTGAGACTGTTTTTATTTATTAGCCGAATTCAAATTCCACCAGCTGCCTAGTGCAGTGACATTACCACTACACCACCATCTCCCCATTCCCCACACTGTGATGTTGTGCGCAGGGAGTCATGTTCGTGTTTAGTTACCATTTCGTAAGTGTGCAGAACAGATGAATCTATGAGTATCTAAAGCATAGAGGTAAGCTGCTGGCACGCCCAGACCTTGTGATGGTAACCTTGTCTGGATGTTCCCTCAATTGCTTACAGGTTGATCTGTGGGATTGTCATGTTGCTCCTGATTGCATCTGGCATCTCGTCCTAGATGCAATAGTGCCATATGATGATTGAGGAGCTGGGGTGGTGGAGGAGGTTGGAATGGATTGTATAGGACCCGGTGCTGAAACAGGAATCGTGCATCTTGTATATTGAAATAAGAGGCCATATGCCTGTTTTTGAGATCTTCTTCGCTCCTTCACTGTAATATTGGCAGCTGACACCATGAAGTCCGACAGGCGCTGGTTAAAGGGACCTTCACAGGCTGCAACCAACAAGCTGTATTTAAAATAATTATCAGAATGTCAAACCAAGGAGAGTACGAATGTACAGGATAACCTTTCTGTCATTACAAAACAGTCATGGCAGCCAATATACCATGGGCCGTGGGATGCACTAGTACTGAGATACGGCATCAGCAGGAACAGATAGAGGAAATTGCCACATTTACGGCTGACGTGATTGATGTGTTTTTCATTTAAATTGTAGATCTTGATGTTCGAGTCATTCAGGCGAGTGAGCTGAGGGACCTTGAAAATATTCCTGACAGAATAACGCTCCATGCACAGGAAAACTCAATGGATGCTTATTTAAAAACCATGACTCAGGGAAATGCAGGAGGTAAAGTTTCGGCTTATTACTTGGACTTTGGTTGTCTTTTCACCTGCTTTGCTGCACTTAAAGGTAGTGGAGCCTCATAGCTTGGCCGACATTAGTGAAAATTATGGGGGTCCTCTGCATTGAAAGGAAAAGGCTTGTATTTATAGAGCACCCTTCATGACCTAAGGATGTTCCAATGTTAATGAATTAATAGTAGGAATCAAACAGCATGTTCCTTCAGTTGTTCATAGTAGACAGATTACAGACCATACTCAACCAGTCCATGCTTTCAAAACCCAAAACAAAACATCCAGTGTAAGATATGATTTTGCCATTGGGCAGCACCTGCTAAACAATCCTGAGTTTGCTAATAGTTACACTGAAACTGATTTAAGATAGCCAGTTGACAGTGTAGAACTTGAGTATTGCTGAAAAAAGAGACATGCTGTCAAAGCTTTTCATCTTGCACTCAAGAATGTCAAATTTCAAAGGGAGCAACAACTTATACTTCATGAGAAAAGGCTACTGATTGGTTGGCAAGTTGGCTCTGATTGGTCAAGACGTTGTCATGGTGAATGCACCAGGGAGCTATTGTCCCCTATACTTCTGTTTATTAAAAAGAGGTGTAATGTCTGGATATATTCCTTCTTCCTGCAGAGAAGAGGTTCCTGCATATAAATACATGTAGCTTCTAGCAAGCCTGACTGATAATCTCAAATTAGGTTTTAGTGGAGTAACTTTGTACAGAGAGAAGCGTGGCTCTCTTAGCACTGCCAGAATGTAAATGGGCCTCCTGAAAAATCATTGAGAAAACATCTCTTCTTCTTTTCCCGACAGTCTTATAGGAAGTTGGTAATTTCCTGTACACATTTAGCTCTGGGACAAGGTTTCTGTACAGGATTCTGCAGCTTCAGAAGTGCTAAAAATTCTGCTGCAGCTTCTGTGCTGACCTCCAGCTCTGAAGTGAAGAAGACTTTCAGCTGGGACTGAAGCATGGTTGCCAATTAATTTTCACCCTGGGAAGGTACCAGTTCTTTAGCAGTGTGATCCTCTTTGGACTCTAACCTGCACTGAGGCAAGGCATTCTCTGTGGAAGACTCTTCACGAACTACAGGTGATAAAGTAAGCAATGCATTGATTGATTCAGTGGAATTAAGATCTGAATGCTGCTCAGCAACTAAAAGCAGCTGGTTCTTCTAACAGACAAACAGAGACTTCATAAGGCACATCCATCAATGGGAAAGAAGTATCATTCTCTAGGACCTCAAACTCCAAGAGGTCACTCAGCACTGCAACGAATTCATCCTCGTCACTCTATAGGAAGAGTCAATTCAGGTCTAGCAGCTCTTCATGAGGATGGTCACTGCCTGCTGTAGTGTCTTCTGGATGCACTATCTCTGGCCTTTCTTCCTGAAGACCTGAGAGATTCATTACTTCCATGTCTGCCCTGCATCTAGAGGATGGTGTCTCTGTGAAAGGAAGGAACTTACTGCTGAGCGTATAAACTTCCACAGCTTCTGAAGGCTGAATTTCCACTGCTTCTAAGTGAAAGGATGAAGATTGTTGAATGAAAGTTAGCAAGTCATTCTAAAGATGAGCACCATCTGGCTTTTCTAGGACCCCTAGAAGTATGCCAACATCGCCACTTAATAAGGATGCATGTTGATTGTGAAGAACATAGAGAGAATTAATGATCTGTCGCCCCTTGTAGCCAAGAGAAGTGATAATCTTGCCGTAGCTGGGCCGTCTTGGTGTCCATGCAGGGTATTCATGCTACAGCGCAAGCATCTCAAAATGGATACCAGTGTGGAGCTTCCCTCCCTTTCAGTTGGTTTGGCAGGCTTTCATATGGGTGGGGGTGCAGCCCATGAACCTACCAAATCTATTGAATCCTGTGAAGCCTTGGAGTCGCCGCCAACTATAGCCCAATTAAATGCTTGAAGCTCAGTCTGACTCACATACTGGACTTGCTTGATCCAAAGTAAGATCATCTTCGGCCTGCAGAAAGTCGTAGTGTTTTTCACCTTGGACACCCATGACTATGCAATCACGGATTAGCTTCAGTGCCCTATATCTGTAAGAACTAGCTAGGCAATATAGATCATTTAGGAATAATTCAATCGATTCCCCAGGTCTCACTGGTTAAAATATGCTTCTTCTATGACTAAATTTTACCTTGGGCTAAAATGATTGTTAAAGGCTTGAATAATGGAGTTAAAAGCTGTGGCACACCCCGCCTTAGGCGAACATCGTCTGCTACTGGACCTACTGCATAAAGAAAGGAACTAACCAGAAGCTTTGGCTTCTTTTCTGACGCTGCTCAGTAACCGAGAAAATGGCCCTTCCATAAATCCCACTGCTGGCCTCACCACTGGCCCTCGAGGCAGTCAAACAGGCGGGCCAAGGGCAGGGGGCTGTTCACCAGCGGCAGTCATCATTATCTCTCTCCAATGTGCCTCCTCCTTCTGCCAAAATTTCCTTGAGCTGCTTTCAAAGGTTTCTTCACTCAACGGTTCCTTCAATAACACCAACGTGTTTCTTTACATCGATGTCTCCATCACTGCCACCATGTTCTTCTTTCTTGGACTCTGGGCCTAGGACTTGGTTCATGGGCAGGGAGTAGGGGTACACTGGTATTTACTTAACACTTGTTTATCAGTACTACATCTTAACAGGTGACAGAGTAGGCATGTTACTCCTAGACATGATTCCAACCTCTCTCTCGAGAAAGAGAGAGACTAACACATGACTGACTGATGTCAGTGGTACATCATTATCATCAATTAGCATATCCTATCTGTTAACGCTTTACACTACATTCTGAAGGAGGAATTGAACCCACAACCTTCTAATTTATAAGGCAAGAGTTCTACCTACTGAGGCATGACTTACACACTTAAGTCAGTAGTAGGTGTTTGTGAGTCACTATTGCACCGTAAGCTAATAGGCACTGTATTTTCTGCCACATATCCAAACAGATTCTGTTGCTATTGCTTTCATCTCGTACAATGAACTGAATTCCCTTCAGAGTGCCGATTTCATTGAGAAGGAAAGGTCAAGGCCGTACAAACTAATCTCAGGAGTGGTTTCAGCCACAATCAGGAACCGCAAACATCACAAACTCAGCGAGAGAGTCAACATCACTCTGAAACATAAAAAGGTATGAGGGTCAGTTGTTCTTGGCTACGACCAGCGCTCAAAGTAAAAGGAATTAAATCTCGGAGTTGGGAACACCGCAATAATTTGCTCATGTTAAAGTGAGCTCCTCCAAAACTCTGCTGCCCGTATCCTAACTCGCATCAAGCCCTGTTCACCCACCATCCATGTGCTCGCTGGGCTACATTGTCTCCCAATCCAACGATGCCTCAAGTTTTCAAATTTTCATCCTTGTTTTCTAATCTGTCCATGTCTAATCTCACCCGCCCTCTCTACCTCTGTAATCTCCCCCAGTCCTCTGCCATCTCTGTGCTCCTCAATTCTGACTTCTTACCCGTCTCTCTTCCCTCAGCCAGTGGTGGCTGTGCTTTTATTTGTCCAGGTTCTAAACTCTGGAAATCCCTCCCTAAGCCTCTCCACCTCCCTCTCCTCCTTTCAGAGTCACCTTAAAACCTACCTCTTTGACTGAACTTGTGGTCATCTATCCTAATCTCTCCTTATCCAGCTAAGCATCAGATTTTGTCTGATAATGGTCTCGTGAAGCGCCTGGTGGCATTTTACTGTGATAAAAGGCACTGTATAAATGCAAGTAATTGTTGTTGTTGTTGCTGTCGTTAACTCCTGCCTTACACAGGACTCGAGAGTTGACGGACAACCAGTGTGCGTTTACTGGAACCATACGAAAGGCAAAGGCTACTGGTCCCCCGAGGGATGTGCCGTGATAAATTCAAACAAAACACACACGGCCTGTGGATGCCAGCACTTGTCCAGTTTCGCTATTCTCATGACAGCTGTGGAGGTAAAAGCGATTGAAGGAATAGCTCTCAAAAATCAATGGTGGTGGGGTGGTTGGGGAGGGTGACGAGGGGGTGATGGTTAACGTAGCTGCTGAGTGGGGACCTCCCCAGATTGGATGGAACTTCAGTTCTACACTCCATCCTTGCTATTATGCTATTGATTTCAACGGTGAGCGGAAAAGGGTGGGGAAAGGGGAGAGGGGGGTAAAATCCCAACATTGCAACATTCCTGATGCACAGGTAAAGCTGGAATTGCCGCCAATAATTCGGAAAGGAACCAATTTGTCACTTGGCAGTACAGAACCTGAATACTGCTACAAAGAGAGACATGTTGGCAAAGCTTTCGATCTCACACTCATCAGGACAAACACAAGAATGCCAAATTTCAAACAATCACGACAATTTATACTGCAGTGGAAAAGCATGATGAAAAGGTTCAGCAACATGTCTCTCTTTTCAGCAATAATTTGTTATTTCTTTTCAGATTCGTAGCTCCTCTGCTGTTGCCCGGGTGTCATTCCACAGTACATTACTCTGTAAGCCATTATGTGTTAGTAACCAAAGTGTCAACAGGGATATTCAATCACAGGGAGTCCAAGCTGGGCACAATTGTGATTCTACAAAATACAAGCTGGGCTTACCTACACATGCCCTTAGACGGAGATGGGAACCTGGGTTTATTGGGTTTATTTTTTGTGTCTAGCCCAAGGACACTGAGGCCATTTTGGGCACCCTTCCCACAGCATTGGTTAAGGCTAGCTCACTCACTTCAAAGCAGGAGTTAAACTCTAGTCTTTCCTGGTCAGCTTCTGAGTTACCACCACTACGTGCTGGTACCTGTACCAATGTATAATACCAAACCCCCATTTTGCAACTCATGGAGCATAGTTTCGTTCCATAGCTTCACTGTCTCTCACCTTTACTCATTTCCCTGTTCCTTCCTCCCAAGGAAGCACTCTTCACCTCCCCTTCCTGGATGGGTGCACTTGCACCTGACCATAGGTTAGGAAGTGACTTGTGTGGCATGTAAACACTCGCAACCTCTCCTAGCCAGAGGACCAGGACATCAGGAGCAGAGGAACACCATCACCTCCAAGCTCCCCTCCAAGTTCCCGATTTGGAAATACATCAGCCATCCCTTCATCGTCACTGGGTCACAAACCTGGAACTCCCACCTAACAGCACTGTGGGTGTACCTACACCACATGGACTGCAGCAGTTCAAGAAGGCGGCTCACCACCACCTTCTCAAGGGGAAATGGGCATGTGCAATAAATGGTGACCTTGCCAGCAGTACCCACATCCTGACATTGAATTTTTGAAAAGCTCAGTCAACATCCTGTTTCCGTAGATTCAAATGACCAGGTGACCTACAGCGGAAGGTGAGGGTGTGAGGATAGAGTTGAGGTTGGCAGCAATGGGCTTGTCATGATCACATGTCCTGCTATGCTGGGGGAAAGGAAGGGAGGTTGAGTTATTGTTTGGACCCATGTATGTAGCATGACCATTTGGATGAGGTGCAAGCAGCCATGGGTCTGTACTCCGACAAGGAGGGAAGAAAGAAAAGTCTTTGCTTTAATTGTACTTGTATAAAATGGTTGTCATTTGGATCCATGTATTAGCAGGAAGACCACAGGAATGAGAATCTCAACATCATAACGCAGGTTGGGATCAGCTTGTCGCTGGTATGCCTTGGACTCTGTATTATCACGTTCCAACTGTGCAACCAAGTTCCCAAGCCCAACAGCACCATCCATACCAACCTGTGCATCACTCTGTTCCTGGCTGAGCTGCTCTTCCTGGTGGGAATTAATAGCATCAAACACAAGGTGAGAGGATCTCAGGGTTAATCACCGTATCCCCACACCTACCCCTCCCAAGTCATTCTAAAAAAGTTTCATTCAGCTATAACTGGCTGTAGGATTAGTAAACTTCCTTTATAAAGACTGCCTAAGGGGGTCTTAGCCTAGATCAGTGAATACACCCTCCACTGGAACTGAGCTATCTTAAACAGAAAAGTTCACTCCAATCCGTTCACATTTCGTTCGAGTCGATTCAAAATGTAGTTCACCAGTTTGTTACCAGGCCATCTCATCTTCTGGGAACTTTTTGAAATTACATTTCCACTGTCAGCCTTGGCTCAGTGGGTCATCTCTTGCATCTGAGACAAAAGGTTGTGGGTTCAAGTTCCACTCCAGAGACCTGGAATTTTGTTCAGTGGGCTGGGAAATAGGAGTTAGGTCATGTTTCTGGGTCTTGAAACTCTAATTCGGGGGGAGGTAATCACTCTTTTAGATTTTCAGAGGCTCCCCCTAAATTGGCTCCCTAAGATTGGCAGCCATAGTCTCGAAGCTGGAGGACCAATAGGAGGCCTTCCACCTTGAGACAATGTAGCAGCCTGCAATGGATGGTAAGTAACCGAGAGAACGCTTCAGTATGTAGTGTCGTCTCACCAACCTTCCTAAAACTTTAAAACAAAACAGATACAGCAGCCAAGCCACCAATTAGGTGGGTGGGTGCTGGTGGTGGGGGGAATCCCACTACAGAGCAGCCTTTGGCTGTACCCACGCAGGCATATGGAGGGCTTGTCACTGGATGTCTGCCTCCAGGCAGTTTAACTGCCTCCATTTGGCGAAGAAATTGGAGGTCGACTAGAAAATTCCCGAACTCGCCTTGGCGCCAGTGTCAGAAAACGTTCAGTGGGGCCCGAAAACTCAGCCCAGAAATTTGAGCACTTAAAACTAGGCCGACGATGCTGAAGGAGGGAATGCTGCACTGTCGGAGATGCCATTTTTCAGATGAGGCAATAAGCAGAGGCCCCGCCTGCACTCTCAGGTGTATGTAAAAGATCCCCATGGCACTATTTTGAAGAAGAGCTGGGGAGTTCTTCCCAGAGTTCTGGACAATCATTAGTCAACATCACTAAATTAAGATTAGCTGGCAACTAGCACAGTACAGTTTGTGGGAGCTGACTGTGTGCAAATTGGCTGCTGGGTTTCATGCATTAGAACAGAAGCTACACTTCAAAAGCTCTTTTCATTGAGAACTGTCGGCTTAACATCAATCGTCTCAATTTCTCTGCTCCTCTCACCCACTCTAACCTGTCTCTCTCTGAACTTGCTGCATTCCGTTCTCTCAGGTCCAACCCTGACTTTGTCTTCAAACCCGCTGACAAGGGTGGTGCTGTTGTTGGCTGGCGCACTGACCTCTACCTCGCAGAGGCTGAGCGTCCACTCGCAAACATTTCCTCCTACCTCCCCCGGACCATGACCCCACCACTGAATATCAAGCCATTATTTCCAGGACTGTCACTGACCTCATCTCCTCTGGAGATCTTCCTTCCACAGCTTCCAACCTCATAGTCTCCCAACCTCAGATGGCCCGCTTCTACCTCCTACCCAAAATCCACAAACAGGACTGTCCCGGCAGACCGATCGTGTCAGCCTGTTCCTGCCCCACGGAACTCATTTCTTGCTATCTTGACTCCATTCTCTCTCCCTTTGTCCAGTCTCTTCCCATCTACATCTGTGATTCCTCTGACACCCTACATCATATCAACAATTTCCAGTTCCCTGGCCCCTCCTCTTCACCATGGACGTCCAATCCCTCTACACCTCCATCCCCCACCGGGATGGTCTGAGGGCTCTCCACTTCTTCCTCGAACAGAGGCCCGAACAATCCCCATCCACCATTACTCTCCTCCGTCTGGCTGAACTTGTTCTCACACTGAACAATTTCTCCTTAAACTCCTCTCACTTCCTCCAAATAAAAGGTGTGGCTATGGGTACCCGCATGGGCCCCAGCTATGCCTGTCTCTTTATGGGGTATGTGGAACATTGCTTGTTCCAGTCCTACTCAGGCCCCCTCCCACAACTCTTTCTCCAGTACTTCGATGATTACTTCGGTGCTGCTTCATGCTCTCGTCAGGACCTGGAAAAATTTATTAATTTTGCTTTTAATTTTCACCCCTCCATCATTTTCACATGGTCCATCTCTGACACATCCCTTCCATTCCTGGACCTCTCAGTCTCAATTTCTGGTGAATATTGAACACCAATATTCATTACAAGCCTACCGACTCCCACAGCTACCTCGACTACAGCTCCTCACACCTCGCTTCCTGTAGGGACTCCATCCCATTCTCTCAGTTCCTTTGCCTCCATCGCATCTGTTCTGATGATGCCACTTTCCAAAACTGTTCCTCTGACATGTCTTCCTTCTTCCTTAACCAAGGTTTTCCACCCACCGTGATTGACAGGGCCCTCAACCGTGTCCGGCCCATCTCCCATGCATCCGCCCTCACACATTCCTCTACCTCCCAGAACCATGACAGGGTCCCTCTTGTCCTCACTTATCACCCCACCAGCCTCCGCGTTCAAAGGATCATCCTCCACCATTTCCGCCAAGTCCAGCTTGATGTCACCACCAAACACAAGGTGAGAGGATCTCAGCACTTCACTTACACTTCCCTCAATTTAGTCTACTGCATTCGCTGCTCCCAATATTGAGTTCAACAATTTCAGATCATTACCTCTCTCCTCCATCCCCACCCCCTTTCCGATCCCCATTTTTCCAATAATTTATCATTTTTTTACAAATATATTTTTCTTTTCCCACCTATTTTTAAATGTATTTCAATCTATTGTTTCATCTCCACCTTTTAGCCCATTTAGATCTCTTCCACCCACCCCACCCGCACTAGGGCCATCTGCCACTAGCTTACTTCCCTTAATGTCCCCATTAGCACATCCTTTAGATAATATCACCACCGTCAACACCCCTTTGTCCTTTTGTCTATGATATCATTGGCAATCTCTTCTTGGCCTCCACCTATCACTGGCCCTCTATCCAGCTCTACCTGTTCCACCCCCTTCTTCCAACTTATATTTCATCTCATTTCTATATTTCTTAGTTCTGTTGAAGAGTCATACAGACTCGAAACGTTAACTGTGTTCCTCTCCGCAGATGCTGTCAGACCTGCTGAGTTTTTCTAGGTATTTTTGTTTTTGCTCTTCAAAAGTACTTTGTTATCTATAAAGCACTTTGGAATACAAGAACAAAAATACCTGGAAAAACTCAGCAGGTCTGACAGCATCTGCGGAGAGGAGCACAGTCCGTGTGACTCTTCAACAAAACTAAGGAAAAATAGAAAAGACGTGAAATATAAGCTGGTTTAAGGGGGTGGGGGGGATGGGACAAGTAGAGCTGGATAGAGGGCCAGTGATAGGTGGAGATAACCAAAAGATGTCACAGGCAAAAGGACAAAGAGGTGTTGAAGGTGGTGATATTATCTGAGGAATGTACTAATTAAGGGTAGAAAGCAGGACAAGCAAGGTACAGATAGCCCTAGTGGGGCTGGGTGGGGTGAAAGGATCGAAAAAGGCTAAAAGGTAGAGATAAAACAATGGATGGAAATACATTTAAAAATAATGGAAATAGGTGGGAAAAGAAAAATCTATATAAATTATTGGAAAAAACAAAAAGGAGGGGGAAAATCGGAAAGGGGATGGGGATGGAGGAGAGAGTTCATGATCTAAAATTGTTGAACTCAATATTCAGTCTGGAAGGCTGTGAAGTGCCTAGTTGTAAGATGAGGTGCTGTTCCTCCAGTTTGCTTTGAGCTTCACTGCAGCAGGCCAAGGACGGACATGTGGGCATGAGAGCAGGGTGGAGTGTTGAAATGGCAAGCGACAGGGAGGTCTGGGTAATGCTTGCGGACAGACCGAAGATGTTCGGCAAAGCAGTCACCCAGTCTGCGTTTGGTCTCTCCAGTGTAGAGGAAACCGCATTGGGAGCAACGAATGCAGTAGACTAAATTGAGGGAAGTGCAAGTGAAATGCTGCTTCACTTGAAAGGAGTGTTTGGGCCCTTGGACGGTGAGGAGAGGGGTAGTAAAGGGGCAGGTGTTGCATCTTCTACAGTTGCATGGGAAGGTGCCGTGGGAGGGGGTTGAGGTGTAGGGGGCGATGGAGGAGTGGACCAGGGTGACCCGGAGGGAACGATTCCTGCAGAATGCCACCGGGGGGCAGTGAAGGGAAGATGTGTTTGGTGGTGGCTGGAGTTGGCGGAAATGGAGGATGGTCCTTTGAATGCGGAGGCTGGTGGGGTGATAAGTGAGGACAAGGGGGACCCTGTCATGTTTCTGGGAGGGAGAAGAAGCTGTTAGGGCAGATGCGCGGGAGATGAGCCAGACATAGTTGAGGATCTGTCAATGACCATGGGTGGAAAACCTTGGTTACGGAAGAAGGAGGACATGTCAGAGGAACTGTTTTTGAAAATGGCATCATCAGAACAGATGCGACGGAGACGAAGGAACTGAGAGAATAGGATGGAGTCCTTACAAGAAGCGGGGTGTGAGGAGCCGTAGTCGAGGTAGCTGTGGGAGTCGGTAGGCTTGTAATGGATATTGGTGGACAGTCTATCACCAGAAATTGAGACAGAGAGTTCAAGGAAGGGAAGGGAAGTGTCAGAGATGGACCATGTGAAAATGATGGAGGGGTGGAAATTGGAAGCAAAATTAATAAATTTTTCCAGGTCCAGACGAGAGCATTAAGCAGCAAAAAAGTAATCATCGATGTACTGGAGAAAGAGTTGTGGGAGGGGGCCTGAGTAGGACTGGAACAAGGAATGTTCCACATACCCCATAAAGAGACAGGCATAGCTGGGGCCCATGCCACACCTTTTATTTGGAGGAAGTGAGAGGAGTTTAAGGAGAAATTGTTCAGTGTGAGAATAAATTCAGCCAGACGGAGGAGAGTAGTGGTGGATGGGGATTGTTCAGGCCTCTGTTCGAGGAAGAAGTGGAGAGCCATCAAACCATCCCGGTGGGGGATGGAGGTGTAGAGGGATTGGACGTCCATGGTGAAGAGGAGGGGCCAGGGAACTGGAAATTGTTGATATGATGTAGGGCGTCAGAGGAATCACAGATGTAGATGGGAAGAGACTGGACAAAGGGAGAGAGAATGGAGTCAAGATAGCAAGAAATGAGTTCCGTGGGGCAGGAACAGGCTGACACGATTGATCTGCCTGGACAGTCCTATTTGTGGATTTTGGGTAGGAGGTAGAAGCGGGCCATCTGAGGTTGGGAGACTCTGAGGTTGGAAGCTGTGGAAGGAAGATCTCCAGAGGAGATGAGATCAATAACAGTCCTAGAAACAATGGCTTGATGTTCAGTGGTGGGGTCATGGTCCAGGGAGAGGTAGGAGGAAGTGTCTGCGAAGTGTCAAGCACTTTGGAATGTCCTGTGGTCGTGAAAGGGACTTTAGTATAATGAACAAGAAAGATGAGACACCACTGAACAATTTTCCAAAATTCAATCTGTACAACTTCGCTTCCAAGTTATTCTACATATATTGTGAATACAGTTTTGTTGGTAGCAGCCTAGCCCTTGATTGTGTGATTCTTCCACACCAATATTTGACTACTTATGGGGAAGGCAATGGCATAGTGGTATTGTTGCTTGATTAGTTAATCCAGAGAACCCCACAGTAAAGCTTTAGGTACCTGGGTTCGAATCCTGTCATGGTTGGATGATGGAATTTGAATTCAATAAAAATCTGGAATTAAAAGTCTAATGATGGTCATGAAGCTGCTGTTTATAGTAAAGGAAAAACCCATCTGGTTCACTAATGTCCTTTAGGGAAGGAAATCTGCTGTCCTTACCTGGTCTGGGCCTAAATGTGACTCCAGACCCACAGCAATGTGGTTGACTCTGAAGTGCCCTCTGAACAAGGGCAATTAGGGATGGGCAATAAATGCTGGCCTAGCCAGTGATGCTCACATCCCATGAATGAACAAAAATAAGTATATCAATACTGTACAGTAGGAGTAGAGTAAAGGAAGTTTTATGGTGCAGTGGGCAGCAGCCCTGCCTTTGAACAAGAAGCTCCAGGTTCAAGTCCCACTCCAGGTCTTGATGGCCAATGGAAGTTGTTCATAACATGGCAAAACAGTTTGAGTATATACCTGTAAATCCTTCCAACATACACATACACCAGTGGCAGGGGGGCAAAAGGAGGAGTTACCTGGTCTTGCCTACATGTGACTCCAGACCCACAGCAATGTGGTTGGCTCTTAACGACCCTCTGAAATGACCTAGCATCGACTCAGTTTAATGATGTAAATACGTTGGAAGCAGTTCAGAGAAGGTTCACCAGACTAATACCTGGAATGGGTGGGTTGTCTTATGACAGAAAGGCTTATGAGAAAAGGTTAGACAAACTAGGCTTGTATCTGCTGGAGTTTAGAAGAGTAAGAGGTGACTGAATTGAAACATATAAGACGATGAGGTTTCTTGACAGGGTGGATGTGGAGAGGATGTCCCCTCTTGTGGAAAAATCTAGAACTAGGGGTCACTGTTTAAAAATAAGAGGTTGCCCGTTTAAAACAGAGATGAGGTGAAATTTTTTCACTCAGGGGGTCTTGAGTCTTTGGAACTCTCTTCCTGAAAAGGTGGTGGAAGCAGGGTCTTTGAATCTTTTTAAGGCAGAGTTGGATAGACTCTTGGTAAGCGAGGGGGTGATAGGTTATCGGGGTAGGTGGGACGTAGATTTCAGGTTACTGTCAGATCAGTCATTATCTTATTAAATGGTGGAGCAGGCTCGAGGGGCTGAATGGCCTACTGCTCCTTGTTTGTATGTTCGTACGTTCAGTTCAAGGGCAATTAGGGATCTGGCCTTGATAATTACACCCATACCCCATGAAAGAATGAAAAAAATCACTATCCATAGCTCTAGACTACAACATGCATGTGCAAGTGCGTGTTGTCACAGTAACTCAGACTCCTGTAATACATCACTGCCACCGAAGGAATGCAGCCTGTTTGCAGGGCCTTCTTTAACATGAGACAGTAAAATGAGGCCTGTCCTGACGGCAAGTAAAAACAAAACGTGCCAGGAAAACTCAGCAAGTCTGGCAGCATCTGTGGAGAGAGAAAAACAGAGTTAACATTTCGAGTCCAGACCCTCTTCCGAAGAGAGGCAGAAGCGTGATGGGTTTTATACTGTTGAAAAAGGGAAGGTCAGAGATGGTGGGGGAGGGGGGTGCAGGGAGGGAATTAAATTACAATGATATCATGGAATAAAAGGCAAAGAAAATGGTAGTAGTAAAGGAACAAAGCATTGGTCCGGAGTAGGTGTTAATAGCAGAATAAAGGTCAGCGCTGTCTGAAAGCAAAACATGAGAGGCACTCGGGGAAAGCAATTACAAAATGGAAGACAGAGTTCATGCTCTTAAGTTGTTGAACTCAATGGCCAGAATTTTTCTCTCGTTGGACGGGCGAGCACCCAACCCTAACGAGCGTAAGATGACGTGTGATATTTCGGATGGCGGGCATGCTCTGGAATCGGAGCCATGCCTGCAGTTAATTAAGCAGCCTGATAAGGACCTTAAAAGCCCAACTGACTCGAATTTTTCGCTGCCAACGAAACATTCGGTTGGCGGGCGAGCGGAAGGGCTAAGCGGCCTTTGCATTTTTGGCAAAATCTCTTCCACGGAAGGGATGAGGTTTCAACCAGCGATTTTTAAAAAAAATTTTAAACTTTTAACGCTTATATTTAACTTGTCCCTGCTCATCTGACATGTTTTCATTATTTTTATATGTTTGATTTTATTGTTAAAAATCTTCGGCTCCCCGAGGCAGCTCTGCGTCTCAGGGAGCTTCTACTGCATGCACCCCCTGCGCAGGCACACACTTCCGGGCTTGTGCTCCTCCCGCCCTCCACCCTGGCAGCGCTGAGCGCTACAGCGCGTGTTTCACACCGGCTGGCCGTTAATTGGCCAGCCAGAGTGAAATCCACGTCAGGGCCTGATCGCGGGGCAGCAGTTGGCTTCGTGGCCGCTCCTGGGCCCGCCAGTCGCGCCCCCCACCGACGAGGGCAAAATTCTCCCTGACGTTGAGCCTAGGAAGCTGAAAAAGCGTCGAATTGGGAGATGAGGTACTGTTCCTCCAGCTTACGTTGAGGTTCACTGGAACGTTGCAGCAGGCCGTGGACAGAGATGTCAGCGTGAGAGCAAAACGGTGAATTAAAATGGCAAGTGACCAGAAGGTCGGGCTCACGCTTGCGGACTGAACGAAGATGTTCCGCAAAGCGGGCGCCCAGTCTGCGTTTGGTTCCCCCCAATGTGGAGGGAACTGCATTGTGGGCAGCAAATACAATCGAGTTGAAAGAAGTACAAGTAAGTCATTGCTTCACCTGGGAGGTGTGGTCAGGGCCTTGGACTATGAGGAGGGGGGAGGTAAATGGGAAGTGTTACAGCTCCTGTGATTCCATGAGAAGGTGCTGTGGACAGGAGCTGAGGTGTTGGGGGTGATAGAGGAGTGGACCAGGGCATCACAGAGGGAACAGTCCTTTTGGAATGGTGATAGAGGAGGGAAGGAGAAGATGTGTTTGGTTGTTGTCATGCTGGAGTTGGCAGAAATGGTGGAGGATAATCCTTTGAGTGCGGACGCTGGTGGGGTGGAAAGTGAGGATATTGGGAATCCTATCATGGTTCTGGGAAGGGTGGGAAGGGGTGAGGGCAGGAGTGTGTGAAATAGGTTGGACACAGTTGAGGGCCCTGTCAACCATAGGGGGAGGTCCTTGATTGAGGAAAAAGGAAGAGATGTTGGAAGAGCTGTTGTGGAAGGTTGCATCATTGGAACAGATACAATGAAGACAGAGAAATGGGAAGTGGAATGGAGTCCCTACAGGAAGCAGGGTATGAGGAAGTGTAGCTGAGGAGCTGTGGGATTGGTGTGCTTGTAATGAATATTGGTAGACAGTCTATCCCCAGAAATAGAGACAGAGAAGTCAAAGAAAGGAAGGGGTGTGTCAGAGATGGACCTGCTTTGATATTCTCTGGTGAGAATTTCACCTCCTGACACCCCAAAGCTCTTCTCTGCCTCCAAGGTACATGCCTGGATGTGTGCAGGGCAAAGCAGTCTGCTTGGTTGGCATCCCATCCACCACCTTAAACATTAATCCTGCCATTACCAGCTCAGCATGGTTGCTGTGTGTACCATTTACATAATTCATACAATAACTTGCCAAGGCTTCTTCAGCAGCATGTAGAAAATCCACCAAACAAAGGGACAAGGGCAGAAGGCATGGAAACACCACTACTTCCAAGTTCCCCTCCAAGTCACACACACCATCCTGACTTGAGATATATTGGCCATTCCTTTATTCTTTCTGTGTTAGAATCCTAAACTTCCCAACTAACAGCACTGTGGGTGTACCTACACCACATGGGCTGCAGTGGTTCAAGAATGCAGCTCACCACCACCTTCTCAAGGGCAACTAGAGATGGACAATAAATGTCAGCCTTCCCAGTGACACTCACATCCCCAGAATGAATACACAAACACAAAAAAAATGAACTTAAGAGACAGTGAGGGTTGGTGTTTAGCGAGGATGAGATTGAACCTGTGTTCTTTATTCCAGGTTGTGTGTGGGATCATTGCCGGTTGTTTGCACTACCTCTTTCTAGCAGCCTTTGCTTGGATGTGCGTGGAAGGAATTCACCTTCACCTCATGGTCAGGAACCTCCAGAAAATAAGCAACTCCTGTGCCCGCAAAGTGTTGCGATGGTTCATGTACCCATTTGGATATGGAATGCCAGCAGTGATAGTGATCATTTCTGCAGCAACATATTCCACTGGTTATGGAACACACCATTTGTAAGTAACATCTGAACACACAAGACTGGCAGGCAGCAAGAGAGTAACTGGTCCCAATAAGCCTGCCCCACACACTTTGGTGGCCAGAGCATTGTCGTTAAACCACCTTCTTCAGGGCAATTAGGGATGAGCAATAAACGCTGGCCTGGTTCACATCCAAAGAATGAGTATTAAAAAAAAAACTGGACCGTCTACATCCTCCCTGTACTATCTTCCCCAAAACTTCCCCCATACCTCCAACCACCAGCAGACCACCGTTATGTCATCTTCTGACAGAGACATAAAAGATGGAGAAAACCCCAGGGATATCTTAAATCTGTGCTCTCTGTTTATTGACCCTATCGCCATTGAAAATAGTTTCTCTTTGATTGCTCTGTCTAAGCTCTCTTTGAATATGAATATCTGAATTAAACCTCCTCTTATCCTTGTCTGCTCTGACAGCAATCCCAGCTTCTCCAGTCTAACCACATGACTGTAAGCCCTCACTAGAATCATTCCAGTAAATCTACCTGCACCCTCCCCAAAGTCTTCCCTTCCTTTGTAAAGTGTGTAGCTCAGAAATAGTTACAAAGGGCTGGATTCTCATGGAGCCGGGGAGCGTAGAAAATGGCAGCCAGGACCCGATCCCAGCATTCCCAACCCCATTCCTGGTGTTCCTGATTTGCAGTAGAGCCTTTTAAGGGGGCTGATTCAGGTCATGAGTCGGCATCCTGCATTCCCAACCATGCTGGCTCCGTTGCGGAGATAGGCGCGTCCCAGCCCTCTGCAATTTTCATGGTATCGGGCTAAGGTTTTGGAAGAGTTGTGTATCCTGGCACTTCAGAGGTGTCATGAACCATAGTCCGCATGAGGGGACTTTTTGTAAGATAAGTTCAAAAGGTCCCCCTGATGCACCCCCCCCCCCCCACCCCCACCATACCAAGGACGCCCTCCACCCACCCCCTCTGACACTTAATGCCCCCATGCCAAGGTATGCCACCCACCCACCCTCTAAGGCTCCTCATGCCCCATGGCAAGCTATGGCACTTCCATGACCATTCACCCACTAGACATTCTACAGAACTAAACAGTCCTTTAGTGACAACTGGGTATGTAAAAAAGCTTTAAGAAAAACATTCATTCATTGGTAAATTTCCACTTTCATTTTACTATAGGTAAATAAAGTGTCAATCATCCAGATCCTTTAAAGTACCAATAGCAGAAACTGCAGGTACTTGAATCAACTTTATCTTGTCTAAATAAACATTGTGCAATTGACAGAAGAGATCAGAGAGTCCGAGTTGTCAAACAAGCAATGTTTTCTCTGAGGTTCAGCTGTTTCAACTGCTTCATTATGCATTCTTTGCTGAGAGCCCAGACTGTTGAAAGTTCTTGCAGTTTCAGCTATTGATACCTTAAAGGGTCTAGAAGATTGACACTTTTATTGGCCACTGGTAAAAAGGAGGCCTTTTTTTAAGAAAGTGGGAATTTATTGACGAATGACTTTTTTTAAAGCTTTTTAAATACACCCTATTTTCACTATAAGGTTTATTGGTGTCTAATAGGTAAATGGGCATGGAAGTGCCACAGTTTTGCATGGGTGACATGAGGGGCCATGGATGTGGGCAGGGGGGAATGGCATGGAGATGCATGAGGAGTCGTAGTGGGTAGAAATGTGGCATACATGAGGTGGCTTGTATGGGGCATGGGGAGTGTGTGGGGGGTGAAGGGGTGTGAGGGGCGAGGGTTAGAGGGCCTTACTTATTTCATTATAACTTGGACAAAGACCCACAGGTCTTTGGCTGTCCTTTGAAACAGTCCGCCTCTGTCCCCGGCAACCCCTGTGGCTGCCTCCAAAACTTTCCCTGGTTCAGCAGGCCCAACTGTGGCCCATCCTTCCTGGCAACTTCTCTCGAGGTGGGCGGGCCGAGCCAGGGAATTCCCCAGCTCCCCCCTGCCCTCGAAGATGAAAATCCATATTTCATCTTGCACTCTTGTTGATTAAACATTTAATGAAGAGCATCGTTGACTGAATCACACGGTTAACTTTCAGTACCACACATCTTTCAAACGCCATCAGCCAAGACCAGCAGTGCCCCTCCAATGCATTATCTCACAAAACAGCCAAACTCCACTGAAAAGTATCACACCAATTGCCGTATAACTCCAGTCCAATGCAAAGCTGAGTTTATAAGGTGTCCAGGTGGTTCATCCAACCTTTGGCCTCTTTATTACGGTTCTTTTTGATCATTTCTATATCAGCTCAATCCTGCAGCATTTAAAGTTAACCAGCTATTAGTTGGTTACTGTGCTTGGGAACTTGTCGCACACATAGGCTGTGCTCCTCTGCGCAGTCAGTCATAAATAGAACCGAGGTCATCGCATAGAGTGCCAAACATTATATAACAGAACCTTCAGATCACTGAATATGATTTACGTTCTACTGGTCTCTTTCATGTAACCAAGGCTGCAATCTATCAGAGAGTAACGCGAGCCTTCAAGGGGTGTTCAAAGGGTTCTGAGGGAACTTTCTGTGATGGTGAGGAAGGGGTGGGTCAGTGAGATAGGGAGGATCCCATTGTTGTCCCTGACTGTTTCAACTTTCTATTCTGTTTCAGCTGCTGGCTGACAATTGAGAATGGATTTATCTGGAGTTTCATTGGACCACTCTGCACAATAATTCTGGTAACTATATCATCTTTCAGGTGTTTGAGAAGAGGAGGTTCAAGGAATGCCCACTTTATACTTATCCCTTTAGCTAAAATTATAACAACGTTGAGGTCATTTTGTGGTGCAGCGGGTAGTGTCCCTGCCTCTCAGCCAAAAGCTCTGGGTTGGAGTTCCGCTCCAGGGCTTGATGACCAGGGAAGGTCTGTCCATAACATGGTCAAAAGGGCTGATTATCAGCCTGCAAATCCTTCCAACACATGCTAATGGCAGATGGTAACAGTGGAAGTGATTCTTGGTCAGTTCGAGCGGCTGAATGGCTTACTTCTGTTCCTTTGTTCCTAGGCTTTGGAAGTACCTTAAAGGAAAGGCAGTGGTGCTTTGTTCTTCAGAGGCTCACACCTCTCCCATAGTGAGGGGAGGCCAAGGCTTAATTACGCAGCCATTTCACTGAAAAGCTGTCAGCCAGAAGCCAGAGTCCCCGTGTGTTCTGAAGTAAATCGTACATGATGCACTTACCTCTCAGGGCACAGCATTATTTTCGACTTAAGTTTACCCAGAAATTAAAACCTTGTTCTTTCACACAACAATTTAGATTTATATGGTGCCTTTAGCTTCATAAAACAACCCAAAACACTTGATGTAAATATGTTTCAGACAAAATCTGGCACCAAGCCACATAAGAAGATATTAGGGAAAATGAGCCAAAGGGTGAAGGGTTGTCTTAAAGGAAGGGAGAGAGGTTGAGGAGGGAACTCTGGATCTTAGAGCCCAGGCAACTGAAGACACAGCCATCAATGGTGGAGAGATTAAAACTGGGGATGCTCAACAGGCCTGAATTGGAGGAGTGCAGATATCTCGAAGGGGGGTACTGGAGGGGATTACAGAAATAGATAGGATGAGGCCATGGAGAGGTTTGAACGTTTTAAGTTTGAGGCGTTTTTGAACTGCAAGCCAATGTAGAAAGATGAGCATAGGGAGTGGTGGGTAAACTGGACTTGACATGAGTTAGGATACAAGCATCAGAGTTTTGGATGAGCTCAAGTTTATGGTGAAAATGGGAGGCCGGCCAGCCAATAGCCACAATTCGAATAGTTAGTTACAAAACCAGGAGCCACGAGTATAAAATACTAATCAATAAATCCATTAGGAAATTGAGGAGAAAATATTTTAAACATTGGTAAGAATGTGGAACTCATTGATACAAAGCGTAGCTAAGGCTGGATACATTCTATCGCAAAACAACCCAGAACACTGCCGGTTGGTGTTATAACAAGCTTTCTCCACTGCTTTAAATGATTTTGTTCCCGCTTGCTTTCCCCACAGTTTAATACAGCCCTCTTCGCTGTGACGCTCTGGATGCTGAAGGCACAGCTCGTACACCTGAATGCAGAAGTCACGAAAATTAAAGACATGAGGCAAGTGAACCTTGGGTTCAGAACTAAAGCGTTACGGGGGTCCGGGGGTGGGGGGGGAGGGTGGGGGGGAGGTGGTGGGTGATGTGAAGGGAAAGATCTTTCTTTCAGATGTACCCAGAATTTTTGCTGCTTTCTTTCTTCTTTCTCTCTCCCCCTACCGCCTCACCCCACCACTTCTCCTAGGTGTGTCCATACCCAAGTGGTAACAAGCTATTCAATTGTTGCAGTCTTCATCCCCAAACCTGCCTCTGTATTGGGCTAACATTCATACATACAAATCTTCCCGATGTTACGCTCTGGTTGTACAGAGTCTTGGTCAGACTCCCTCTGGACTGCTGCATCAGCTCTGGGCACTACAGTCAGAAAGGATATATCAGCCTTCAAGGGGGTGTGACGCAGGTTCATGAGGATGACAGCAGAGCTAAGGGGTTAAGTGATGAGGATAAGTTGTATAGACCAGCTTGCATTCCCTTGAATTCAGTGTCATGTCCAATTGTTCTGTGTTTGATTCTGAGAGTCTGGTAACTGATCCATGCTCACTGTGCTTGATTGGTTAAGCCTGGGTGTGGGCTCAGAGCAAAGTAAACTGACACTATGGAAGCTACTAGAAGCTTCTGGAAGGATGACATGGGCACTTTAAAGCATTGTATAAAACTCAAAATAAAGTTCCTGCATGTTTAGAAAATAGTGTCATCTCTGCATTGCTCTGTGGAGAATCAAATATATAAATGTGCAACATTCAGTAGATTAGGGAGTAATCTGATCAAGGTGTTTAAAATGTTAAAATGATTCGATAGGCTAATTACAAAGGCACTATTCTCTCTGATGGAGGAATTGGGAACAAGGGGCCATAATCTTAACATTAGAGTTAAGCCATTCAAGAGGGAAATAAGGAGGTAGAAATAAGGAAGCACTTACTCACACAAATGGAAGGAGAAATCTGAAATTCTCTGCCCACAAAAGCTTTGCATGCTGAGGGTCAGTTGGAACTTTCTATCTGGGAAACTTGGATCGACAGATGTTCTTCTGGGTAAGGGTATCAAAGAATATGAAGCCAAGGCAGGAAAATGGAGTTGAGGTACAGATCAGTCATGAATGGCGGAATAAACCCAAGGGGGTGAATGGCCTAATTTTGTTCCTAGGAATCAAACAGAGGGACCCCCAGAATGGATTCCTCTTGTACATAAAAGACTAAATATTACTTCTGAAAATATTGGTAAAAAACACCCAATTTTTATGAGTGTCACTTCCCTAACCAATGGAATTAAACAGGATTAAGACCTGTATTAAAGCAGAATGCAAAATGTCACTTGAACAATATCACAGACAGATTATGCGTGCTCGTGGTTACTCCACTAGAAC
Source organism: Carcharodon carcharias (assembly GCF_017639515.1). Taxonomy (NCBI): domain Eukaryota; kingdom Metazoa; phylum Chordata; class Chondrichthyes; order Lamniformes; family Lamnidae; genus Carcharodon; species Carcharodon carcharias. Next base: position 19,601,578 of record NC_054496.1, on the reverse strand, counting down.
CTATTTTAAGGTGGTGTGAGAGGACAGTAGTTATACTGCTCTCTGCTTATTGCTCCAGTCAGTGAGATGCAGGGTTCCGCACACTGACCTCCAATTATCGGTGAAACTTTCAGAACAGTGGAAGTTATCTTTGCCGGCCTTGACACATTTGTATTTCCCCAAGTAATAACTTCAGTCAGTGAGGTGTGAAATGCTTTGAGGTGCAATGAAACATCACAAACTCAAAACTGTCCTACAACGTTAAGCTCGAAGTGCAAGATTTGCATTTCTATACCATCTTTCACAACCTCAGGATGTTGCAAAAGTGCCTAACAGCCAACAAAAGTAGTATTGTGTTGTCAGTTTTGCAGTGTAGAAAATGTGGCAGCCATTTTGTGCACAGCAAGGTCCCACAAACAAAGAGGTGATCATGAACAGGTAATCTGATTCAGTGCTTTTGGTTGAGGGATAAATATTGGGGAAACCTCCCCTGCCCTTCTTTGAAATATTGTCTGCAGGATCTTCTCCATCTGCCCAACAGGGCAGAACTCATCTGAAAGACAGCGCCGCTGACAGTGCAGTGCTCCCTCAGTGCGGCCGCTGTGGCAGCCTAGATTTTGTGATTAAGCCTCTGGAATGGGACTTGAGCCCACAGCCTTCTGACTCAAGGATGAGCATACCACCCATTGAGCCACAGTTGATACTGATCTGCCCTGGACAAGATGTGAAGTTAGCAGGCCTCGGAGGGAACATAAAGGCTAAGGTCGTTTCTCACTTTCCGACAATGACGGAACATTGAGGAGCAATTTAAATTGAGATACTTATTTGTACTTTCAACTAACAGTGCTAAGATAACCAGCAACAGTAGTGCGTTATAACTCACTGCTACTCTTGTCTTACCGAATTCACTGCTCTTTACAGAATTCTAATGTTTAAAGCCGTCGCACAAGTGGTTGTCCTGGGCTGCCCCTGGATTTTCGGCGTGTTCCAGTTTTGGCATTCAGAAAAGGTGATGGCCTATTTATTCACCATCGTCAACAGTTTTCAGGGAATTTTTATCTTCATCATCCTCTGCTTGTTAAACCAGCAGGTAAGATGTGCTCTCTGCTTTCTCTATTCTTGAAGTGCCCTCGATAAGTTAATTTTACCTCCACCCTGAAGTGAGTACAGGGTCCAAAGCAACCCCCACCCCCCAAAACCTCCCCTCCCTCACTCCCTGCCCCACCGCTCTCAGGGACACAGTGTAAACCCAGGCAGAGAACGTTAGCCGGCTACTGAGCCATTGGCACCATGGCAACTCACAGCTTCCATGTTATAGTTTTCTCAAACATGATAAGGACTCGGATGAGGTTGGTGGGGCACAATTTTAACCTCAACTATTGAGAAACTGACAGGATTGGGTGTGTAGCGTTCAATGGTTCAATTGTTGTGTGTTTGATTGTATGTGTCCGTTAACTGGTCTATGCTCACTGTGCTTGATTAGCTAAGCCTGGTGTGATGACTCAGAGAAAAGTAAACAAACTGGAAATAAATTTCTTGCACATTGTATAACCTGGAATGTATTATCTCTGCATAGCTCGGAGGTATCAAATACAAAACACACTGGTGAACACAACATGGTACAAAACTCATTTCTCACCCCATCCAATTTTAACCTGAATTGAAGTCAGTATCGGAGCTGAATCTTACACCGCCTCTCTTATCCTCCCAACCTCTATCCCTCCCTCTCCCTTCCTCCTCTCCTCCCCCTCCTCCTTCGTGCCACCACCTCCCAACCTCTATCTCTCCCTCTCCATTCCTCTCACCTCCTCCTCTCCTCCCCCTCTCCCTTCTCTTCCCCTCCTCCTCCTTTCCATCTACTCTCCTACCCTCCCACCCTCTCCCCTTCCCTCTCTACTCCTCTCTCCTCCACCTTTCCCCACCTCTCCTCCTCTACCCTCCTCTTTACTTCTCCTATCATCTTCCTGCCTCTGCTCCCCCCTTCTCCCATTCCCTCCCTTTACCTTTCTTCACCCCCACCTTCCTCCTTTTGCACATGTCTTCCTCTCCTATCTTCTCTCCTTCCTTCCCATTCCTTCCTTCCCCCCTCTTCCCTTCTCTCTCCTCTACATCCTCTCCCCTCTAACTGCTTCACTCTTACTGTCCCTCATCTTTCCCTCTCTCCTTCCTATCCTTTACTTGCCCCATGCCCTGACCCCTCACTACAGGAGTACCATGTGCTCTTGAACTGGTTGACACTTTTCATAACCTGTACAAACTTTCTTTAATTGCATGCATGCAGCAAGAGCAAACTTTGCACGAAGACTTGCTGCGTGGAAAATGAATTGGCTCCGTCACCTCAAAGCCTTCCGTTGCCGAGGAGCAAAACAAGGAGACAGAACAACACTGAATCCCAATCCATCAACATCCCATGGACGGGCAGACTGTGAATGGAGAGGCAGGAAGCAATGAATCTGCCAAAGGCCACTAGTGTAGTGTCGGATATGAATTGTTAAAAGTACAGGGGTATGACTTCTCTGAAATGGGCCCCTTATGCGTAAGACATGCACTTTCTGTTTGAAGCATATCAGTTAAAATCTGCTTTCCGTGTGATCTGTGCCTAAAGGTGAGAGATGGATACCGGGCCTTTTTCAATAGGCTGCGCATGATCAGGAAGAAAGCTGGCTTCACCAATTCTGAGACCGCCAGTGTGCCGATGACCAGTGCAACAGTCAGCAGGCCTTTGGTCCAGTGTGATGTAAGTGCTATGTTATCAGTCATGCTGAGTTGTTGCGTCAGCTCATGACACCCCATCATTCCAAAGAAAATAGTCACTGACCCTGGACTCAATGCTCAATATCACACTATGTTTTGCATTTCCTCACTAACCAATCGGAAGAGCTTCTAGTCCATTAGTTATCCAATGACTCACAACATTTGCTGTAAAGGGTGCGACTTAACAACTTGTGCGGTGGCTTTTTATAGGAGATTGTCATACTTCCTTGATCTCTCATGGAAATCTGAGAATTAGAGAACACTGAAATGGTTGAGTAACACTCTTTGTTAAAGCAAGTCAATGAGACACATTAACAATGTTAAAAATCCAGCACCCTTGAGATGGAGACTATGCTGGATTTTGCATTTTCCCGGGTTTTGAATTACCCGCCGTTAGACTGGAGGACTAGACATATGTTTTCTGTTGTTGCATGGTGCAGGACTGAGACCTAATCTGAAATTCATAAAACAGCATTGCCAGGAGCTCGATGCTGCTCAGCAGAACCTCACCCTCACTACGCCAGTCCCTTCACTGGGATTTAACGAAAATAAATACAGGTAGGTGTCCCTTTTGGTTGAAAGGAGTTAATGGACCCAACTCCAATTACAGAATATGTAACACAGCTCCGTCACTCTGACTATAATGTAGGTTTCCCCCAGGTTTGCAGACCCCTACAGAGAGAATCCTTGACTCTATCCCGCCAGTGGAACAGGCAGTCATGGGGAGGATCGGTGGGGGAGGCAGACCTTAAAGCGCTGCAATGTAATCAGGTCCTATATGTTCACCATTCTGGCTAATCCCGTCCTCCGGGGTCAGCCTGCGATTGGCCTCTCTATTCCCACACTTACTGGGTTCTGGGAGTGACACTCCGATCCCCCAAGAGAAGAATGCCCAGTTTTTGGACAATTCCGGTTTCCAGGCAGCCTGATTTTGGATAACCTACCTGTGATAAAACACAATCACTTAATAGCAATAAAAATAGATTTACATCATGTACAGGGGACTCCTCAGAAAACACATCACCATTACTGCTTACATTGGCTTCAGTAAGATTAGATAAGTTCCCAATGTGTGCTCGTGTCTGTACCTTGTACATGTATAAATACATAATGCCATTAAGTCATTGTGCAATGTCTCTTCAATGAGTCTGTGCAATGATGTCTGTACTTGCTAATGAGAAACCGAGTATATCAGTTAGGATAAAGGCAAGATACTGCAGATGCTGGAAATCTGAAACAAAAACAAAAAATGCTGGAAAAACTCAGCAGCTCTACTCTTCTGTCTGAAGAAGAATCATACGGACTCGAAACGTTAACTCTGTCTTTCTCTCCACAGATGCTGTCAGACCTGCTGAGTTTTTCCAACATATTCTGTTTTTAACATCAGTTGTAGCCTTTCTGCTAAACTCTTCCTCCCACCTACATAAAATGAGCCTATTCTTAACAGAATGTCTCCCTACAGTCACCTGACTGATTTACTCTGTCTTCTCACAGTTGGTTAATGAGGTCATGACTCCACAGTTTGCAGGCCAAACTGCATAGATGTTACAGAATGAGTATTAATATTTTAAAAGCTCACCATGGCTATTCTACCTGGTACATTGATCTTTGCACCTCATATGTTTCTGTTTCTCTCAACAGGAGACGGTTTAAGTAATTTGGCATCCATTTATGTTCCCGCATTTCACCAGAAGCTTCCGTGGCCATCATCACAGCTACAAAAGTGGTTGAAGAAGGGGAAACATTTGCATTAGCAACAATGGACAGGTGGTGATGTGGCATGACCTACGAGGGTTAGAAAGGTCTTGGCCATTTCATTGGCAGTCCTGGAGGATTAGGGGGACACTAGTTGGTGGACACCTTAGGGAAAAACATAGATTTGCTTCATGTTCAATGGTAGAAAGTAGACAGGTCACATAGACCAGGAGACCACCCGCTTTGCATCACCCACTGCACTTTTCAGACCGGGTAGGCTGTCGATAAGTTGACTCCTTTTGGGCATTCAGTTGAGTTGTGTCCCGTATATGAACCAGTAGAAAGAAGACCTCAAGATAAAAGCAAAATACTGCCGATGTTGGAAATCTGAAACAAAAACAGAAAATGCTGGAAAAACTCAGCAGGTCCTGACAGCGTCAATGGAGAGAGAAAAACAAAGTTAACGCTTCCAGGGCGCATGATCCTTCTTCAGAGCATCAGACCCTTCTTCAGACCCTTCTCCAGGGTCATGGAGACTCGAAACATTAACTTTGTTTTTCCCTCTCCACAGATGCTGTCAGACCTGCTGAGCTTTTCCAGCATTTTCTGTTATTGTTTGAGAAAAAAGACCTTGTCCAATTATGGAGCAATTCCTGCATACCAGTCTTACTGATGGTACCATGTTATCTCATTTATGCTAGTTGGCACTGCCATGTGCCCTTGAAGTTATACTTGCATTGCCGTCTGGCCAATGAGTCAATCACTAGTTTAGGATCGCAGAGTAATGTTCCCTCCAAGTGACAGGGGCACACCACCACACAGCAATCAGAAATGTGCCACACATGAGCAACTTTCTCCTTGAAGATAGACGCATGCACAGCCGAGCGTCCATCTTAAAGGAGCTGCACAGTGCGCCAAGTCGGCCAGGAAATTTGAGGAAACTTTGATGCAGAGGGCAGTTATAGAACCTCGGCTGAGATGAGCTAACTCAGAGTGGAACAGGGATTGAACGTAGGACATTCCTGACTTCTGTAGCTTAGGTCTGCCCTGAGCATGATGGAGCAATTCTGTAACATGCTATGATTCTATGATGGAAGTGTAAAATAGTTCAAATCTGGCTAAAGCCTGTAAACTATCAACAGTCAACAATGCATACGTGGTCATCCATTCAAATCTCATGTCTGAGACTTGAGCACAAAACCTAGGCTGACACTTGGGTGTGGTGCTAAGGGGCTGCTGCACTGTCAGAGGAACCGCGTTTCATGGGATGTTACACTGAGGCCTGGTCTGCTTGTTACAGCAGCCATAAAAGATTTAATGGGGTGCTTTGAAGAAGAGCAAGGGAGCTCTCTCAGTTTCCTGGTCAACTCTAATCCCTTGGCCAACATCACCAAAAGCAGTTTGTTATATGTTTTATTTGGGAGCTCACTGTGCTTAAATTGCCTGCTGCACTTGTCTACATAACACCATTGCTGCACTTCAAATGTGACTCATTGGTTGTAAAGTTCCTTGGAGCTCCTAAGGAACAAGGCAAGGTACTAGATGTTTCATATACATCGTTATTCCAGTTTTGGAATTCCTTCCCTAAACCTTCCTGCCTTGCCTACTCTCTCTCTCCCCCTTTAAGACCATCATTGAAAACTACCTCATCGATCAAGCTTTTAGTTACCTGGTGCTCAGTGAGTAGCACTCTTGCTTCTGGGTCAGAAAGTTGCGGATTGACATCCCACTTCAGGGATTGAGCACAAAGTAAAAATCTGGACATACTTTCTGACCTTGCAGTGCTGCACTATCCGAGAATATAGAATGGTTACAGTGCAGGAGGCTGCCATTTGGCCCATCAGGTCTGTGCTGGCTCTTGGCAAAAGCAACTCATCAAGTCCCACTCCCTCACCGTTTCCCTGTTGCTCTACAAATATTTTCTCTTCAGATAATTATCCAATTCCATTTTGAATCTGTCTCCACCACACTCTCAGGCAGTGCATTCCAGATCCTAACCACTCACTGTGTAAAAACGTTTTTCCTCCTGGCAGCATTGCTTTTTTTTGCCAATCCTTCCAAACCCATCACCGCTACCACCTAGAAGGACACGGGCAGCAGACACATGAAAACACCACCACCTGGAAATTCCCCTCCAAGCCACACACCATCCTGACTTGGAAATATATCATCATTCCTTCACTGTCACTGGGTCAAAATCCTCCCTTCCCAACAGCACTGTGGGTGTACCCACATCACATGGACTGCAGCGGTTCAAGAAGGCGGCTCACCATCACCTTCTCAGTGGCCATTAGGGATGGGCAATAAATGCTGGCCCATCCAGTGACACCCACATCCCATGAATGAATGAAAAAATATCATCTTAACTCAGTGCCTCAACCCTTTCACCAGTGGAAACATATTTTTACCTTATCTACTCTGTCCAGACCAGGTGCTGCCTTTCAGATAAGATATTAAACCACCTGCTCTCACAGATAGATGTAGAGGTTCCCCAGCATTATTTTGAAGAAAGACAGTGGAGATCTCCTTGGCTTTCTGGCCAATATTTATTCCACAATCAACATCAGTAAAAGAAAACAGATGACCTGGTCATTATCACATTGCTGTTTCTGGGAGCTTGCTGTGCGCTATTTCGCTCCTGTGTTTGCTGCTTTACAACGGTGGCTTCACTTCAAAAGTACTTCATTGGCCATGAAGGATGTTCCTGTGGTCATGAAAGCCGCTATATAAATGCAAGTTCTTTCTTTCACTATGATTGTTAAACCTTGGCCCATTATGCCCGAATTCTAATTAAATAAACCGCTGACATTGATTCATAAGACACGTGGTTTACTTATGGAAAGCATAGTCTACCAGTGATTGTTTGTAAAAAGCCCACAGTGTAAGAAAATTTATTTCATAAAGCTAATCTAAACCTTCGGCATGTGATGTACGCTTATTGTAGAGAACGAGCTCCGAGGTGTATATTTTTTACCAAAGTTTCACTCATGTTATTGTTACCGAGTTTTTCTTCACTGCAAGCAATCATTTTGAATGGTTCATTATTCTTGTAAATAAAAATATAACAGTTCCTGAAAAGACTGGCTTCTAGTAATGTTGTACAGCTTTAAGAATCGTCCCACCCTGGGTCGATTCAGAGTTCCTGGTATCGAGCCAGGCTATCCTCAAGTGGAGAATTTGCTTGCAGACGCTGGTATTAAGTGCAAAGTGACACTGTATGAAGCAACTGGGATCAAGCCTGCGGGAGACTACGCCTGAGAAAAGTATGGACCGGAGACGTTGCGATCCGGAATTGAGTGAGTATTGCTTGTGTGTGTCAAGTCAAATTGTGGGAGAACAGAAAAGAAATAAAAAAAAGAATTATAGATGCTTTCTGCAACTAAATACTATCTCCTCCCTCTCATCTATACAAATGAGCTATCCATTAACCAACATCACTAAAACACACTATTATCATATTATTGTGAATGGGAGCTTACTGTGTGCAATTTGGCAGTTTCCTTTCTTGAATTACATCAATGACTGCAGTGCTTGTAAAGTGCTTTGGAAAGTACTAAAGTCACAAAAGGCACTCAGCGAATGAAATACTTTATCTTATTTATTATTTAACTAGCTATTTCATATACCATCTATCTATCTTTCTGTCTATGGTTCAGCTGATATCACTGTTTCCCAGTGACCCAAAAGACTGTGGGTTTAAGTTTTGCTCCAGAGAGCACAAAACCAGAGATGACACTGCAGTGCATTCCAGACAGCACTGTCAGCCAGAGGCATTAAACGGAGGTCCCTGTCCTCCCTTGCAGTCAGACGTAAAACGATCCCATGGCACCATTGCGAAGATGATCAGGGGAAACATCCCTCATGTCTGGGGCCAATATCCAGCCCTCACTCAGCGTCACTAAACTGGTTATCTGGCCATTATCACATTGCTGTTTGTAGGAGCTTGCTGAGGGAAAATTGGCTGCCGTGTTTCGAATATTACAATCGGTGACTACACTTCCAATGTCATTACATGTGAGAACATGAGAAATAGGAGAAAGAGCAGGCCATTTGAGCCTGTTCAACCATCTAGTAAGATCATGGCTGATCCACCTCAACCTAACTACCTGCACCATCCTCATACACCTTAAGAAGTCTACCTCAAAAATCTTTCTCAAATATATTCAATGACTGAGCAGCCACAGATTCTGGGGTAGAGAGTTCCAAAGATTTCCGGGATGTCCTGAAGTCATCAAAGGCACTTTTTTTATTTATTCATGGGATGAGTCTGTCGCTGGCGAGGCCAGTGTCTATTGCCCAGCCCTAATTGCCCTTGGGAAGGTGGTGCTGAGCTGCCTTCTTGAACCGCTGCAGCCCATGTGGTGTAGCTACACCCAAAGTGCTGTTAGGGAGGGAGTTCCAAGATTTTGACTCAGTGACAGTGAAGGGACGGCGATATATTTCCAAGTCAGGGTGGTGTGTGGCTTGGAGGGGAACTTCCAGGTGATGGTGTTCCCAAGTGTCCACTGCACTCGTCCTTCTAGACGGTAGCAGTCGTAGGTTTGGAAGATGCTTTCTAAGGAGACTTGGTGTGTTCCTGCAATGCATCTTGAAGATGGTACACACTGCTGCTACAGTGTGTCAGTGGTGGAGGTGATGAATATTGTGAATAGGGCGCCAATCAAGCAGGCTGCTTGTCCTGGATGGTGTCAAGCTTCTTGAGTGTTGTGGGAGCTGCACTCATCCAGGTAGGTGGGGAGTATTCCATCACACTCCTGACTTGTGCCTTGTTGATGGTTGCCAGGCTTTGGAGAGTGAGGAGGTGAGTTACTCATTGCAGGATTCCTAGCCTCTGACCTGCTCTTGTAACCACAGCATTTATCTGGCTAGTCCAGTTCAGGTTCTGGTCATGGTAACCCCCAGGATGGTGATAGTGGGGGATTAGGCAATGGTGAAGCCATTGAATTTCAAGGGCAATAGTTAGATTCTCTCTTGCTGGAGATGGTCATTGCCTGACACTTGTGTGGCATGAATGTTACTTGCCACTTGTCATCCCAAGCCTGGACATTGTCCAGGTCTTGCTGCATTTGGCCATGGACTGCTTCAGTATCTGAAAAGTCATGAATGGTGCTGAACATTGTGCAATCATCAATGAACAATGCACTTCCGACCTTATGACGGAAGGAAGGTCATTGATGAAGCAGCTGAAGATAGTTGGGCCTAGGACACTACCCTGAGGAACTCCTTCAGTGATGTCCTGGAACTCAGATGAGTGACCTACAACAACCACAACCATCTTCCTTTGTGCTAGTTATGATTCCAACCTGTGGAGAGTTTTCCCCCTGATTCCCATTGACTCCAGTTTTGCCAGGGCTCCTTGATGCCACACTCGGTCAAATGCTGCCTTGATGTGAATATATAAATGCTATTGCTATATAAATGCAATTCTTTGTTTGCCTGTCAACTGGCAGAAGACATGGACTTTTTCCAGTTTAATTAATTCCTTTGGGTAAGACATGGATCGCTCCCATTGCTGTTGAATTTTGCATTCTCCAACTGTTTCACTAAATCAGAGCTCACCTTTATTGTTGCTTATAAGTTCAAATAGTGACAAAGTAGTCATGGAATGGGAAGAGGATAACTGGTTTCAAACTGTTGGGAATATTAAAGGGATAAAAACAAAAAAACTGCGGATGCTGGAAATCCAAAACAAAAACAGAATTACCTGGAAAAACTCAGCAGGTCTGGCAGCATCGGCGGAGAAGAAAAGAGTTGACGTTTCGAGTCCTCATGACCCTTCGACAGAACTGTCGAAGGGTCATGAGGACTCGAAATGTCAACTCTTTTCTTCTCCGCCGATGCTGCCAGACCTGCTGAGTTTTTCCAGGTAATTCTGTTTTTGTTCTGGGAATATTAAAGGGTTGGTTTTAGGGTGATGATTGTGCCACTTGACTACTCTCAGGTTTAAGCCTAGATCTGAGCTGAATAATTTGCCTAGGAGTGGAGAATGGGCCCCAGATTCTACCCCCGCAAGTGACTACCTCATGATCCTGCCAGAAAGTGCTGTGTGGGTGGGAGGGGGGCGGGCATGTGCCTGCAGAGGCCTGTTCCTGTCTGTTCAGACGTAAAGCATGAAAATTTGAGAACAATGGCTCCCTTCACCGATCTCTCTGGGATGGCTCTATTAGGGCACACTGCAGGAGGGCACCTGAGTTGTTACTCTTGAGGTTATAGAGTTATACAGCACAGTAATAGGCTCTTCGGCCCATCATGTCCATGCCGGCCATCAAGCACCTATCTATTCTAATCCTATTTTCCAGAACTTGGCCCATAACCCTGTGTGCTACGCCGTTTCAAGTGCTCATCTAAATGCTTCTTAAGTGTTGTGAGGATTCCTGCCTCTACAACCCCCTCAGGCAATGTGTTCCAGATTCCAACCACCCTCTGGGAGAAAAAAATTGTTCCTCAAATCCCCTGTAAACCTCCTGCCCCTTACCTTAAATCTATGCCCCCTGGTTATTGACACCTCTGCTAAAGGAAAAGGTTTGTTGCTACCTGCTCGTAATGACCCTCGTAATTTTGTATACCTCTAACAGGTCCCCCCTCAGCCTCTCTGCTCTAAGGAAAATTAAGTCTCTCTTCATAGCTGAAACGCTCCAGCCCAGGCAACATCCTGGTGAATCTCCTCTGCACCCTCTCCAGTGCAATCACATCCTTCCTATAGTGTGGCGACCAGAACTGCACATAGTACTCCAGCTGTGGCCTAATAGGTGTAGGAATAACTTCAGCAAAACATTGGAGCAACATCTCTCCCAGTTAAATCTGCCTAATTCAAAACTTAATGAGTGGGATCACTGACTTGAGTTCTCACCTTTGCTTTGTTTCCCATCAGAAAATCAACACAGCTATAATTGGAGAAAAACACAGATCCCATTTTAAAATCTAGACGTTTGGGCCTGGATTTTTCTGGGGCAAGTGTGAGTGTGTCAGGGCAGGTGAGAGGGAAACCCCACTCTCAGCCTGAGGCAGGAGTCTAAAGGATAATGTCATCGGGCTGAGGTTTTGGAATTTAAAGTAGGCCTCCCCCTGCCTGCCTGTATCTAAGGGGTGCCTCGGCCTACCTGAAAGTCGGCAAAGATGAAATTACTCACATGGGAATGAAGCAACCCCAGCCTAATTTAAACACCCACCTCCTCTCTTACACCATTCTCACTGGGCCGGGTTTGGACAGGGTGGGTAGGGGGTGGTGGGTATGGTTGGGTTGGCGGCAGAGGTGTTAAGATTGAGCCCAGTTTAGAAATTTCCCAGCAGCCCACACAAAAATGGATAGGCCTCATTCTACACCTAAACAAGATGTGGAATAGAGTGTTCAATCTAAGATGGGGTCTTCATGAATGAATCAAAGCTTCGATGCGTATTCATACGTTAATGAAGCAACGATTCAGTGTCTTAAAAAAATTCATGTTGGAAATGGGAAATTGAGCAACATACTGAAAACTGAATTCAAGTTGGGGAAAACCATCTGTTTATGGAGTAAATTGTTATGATCCGGAAAGCGGTCTCTGAACGGGCAGTCGATCCACTACTGCCGCTGTTGGCTGAGATCAGCGAACTCAGCGTCAACTCGAAATCCAGCTCTGGGCCTCAATTGATGGATCCACCTCCTGGGGTAGCTGCTGGGTGGATGTTTCCCCCTGGCTGGGAAGTTTAGAATTGGAGAGACACAGTCCCAGAATAAAGGCTCAGCTATTTAGCAAATAAGGAGAAACGTCTTCACTCAGAGGACTGTCTTTAGAATTCTCTACCCCAGAGAGCTGTGGGTGCTCAGTCATTGAGTATAGTCAAGCCTGACACTGATGAATATTTGGATACTAAGGGATATGGGGATAGTGCAGGAAGATGTACTTAAGGTAGAAGATCAGTCATGATTTAATTGAATGGTGGAGCAGGCCCATGGGACAAAATGGCCCACTCCTGCTCCTATTTTTTATGTTCTAATGACTTTTTCCTTTAAGTGAAGGGAAGAAGTGAAATTTCTCAGGACTGGCTAGCTGGGTCTTCAACCTATTTCAGGGCTTTGCTGTCTAAATACAGTAGGGCCACAGTCATATCAATAAACAAAACATTCCACAAGTTTACAGGGAAAATACTTAAGGTGGGAACTTCCTGTTTCCGTTCATTGTTGTAGTTGGTCTTTTGAAATGTGTTTTCTTAAACAGACTCCAAACCTGTGTAAAGACATTTCGGCCCCTCCCAAACCATTACAGCCAGCTATTGTGTGGGAGAATGTTCCTTCGTGTTTCTCTCCAGTCAGATGCGTCTCCAATACGCAACTTGGTTTAAAAATAGATTGCCCTCCAAGTACCGAATGGCTAAGGGGCCTCCTTATCAGAAAGACACGCTGGAGGCTCATTTTTAAATGGGTAGAGAATAAAGGTTATGCAAAGCAAGGGCACCCCAATATTTAAGAACTTCTTACCCTTTCCTGGTGAGGCAGTCCAGAACTGCTCTTCAAAAGGTGCTTTGGGAGCCCTGTGGCTTTGATAAGCTGGTCTTTAGACACAAGCTCTTAAGCTTCATGAAGAGAACAAAAACTGAGCATGACTCCCATTTCTGGGCACTGCTCGATGACTTCTCTGCCGAATCACATACAGCATGCAGGTACAGCAAATGATTAGGAAGGCAAATGGGGTGTTGCCTTATTATTAAAGTTGCACACAGTGTTGGTGAGACCACATCATGGCTGATCTGACTGTGACCTCAAAGCTCCTTTCCTGCCCATCCTCAATAACCTTTGATTCCCTTGTTAGTCAAGAATCTATCTATCCGAGCTTTAAAAATACTCAACGGCCCTGCCTCCACCGCTTTCTGGAGAAGAGAGTTCCACAGAATCACAGCCCTCCCAGAGTGCTGCACTGGTGTAAGCCTTAGATTTTTGCGCTACGAGCCCTGGTGTGGGAATCTTGCAACTCACGGGTGAGAGTGCTACCAACTAAGTCACAGCAAAACAGCTGGAGTTAAGGTACGGATCAGACGTGAGCTAACTGAATGGCTGAACAGGCTTAAACCGCTATAAAATACGGTCAGTCATAGAGAAAATTGTAGACAAGAGTAGTAGGTGTACACAGTAACTGGATGAGGGGAGAAACCAGTGAAGCTGGGATTATTCTCCTTGGAGAAGAGAAAGTTAAGGGGAGATTTAATAGAGGCATCCAAAATCATGAGGGGTTCTTGATATAGTAGAGAAGGAGAAGCTGCTTCCATCGTTGGCAGGAGGATTGGAAACCAAAAGATGCAGATTTAAGATAATGGAGACTTGAGGAGGAATTTTCTTGCACAGCAAGTTGTTGTAATCTAGAATCCACTGCCTGAAATGGTGATGGCATAAAAAAAGAATGAACAATAACTTTCAAAGGTCAGTTGGGTAAAAACCAGAAAAGGGAAAAATTGCAAGGCCATGGAGAAAGAACAGAGGATGTGGGCACTGGGTTGACTCTTTCAAAGAGCCGGCACCAGCATGGTGGGCTGAATGGCCTCCTTCTGCCTTGTGAGATTCTATGATGTTCTGTCAAAGAAAGTTAAACTGCTTAATTAGAACAATCAAGATATTTTCTCCCCAAGTTTTCATTCATCAGTTTCTCAATGAATGCACCAAGTTGGTTCCTGAAGGTATTGTTCAGATATATATGGTGCAATAAGTGTTGTTCTGGTTACATATCCATATGAAGTAGATTAATTCCATTGAGTGGGAATCGAGAGGAGCAATGCACTTGCGAGGAAAGTTTAAGGAAGTTCAGCGTGTTTTCTATGGAAATACAGAGCCTGTGAGGTGATCTAACTGAAGTTTCCAAGCATCTGAAGGAAATTGATCACAGAAAATGATCCAGACAAACTATTTATTGGGGTGAGGGGTTCAAATACCAGGGCATTGAGGGGGTAAAAAACAGGGATCTGTAATAAGTTGGAAGACTTCAAACTTTCACCTCAATATATCTAAAATCTTACTTGGAAAAGGTTGTTACCAGATCATGTGTAATCTGTCCATTCAGGGATTCTAAACAATTTAACCTCAAAGCACAGGTCAAATACAAACAATCATGGAGCCCACTTCACCCATTTAAGAACATGGGAGCAGGAGTAGGCCATTCAGCCCCTTGAGCCTGCTCTGCCATTTAACTAGATTATGACTGATCTTCTACCGCAACTTTATCTTCCCACACCAACACTCTTTCCCTTAATGACATTGGGATCTAGAAATCTATCGTTACCTCTGCTTTGAACACAATGACCGAGCCTCCACAGCCCTCTAGGGTAGAGAATTCCAAAGATTCACCACTCTCTGACTGAAGAAATTCCTCCTCAACTCGGTCTTAAATTGCCTATCCCTTCTTCGGTGACTGTGTCCCTTGATTCTAACCAGGGGACACATACTTCTTGCAACTACCCTGTCGAGCCCTATAAGAATTTTGTACACATCAATGAGATCACCTCTCATTCTTCTAAACTCTAGAGAATAGAGGTCCAGTCTCCTCAATCTTTCCTCATCGGGCAATCCCACCACCCCAGGGATTAGTCCGGTGAACCTTCATTGCTCTCCCTCTATGGCCAGTATATCCTTCCTCAGGTAAGGAGACCAAATCTTTAATCCCCAACCATTGATTATGTGGACTCCACCCATCCTGACAAAGTGCTTCCATAGATAACATGCAGCCTGCCCTATCAAGGATCCTAGCTGCTCCAGTAAATCCCCTACCACTGATCACATAGTAGTATCACACGTGGTCCATCCATTTTAATCTTCTGTCTTATCATAGACTCTATCCCAGCTAATTAAGATCCTTCCACAACCCAGTTAAACTCTTCCCACATATCGTGTCCACTGTGTCCATTCAGGGATTCTTCCCCCTTTGGAGGCAGGAGGTCATGTGATAAAACCTCCAGAAATATGTCCAGAGTTGGCAACTGAAGCACAGCTGAATCGTCATTGAATATTCTAGGTTTCCTTCGTTTAGTTAATCCTTAGTTTCTCAATAACACAGACTCTGCTCAACTTAATTTTTTGATTCATTCGTGGGATGTGGGCATCGCTATCTAGGCCAGCATTTATTGCCCATCCCTAATTGCCTTTGAGAAGGTGGTGGCTCACCACCACCTTGAACTGATGCAGTGTAGGCACGCCAGCAGTGCTGTTAGGAGGGGAATTCCAGGATTTTGACCCAACGACAATGAAGAAACAGTAATATATTTCCAATTCAGGAAGGGGAACTTCCAGGTGATGGTGTTCCTATGCGTCTTTTGCCCTTGTTCTTGTAGGTGGTAGAGGCTGTGGAATTGCTGCAGTGCATCTTATAGATGCTAGATACTGCCAATACTGTACACTAAGGGTGGAGTGAGTGAATGTTTGAGTTGATGAATGGGGTGCTGATCAAGCCGGCTGCTTTGTCCTGGATGGTGTCAAGCTTTTTGAGTGTTGTTGGAGCTGAACTCATCCAGGCAAGTGGAGAGTATTCCATCACATTCCTGACTTGTGCCTTGTAGATTGTGGACAGACTTTGGAGAGTAAGGAGGTGAGTTATTCACTGCAGAATTCCCAGCCTCTGACCTGCTCTTGTAGCCACAATATTTATATGGCTGGTCCAGTTCAGTTTCTGGTCAACGGTAACTCCCAGGATGTTGATGGTAAGGAAATCAGCAATGGAATTTCTTTGGATGCCAAGGGGATACGGTTAGGTTCTTTCTTGTTAGATGATAAGATTCTTGCTAGGATTGATATTGAGCCATATAGAGCAGAAAGATCCCAATTTCAATTCATTCTATTGTGTGTAAATACTGTCAGAGCATTAGTCCAAGTGCTACAATCACCCTCAGGAGAAAAACAAGTCAGACTTCCTGCTTGGCATTGCCATCTGGTGATTGTTATTAGAAATGTGGAGGGTATGGGGATCAACTGTGTTGCATCTGTAGTCAAATAGCTAACTATAATTCCACATCAAAGCTCACAAAGAAAGAATAGTTTTGATGTATCAGAGGCAGCCCATACCCATGGAGCTGAACCACAGTGCCCATAGGAGAGAAGAGGAGAAAACCAAAAGTGAAAATAAACAGATCATCCAGTTGCTGCAGAGAATGAACGACAACAATAACTTGCATTTACAAAGTGCTTTCTGCATAGTCAAACCTCCTAAGGTGCTTCAAAATTTGAGGCAAGTCCCCTGAGATGTTAAGAACAGATGCCCAATCGCCTGGGGAAACAGAGAGACTTTAAAGAACATCATAAAAGCAGGGAGGGATTGGGCAGGAGACAGAGAGAGAAAGAGCAAGAAACATCTATGAAGGTAATTCCAGAGCCTACAGCTTAGACAGCTGAAGGCACAGCCTCCAATAGTGGGCTGGAGAGAGGGAGAGATGGATAAAGCGCCAGAATTGGGGGAGCGTAGAGATCTCTGAGTATTGTGGGGCATGAGAAGTTAGCAGCAATAGCAAGGGGGCGAGGCCAGGGAAGGATGTGGAAATAAGGGTGAGAATTTTAAACTCGAGATGTTGGTGGAGCAGGAGGCAATGTAAGTCAATGAGCACAGGTCAAGAATAAAATACTTCTTCAAAATCTGCAATGATTCTCTTTCTGTTTTTGACAGTGATTTGCCTTGGTTATCTTGCGGTCCTGTCTGTAGTTACAACTCAACCCTGTGTACATGAAGACACCCTAATGAGAAACCAGGACTGCATTGGTAAGTTCCACTCTAGGGCTTCCCTCTCTTATTGAAATAAAAACAGAAAATGCTGAAAATACTCAGCAGGTCTGGAAGCATCTATGAAGAAAGAAACAGGGCTAATGTTTTAAGTCCAAAATTACTCTTCTTCTGAACTCTTACTGAGCTTGAATTAAGTAATCAATACATTCACTGCATACCTTACACAGATTTACAGTTGTTTAAAAATTGTGCACAGAGGTAGCGTGATTGCATTTATTGTCCTTGCATGTGCTTGCCCACTTAGAAAATAGTTCCCACTCTTGGATATTTGGAAACCTGGATGAAGAGTCAAAGATTGTGGGTTAAATTATGTGGGCATGTTGCATTGACTAGTTTTATATTCCCTTCAGTGTAACAGATTAAGGGGAGATCTAATTGAGGCTGTTGTATATTTTATAAATCTCAGATGAATGTAGTAATGACACTTGTTTCTAAGTGTGCAACAAGAATGTACAAGAGTTTTAAAATATCTCTGCAATCACAAAATATCCACACTCATGCTTATCCCAGCTCTAGCTTTGAGTAGCTTCTGTGGTGTCTGTTCTCTTTGCTCTGAGTCCACACACAGGCTTAACCAATCAAGCACAGTGAACATAGATAAGTTACTAGACTCATATAATCACACACTGAACAATTGAATACTGCAGAGGCATTTAAGACAATTAAAGCATTTGATAAGGTAGACAAAAGAGGCTATTTCCTCTGGTGGGAGAGTCCTGAACAAGAGAATGAAACTTCAAATTAGAGCTAGACTGTTCAGGGATAACATCAGGAGGCACTTTTTCACACAAAGGGTGGTGGAAATCTGGAACTCTGAAAGCTGTTGAGGTTGGGGCTCATTTAAACATTTCAAAATTGTCAATGATAGATTTTTGTTAGTTAAGGATATCAAGAGTTACAGAAGCAAGCCAGGTAGATGGGGTTAAGATACAGATCAGCCATGATCTCACTGAATGGTTGAACAGGCTCAAGGGGCTGAAAACAGCTGCCTGTTGTATATATGCCTGATGTGAGGAAAGTTGAAATAATTTGATTGCTTTTCATTTGAAAAATTTTGGAATAGCTTTCCCCTTCCTCCACTTAGAGGGTAATGCAAGTAAAGGCAAATGAAGAGCTAGAAGAGAAGTAGGTTCAAGGTGGCAATGGTAATAGTCCCGATGTCTCTAACTGGAGATAAAGGAGGCCACTTTCCCTCCAATGGTGCTCCTACTTTTATGGGCCTCATTTTCTGCCAAAGCCTAAAAAACTACAGTTCCTGCCTTCTCCAAGGCCATTCTGCTTCTTTAAGGCCCCTCACTGCAAATCGTGTTTCTGGGGACTGACGTTCCTAACTGCACTTGTAGGGGGTGGTGTGTGTGTCAGCTTCACCTCTGACCTCTGAGCAGTCTGAATCACTCCCACTCCCTGGGTTCTAGACCTTGGACTTATTTGGGGGGGTTGTGACAAAGTGCAGCAGACAACTGGTTTTGGTGCAAGAAAAACTGGGTTTACTGAAGTCACAAATGAACTTATAACATTAGGATTACACTGAGATTATGCAGAAAGTACACTTAGTTAAGAATGGGAAACACACGGCATAACGAGGGAAAATCACGCTACTAATCCCCTTACCCTTGTCCCACCCCCAAAACCTAACTAAATTGAACTAGGAGAGGTCAGGGATCATGCTCACCAACCAGGGTTCGTTGACAGTTCGAAATCCAGCCAGGTAAGCCGGTTGCAATTTTGGGGGATGCTCTTTGTGTCCTCTGGGGCCTGCCGTCCCCACGTGGTCCTGGTCTGTGGAATCTGCGAAGGGTCTTCAGTTGGGTGGAGGGCATGGTTGTAAGTGGTCGATCTTTGTGGAGGGCTGTGGTTGCGGCCATGTTGTCTTCGGTTGAGCCTGCCACCCTGTGCCCCTCACCCTGATGTTGTCTGCGGGCCTGCAAACCTCCAGATCTCCTTCTTCCACTTGGCTCAGCTCCCTGCTTAAAACTCTGCTTAAACCGCTCCAAAAACTGCTCACTGCCCAAAACTGCCCCCTTTTGTAACTGGTGGCCCAGATATACTGTTTTTTTTTTTCGAATTTCTTATCTGAAACCAAATCATGTTTAGTTCTTCGTCTGATTTGGGTTTCTTCAGGTGACTGTTGTTTTGTTGTTTTTAACGAGCTTGCATGATGTTTATCATTGCCTTCCTGCCCCCTTAACTAGTTTTGAACTGAAAGCCATTGTATATGTGGAGTATTGATGGGTTCGCATAATTGCATTGATTGCAGCCTTCCTGCCTTAGTAGTTAGTAGCGATTATTTATGCAAGATTTTGATGGGCTTTAGTTTCTTGTAAGATGAAGTCTTTCTCTGTGTTGATTGATTTAAAGGAAATAATGTGTATTCTGGCTCCTCTCAGCCTCCTGTCTGCAGGGTTCTACACTTAACCCAGCAGGTGGGTCCTTTGCCATAAAAGTCCAAAAGTCATGTCCTTGTTGATGCTATGAAAAATGTGGGAACTTTGAGAACCCTTCACACTCTGCCTTATTTTCCTCTTTAGCCCTGTGGGGTGATAGAAGGAATGTTGGTTTGATGTCTCCTCTGAAGAATGGAACCTCTACATTGGAATGTCAGCCTAGATTTGAAGTACAAAAGCCACTTGCTTTTATGTAGCACAATTAATGTGGTAAAAACACCCCAATGCACTTCACAGCAGCAATTATCAAATACAAATTGTCACCATGACACACTTCATCAAAAAATGACAAAAGAGAGAGAGGTTTAGGGAGGGAGTTACAGAGCCCAGGGTCTCAGCCCATGGAGGCACAGCATCCAATGGTCAAGTGGTTTAAATCAGGGATGGTCAAGGCTGGAGTTGGAGGAACTCAGAGGGATTTTTTTAATTCATTCATGGGATGTGGGTATCACTGGCTAGGCCAGCATTTATTGCCCATCCCTAATTGCCCTTGTTCAGGGGGCACTTAAGAGTCAACTACATTGCTGTGGGTCTGGAGTCACATGTAGGCCAGACCAGGTAAGGATGGCAGGTTTCCTTAGTGAACCAGATAGGTCTTTAACTTCTTGGTCACCACCAGCCTTTGAATTCAAATTTCATCAGCCATGGTGGGACTTGAATCCAGGTCCCCAGAGCAGTACCCCGAGTTTTTGGAATATGAATCTCGTGACAATACCAATATATGACCACTATCTCCCCTGGGTTGTAGGACTGCAGGAGGCTGCAAGGATAGGGGAGAGGCAAGGCCTTGTGAGCCAGCTGGTGGCATTTACTGTATGACTTTAACAAAAGAAAGGGAACATTTTGTTTATGTTGTGTTTTGTTGCAGGCAATGACAATTGTGGAAAGGATAAACCACACATTATCAGAGAGTGTGGTAACAACACCGAGTGTTACAGTGCACGGTTCAGGGCACATACCAGAATTTACTGCCGCTGTAAGAAAGGGTTTACGTCAATCACTGGTGAAAGCACCTTTAATACGAGGACAGACTGTGTTGGTAAGAATCATGTTCATTCCTCGTTGGTTTATTTTGTCAGTATTCCCGTTGCCCCCTTTTAAACAGTTCTTGGACTTTAGGATTTATAAAGAACAAAACTGCACAGGCATGGTGTTTGGCTCAACCAAGTTTTTAATATTTTATTAAACCCACCGAAAACCCTAATACAGATATTTCTATGATTAGTTAAAATAACACAGGAAAACCCCAAAAATTAAAACTCAGAACAACACCTCCTGGAGCTGGCTGAAAGTGACACCCCGATTCCCAGCTAACCCAACCCAATGTCACCACGACCCCGTTTAAAACTCACAAAATACAGGCAAAACACTACGGCCGGGATTTTCTGGCCCTGCCATGGGCAGGATCCACCACAGGCAAAGCGGTGCCCCCGCCAGAAACCCATTGACTTGCGGCAGGATGGGCAGCTCGCGGGCGGGTGCAGAACATCTGGTCTCAAAGCCTTGCAAAACCCTCAACCCAATGTCACTGCGATTTGGCTGAAACCACTTACAATCCCTGTCAAGGCTGGTCCATCCAGCGTTGATTGTAGGCCCTGGGTCAAGGTGACCAGTCCTGACCCTTCTTCCAACTTCAGCAAAGAAACTCTGACATGCTCTTTTTTTATATAAAAACTCAGTTCAGACATATCAAAACATATTTCCTGTTGTTCCTGCTGTTACAATGTCCGGCAGTTAGCACTCTAATTCCATGCTTCGTCCTGACGAATGTGATCAGATCACGCTGATTAAAACAATACAGGGTTTTTCCATTGGAGATATATCCCAGATGAATATTATCAGTTCTCATCACATGAAAAATTCTCCTGCTGTTTGAGGTGACACAGTAACAGCACCTGGCTCCTGGAGGTTTGAGTGACCCTATTCCTCTCCCTGAGAGGAACCAATCTTAGTACTGGAATCTGGCATTGCAACAATTGCTATGGTGCAGACCTTAGGGGCATTACCCTTCGTTAAGTGTATTGTATTGATAACATGTCCCTTGTGCCATTGTGTTGGATGGTTAGGCTCTTCATTGTGTCCGTCAATGGCAGGTAATGGAATTTTGTAGTACCATAAACACTCTGACAGCAATCAGTTAATGTCCAAACCCCCCTTTGATGAGCCACTTTTTTTTACTGTATGTCCGAGTTAACCCCTTGCTGCCCAGCCCTGTGCTGTTGGCTGCAGCTAGGCTTTTGCATTTAATAGCTCCAAACATGAGGCCAGCACATGTCCATGGGTCTGGATTTTTATTCCATAAATTTCCCAGCTGGAAGGGATTCTGATCCTACAATTTCTTTCATCAGTAACTAGTCGACTTGGTAAGGTGTGTTACAGCCAGGGATGACACCCCGATACAGTATCAGGCAATCCCAACTCTGGTGTGGCACAGTCAGGAGTAAAGTACAGCCCCAACAACTGCCTCAGTGCTCAAATCCATAAGAGTAGTGCTTCCTATTCACATTTCACACACTGGCATATCCTGCAACCTTTGAGAGTGAGATGGCCAGATTAGTACCAAGTTAGGGAAAGCCTCTCTGTCCATGGGTACGTGTAGCCACAGTTCAACTTCGAAGTTCTAGTCCACTAGGGGGATGAATTTTAAGGGCCCCTCCCCCAACATATTTGAAGGTGGGAGTACCTAAAATAAAGCGGGTGGCTAGCCCACCGCCTCCCTGCCCACCCCGAGCTGTCCGCCATATTACGGTGGGCAAGTAATTTGTCAGCCAGCCCGCCTGTCCTTACACCTCTTAAATTACCAATTAAAGGCCACTTAAGGGCCTTTTTCCACCTCCACCACCACAATATGGTGGGTAGAGAAAGGCAGAAGAAAAGTGGCCAGCGCGCTTCTTTCCCAACCCGGAGTAAAAGGTGGGAAGGAAAGGGGTTGCGGGGGTGGGGTTAAACTCCTTTTGGTAGGGGTGGGGGAGGGGGCAGCAGGGTGGGCAAGGGGGCTTCCCTGTCTCCATCGGGGACACACCCCCAAGATGGTACCCTGATCCTTCCCCGACCAGAATCCCCAGACTTACCTTTCAGTCTGGCATGCTTGGATTTTCTCCTCAGGATTGCTTGTAGTCCCAGTAGTGGCCACTATTGCCTTCTGGTACTGCTGGGATTACTCAGCTACCAGCCAATCAGATTGTGCCTATAGGGGTGGCAGCCCCACTCTCAAGTCATTATGGCCACATTATCACTGTGGGGCAGCCTTTTTTAAAGACGGCGAGCTATCGACTGACTTTTAAATTCACCCCGAGGAGTTGCTTTGGGACATTAGATAGAAGCCCCTTAAAGCTACCAGACAGAGCAAGTTTCGTCCCATCACAGAGAAAGCTGACATATGGTTGGTGGTTCTCTAGGTAGTACTCTTGTCTCTGAAGGTTGTGAGTTCAAGTCCCACTCCAGGAGACATGAGCTCATAACCTGGACTGACACTCCAATGCAGTACGAAGGGAGTGCTGAAGTGTGGGAGGTGCTATCTTCTGGATGAAATCTTAAACTGAGGGTCTGCCTGCCCGTCTGGTGAACTTAAAAGATCATGTGGTACATTTTTGAAAAAAAGCAGGGGAATTATCCAATTTTTACCTGTCAACCCATATCACTAAAAAAAAGATGATCTGGTCATTATCATATTGCTGTTTGTGGGAGCTTGCTGTGCATAAATTGGCAGCTGCATTTCTTACATTACAGGAGTGGCTACACTTCAAATGCACTTTATTGGCTATGCAGCGTTTTGGGGCATCCTGGTACCAAGAAAGGTGCCATTTAAATGTAGGTCTTCCTTTTTTAAATACAGGGAGCCCAAATTGATTGATACTCCCGTCCAACTAACTTGCTCATAGCCACATGAATATTGCAACACACAGACTGCAACAGTTTAAGAAGACGGTTCACCACCATCTTCTCAAGGCCAACTGGGGATGCACAATAAATGCCAACCATGCCAGCGATACTCACATCCTGACAATGAATAATTTGTTACATTTATACGATATTATATGTCAATAGTAACTTTCAGCAATTCACTTCCTTATATTTTAGATATTAATGAGTGTGAAGCTGGTGAATTGTGTGGGCCAAACGCAAGCTGTCACAATACAGTGGGAAATTATTACTGTGTCTGTAATCAGGGATTTCAATCTTCCGGAGAAATACATTTTCCTGCTTCAAGTACAACATTTTGTCGAGGTAAGACGAGCGTTCCTCTTCCTCACCACATTGCACCAGTCATCACACTATCTCTAATATAATAGTTTAGACTTTAGTATTAACTTGCAACAGTTCTGCTCTCCATATTATAAAAAAGACATAGCAGCAATGAAGAGTGGGTAAAAAGGCCAAACTAGAATGATACAAGAACTGAGAGGTTATATCCATCAAGAAAGGTTGAACAGGCTAGGCTTCTTTTCTCTAGAAAAGAGAAGACTGAACCATGGCCTGGTAGAGGTTTTTCAGATTATGAAAGGGCTTGATCGGGTAGACATAGAGAAGGTGTTTCGGCTTGTGGGACAGACCAGAACCAAGGGGTATAAATATAAGACACTCACTAATAAATCCAAGAAGGGATTCAGGAGAAAAATGTTTATCCAGAGAGTGGTGAGAATGTGGAACTCACAGTCAAGGGGAGACAAATAGCATAGATACGTTTATGATCGATAGATTTCTGGATGCCAGGGATATAGGATGGTGGGGAAAAATAGTGTAGAAGTAAATGATCAGCCATGATCTGTTTGAATGGCGAAGCAGGCTCGACAGACCGAGCAACCTACTCCTGCTCCCATGTTCCTATGAGGTAGCCGGATAAATATAAGGAGAAATGAAAAGAAGAGTAATTTACTAGTGTTAGGTGAAGAGGAGTGAGCATATTGGGCATGTTGGGCAGAATGGCCTTTTTCTGTGTTGTAAATATTTTGTAGGACTTTACAACAGTAAAATTCCATTTTAATTTTTATTTATTTCAGATATTAACGAGTGTGATGATAATGACAATAATGGGTTATGTGGACCAAACCAAAGTTGCCATAACACAGAAGGAAGCTACATTTGTTCCTGTAACCAAGGACTTGAGTCTTCAGGGCAGATTGATTCCTTTGATCTAACTAAAAAACTGTGTCAAGGTGAGGCTAGTGGTCCTCCGTGTTTTTCCTCCTCATCACATCCCTTTGGGCTCATCAGACTGTTTCATTCATTCACTAATTTCCTTGCTTCAGGGTCTTCAAATTGTGGAGCGCTACAGCTACCTCAGTCTTATGGGAGTCAGGGAATTCAGTTATAGGGTGAGATAAGAGAAACTGGAATTGTTCTCCTTTATGCAGAGAAGTTTAAGGGGAGATTAAAGCGGTGTTCAAAATAATGAAGAGTTTTGATAGAGTGGTTAGAGAGAAACTGTTTTGAGTGGCAAGAGGGTCAACAATCAGAGGTCATAGGTTCAGTAGAATTAGTAAGGCGGATATGAGAACAAATATTTTTACGCAGTGAGTTGTTGTGATCTGGAATGTGCTGCCTGAAAGGGCAGAGGAAGCAGATTCAATAGTAACTTTAAAAGGAGAATTACTTGAAAAGAAAAAAGATTTGCAGGACTATGGGGAAGGAGGAGTGAGACTAATTAGATAACCCTTTCTAAGAGCCGACACAGACACAATGGACTGAATGGTTCCTTCTGTGCTTCATGATGCTATGATTCTACTCGTTCCACCTGTAATTAAAAGCCAAACTTGGCATTCAGCTAATTCATATTTCCTTATTTTTTCCTTATTTTCCCTCCTCTTTGTAGCCTTAGATCTACAGCTAGATTCCTCAATACTCCAGATAATCTCATTAATAATGGTTTGGAGGATTTTTTTTTTATATATTCAAAGATTGAGGCTGTACCAGTGCTCTATACAGGTTTAACATGACCTCCTTCCTTTTGTACTCTATGCTTCTATTATTAAAACTTAGGATGCTGCATGTATATTCTGTGCGCATGTATATTCAGGGATTGGATCAATTTTTCCGCGTTCTTTGTGTAAATATCAATTGGATCCTTCTCGTGTTTCAGTTTGGTGTTACTGTGAATTTCTAACCTGTGTCAAGAAGTCAATGTTATTTTAATCTTGATATTTCGCAATAAGACTGAGTCTGCCATGGTGATAAAACCTGGTTAATAAGTCCTGAACTATGCTGTAGCTTTTTCATTTTCAAATTCCACAGAAATATCATCTGGTGTACACACAAGAATCAGAGAGCGGGAGGCACCTGATAATGGAAACATGGTGCCTGATAACAGAAACACACCTGTACTTGTTAATGGGAACACACCTGCACCTGTTAATGGAAACACACCTGAGCCTCTTCATGCAAACACGCCTGCACCTGTTAATGGGAACACACCTGCACCTGTTAATGGAAACACACCTGAGCCTCTTCATGCAAACACACCTGCACCTGTTAATGGTAATACACCTGAGCCTGTTAATGGAAACACACCTGAGCCTCTTCATGGAAACACACCTGCACCTGTTAATGGAAACACACCTGAGCCTCTTCATGCAAACACACCTGCACCTGTTAATGGTAATACACCTGAGCCTGTTAATGGAAACACACCTGAGCCTCTTCATGGAAACACACCTGCACTTGTTAATGGAAACACACCTGAGCCTCTTCATGGAAAAGCACCTGTTAATGGGAACACACCTGAGCCTGTTAATGGAAACACACCTGAGCCTGTTAATGGAAACACACCTGAGCCTGTTAATGGAAACACACCTGAGCCTGTTAATGGAAACACACCTGAGCCTCTTCATGGAAACACACCTGCACCTGTTACTGGGAACACACCTGCACCTGTTAATGGAAACACACCTGAGCCTGTTAATGGAAAAATGCTTGTACCTGTTAATGGAAACACACCTGAGCCTCTTCATGGAAATACATCTACACCTGTTAATGGAAACACACCTGCACCTGTTAATAGAATCACTCCTGCGCCATTTAATGGAAACACAGCTGAGCCTCTTCATGGAAATCCACTTGAGCCTTTAAAAAGATACACACCTGTATCTGTTAATGGAAACACACCTGCACCTGGTAATGCAATCACACCTGAATCTTTTAATGGAAACACACCTGTACCTGGTAATGGAAACACAACTGCACATGTTAATTATAACACACCTGCACTTGTCAATGGAAACACATAAGCATCTGTTACTGGGAACATACCTGTATCTGTTAATGATAACACACCCACTCCTGTTAATGATAACACATCTGCACCTGTTACTGGGGACACACCTGCACCCATTAATGATAACACATCTGCACCTGTGCACCAGCTATTGGGAATACACATGCATCTGTTAATGAAAGCACACCTGTACCTGTTAATGATAACACACCTGCACCTGTTACTGTGAACATACCTGTACCCGTTAATGATAACACACCTGCGCCTGTTACTGGGAACATACCTGTACCCGTTAATGATAACACACCTGCGCCTGTTACTGGGAACACACCTGTACCTGTTAATAACACATCTGCACCTGTTAATGATAACACACCTGCACCTGTTAATGACACACCTGCATCTGTTAATAACACACCTGCACCTGTTAATGATAACATACCTGCACCTGTTACTAACACACTTGCGCTAGCTAATGATAACACACCTGCACCTGTTACTGGGAACACATCTGCACCCGTTAATGATAACACACCCGTACCTATTACTGGGAACACATCTGCACCTGTTAACGATAACAGACCTGTACCTGTTAATGATAACACACCACCTGTTACTGGGAACACACCTGCATGTGTTAATGATAACACACCTGTTCCCGTTAATGATAACACACCTGCACCTGTTAATAACACACCTGCACTTGTTAATGATAACACACCTGCACCTGTTAATAACACATCTGCACCTGTTAATGATAACACCCCTGCACCTGTTACTGGGAACACACCTGTACCTGTTAATGATAACACACCTGCACCTGTTAATGACACACCTGCACTTGTTAATGATAACACCCCTGCACCTGTTACTGGGAACACACCTGTACCTGTTAATGATAACACAACTGCACCTGTTAATGACACACCACCTGTTAATGATAACACCCCTGCACCTGTTACTGGGAACACACCTGCACCTGTTAAAGCACACCTGCACCTGTTAATGATAACGTACCTGCACCTGTTAATGATAACACCCCTGCACCTGTTACTGGGAACACACCTGCACCTGTTAAAGCACACCTGCACCTGTTAATGATAACGTACCTGCACCTGTTAATGATAACACACCTGCACCTGTTACTAAGATTTTTACAACAATCAATCTGACATTAGCCTGCAATTCCAGATTGTTTTTTATTAATTAAATTCAAATTCCACCAATTGCTGTGGTTGGATTTGAACCATTTACTCCAAGTATTAAACTAGGCTTTGAGGTTATTAGCTCAGTAGACATTACCATTATGCCACTATCACTAATGCATAATGATGACACGAGTTGACTCTTAGGGAGCTTGAATGTTAGCAAAGCTCTGCTGGACAGAATAGCTCATGTCTATGATCAAAATGTTACGTAGAGAAACCAAGCTTCAGACAAGAGCATTAGCTAGCTGGTCACTAGTTGAAAATTTTTAAGCTTCTTGTTAAGTGGGGAATGTGTAGTTGAAGTACTCCAAGGTTGTTCAGATACTGAAGGATCTGCCAAATAAATCTTACATTTTATTTCCTATTTCAGATTTACAGCACTCACAGTTTAATTTCCCCATCTGCTCCCTGTGTCGGGTTGCCCCCTAATGGCCCAGTGAAAGACTGCAAGTGTGTCATTTGTTGAGTTAAAACTTTGTGACATGCATCCTGACTGCTTATTGTTTGCATATTTTCTTGCAGCTGTTTGGAGGATTTTTGGTTAGACTTATTTAGAAATGGATGTGAGGCATTACTTAACTATTGAGTTAAACTCCAACTGCTAAAAATAACTTCTGAATTTAAGGTCAAGGCAGTATCATGTGACCTATGACTTAATTTAAACTGACGTTTATAATCTTTGCTGATTATATTAATGTGGGGGAATGGTGTGCTGCTGTGGGTTTAATGATGGTTTTTAAACTTTTAGTGCCTTAGTTTGACTCAAGCCCCACAGATGCCACTGTTGTTGCCTTTAAGTGTCAAAATTGAACTAAGATTGGCCAATGTCAACCTAGCCTCTATGGGTGTGGGTCTTCAGCGCGAAGCCTCCACTAATAGGCTCTAAATTGTCCATCCACAAAGACCAAAGGAAGCCAAAACTTTTTCTACAACACCTCCCACTCACGACCTCAACCACCTAGAAGGTCAAGGGCAGCAGGCATATGGGAACATCACCATTTCCAAGTTCCCCTCCAAGCCGCACACAAGCCTGACTTTGAAATGTAGTCCTCGCTCCTTCACCACCGCTGGAACTCCTAGAACTCTGTTCCTAGCAGCACAGTGAGGGGCCACATCACCACACAGACTGCAGTGGTTTAAAAAGGCAGCTCAACACTCCCTTCTCAAGCTAAGAGTGGGCAATAAATGTTGGTCTTGCTAGTGATGCCCACATCCCGAGAAAATAAAGCTTTTAAAACAATTTGGAGCGTGAGCTAGAAGGGTTTGACACTCACAGGACTGAGGCACATTGCCAGCAGAGTGGAGAGAGTTTACACTCTAATTTTCTGATGACACTGATATGCAAAGCATTCTGTTTCCTGCACTAACAGCCCTCATTTTAAAAGCCACTTATTCTTCACTGACAAGAAAGGACTGTGCCACAAGCTTAAGATAAAGGCACTAAACTGTGTTTTCAATGTGCTGTTGTTTCAGTCCATGCCCCATCTCCTACACCTCCCACTGAAGCCTGTGCCTACAACGTTTCCACCGCTGGAACCACTGGAATTGATCCCAGCCTGTTGGCAGCACCAGAGCAGGTGAGTCATCAGCATCATTTAGCTCTGAGATTTCGGAAACAGCATTTCCTTGGGCAGGGCCCCACAGCTCAGTCGAAGTACCTGAGCATCATTCTCTCCTTATGTGCGGCTGGACATTTAGCAACAGGGCCAGTGGATGGTGATCAGGCGCAGGAACTCGGGTCGGCCTTTTTGACCAAATATTTGGGACAATTTACCTGGCCCTTTTATCTCCATCATGACTGAAACTAGACTGGGTAGATGCAGGAAGAATGTTCCCAATGGTGAGGGAGTCCAGACCCAGGGGTCACAGTCTGAGTATACGGGGTAGACCATTTAGGACTGAGATGAGGAGAAATTTCTTCACCCAGAGAGTGGTGAGCCTGTGGAATTCATTACCACAGAAAGTAGTTGAGGCCAAAATATTGCATGTTTTCAAGAAGGAGTTAGATATAGCTCTTGGGGTGAAAAGGATCAAAGGGTATGGGGAGAAAGCGGGAGCAGGCTATTGAGTTGGATGATCAGCCATGATCATAGAGAATGGCGGAGCAGGCTCGAAGGGCCGAATGGCCTACTCCTGCTCCTATTTTCTATCTTTCTATGTAACCAGGGATCAGAGAGCATTTGCTCTCTACAGATCAGTGCCTCGCTGATCAGTCACCTAATTCTATCACCGGGTTGTCAATCAGACTGCTATTAACTTTGCCCATGTTATAAAAATAATGTTTTTTATACAAATGCTCCAAGTACTTCAGAGGTCATGCCCTTGGCTGGACTGAGCAGGAAACACTCATGCAGTGATGATAGGTGCAAACTGAGCAGGAAATACCACCAGAGTAGCTGAACGTTATTTTCAATGTACAACTGGTAACTAACCATTGACGGTGCTATCTTATAATAAAGAATAATTCAAAATTTGACGTGGTTAAACTAAGACTTTTCTCTCCTCTCTTTCCTTAGCCGGATTCTCCTGTGGAATTATTTTGTTCTATCATGACCAACGCCAGTTGGCTGCTAGGTGAACTGTGCCAAAAACCTGCCGAAGGATTACCAATTGAGGTGAGGAGGGAGCCATCGTCCTTTGGCTCTGTCCCTAGAGTTCAGAATGTTTGTTGTGCCCCCATGATTTGAGTAAGTTTGCTCTGGGAAACTAGGGTGCAGCACTCCAGGAAGCCTTTGAGGCCTTCCCCCGACCTCTACTCCTTCCCTCACCGGTTCTACATGGTCGTAGCTATGGCCACAGGCCAACCTGTGAAGCGCTTTCCCCTCCACAGTTGTGGCCCGGTATATACCATAGAACAGTAGAAGGTTTACAGTGCAGAAAGAGGACATTCAACCTATCGTGTCTGCGGCGACCAAAAATGAGAAAAAAGAAACTAGCCGCTCATTCTGATCCTACTTTCCAGCACCTGGTCCGTAGCCTTTGCAGGTTACAGCACTTCAAGTGAAGACCCAAGTGGTCATTTTTCATTTCAAATTTTTAAAAGCTACCTCAACGGTAGGCTGCAGCACCCTCTGTGCTCCAGCTTTGAGAGCCCGACTGCTGTCCTCAATTGGACACCGAGCGCACCCCCCAGCCACTCCATGTCAAGCGAGTGTTCCTGACAAGATGTGAGGTTGGGACCCACATTTGACCCAATGTCGTTGTCCTAACCCAAAATGCAAAACCCTGACCAGGGTGTGGGATTGGACTATCTCGTTCATTTGGAGATACAGATTTGATGGCCCAGAAGCCCTAATTCTGTGCTGTGACCAACATCAAGGGGACATATCTCCAGTGTGATCAGGAGCAGGAGTCCTGGTGGAGACTCTGCCTCCACCGCCTTTTCAGGAAGAGAATTCCAAAGACGCACGACCCTCTGAGAGCAAAAATGTTGCCTTATCTCCATTTTAAATGGGTGACCCCTTATTTTTAAACAGTGACCCCTAGTTCTAGATTCTCCCACAAGAGGAAACATCCCCTCTGCATCCACCCTGTCAAGACCCCTCAGGATCTTACATGTTTCAATAAAGTTACCTCTACTCTTCTAAACTCCAGTGGATGCAAGCCTAGCTTTGTCCAAACTTTCCTCATAAGACAACCCGTCCATTCCAGGTATTAGTCTGGTAAACCTTCTCTGAACTGCTTCCAATGCATAAACAGCCTTAAATAAGACGACCAATACTGTACACAGTACTACAGATGTGGTCTCACTAGTGCCCTGTATAACTGAAACATAACCTCCCTACTTTTGTATTCAATTCCCCTCACAGTAAATGATATCATCCTATTAGCTTTCCTAATTGGTGCACCTGCAGACTAGCCTTTTGCAATTCATGCACCAAGCCACCCAAATCCCTCTGCATCTCAGAGCTTTGCAATCTCTCAACACTTGGATAATACGTCTCTTTATTCTTCCTACCAAAATGGACAATTTCACATTTTCCCACATTATATTCCATTTGCCAGATCTTTGCCCGCTCACCTAGCCTATCTTCTGGCAGCCTCCTTATGTCCTTTTCAAAACTTACTTTGTGTCATCAGCAAATTTGGCAACCATCCCATCCATCGCTTCATCCAAGTCATTTATATAAATTGTAAATGGTTGAGGTCCCAGCACTGATCCCTGTGACACACCACTCAGTACATCTTGCCAACCTGAAAATGACCCATTTATACCCACTCTCTGCTTCCTGTTAGCCAGCCAATCTTCTATCCGTGCCAATATGTTACCCTCTATACCATGAGCTTTTATTTTCTGCAATAACGTTTGATGTGGCACTTTATGAAATGCCTTCTGGAAATCTAAGTACAGTACATCCTCTTTATCCACAGCACATGTTACTTCCTCAAAGAACTCCAATAAGTTGGTTAAACATGATTTCCCTTTTACAAAACCATGCTGACTCTGCCTGATTACTCTGAACTTATCTATAGCTTACTTAATAATAGCTTCTAACATTTCCCCTATGACAGATGTTAGGCTAACTGGCCTGTGGTTTCCTGCATTCTGTCTCCTTCCTTTTTGCATAATGGAGTTACCCATTTGCTATCTTCCAATCTAAGGGAACCTTTCCCAAATCTAGGGAGTTTCGGAAAATTAAAACCAATGCATCAACTATCTAACTAGCTACCTCTTTTAAGATCCTAGGATGAAATCCATAAGGAGCCGGGTACTGGTCAGCCCATAGCTCCAACAATTTTCTCAGTACCACTTACTTAATTGTAATTTTCCTGAGTTCCTCCCTCTCTCCCATTTCCATATTTATAGCTGCTTCTGGGATGTTACTTGTATCCTCTATAATGAAGACTGAAGCAAAATACCTGTTAATTCATCTGCCATTTCCTTGTTTTCCATTATCAATTCTACTGGCTCACTTTCTATAGGATCGACGCACATTTTGTTAACTCATTTCTTTTTAAAATATTTATAGAAACTCTTACTATCTGTTTTCATATTTCTGGCTAGCTTTCTCTCATACTTTAATTTTTCCCTCCTTAGTAATCCTTCAGCCATCCTTTGCTGTTCCCTATATTCAGCCCAATCTTCTGGCCTTCCACCTATCTTTGCACAATTATATGTTTTTTCTTTAAGTTTGATGCTATCTTTAACCTTTCTAGTTAACCACGGATGGCATGTAGATTTTTTCTTACTCATTGGAATGTATCTATTCTGTGTATTCTGAAATATCCCTTAAATGTTTGCCACTGCATCTCTATTGACCTACCCTTGAATCTAATTTGCCAATTCATTTTAGCCCACTCTGCTTTCATGCTCTCATAACTGCCCTTATTTAAGTTTAAAAACATAGTTTCAGACACACTCCTCTCTCCCTCAAAATTCATTCATTTTATGGTCATTGCTACCTAGGGACACCTTCACAATGAGATCATTAGTTAATCCCATTTCGTTGCACAATACCAGGTCTAGTGTAGCCTGCTCTCTGGTTGGCTTCAGAACATGCTGTTGTAAGAACCTATCCAGGAAACAACCTATGAACTCTTCATCAAGGCTATCTTTGCCCATCTGACTTTTCCAGTCGATATGTAGATTAACATCTCCCATGATTATCGCCGTGCATTTCCAACAAGCTCCCTTTATTTCTTCCTTTTTGCTCCATTCTACCATGTGATTACTATTAGGGGCCTGTATAAGACTCCTACAAGTGACTTCCTGGCTTTACCATTTCTCATGTCTACCCAAACCGTTTCCATTTCCTGGTTTCCTGAACTTGGGTCATCCCTCTTTTTTGTGCTAATACCATCAGTAACTAACAGAGCCACCCCTACACCTATTCCTCGCTTCCTGTCCTTCTTAAATATTCTGTACCCTTTAATATTCACTTCCCAATCCATGTCCTCCTGCAGCCATGTCTCTATAATGGCTATCAAATCGTACTTATTTATTTCTATGTGCTCAGTTCATCTGTTTTGTTTTGGATGCATCATGCATTCGGGTACAGAGCCTTTAGTTTTATCCTTTATTCTTTTGATAACCCTCAGTCTCATCTGTTAATTTGCTGTTAGGTTTGTACTCTGTAACCCTTCCTGTCACCGTCTGTTTTTCGTTTCCCGTAATAATACCTTTCTCTTTGCCTTGTCTGTACTCTTTGGTTTACCACACCTTCCCAAATTTGTACACTTGCCCACATTATCTAGTTTAAAACCCTCTTTACTTCCCTAGTTATTCGACTCACAAGAACACCGTTCCCAGCACGGTTCAGGTGTAGACCGTCCCAGCTTTCCCCAGCCTTGGTGGCAGCGCCCACAAACCACAGCCCACTTCTCCTACACCAAGCTTCGAATCCCACATTCACCTCCCTAATCAGATTGGTCCTATGCCAATTTACATGTGGCTCAGGTAATAATCCAGAGATTATGACCTTTGAGGTTCTGCTTCTTAATTTGGTGCCAAGCTCTTCATAATGACTTTGTAGGAGTTCCTTCTTTGTCCTGCCTATGTCATTGGTACCAACATGGACCATGACAACTGGGTTCTCCCCCAACCTGCTGCAAGTTCCTCTCCAAACCCTGGCGCTGGGCAGGCAACACAGCCATCTGGACTCATGCTCTTTGCTGCAGAAAACAGTATCAATCCCTCTGACTATACTGTCCCCTACTACCACTACATTCCTTGTAATCCCTCCCCCCACCCCCGCCGCATGAATGGCTTCCTATAACATGGTTCCATGGCCAGTTAGCTCATCCACCCTGCAGCCCCCACTCTCATCCAAACCAGCTGAAAAAACCTCAAACCTTTTGGACAATCGCAAGAGCCAAGGCACCCTTGCCCTCTGGGTCCCCTTACCTGCCTCACTTGCAGTCAAACCTTCCTGTCCCTGACCACTGACCAAATTAGAAGAATCCATCCTAAAGGGCGTGACCACCTCCTGGAATAAAGTGTCCAGGTAACTTTCCACTCCCTGATATGCCGCTCAGCCTCCAGTTCAATAACTCGGAGCCGAAGATCCTGCAGCCGCAAACACTTACTACAGGTGTGTTTGCCCTGGATCACACAGGTATCCAGAAGCTCCCACAGCCTGCAATTACAGCACATCACCTGTCCTGCCATCTCCAATATGTGTTAATTAATTAATTAATTGCTAATTAATTAATTATAATTAATAAAGCTTACACTTCCCAATAGGTTTTGGTACTGTTAGTAAACTTTACAATAATGATAGAACAACACTGTACTTACAATGCTGATAAAAGGGGGTTACTGATAAGGTGGTTAAGAAAGCATATGGAATCCTTGGCTTTATTAGCCGAGGCATAGAATATAAGAGCAGGGAGGTTATGCTGGAACTGTATAAAACGCTGGTTAGGCCACAGCTAGAGTATTGCGTGCAGTTCTAGATTCCGCATTATAGGAAGGATGTGATTGCACAAGAGAGAGTGCAGAGGAGATTTACCAGGATGTTGCCTGGACTGCAGAGTTTTAGCTATGAGGAGAGATTGGATAGACTGGACTTATTTTCTTTGGAGCAGAGGAGATTGAGGGGGGACATGATTGAGGTGTATAAAATTATGACCGGCATAGATAGGGTAGACAGGAAGGAACTTTTCCCCTCCGTGGAGGGATCGATAACCAGGGGGCATGAATTTAAGGTAAGGGGAAGGAAGCTTAGAGGGGATGTGAGGAAGAATTTTTTCATCCAGAGGGTGGTGGGAATCTGGAACTCACTGCCTGAAAGAGTGGTAGAGGCAGAAACCCTCATAACATTGAAGAATTTGGATGTGCACTTCCAGTGCCATGGCATACAAGGCTATGGGCCAAGTGCTGGAAAATGGGATAAGAATAGTTAGGTACCTGTTTGATTGGCACAGACTCGATGGGCCGAAGGGCCTTTTACTGTGCTGTAGACCTCTATGACTCTGTGACTCTATGGCTAAAACTAGTAATACCAGTTACTGGTTTACCTGCTCCTTCTGCTGCACCAAAAAGGAAATTAAAGACTTGAGGCTAAAAAAGAGTAGAAGGGGAAAAAAGTACCTCCTCCCTGACCTTCATCGAACTCCCTCACTCAGCACACTTTACTTCTTGGAGTAAACCTTACCTAAAGCAACACTTTCCGCCTATGCACCAAACTCCCACTTTGAACCAAATTCCCAGATATACTCACTCAGTCTCTTTCTCACGCAGGCCGAAGCCTCCCCTCCCTGACCATGCAATGGGGAGAACTTCCCTGCTCTTCTTTGAGTTAACATCATGGGAACTTGAGCATCCACCTGACAGGGCAGATGTCACTTCTGAAAGAGTAAAGTTATCTTTCTCCCGCAGAATGTCATTTCACTTACAACAAAGTTGTTCATGGAAGAGTCTCCGCTGAAGGAAATGCAACAGGAGGAACGGCTAAATTTAGCCTCTCAAATCCTGCAGGGTGTGGAGAGAGCTGCCATCATGGCCGCCTTGAACTCTGAGGGTCAAAGACTGAAAAACATCACCAACAAGGCAATAGATAAACTCACAGCGACCTGTGATTCACAATGCACAAGAGAAAGGACAGAACACATTGGCCTTCAGACAACCTCAGTTTATTAAGTTAACATTATACGCGCTGCCTGAAAGAGCAACAGAAGCTGATTCAGTTGTAATTTTTGTAAGTGTGTTGGATATGTACTTAGAAAGAAAAATAAGCAAGGCTTTGGGGAAAGAGCCAGGGATTGGGACGAGTCGGGTGGCTCCTTCAAAGAACCAGCAGAGGCATGATGGGTGAATGGCCTCCTCCAGAGCTCTGTGTTACTATGAACGGAAAATTGTGGCAAACGTCAATCACTTGGAACTGGCATCAGCCTGTTAACCCTTGTGTTCAATGGTTAGTCTCCCTCACTTGCTAGTGTACTCATGGTTAATTGCATGGTGGTGAGTCTGTCTTCACATTGGGTGGAATCAGAGCTGTGCAATGATACATCGATTCCAACATAAGGTGAAGAAAATGCAGCAAGAGATTCGGAGATAGGGACCAGGTCAGAGAAATAAGAACAGGTAGCTCTGGAATGACAGCTCCAACAGCACACAGAGATGGAAAGTGTCCTTTTTCACTCTTTCAGGGATCAATTTTCTATTCATTCCAGCACAAGGCATCAAACACCAACACACCAATGACAGGAGACACATAAACCCAGGATCAAAATTAAAGCGCTAATGGGAAATTATAAATAGCTGATGAGATGCGGGAACCTGGGCCAAAGGACCGTCATTTCACCCAATCCATCTTGTGCTGTTTTGTTTCACTTTTAGACCTTCACTTACAAGTCATTGATGTGAACAGCTCCCCCACCAATGATAAAATGAGACTGGAAACAAAGGGCAATGCAATGGAAATTTCCTGGAGAACGGTCACAGGCTCCAAAATGACAGGTAAAGTTCACTACATTTTTCAGTATTTTGTCCCACCACCTGTCTCCAGGTTTGCGTTGAGTTTCTTGGGCACCAGCAGCCACAGTGGGACCTTGTCCAAATAGCCACTTTTCGTTTGAGAAGCTGGACAGTGAGCAATTCAACATTTTCACCCATGCACATACTTACCACAGCAGGGGACATTGGATAAGTCAAGGACAACCCATCTGATTTTTTTCCCTTCCTTATCCCAAGGACATCAGTGTTGGGATCCACAACAACAACATTTTTTTATTCATCTTGTACATCTTTGATGGACTGGGTCAATTTATGCATATGAGCCTCTTGATCTTTTCAAATAACATTTTTTTCAAAGGGCCATTATATATGTTGCAGAAGTTCCAGTGGTAAACTGAATCCTCCGATCTCTTGCCTTACTAGACCCATCTCTAATATAACCCAACCAATGTAGAATCATAGGGTTTGCAGCACAGCCAGATGCCATTTGGCCCGTCGTGTCTATGCTGACACAAGAACAATATAAAACTAATCCCACTCTACCACTCTCTCCCTATAGCCCAAATATGGGGGAGGTAGTGCTGTCATTGGCCTAGTAATCCAGAGGTCCTAATGTTCTGAGGAAGGGGGTTCAAATCTCACCATGGTAGCTGATGGGATTTAAATTCAATAAACAAAATTTCCAGAAAACATTTGATAAAGTGTCACATCAAAGGTTATTGTGGAAAATAAAAGCTTATGGTATGGGGTAACATAGTAGCATGGATAGAAGATTGGCTGGCTAACAGGAAGCAGAGAGTAGGCATAAATGGGTCTTTTCCAGGGTGGCAAGATGTAAGGAGTGGTGTGCCACAGGGATCAGTGCTGGGACTGTTTACAATTTATATAAATGACTCGGATGAAGCGGTGGAAGGGATAGTTGCCAAATTTGCTGATGATACAAAGATAGGTAGGAAAGTAAGTTGTAAAGAGGACATAAAGGGGCTACAAAAAGATATAGACAGCTTAAATGAGGGGCAACAATCTGCCAAATTGGAATATAATGTGAGAAAATGTGAAATTGTCCATTTTGGCAGGAAGAATACAAGAGAAGCATATTATCTAAATGTGAGAGATCGCAGAGCTCTGAGGTGCAGAGGGATCTGGGTATCCTAGTCCATGAATCACAAAAGGCTTGTATGCAGGTGCAGCAAGTCATTAGGAAAGCTAATTGAATGTTATCACTTATTGTGTGGGGAATTGAATACAAAAGTAAGGAGGTTCTGCTTCAGTTGTACAGGGCACTAGTGAGACCATGTTTGGAGTACTGTGTACAGCATTGGTCATCTTATTTAAGGAAGGATGTAAATGCATTGGAAGCAGTTTAGAGAAATACCTGGAATGGGCAAATTGTCTTATGAGGAAACATTGGATAGACTAGGCTTGTATCTGCTGGAGTTTAGAAGAGTAGGAGGCGACTTGATTGAAACATATAAGATCCTGAGGGGCTTTGACCAGGTAGATGTGGAAAGTATGTTTCCTCTTGTGAGAGAATCTAGAACTAGGGTCACTGTTTAAAAATAAGGGGTCACCCATTTAAAACAGAGATGAGGTGAAAGTTTTTCACTCAGAGCATCATGAGTCTTTGTAACTCTCTTCCTGAAAAGGTGATGGAAGCAGAGTCTTTGAATATTTTTAAAGCAGAGGTAGATAGATTCTTGGTAAGCGGGGTGCGGGGGTGGGGGGTGCAATAGGTTATCGGGGGTAGGATGCAGATTTCAGATGACGATCAGATCAGTCATGATCTTATTAAATGGTGGAGCAGGTTCGAGGGGCTGAATGGCCTACTCCTGCTCCTTGTTTGTATGTTCATAAAAGAAATAATGTCTAGACAATAAAGCTAATTTCAGTAATGATGACCATGAAACTATCATTGATTGTTGTAAAAACCCATCTGGTTCACTAATGTCATTCAGGGAAGAAAATCTGCCGCCTTCACCTGGTCTGACCTACCTGACCTACATGTGACTCCAGGCGTACAGCAATGTGACTGACTTTTAACTACCCCCTGAAATCACCCAGCAAGCTACTCAGTTTAAGGGCAATTAGGGGTGGCCTTTCCAGCCTCACCCACCCTTGAAAGAATTTTTAAAAAAGGTTATTCATTCCCCAGATACGGGCCTCACTGTTGAGGGTGGCATTAATTGCCTGTTCCTACTTATCCCTGAGAAGGTGGTGGTGGACCTTCTTCTTGAACCACTGGAGTCTGTATGGTGTAGGTACACCCACAGTGTTGTTAGATGGGGAATTCCAGGATTTTGAACCAGCTACGATGAAGGAACGGTGATATTTGTCCAAGTCAGGATGGTGTGTGACTTGAAAGGGAACTCGCAGGTGGTGGTGTTCCCATGCATACGCTGCCCTGGTCCTTCTAGGTGGTAGAGTTTGTGGGTTTAGGAGGTGTTGTCGAAGGAGCCTTGGTGAGTTGTTGCCACAGGTGGCACCCATCTATTCTAGTGTTGCTAATCTCTGTGACTCTTCTTGGTGCCAGGCTCTGTTGCTGTTGCTTTCATTGTGTATGACAACATGGATTCTGTCCTGCACGGAGCACACTACGAAAACAAGGAAACCAGTGAGAAATATGAAGATGTTCAGCTGCATTCTAGAGTCATTTCAGCTGCTTTTGGATCCTCAGGGAACTACAACCTTCCCATAGCTGTGAGCTTCCTTCTAAAGCATAAAAAGGTTTGTGAAGCTAACATGATCATTTCAAGACTGCAACAACAAGAGCCTGCAGATATGTAGCGCCTTGCGTGTAGGTAAATATCCCAAGGCACTTTCCAGGAACATCATCACACAAAATCTGAACAAAAGCCACGGTAAGTAGTATTAGGGAAGGTGACCAAAATTTTGGTCAAAGGCAAGACTTGGTTCACGTCAGGATGCGCGAATTTTGGAGCCACTCAGGTTTATGGAGGTGGAGAATGGGAGGTCGGCCAGGACAGTGTTGGAATAGTCACACCTAAAGTAACAAAAGCACGGACGAGGATTTCAGGAGTAGATCAGCTGAGGCAGGAGTGTCTTAAAAGAGGAGTGAGAGAGAGAGAGGAAGATGCAAAGTTTTAGGGAGGAAATAGAAATATACGAATTAGGAGCAGGAGTAGGCCACTCGGCCCCTCAAGCCTGCTCCACCATTCAATAAGATCATGGCTGATCTGATTGTAACCTCCTGGCTACCCCGATAACCTTTCACCCCTTGCTTATCAAGAACCAATGTAATTCTGCCTTAAAAATATTCAAAGACTCTGCTTCCACTGCCTTTTGTGGAAGAGAGTTCCAAAGACTCACGATCCTCTAAGAGAGAAAATTTCTCTTCATCTCTGTCTTAAATGAGCGACCCCTTATTTTTAAACAGTGGCCCCTAGTTCTAGATTCTCCCACAAGATGAAAAATCCACTCCACATCCACCCTGTCAAGACCCCCCAAGATCTTAAAGGTTTCAATCGAGCCATCTCTTACTCTCCTAAACTCCACAAGCCTAGCTATCTAAACTCCAGTGGATATAAGCCTAGTCTGTCCAAACTTTCCTCATATGACAACCCACCATTCCTCATATTAGTCTAGTAAACCTTCTCTGAACTGCTTCCAATGCCTTTACACCCTTCCTTAAAGGAGACCAATACTGTACACAGTACTCCAGATGTGGTCTCACTAGTGCCCAACTGAAGCATAACCTCCCTACTTTTGCATTCAGTTCCCCTCGCAATAAACAATTACATTCTATTAGCTTTCCTAATCACTTGTTGCACCTGCATACTAGTCTTTTGTGATTCATGCCCTCAGACACCCAGATCCCTCTGCATCTCAGAGCCCTGCAACCTCTCATCATTTAGATAATATGCTTATTGCTTATTTTTTATTCTCCCTACCAATGTGGAAAATTTAATATTTTCCCACATTACACTCCATCTGCCAGATCTTTGCCCGCTCACTTAGCCTATCTACGTCCCTTTGTAGCCTCCTTATGTCCTCTTCACAACTTAATTTCCTACCTATCTGTGTCATCAGCAAATTTAGCAACCGCAGCTTCAGCCCCTTCATGAAAGTCATTTATATACATTGTACTAAGTTGAGGCCCCAGTACTGAGCCATGTGGCACATCACTCACTATGTCCTGCCAACCAGAAAAAGACCCATTTTTGCCTACTCTCCTCCTGTTAGCTAGCCAATCTTCTTTCCATGCCAATATGTTACCCCCTACACCATGAGCTTTTATTTTCCGCAATAACCTTTGATGTGGCACCTTATCAAATGCCTTCTCGAAATCTGAGCACAGTACATCTATCGGTTCCCCTTTATCCACAGTGATGTAACTCCTTCAAAGAACTCCAATAAATTGGTTAAACATGATTTCCTTTGCACAAAACCATGTTGACTCTGCCTGATTGCCTGAATTTTTTCTAAGTGCATAAATATGATAAAATAGCATCTGCTATTTTCCAATCGAATGGAACCTGCCCAGAATCTATGGAATTTTGGAAAATTAAAACCAATGCATCAACTATCTCGCAAGCCACTTCTTTTAATGCCCTAGGATGATGTCTATCAGGACATGGAGATTTGTCAGCCCAAAGCTGCAACAGTTTGTTCAATACCACTTCCCTCATGATTGCAATTTTCTTGAGTTCCTCCCTCCCTTTCTGATGTACAGCTATTTCTGGGCTGTCACTTGTATCCTCTATAGTGGATAATTTCAGAGTATAGGGCCTAGGAACTTGAAGGCATGGTCACCTATTTTGGAGCACAGAGATCTCAGAAGGTCATGAAGGTTGGTGAAAGATATAGAGATAGAAAGGGGTGAGGCCATGGAGGAATTTGAAAACAAGGAAGTGAATTTTAAAATCGAGGCTTTGCCTAACCAGGAACCAATGTAGGTCAGCAAGGAGTAATGGATGAATGGGACTTTATGCAAGCTAGGATGCAAGCAGCAGAGTTTTGGATGAGCTCAAGTTTATGTAGGGTGGAAGATGGGTGGCCAGTCTAAAGTGCTTTGTAATAGTAAAATCTAGAGGATACAAAGACATGGTTGAGGACTTCAACAGAAAAGAGCTGTCAGGTAGGGCTGGGCTATATGGCAATGATGGGCAGGTTAGGACCAGCTGATCCCTCAAGCCTGTCCCATACTCATGATGGCCAGAGCATCATGACTCGATACTTCCTAAACCACCCTACCCCAAACCAAAACCAACAGCCGTTTTG
Organism: Carcharodon carcharias; assembly: GCF_017639515.1. Lineage (NCBI taxonomy): Eukaryota > Metazoa > Chordata > Chondrichthyes > Lamniformes > Lamnidae > Carcharodon > Carcharodon carcharias. Next base: position 19,558,922 of record NC_054496.1, on the reverse strand, counting down.
TTTTGACAGAAAAGCTATAGAAAAACTCTGGGCCGATTAGGGAAACAATTCCTTGGGAAATAACTCTCAGACCCCCTCTGGCGATCGGAACCAATTCACGAGATCACACAGACTAAGTCTTATCTGTAAAGACACTTCCCTTCAAAATGGTGTGATTAAATATGATTCTTGAGAGGAGGTATTGAGGGATATGTTGAGAAGGTGAATAGGTGGTGTTTACCTGAGGGAAAGGGACAGACTTTTTGGGCAAAATGATTCGTTCCTAAAATATTTATGTCCTAAAGTGTATTTGACCCCCAATTTGTCTCAGTTTGTGGCTATCTTGCTTAGAAGTCAGAAAATTGTGAGCTTAAATTGCATTCCATGAAGTAAATGCATTCGTTCTTTGTAATCCTATTCTTGGAGGACAGACAAATGGGAAATTGTTCATTGTAGGGAGATGCCATAATTCGGATGAAGCCAAGATCATTGAAATGAGGCCCCAGCTTTCCTTTTCAATGGGTCAGGGAAATGCTATAGGCCCCGTAACAATATGAGCACCAAATCTAGCCCAACACTTCAGTGCATTACAGAGGGAGTGCAGCACTGTCTGAGATGTCGTTTTTCAGCTAAGATTTTAAACTGAAGTCCCATCTGTGCTCTCAGGTGGCCTAAAAAATCCCAAACAATGTTTCAAAGAAAAGCAGGATTCTCTCCATTGTCCTGGGGCCAATAGTTATCCCGAGATCAATATCACTAAACCGTGTTATCTCATTGCTGTTGGTGGGAACTTGCTGTGGATAAACTGGCTGCTACATTTCCTACATTACACAGTGACTAGACTGTTACAATTGAATGTTTAATGCAAAAGAGAGAACTTCTGACGGTTCAGCACTCCTGCTTGGCACTTGAGTGTCAGCCTAATTACACGTTTAAGTTTCTGGAGTGGAGATTGCAAGCAAACTTCTGACTCAGGGCTGAGAGTATTATCCATGAAGCCACTTTATTGTTTGTCCTTTGTGTTTTTTTTCTATAATGGGGAGCAGTGGTTTGAGCAGTACACGGTGGGTTTGAATGACCTGTAAGCTGTTGACAAGTATCGTTCCACCACAAAGCACCACTCAAAACCGAACTGACAGCTAATAGGTTCATGTGCTTTTCTACAGGATCCTACAGTTGGTGGGAAACGGCTGTGTGTCTACTGGAGTCACACAACGAATGGGAGTCACTGGTCTCCAAGGGGCTGTGAGCTGGTGGGTTCCAATGACACCCACACCACATGTCAATGTGATCACTTGTCTAGCTTTGCAATTTTGATGGCCTTTAGTGAGGAGGTACGTATTTGTCTTCTTTTTCGGTTCTTCACTCGCTTATCTTCCAGTTTGAGAAATGAATAAGGATGGATATGGCGAGGGGGTAATGAAAGTAACCTTGCAAACTCTCAAGTGAAATAACTGACAGAGCTCCTGGTGGATAAACACACTAGCAGGGCTGGTACTCATTCTGTGAATCTATAACGAGGCAAAGTTTCTGAGTGCTTGGACAAACATGAGGTGATCGAGGAGAGTCAGCATGGATTTGCGAAGGGTGTGTCATCTCTGTCTAATTTAGTTTCTGACTTCGCCCTTTTCAGAATAAAATGTTTTGCTTCTGCCCTTAGGAGAGCCACAGGGAGAGCAAAGGTTTCAGAATTTCTACTACACACATCTCCACCTCTTTGTCCTTTGATTTGCACCCAAACGCTGAGCTTCTGGGAGGGAAATTGAACCCTATTGATGTCAGCATTGTTGAGGAACTATAGGATACATTGGAAACTTGTTGATATGAACTAAACAGCGAGTGGTTATTAATAGGAAAGGATCCAATTTGGAATCGGGTTACAGGTGAAGTCCCTCAGAACTCAATGATACTTAGGCTTAGGCGGTATAAGGTTGAGAATTACAGAATAATCAAAGGATTATAATAGGTATTTGAAATGCATAATGAATCACACTAGAGGGTGTTTCTATAAAATACAGAGGTAAAGGGAACAATCTAACTTTCCGTGCAGGAAACTCATGAGATTGGACACGCAGAAGGTCGGTCTTATATCCCATGTCAACGTGACTTCAGTGGGGAGTAAAATCGGGTGCAGTGTGAAACTATCATCGCACCCAATCCTATCAGTTTCCCAATGAATGGCTTAGGTTATAAGTGTCCATAAAAGGAGAGATGTCAGGGAGTATTTATTTTTCTAGAGCTGTTGCCTTTGGAATAGGCTGTAGCATCACAGGATCATAGTAGCAATTGGATCATCAATTATTGTAAAATCCCATATGGTTCACTTTAGGGAAGGAAATCTGCCTTCCTTACCTGGCCTACATGTGACTCCAGATCCACAGCAAATGTGGTTGACTTTTATCTGCCTTTTGAAATAGTCTAACAAGCCACTCAGTTCAAGGGTGATTAGGGGTGGGCAACAAATGCTGGCCTTGCCAATGATGCCCACATCTCATGAAAGAATAAAAAAAAAGAAGGATCCAGCACAGAATGAGGCTGTTCAACCTATCAAGCCTGTGCCGGCTCTTTCAAAAAGCAATCCAGTTATTCCAACTCCCCCTATCTTCCCCCTTATCACTGCAATTTTTTTAATTGAAGTAATTATCCAATTCCCTTTTGAATCCATATCCACCAGTGCATCAGACAGTGCATTCCAAATCCAAATCACTCGGTGCATGAAAACCTTTTCCTCATTTCACCTCTGGTTAGTTTGCCAATCATTTTAATCTGTTTCCTTCAGTTATCAATCCTTCAACGAATGGAAAATTTCTCTTTATTTGCTCCAACTAAACCCTTCTTCATTTTATTTTTGTGTGAGACCCACAAATGTGCTGTAGTCCTTAGAAGGGACTCAATAAGTTGCCCTTTGGAGGGAAGGACACTGGGACATTGTAGGAGTGTTAGAGATATTTGGCTAACAATGTATAATGGGTAACCATGCATTTTTTGAGGTTCTTTTGTTACCTTATCGAGCAGGGAAGATAGGTCACAGATCTTATACCTAAAGTTGGCCAAAGGCCTCTTGTCTGTCTTGAGCCTCACCCCCAGAGTTTGCATTAGTGACACTTGAGGAAGACAAGGCATGTGTGAATGGGAGATTGTCGATAGGTCTCTGAAAGTTTACTCGGCCTTATGACCAAGCCATTATGACACTGGGCTGGATTTCACAGGGGAAGGACTGTCAGTCCCAAATGGAGCAACTTTTAAAAAGCCTGCCTGCAGCAAAACACACCGCCAATGTCTTAATAATTACATTGTTAATATTTAATGACAATTACACAGTTAAGGATTAATGGCAATTACATTGTTAAAAAAGTGATGGGTATTTGTACACCTATAAATGGGGATAGCTGGGACACTGGTAGAGTACTGTTGACCATGAACTAAGTCAATAAACTCTGTCCAGCAAAGAAAGCTACTGTGTCTTAGGTTTAACTTCATTAACCGTTGTGGATCCAGTTAACACATGCTGGGACCGCCCTAAACAGTCTGAGAGTGGGACTTCTGCTCCTGAATGGACAGGCAAACCCAACCTCCAGAGACCGGCCAGCAGCTCTAGCAGTCCCAGCAGTGCCAGGACTCAGTATTGGGCACTGCTGGGACTGCAAGGAGGTCCTGGGAAGAATATTATGGTGACCAGAGACAGGTAAGTCCTGGGCTTTTATGGCAGGGAGGGATTGGAGAGTCTAGGGAGGATGGAAGAGGGGAGTTGGGGAGGGAGTGGGGTGGGGGGATCATGGGATTTGGAGAGAGCAGACAGGGAGGAATAAAGTAGGGGGTGACATATTGGTGGGGGGGTGCCCCCGATACACACAGGGCCATTTCAAAATAGCCTTTGCACTCTGGCCCACTTGCCATTGCCCAGAGTTTTATGGCAGTGGAGGTGGATTAATGACCTGAATTGCCACTTGGTTAGACAGTTAAGGGCCTCAACAGGCCTAAGGATGTGAGGCCTAGAGACCTAATGGCCACCACCACACCCTCCCTCTGTATTATGGGGAACAAGTCAGTGATGGGCAAGAATATGATGGGACGGGCAGGCAACATATTTTATATGACCCCTCCCATCCCTCCCATCGATAAAACACCCAGCGGGGGGAGCCATAAATTCCACCCCATTGAGTTTCCAATTTCTTTAAAATCTAATGGGGTTATTTCTTATCTGTTCAGCTACAGGATTATTCCCATGACACGCTCTCTGTAATTATGTTCATTGGAATCCCCATATCTCTGGTGTGTCTCGCGGTTGCTATCGGCACCTTTATCTTCTGCTCGCAGGCTCGAAACGCCATCACGGCCACCCACATGCATCTCTGCATCAGTCTCTTCCTGGCAGAGCTGCTCTTCATAACTGGCATCGACAGTACCAGATACCAGGTAAGAGATCCTGCAACAGCACAAGAGGAAAATCAGCCTGGGATAACAAATTGTAGTTCATTGCCAAGTCAGAGAGTATCTAACGGCAATTTGTATTTGAGATAGTGCCTTTAATGAGGTGAAACATCCCAAGGTGATTCACAGGAGTGTTATTAATTAAAATTTGAAACCAAGCCACATCGGAGATATTAGAACAATTAAAACTTGGTGAAAGTGCTAGATTTTAAGAACTGTCTTAAAAGAAAGAGAGAGGTAGAGGAGCAGAGGTTTAGGGAGAGACTTCCAGAATGAATTATACAGAATAATCCAGAAGATTGTTTGTGTTTACTATTAAAGATCAATAAAATGTTTCCATGATAAAAAGAAAAAATTGCATTTACATCCAATGAAGTATTTTCTTGTGTGTAATTTAGGAAACAGGGCACACAGCTCAAACAGCAATGTGATTATGACCAGATCATCTGTTTTTGAGATGTTGATTGAGGGGTAAATTATGGCTAGGACACTGAGGAGAACTCCCCTGCTGTTCTTCAAAATAGTGCCACAGGATCTCTTACATGCATCTGAGCAACTGAGGCTGGGGCCTCCGTTTAGTATCTCACCTGAAATCAAGCACTCCCAACAATGCAGCAATGGATTGTCATGCTCAGGCCTACACTGCATGGGTCTTGAACCCACAACCTTGTGACTCAAAAAGCAAGAGTGCCCCCAAATGAGCCACAATGACTCACTGGGTCAGTATCCATTCATCTCTGCCTGCCAGCGTAATACTGAGGCATAAGGACAATCATTATAAATCTGGCTGATGGTGTTCTGCTGATGATATCAAATTATATACCTCATCTAGTTTTTCCTTCATTGATTTCTATGGAAGGGAATATCAGATGGGCTGCCAATTCACTATGGCCCCTTTTACAACATGGCCCCCATACAAACTAGAATGTCCCAAATTCTAAAAATAGTCTTACACTGAGTTAGCAGATCTGACCCATGAATTCTGACCCCAGGGAGTGGGAGCCTGATCCCAAGGCTGAGCAGGATAAATCCGAGGCTGCCAGCCTCGGCGGGCTATTTAAATTGCCAACCTGCCTTTGGGTGAAAATTAGCTGCCTGTTCCTTATAACGCCTGGGTTAAACCAGAATGGAGGCAGGTTTGAGCTTTTTAAAATGTTAACACCTGACCCGGCCCCCAACCCAAAATATATCTTTGAGTCTTAAAATTCGGTTCACCGGGTCTCGAGAAATTGATCTTGAGGTAGGCTGCAGTAATGAAATGTTAGGAGACAGGAGGCTTCATGAAATCCTCAGTACACAGGTTGAACAAGCAGGCTGCTGAGTTTGAAAACAAATTGTTAGACGTCTGAAATAAAAGCGGAAAAGGAGCTTTTTTATCCTAACCCAGCAGTCGGGAAGCTGGAGGGGTTGGGTGCGCTCCACCTGATTTTGTTCTACAATATCAGTGGGTTGCAAAATCAGGTCCTGTGGGTTTCCTGCGACCCTGGTAAGTCAATTAGCATTTGAAAAAGCACAACCCATAGATCATTAAGAGTGGCAAAAGGAAGGAGGAGAGAGCGGCACTAGGGAATGACAGGTACAAAGAGGGAAGCCCAGAGCAAAAGGTAGAAGGTACAGTCCAGAAAAACTTCAGCCAGTGAGATTATTAGTCCATAATAGTCCTGATGAACAGTCATGCAAACTCAAAATGTTAACTCTGTCTTTCTCTCTACAGATGCTGTCAGACCTGCTGAGTTTTTCCAGCAATTTTTGTTTTTGTTTCAATCATCAATAATCATTTGTGCAGATGTGAGACATAAAAATCTGTATGCTGTTCCTATGTCCCCTTAAGCAGGGGTTTGGGAGGGCAAAACGTGAGTTAATAGTGGTTAAGCTTGCTAAATATGTGAAGCAAAGCAGAATCTCCTATTATATGGAGTCTTGGCCTTCCCCTCCAGGATGTATTGACTTTGCAGATTCGCCAGAATGATAGCTGGGCTCAGAGAGTTAAATCAAATTAAATCATGTGAATAGTTTGAACAGGTAAGGCTTGTATTCCCATGAATGTTTGAGGGGTGATCTGACCAAGGTTTCAGAAAAACTGAGGGCTGGATTTCACGGCTCCCGCCGGCTGTATTTTTCGTGGGAGAGGCATGTGCTGGGTGGCTAGCCCACCCACCAGCTTCCCTCCCACCCCTGACCCGGTCCCTAAAATACAGGGGAAAGGGGTTGGGCTGGTGCGGTAAGCTGTCCACAAGCCAAGTATCCTTAGCCTAATGGGGGCCTTGGGTGGCCAAATGTTGTCCACAATCTGCCTCCACTGCCATAATATGCTGGGCTGTGTCAGGTTCACAGGGGTGAGAATACCAACTTTTGAAAAAGCAGGAAGGAAGCGGGGGCGCATCATTCAGGGGGTGCCCTGTGCACATTGGGGGCACTCCTCCCAAGATGGTACCCTCCTCTTTTTGTGCCTCCCCACCCAGCCTCCAAAAGCCTGCCTCCCTCCCCCCTCGCCCCCTCTCCTAGGGTGCCCTATTCCTCCCCGCTGTAAAAGCCTGGGACTTGCATGGGAACGGAGGCCATTTTCAATCTCCCGTGAGACTGCGTGAGGTTCCAGCAGTGCCCACTCCTGAGTTCTGGCATTGCTAGGAGTGCTGGCAGCACTCAATGGGTGGGACTTCTCCCACTGAGGATCAGACGTCTGACCCTTAGCTTGTTTAGGCTGTCAGCAGTGTGTTATTGCTGTGGGGCAGCCTTTTTTTTTTAAATCAGTCGATTTGGAACAAGGGGCAAGCAGTACACCTCTCCCTCACCCCGAAAAATCCAGCCCTTAGAAACAGAGAAAGATTTATGGCACAGGAGCTCATTCAACCCTTGTCTGTGATGGTGGAAAATGAACTACCCAGTCTAATCGCACTTTATCCCACCATCCAGCTTAGTCCAGGGGCTTGTGGATTATGGCACCTGAAGTGCAAATCCAAGTGTGTTTTTTTGTAGAAACATAGGAAGGTTGCTGAAAGCTGTGTTTAAAATATTATAAGGATTCAACGGGGTAGAAATGGAGAAACTATTTCTTCTGATTGGCAACTGGGGGACAGAAAATTAAAATTAAGAGCCAGACCATTAAGGATGAAAATTTGGAATTACTTTATTCCACAAGGCTTTATAGAAATCTGGAATTCTGTGCCCACAAAGGCAATGGATATTGGTGGATAATTGGAGCTTTTAACACTGAGATCAATATTTTTTTTTGGATTTAACAAGATATATGGAGCCAAGGCAGGTAATTGGAGTTGAAGTGCAGATCAGCCATGATCTATCTGAATGGCAGAACTTTGCTAAGGTTGGTGGGGGGGGGGGGGGGTTGGTGTGGTTGGGGGGTGGGGGCGCCGGGTCGGGGGCAGGTTGAATGGTCTATTCCTCTTACTATGTTGCTACTTTGGAGTCTTACACATTTGTTTTTGTTTCCAGACCGTATGCGGAATCATAGCGGGATGTTTACATTATTTGTTTTTGACCGCATTTGCTTGGATGAGCTTGGTGTCAACGCAACTTTACCTCATGGTCAGGAACCTGAAGAACATGAGGGTATCCCATTCCAGTAACATTGAAAAGTATATCTATCCACTTGGGTATGGGCCTCCCGCATTAATAGTGGTAATTTCTGCAGCAGTCTATCCCAATGGATACGGATCACGAAGAAAGTAAATAGATTCCTATTTTACCACTATTTTGCTTTGATAATTTAGCCGATTATTTTTAGCTTTGACTGTTAAAGCCCTCCAGCATTCTCCCCTCCTCTCCTGAGGGCCAGTCTCACACTGGGAACAATACAACATCAGCCATCAAATCACTGCTGCCTCAATCAAATAGTTGACCAAAGGCAATGAGTGCACCAGGCTCAACTTCAGAAGGGAACTTACCAGAGTGATGCTTTTTATTTCTGCCATGCTAACCATGCCAAGTGGCAAAGAGGCTGGCAGTGTTGAACTACAGACCTATGCCCATGAGGCAGTGGACCAGCACTGCCCCAATTACCTCAGGACGTTTCAGTGGGCAGAGTCAGGAAACCTTCACACCTCTGATCTGAGGTGAATTAGAGGCGAGGTCCGAGAGGTGAAAGGTCAGTGTCTGACCTAAAGCATCACCCATCCACCTCATGCTCACAGTTTTAATGAACATTAATCTTTGAATTCAAATTAATTTGCCTCAACATGTTCACTCTGATTTCTCCAGCTGCTGGCTACAAGTAGAGAATGAGTTTATATGGAGCTTCTTGGGACCAGTCTATTTGATCATTTTGGTAATTATTTTTTTCGTATGATCTATCATATTTGTTTCCTGAAAACCTGATTAGATTTTGCAATTATCTTAGCAAAAAAGCATCAAAGATCACTGCCCTTCCTGATACACATTCATAATTCTAGTGGTCGATTTAACTATTGATAGGCCAGTAAAAGTGTGTGTCAGCTGTGGTTCAGTGGTAGCCCGCTTGTCTCTGAGACTGAAGGTATCTCAACTCTAGGGCACAAAGTCTAGGCTGACACTCCAGTGCAGTACTGAGGGAAGGCTGCACTGTCAGAGGCTCTGTACTTTAGATGAGATGTTAAACTGAGGTCCTGTCTCTCCTTTCGAGTGGATGTAAAAGATCCCATGACACTATTTTGAGAACAGCCGGGGAATTCTCCCCAGTACCCAGGCCAGTATTTATCCCCCAAACAACATCACTAAAACAGATTATCCGATCTTTATCACGGTTTATGGGAGCTTGCTGTGCACAAATTAGCTGCACTACAACTCCTGCATTACAACAATGGCTACATTACAAAATAATTAATTGGCTGCAAAGCGCTTTGGGATGTCCTGAGGTCATGAAAGATGCTATATAAATGCAAGATTTTCTGCCTTCTTTGAGAATTAACTGAAGACGTTGTCGGTGGCAACAAGAGTTCAAATGAACCAAGGATTGGGAGATCAGAAAGGAAAAGAATGTATTATGATTAGGAAGAGAATAGGCAAGGGTGTTCAAGCAAATGGTTAGAGGTTGGAGACACGAGTTAGAAATTAGGAAGTTACAAGAAAAATGGTAAGTCAGGGATGCTTGGATAGTAAGCTAATCTTCAAAGCTACAATGTCAGCTGTGGCTCAGCTGAAAGTGTATCATCTTGAAGTTAGAGAGTTGTGGGTTCAAGTTCCATTCCAGGGAGTTTACCACAAAATATAGGCTCCTCTCCCACTGCAGATATTGCAAGAGTCAATACTTTATCAGTATCCAGTCAAAAATTAACCACCAATAAACTTCAGGTCATCCACAACACAGCAGCCTAACGCATAGAGTCCCATTCACCCATCACCCCTGTGCTCGCTGACCTACATTGCTGCACAATCCGGCAACAGCTCAATTTTTAACATTCTCATCTTTGTTTCCAAATAGTTCCCTGGTCTCGGCCCTCCCTAACTCAGTAACCTCATCCAGCCCTACAACCTACAAGACTTCTGCGCCCTTCAGTTCTGGCCCCTTGCGCATTCCCAATTTCCAAATACCTTTGGTAGTTATGTCTTCAGCTGCCTAGGCCCCAAATTCCCTCTATGACCCTTAACCCCTTTCTCATCCTTTATGATCCTCCTAAAAATTTAGAAGCATATTTGGGATATTTTACTCCATTAAAGGTGCTTTACAAATGCAAGTTGGTGTTTAGCTTGTGCCAATTAAAACTTTCCAGATATGGTATATGCTTGGATTGATTCAGCACAGGACAGTTCCAGCTCTTTGTTGTTGAGCGTCACTTAGATGCTACCACAGAACTTTGTGGCCAATGTATTATTTTTATGTCCAAACTCCACTTAATGCAAACCATGAATACTAAGATTTGAGTTAGGATTTACAATCTGCTCTTAACTCAAAGTTGCTTCAACAACAACTTATTTATACAGCACCTTTATTCAAATTGTTGAACGATTCAACCTTTCTTTAGCTCAAGAATAACTAATGGGCTTATCAGGACAGGCCCAATGATTGATATAGTGGCTTATCAGGAACAGATTTTATCACTGTTACAGTGTTTTCCAAACCTCTGGGTTCATCCAAACAGAGTAAACCAGGCAGTAAGAAATGTAAACATACAGAGAATTGAGTTTCTTAGGCCTCATCAACTAAACTACAGGAGGTGAAGGACTGCCATTCAGATGTTTCTCAGTTAGCCAGACTGTGTTACCATATTCTGGATCACAAAGTCTAAAATCTCAAATAATCCAACAGATCAACACATTTATGTTCACCATGACTCTCTGCACGTTGAATGAGGAACTTTCCAATCGTGACATGAAAGTGTCAAAAATTAAGGACACAAGGTAAGCAGAACAAGGGGGCATAACCTTAAAATTAGTGTTAGATTGTTCAGGGGTGCTGTCAGGAAGCTCTTCTTCACACAAGGCCTTAAGACCATAAAACGTAGGAGCAGGAATAGGCCATTCGGCCCATCGAGTCTGCTCTGCCATTCAGTGAGATCATGGCTGATCTGATAATACTCAACTCCACTTTCCTGCCTTTTCACCATAACCCTTCATTCCTTTACTGATTAAAAATCTCAGCCTTGAATATACTTAACAACCCAGCTTGTACAGCAAAGAATTCCACAGATTGACTACTCTCTGAGAGAAGAAATTCCTGCTCATCTCTGTCTTAAATGGGCAACCCCTTACTCTAAAATTATGTCCTCTGGTCCTAGATTCTCCTACAAGGGGAAACAACCTCTCAGCATCAACCCTGTCAAGGCCCCTAAGAATCTTATATGTTTCAATAAGGTCGCCTCTCAATCTTCTAAATTCCAGTGAACATAGGGCCAACCTACTCAGCCTCTCCTCATAAGAAAATCCCTCCATGCCCAGGATCAACCTAGTGAATCTTCTCTGGACTGCCTCCAATCTTTCCTTAGACAAGAGGACCAAAATTGTTCACAGTATTCTAGGTGTGGTCCAACTAGAGCCTTGTGTCGTTTTAGCAAGACTTCTCTATTTTTATACTCCATTCCCTTTGAAATAAAGGCCAACATTCCATGTGCCTTCCCTATTACCTGTCGAACTTGTATGTTAGTGTTTTGGGATTCATGCACGAGGACTTCCACATCCCTCTGTGCTGCAGCCTTCTGCAATCTTTCTCCATTTAAATAATATTCAGCTCCTCCATTCTTCCTGCCAAAGTGCATAACCTTACATTTTCCCACATTATATTACATCTGCCAAGTTTTTGCCCAATCACTTAACCTGTCTATATTCCTCTATAGACTCCTTGTGTCATCCTCAACACTTGCCTTCCCACCTATTTTTGTATCATCCATAAACTTGGCAATACTACATTCACTTCCCTCATCTAAGTCATTAATATATATCATAGATAACTGAGATCCCAGCACTGATCCCTGTAGCACTTCACTAGTTACAGGTTGCCATCCCGAAAATGCCCCTCTTATCCCAACACTGTCTTCTATTAGTTAGCCAGTCCTCTATCCATGTTAATATACTACCCCAACAACATGGGCTCTTATCTTAAGTATTTTTATGTGCGGTACCTTATCGAATGCCTTTTGGAAATCTAAATATATTACATCTTCCGGTTCCCCTTTATCTATTCTGCTTGTTACCTTCTCAAAGAATTCTAATAAATTTGTTAGGCATGATTTCCCCTTCATAAGCTATGCTGACTCTGCTTGATTAAATTATGTATTTCTAAATGCTCTGCTATTACATTCTTTATAATAGACTCCAACATTTTCCCAATGACAGATGTTAAGCTAACTGGCCTACAGTTACCTGTTTTTGTCTCCCTCCCTTTTTGAATAAGGGTGCTACACTGGCAGTTCTCCAATCCTCTGGGACTTTTCCAGAATCTAAGGATTCTTGGAAGATTACTACCAGTGTATTCATTATCTCTGTAGTTACTTCCTTTAATATCCTAGGATGCAACCCATCAGGTCCAGGGGACTTATCAGCCTTAGTATATATTCAATTCCTCTGCCATTTCCTGGTTCCCAATTATTATGTCCCCATCTTCATTCTCTAAGGGGCCTATGTTCACTTTGGCCTCTCTTCATTTTTATATATCTAAAAAAGCTCCTACTGTCCGTTTTTATATTACTTGCTAGTTTACACTCAAAGTTTAAAGGGTGGTGGAAATCTGGAACTCTGTCCCCTAAAAAGCTGAGGAGTCTGGGGGCAGCAGGGGGGGTTGGTAGAGGGTGGGGTCAATTGAACATATCAAAAGTGAGATCGATGGATGTTTCTTATGTAAGGGTATTAAAGGATATAGAACCAAGGTTGGTAGTTCGTGTTAAGATGCAGATCATTCATGATCTAATTCAGTGGCAAAACATCTTTGTGGGGAAGAATGGCCAATTCCTGTTGCTCTATTCCTATACTCCACCATATAATTGAGCTGACATTTAACAGTTAAATATATGCAAACCATGTAGAAAGCTTGTATATTCATACCTTTGTAGAAAATACGGTTGTATTACTATAGTTATCAGTATTTTCCTGAAGGAGGGTGGTTAATTGTTTTTCTGTGGGGCCAAATTCGCTTCAAGATGGCATGTCCAGAATGGGGAGATCAGGACCAAACGTCAAGCAGTGTAGGAACAGGAGTAGTCCCTTTAGCCTCTCAAGCCTGCTCCATCATTCAGTCAAATCATGGTTGATTTGCACCTCAACTCCATTTACCATCCCCCCCACCCTGCCCACTTACCTCCGTATCCCTTGATACCCTTACCCACCGAAAATCTAGCAATGTCAGTCTTGAGAGCCCCAGTTATTCAAACACCTATAGGGAGAGAGTTCCAGATTTTTCCTGCTTTGCAATTGACAATTTGATTCCTGAGACAGACATATCCAAGTACTCCAGGGTACTATTGGTGACTGACCAGTCAGCCTAACTTACTGTTCAACAGCTATTTGATCACTCAACGCATCCTGATTGAGTCTGTTCCTGTTCCTGTTGCTGTTCTCTCTGGAGTGCATAAATTGGGCACTTATAACTTTTACAAAGAAGTTCTTACAAAGGAAAGTGAAAGTGAAAACGAATGAGGTTATAAAACAGTCACTACTGATGATATTAGTCCAAAGGAATCTGTAATAGAGACTGTAATGGGATAGTTAGGTCGGTAATTAGCCATAGTCCACTAGGGACCATAGGCATCTCTCTCTATTAGAGAGACACAATTGGTTATACAGCTTGAGGGACATCACTCCCCATCAAGTATGGAGCAGGCGAGGATGCAGGTCCCAAGTCTACCTCAGCCAGAATGGAAATTGAACCCCCACTGTTGACATTACTCTGAATCACACGCTAGCTATCTAGCCAACTGAGCTGACAGGCCCCTTCTATCATGGGACAAAAGTTAGGAAAACCACTGGGATTTAGATATTATCATTCAGGACACTGAAGGAGGAGACAGTGGATCCTATATTCGACTATAGATTTTCCATTTTGACATAGAATTAAGGAGTAGAAGGTAAGAATATAAGAACAACAGAAGTAGGAGCAGGCATAGGCCAAAGGGCCCCTTGAGCCTAGCCTACCATTCATTAAGATCATGGCTGATCCATGCCCTCAATTTCACTTTCCCATCCGCTCTTCATATCCCTGGATTCTCTGAGAAATCAAGAATCTGTCTCTCTCAGCCTTAAATACATTCAATGATGGCACCTCCAAAGCCCTCTGGGATACAGAATTCCAAAGACTCACAACTCTCAGAGTGAAGAAATTTCTCCTCATCTCAGTCCTAAATGGGTGACTCCTTATCCTGAGATATGACCCCTAGTTCTATACTCACCAGCCTTTCAGTGTCTACCCTGTCAAGCCCTCTCAGAATCTAGTGTGTTTCAATGAAATCACCTCATTTTTCTAAATTCCAGACCCCCGACCTGTTTATAAAAGTGGAAAGAGTCAAACTAACTAATTATAGTCATAGTTTGGCTTTGGGCAAACTTCTGGAGGTAATTATACCCAGTGAAACTGGTGATAATTAGCATGGATTTATTTGTTAATTACAGGTGATTAGATAATTGAATACTTTAAGGAAATCAATGTATAGATGTATATTGTGGTGGACAGTGTATACACGTATTTTCAGATGGTACTTCCAATAAGGTCAACAAAAGACCAATTTCTACTTCAAAGTCCCTTCCGCCTGTTGTACTAATGGAGACAATCAAAGGAGAAGCAATTTACGCAGCATCTTACCATATCCTTGCAGGTAGCAGATCATTAAAATGTCACAAACACATGTAAAAATAATCAGAGATATTAATGGAATTCTTGCCTTTACAACTATTGGAATTCCACACTTTATCACATAGATGCACCTACAAACCAATACTTCACTTCAGGCTCTGGCTTAGGAAATAAGTGTTTTTTTTTTTGTGTGTGATGATGGTTTTCTCCTCGTTGCAGGATGCTGACATTTAAAGCCATTGGACAGGTGTTTATACTGGGCTGTACCTGGATTCTTGGCTTGTTTCATTTTCAGGAGGAAACAGTGGTGATGGCCTACTTATTTACTATTGTCAACAGTTTCCAGGGCACCTTCATCTTCATCATCCTCTGTGTGTTAAATCCCAAGGTATGTGGTACTGCATTTTGAGTTTTATTAATGGTCAGGGTGGAATGGAATAAACTGCAACTTATTAGAAACATAGAAATAGCTAGGCCATTCAGTCCCAGGAATCTGTCCCAGCATTCTGTTGATTGTGGCTGATCTGTATTTTAACTCCATTTATCCAACCTTGGTCCGCTAACCCCATCACCTTCCATAACCTCACCTCACCTAACAAAAATCTATCAACCTCATCTGGGAGAAAGAGTTCCTACTCAGGTTCAGAAAGCCCTGGAAGCGAGGAACCTAGCTAGTACCGTGACTCTATAGCTACTGGTGTGTCCCTTCCGGGACAGTGGAACACTTGTGCTTCTGAATCAGATGGTTGAGAATTCAAGTCTAACTCCACAGATATTCAGCACATAATCTCAGCTTCAGTATGGTACTGAGGGAGTGCTGCACCATCAGAGGTGGTGCCTTTTAGTTGGGATATTAAACTAAGGGCCCATTTGCCCGTTCAACTAGATGTAAAAAATCCAATAACACTATTTCAAAACACATCCCTGGCGTCCTGGCCAGGTTGACCAACTCCCAGCGAAAAATTTAAGGGGCAATATATCAGCATGGTGGCTAACCATTGGTGGGGTGGGGGGGGGTGCGTTGCAGTGGTTGGGAAGGGTCTGCTGCCAGACCTGTAGTAGTGGGAGGGATACATCGTGCATCTCAAGCTCAAACTGCATGTGTCAGCTCCAACGCTTGCGGAGAATTGGCAGATGTGTGTGCCATACCCAACACATGCGCTAAGATAGCAGAAGAGAATGCTGGAGCCAGCGGATATTTGGGGATAACAAAGGAAAGTTCGGAGCCTGACGCACATGAGCAAACAGGTCAAAGAACAAATCCGGGACAAAACATGGCCCGGGAAGGTCTGACCCGGGACACAGGACAAAATCTCCAATTATGACACAATCCCAGGAAATCAGGGACAGTTGATCATCCTGGTCCTGTCCAATACTTATCCCTCAACTTACACTAAAAACCGAATATCTGCTCATTATCTCATTGAGGTTTGTGGGATCTTGCTATGTGCAAATTGGCTGATGCATTTCCCTGTAGCCACAAGGCTGTCTATGCCAGAAAGTGCAAAAAGTACTTGGCTGTAAAGCACTTTCGGACATCCTGAGGTTGTGAAAGGTGTAGTAATAATGCAAGTTCTCTCTTTCTTTACCGCATGTTTGCCTACATTACAGGCTCAAGTCATGGAGTAAAAACAGAAAGTCATGGACTATGATTTGAACCCAAAAGCATGTGTTTGGATTAGTCCCAAACCAACCTGCTTTGCTACTGGGCCAAAAACACAAAATGCCTTTGATACAGGTGCAGAAAAGAGACCAATTCACCCCTCCTCTAAGGTAGTTGTATGGTAGGCTGAACTTTAGTTTGCACACTATGTTTTGCCTGTGAATATTAGGTGTCAATATTGGCCATCAAAGAGTGGAAGCATTTAAACCAATCATGGTGGATTCATGGTGGATCACAAGCAACTATTCTAAACAACCCATGACGCTTTTTATAAAAAGATTAATATATCAACATACAATTAGATGGTTAATTGCTGAGTTGTAATTTATCATATTCAGGTACAACGTTTGATAAATTTATTTTTTTTAAAACCTCTTAAGATAAGGGCTGAATACCACAAATGGATTAACCCTATCTGCAAGACCAGAAGGAGTTTATTTGAATCTGAATCCACAAAAGTGCCATTATCAGTGACATCGGTAAGTGTGCTTGTATCTTCAACAACACGTCTCAAACAAATGACCTCCATCACTAAGAAGGATATGGGCAGCGGGCAGCTGCATGGGGATACCATCTCATCCCTGTTCCCCTAAAAGTTACACACCAAACTGACTTGGGTCTCTATCATCGGTCATCATTACTTCATGGTTGCTGGGTCAAAAATCCTGGAACCTTCTAACTAACTAATGGCACTGAGGGAACCCCTTCACCACATGGACTATAGCAGTTCAAAAAGTAGGCTCACCACCACCCTCACAAGGCCAGATTGGCAATAAATGCCAGCCTTCCTGTGACACCCATATCGCAAGATGATTTTTTTTTTAATGGGTACAGTTAAGTTCCCTTGATGTCACACATCTCAGGTTGATGTGAAACAATCGTCACATTGACACACAGGCCACTATATAACTACAATCTGCCAGTAATGAACTAAGATTGAATCATATATCTTTTCGCAATGTGAACTAAGCAGTTTTACAGCACTTCAACTTCAAGCTGTGTAACTGTACCTGCTACAAAGCTAAACCTCTCAGGCCATCTGCAGAACTATTGTACAGTTTAATGTTTAAAACGCCTTCAATTCCTTTAAAACTTTCCCTGTTGGCTAGAATATGTACTTAGATACAAACTCATAGGCCAGGATATTGCCGTTAGCATGACATGCCGGCGTGTAAAATAACGCGAGATGACATCGGACGTGCGTCCCGACATCATGGCATGTCATTCCGATATTGCGTTTGATGGGCACACGCCAGAGGCAGCTGTGTGCCAGCTGAACTGTCAAAGGCCTATTAAGGCCATTAAGAAAGTAATTTACGTCATTAACACTGCAAAGAGCCCAAGCGGCTTTCACTTTTTCCAGGAAACCTCATCCACAGGCAGGATGAGGCTTCCTGAAGGTTTTATAAAATTAATAAATAAGTTTGGTGAACTTGACAAACATGTCCCAGGTTATGTGACACTGTCACATGAGGGGGCATGTTTAAATAATTTTTTACTTGAATTTTCAAAAACTTTTATTGTCTATTCAATCTCCCTGAGGCAGCTCTGTGCCTCAGGGAGATTTTTGCGCTCGCTGGGTAGGCCTTAATTGGCCCACCCACGTAAAATGGCGGTGCCCAGCCAATCACAGGAGGTGATCAGCTCCACGCCCACCCCCGCCCAGCCCGCCCACATAGGTAAGATTCATAGAGTTCTATATATGTTTTAGCATCAGAACAGGAAGAGACCATTTACTCCCTCGAGCCTGTTCCATTATTCAGTGAGAACACAGCCAGGATTTTGCAGCCCCGCCATGACGTGTCTCCCCCCGGCGGATGCGGCGAGCCATTTAAACCTCCATTCAATTCAGTGGGGCTGTAATATCCCACTGGGCAGGAGGGGCAATAAAATCCTGGCCCGTGGCTAATCTGCAACCTAGCTCCATTTACCCACCTTTTCCCTATGTCTCCTTAAAACCTTTGGTTAACAAAATTCTATCAATCTTAGATTTAAAATTAACAACTGATCTAGCATCAGTCGACTCTTGCAGAAGAGGGTTCCAAACTTCTACCACCCTTTGTGGGTAGAAATGTTTCCTAATTTCACTCCTGATTTTTAGCTTCTGCGCCTTAGTTCTAGACTTCCCAACCAGCAAAAATAGTTTCTCTCTATCTACTCCATTGGTTCTCCTTATATCTTGAAAATGTTTTTCTGATAACTTTTAACCTTCTAAATTCCAAGGAATACAACCTCAGTTTGTTTAATCTCTCCTCTCAATTTAACCCTTGGAGTCTAAGAATAATTCTAGTAAATCTAAACTGCGCTCCCCTGTAAGGCCACTATATCCTTCCTAAAGTATGGTGCTCAGAACTGTTCACTGTACTGCAGGTGTGGTTTGACCAGAGCTTTGTATAGCTGAGGAATGACTTCGGCCCCCTTCTATTTTTGTCCTCTAGCTTTCCATTCGCCTTTTTAATTATTTTCTACACCTGTTTTAATGGTCCATGTCGTCGAACACCCATGCCTCTTTGGGCCTCTATTGTTTCACCACTCAGAAGAAGTGTTAATGTCACTGGGCTAGTAATCAAGAGGCCCGGGTTAATGCTCTGCGGACATGGGTTCAAATCCCACCACGGCAGTTGATGGAATTTAAATTCAATTAATAAATCTGGAATATAAAGCTAGTCTTAGTAATGGTGAGCATGGAAATTAACACTGATTGTTGTAAAAACCCATCTGGTTCATTAATGCCCTTTAGAGAAGGAAATCTGCCATCCTTACCTGGTCTGGCCTACATGTGACTCCAGACCCACAGCAATGTAACTGACTCCTAATTGCCCTCTGAAATGGCCCAGCAAGCTGTTCAGTTCAAAGAAAATTAGGGATGGGCAACAAATGCTGGCCTTGTTAGTGACACCCACATCCCATGAAAGAGTAAAGAAAAATAATTAGAAAGCACTGCATGAACACTGCAGGTACATTTAAGTCACATACAGAGTTTTGTGTGCTTGAATACCGTGCGTTGAGCACTGTGTATGTGCATGTGTGTATTTCAGTGTTCTTTTACAGAGCTCTACGTGTTTTTAAGCTATGGATGCAGGGTGAGCAGTGTAGTATTAGTGTCTTCAGACTTGAAAGGGTTAATGTGGGACTAGGGAAGCAGTAAGGCCCATATAACGATGTAAAGGGAGTCGCATGACTAGTAGTGCTCTGTTCATAATCTGAATGGAGATAGCTCATGGCTTAGACTGAAGAAGCCTACTGTCTTCTATATCTACTTGGTTCTCTTCTACAACAAATGGTTACTGTTCAGACTCAATGCTTCTGAAACTCTTCCTTAGACCACACAACAACATACATCAGGCAGCAGCAGGTGAATGACCCCGAAATTAAAAACAGAAAATTCTGGTCTGATCTGGAAAAAAAAAACACAAAAAATGAAAGACTTCGATGAAACAGTTGGAAATAGCCAGAAAAGCCCCTTAATAGACATGGGGCAGAATTTTGCCATCGGCGAGCAGGGGGCCATTGACAGGATCATTTAAACAATTAAAGGACCTGGCCATCCAACCTTAAGTTTGACAGATCGGCCAGGAGCCCCGGCGGCAAATAGAGAAAACATGAAACCTCATCCAGCGGCGGGTTGAGGTTTCATGCAGTGTTTTAAAAATTGTAATAAAGATGTTCTGTAAATTATGAACATGTCCCAACTCGTGACATTTTCAAAATCCAGGTGATTTAGCCTCAGGGAGATGTGCGCTCTTTCGCAATCTCACTTTCAGGGATTCCCCCCCACCCCCCAACCCCCCCAGCCCGCACAGGAAGCGCATAGCTTAAATGGCCCGCCCACGTAAAATAACGGTGCGGCCCACTTCACCAGCGGCGATCGGCTCCGCGCCTGCCGGCGTTTGGATCGGACCTGCCTGCCCGACAGACAGAAAATTCTCCCCATGGAGGCTGACAGGCAGAGAAGAAATCAACTATGCCGCTTAAGAAGGGCTATACCAAAGCATGTGGAGGTTTGTTGAAAACCCCAATCAAAAAACAGAGTCAAAGAACCTAGCGACGATCGAGGAAGGGTGAACAAACTTTCAAAAAGGCTTTAAAAAGCTTCTAAATAAGGCACAGTACAGTTCATTTTCAAGTATGGAACTTGAAACATGCCGCAGACCAGATCCAGAGTCAGTGCCATAACACGGGGTGATTGCATGGTGAAAAAAAAGTAGGGAGAGGAAAAAATTGGCTGCTAAATTTAATCCTCCAGCCTCAGCAAAATAACTAACTGGCCCTAATAATCATTTTGATGATTTTTCCTGAGATTCTGAGAAGGTTTGGAACTGCTCAGTAACCGCAGTGGGTATCCCGAAAACCACAACCAGAACAGGAAAACTCGATTGTTACAGCACCATTTTAAAAATTTAAGTGAAGCCTCTCCTGAGCTGAAAACGGTGATAGATTCACTTTGCCAAGATGATTTGGGCAGATTGCAGGGCCAGAGCAGACACAGAATTGGGCACTATGGAAGTGGAGATTTTTACGATACAGAATTACATCAAGATTAAATAATAAGCAAGTTATAACGTTATTGTATTCAATTGGTTCAATTGCTGATGATGTGATAGCCAGACAAGGCATTAATGAATCATCTGACAAATTTGAAGAGGTCATAAAATCCTTTAACAGTTACTTTAAGGTCTGAGTAACAACATTTTTGAAAAAGCAAAGTTTAAGAGAAGGATCCAAAAACTTGGAGAACCTGTGGAAGCCTTCATCAATGATTTAAATTGGTTGGTTGAAAGCTGTGAATATGGTGATCTTAAGTTTGAGCTGATAAGAGATGGCACAGTAGTTGGGATAGCTGACCTTTCTGACCTGCTTCAATCCAAAGACAATCTAACTTCGGAGATTTGTCAGACAATCTGAGGTCCATCAGAAAAATAGGACTAAATTAAGAGGGGAAGATAAACCATGGTGAAGAACACCCGCAATGACTGTAGAGCTCATTGAACAACGAAATGCGAAAGACACTCGAGGGAAAAAGAAACCATACGCAAGTAAAACTCAAGAAGGCAGTAAACCATGCCAGAGCTGTGGCGCCAACAAGCTTCACAGGCGCAAACAGCTTCCTGCAAGCACAGCAAAATGCTTCCACTTTAAAAGACTGGGACGCTTTGGGAAAATGTGCAGATCAAAAATGCCTAAACATACAGAATATCACCAGCAAATCTTCAGACCACAAAACCATCAACAAAATAAAAGAATCATACCAAGACAAAGAACAGCAATGGTTCCTCGGCGAGATTAAAGATCCCAGATATACCTTCTGGAATGCTGACATATGCGTCAACGGGCATGTTACTAACTTTAAATTAGAAAAAGGAGCAAGTGTGACAGTCCTACCCAACAGAGGGCTATGGATAGCCAACCTCTGGCTGCGGACAACAGACATCCCATTACATGGCCTGGGAGGAATCAGGCTTCCAGTTATAGGCATGCTTCTAGAACCGCTCCAAAACGGGAACAAGCAGATACTGGAGATGCTATATGTGATTGGCAATCAGGAATTTTCTCTCCTGAGCCGAGGTGCCTGTGTTTCCCTCATCCTCATCGAAACAGCGGATGACATCAAGGAAGAGACAGTCATCGAGTAGACCAAGTTGAAGACCCTCAAACCGCCCATCAGCACTGATGACCTCAACTGGGACTTCAGCATAGAATTTTCAATACTTTGCTGAAGCAGATAATCCAGCTTCTTCCCAAACAGATGAAGGTAACCTTCTTCAGCTTGAAGAAGAAACAGGCCAGCTGGATCAATGAGTACCAGAGTGTGATTAGGACTCTCTTCATCACTTGGCGAATTGTCAGAGAGGACAAAGTCAAAATCCAGATGATAAGGAGATGCTGGTACAATCCTGCACTCATCTGTCAATATTGACTGTTTAGTAAATGCATCCATGCCGATCCATCCACCAGAACTGGTGGCTGAGGGTGTAAGTAACCAAATAGCTTCAGAACTAGAAATAAAATCGAATCAGATGAGGCCCAAATCTTCTACTTTAGAGGATATTGACCTTCCTGCCACATCGGGATTACTGCAATTGGAATGACAGTAAGACATTAATTAAATGCCTTCCTCTCCTCAGAAGACCAGAATCCAGCATTTCCCAAAACTTCAGGAACCAGGGGCTACACAGTGTCATCACTCTCAAGGCAAAGCATGGTGGATGAAATCATTAAAGAGGACCAGCATCAGTTCAATAAACAAGGATAGGGAACGTAGTCAGTGTAAAGAAAGGGATAAACCCATGACATCCGACCATGAAAGGGAAACTGTTGATAGGGGAAAGTACAACAGCAAGGAGAGGAAGAAAAGAATCAAGTGTTGAACCTCAAACAAACAAAACACCAAATACTGCAGCTTCTACTGAAGATCAGACAAGCCTGAACAAGTGGATCCAATTTGAGATTACTAATCCTCCAAGCTTCAAAAGAACATGATCAGGGAGTGTCGTGAAACCTCCAGACTGTTTAAACCTAGGAGCAGAAGGGGCAGCATGTAAATATAAATGTAAATATATTTGGATAATGACTTGGGGGAGGTGTAGCCTTAAGGTTAAAGAAAAATACTGCTGATGCTGGAAATGTGAAATAAAAACAGAAAATGCTGGAAAAACTCAGCAAGTCTGGCAGCATCTGTGATGAGACAAACAGAGTCAATGTTTCGAGTCCCTATGACTCTTCTGTAGTATCAGGGTGTTCAGGACTGAAGGGGTTAATGTGGGACTGGTGAAACAGTCCCATCCACATGATGATGTAAAGGGAGTCACAGGTCTAGTAGTCGTCTGGTAATAGTCTGAATGAAAATGGCTCATGGCTTGGACTGCAGAAGCTTACTGTCTTGTATATCTGTACATAGTTATATTCTACAATAAATAGTTACTGTTGTTATGATCCCAGCTGATGTTACCACTAGACAACCCTGATCTCAGGGTGGAACCCAGCTTGATAGATCCTAACTTTTATTTTTGTTGTTTAGAAATGGGGAGAGTAGCTACTGAACAGTCACAGGAGCCAGCTGATGAACTTTTAACAAAGGAAAAAAACATTTATTAAACAAGAGAAGGTGAACTATATTACAATGCTCCTTCACCCACTGCTATACCTTTACAGATACACAGATTTTTAGGGACAACACAAGTTACGAAAGGTATCTTATACTCTAATGTTCACAGTAAGTACACAGTCCATGTAAACCATTAGGTGACCTATGGTCAGACACACCACACCCTGAAACCAAGTGACAGATGCCACTCTAGACAGATGCTATGGATCTCTCAGCAACATCATGAGCCAAGCAGTCTCACTGAATTCTGTCTTTCACACGAAGGATTCCAATCTCCGCTCT
This sequence comes from Carcharodon carcharias, assembly GCF_017639515.1. Lineage (NCBI taxonomy): Eukaryota > Metazoa > Chordata > Chondrichthyes > Lamniformes > Lamnidae > Carcharodon > Carcharodon carcharias. The sequence goes on along the minus strand of NC_054496.1, from coordinate 19,535,255 downwards.
CCAAGAACTCACTTTGGAATCTTCTCCCAAATTGGCGTTCTCTCTCAGACACCTTCCACAAGGATCCACCTCCAGGGTTTTGAACTTTCCTTCTGATGTTCCTCTCCCCTGAGTCACCACATGCATTCAAGCTTTCTTCCATGCACTCTCTCTCACTGACTCAGCCGTGCCAACAGTACACCACTGCTTCACATGCCCATAGCAAAGAGTTACAGACCTTCCGCTGTCTCCTTGTGCCTTCTGTCTTCTTGCAAACCAAAATTGCTTTAAATCTGCTTTTCTTCTCTTTAAGCTTGAAGCTTGGAGCCTTCCTCTGCTCCTCATTCTTACCTTCACTTAACAGGTCCTTTTCTAGGTTTCTGTCCTTCCTTTGACAAAAGGTCTTCTCGGAACTTCCTCCTGTTTCTGTCTCACTTCTGCCTTGGGACATTTAGGTTCTTTTGGGAAATCCACTCTCTGTAGTTCCCTCTCCCAGTAGACTGCTTCTTTGGTGTCTTGGCTTCAACTTCAGTTTGGGACTTGCTATCTGTCCCTCCACTATCCAGTCTCTCTTGACAGCTGTCTTTCACCTGAACTCAAACTGCTGCTTTTTCTGTGTGTGTGTGTGTGTGGGCCTCTCTCTCTAGGTCCCCATTGCTAGGCAACAGAACAGTTTTTTTTACTCTTGTGTTTGCTTTAACTTCTCTTCAACAGTCGTCAAAATCTCATTAGGAATGCAGGTATACAAACAGAGTTCCAGACCTGCTGTCTCTACTCAAAAATTAAACTAGATCCCAGGTTTCACCTTTTAACCCATAAATAGAAAAATATATAAATTAAATTTAAACTTAAAGATATACCTTATTCATAACATACCCAAATACACATATAACTTTCTTAAACTATCTCTATTTCTTCACACTTCAGATTCAATGTCTCTGAATCTCTTCCTTAGACCACACAACAACATACAGCAAGCAGTAGCTATAGGCCTTGCCTGTTTTGATACTAAAGTCAAAAGGCTACAGAAAGGGCCCAGGTTCAATCACCAGTCAGGCCCGAGTTAGCTAGTCACAGCTGACAAGAGCTAGCAGAACACTACATTTTGCTACTGGGTTAGGGAGGAAAATAATCATTCTGAGTTCCCCTTTCTGATCTACTGACCAGTCCTAGAAAGTGTATATATGCATATTCAGAATAGGACTGCACTTGATTGAAATTGAACGGATTCCCAACAAAATCAATGTTGCTCTCCTTCCAAGATCAATATATCCTTCCTAAGGTGTGGTGCTCAGAACAGCTCACAATACTCCAAGTGTGGTAAACTAGAGCTTTGTATAGCTGAAGTGTGACTTCTTACCCCTTTGTATTTTAGTCCTCTAGGTAGCCATTTTGATTATTTTCTGTCCTATTTCATGAAATTATAATGATCCATTTACCTAGACACCCAAGTGTGGGTGCTTAACCAAGGTAGTGGAAGACTGCCAGAGTTCAAAAAAATGTATCACAGGTAGATAGAACCATAGAAAAGTTACAGCACAGAAGGAGACCATTCGGTCCATCTTGTCCATGCCAACCCAAGGACACCCAGGTGCCCTTTCTAATCCCACGTTCCTGTCACAGAAGTATACCTCAGTCACAGCCCCTGAAAGTGTACCTTAGGCCGAGCTCATGAAGATACACCTCAGTCAGAGGGCTCAATCAGCTCATTCAGAGTCAATAACTTCAAAGATGAAGGGGTTAGAAAAATAGCTGAAACAATTTGAAACTGAGAGTATGTTTTTCTCCACAGGAAACAGTGTGACTGGATGTGTTCTTCAATTCTGCAAAGAGCTGACCGACCATTTCTGGCCCATAACCTGATGTGGACCAAACCCTATGTGAAGACTGTGTGGCCATATTACCTTCTAAAATGCCTCAAATTGCCAATAGTGGTTCCATTGGCATAGCAGCCTCCAAGTATTACCCTTCTGCAACCAGTGGGCACTGCAAGGAGTGAAGCATCTTATATAATAATACAATACACCAGTAATAATGTTACAATTTAGTTTTGTAAGCTGCCTTTTGTTGAAAGTATATTTTATGGTTAATTTACTTTATTAGTTCTGTGCCATTAAAGATTAATGGGATCATGTGTAAATTGGATTTTTTGTCAATGACACTGTGACAGCCCAATGTGATCCTTATGCTTTGTTTAGAAAAAGACATCCAAGTATTTCAGGGCACCGACATCTGTTTTCAACCATCAGGTTGTTCTTTTTATTCCCTTTTGTACTTTGTTCTGAGTATAAGATACTTCAGAACCAGTTCACAGAATCCCAGAATCTTAACGGCACAGAAGGAGGCCATTCGGCCTATCGTGTCTGCACCAGCTCTCCAAATCAGCATTATGAGCTAGTGCCATTACCCTGCCGTTTCCCCATACCCCTGCATATTGCTTCTATTCAAATAATCATCTGATGTCCTCTTGAATGCCTCGATTGAACCTGCCTCCACCACACTTCCAGGCAGTGCATTCCAGACCCGAACCACTCGTTGTGTGAAAAAGTTTTCTCTCACATTTGCTTCTTTTGCAAATCACTTTAAATCTGTGCCCTCTCGTTCTTGGTCCTTTCATGAGTGGGAACAGCTTCTCCCTATCTATTCTGTCCAAGCCACTCATGGGGCAGGATTCTCTCCCCATCGGGGGCAAAGTTGAAATGCGGGTGCACACAGGCGCGCCTCCGATCGGCGCCCCCAATCAAGGGCGCAACGCCATTTTACGTGGGCGGGCCAATTAAGGCCCGTCCAGCGTCACGTCCACACAGAAGCGCTATGCACTCCCTGTGCGGGCGGGGGGGAATCCCTAAACCTGAGAGTGCACTCTTTTGCGCATGCGCACGAAAGAGTGCACTCATCTCCCTGAGGCTAAGTGCTGCTTCAGGGAGATCGCCTTTAATGTCAACAATATTAAAAATAGAACCAAAAAATCCCTGACATGTCCCCTCATGTGACACTGTCACATGAGATGGGACATGTTCATAATTTTTTTTTAAACTTTAAATTTTTTAAAACCTACATGAAACCTCATCCTACCCCATCCATTAATTACTTTAGTGCCTCTGTCAATGGCCTCAGTTGGACATTGACAGGTCAGCAGGTGCACAGCTGATTTTGCTGTGCCCCTGCCTACCTGAAAATTTCAATGGAGCACGGTGACATCGGGAGTTTGCCTGACGTCACCGTGCATCATTTTATGTGTTGGCGAGCAGGGGACAAGCCCTGCGCGCCGACAGGAAAATCCTGCCCATGATTTTGAAAACCTCTATCAAGTCTCCTCTCAGCCTTCTCCAATCCAAGGAAAGCAGTCCCAACCTCTCCGATCTATCCTCATAGCTGAAGTTTCTCATCTCTGGAAAATTCTTGTAAATCTCTTCTGCACTCTCTACAATGTGTTCACATCCTTCCTATAATATGGTGCCCAGAACTGGACACAATATTCCAGCTGAGGTCTGAGGGTCTTATGTAAATTCAGCATAAGCTCCCTGCTCTTGTACTCTATGCCCCTATTCAATTATATCCATGCTAAAGCCATAAGAACTACGGAAAGGGGCCAGGTTCAATCCCCAATAACCTACAGATCTAGTATTAGACAATTGATATGGTCTTGCATCAATCTCTGGTATTGAGTCTGATTGTGAACTGAATTGCAACACTTGAACTGTATCTCTTTAAAATAGCTTTGTGAAGATGCATTTAAACCTAACCTGTATTAATAAAAGTTTAGAACCAATTTAAAGCCAAGACTAGTCTGTATCTCGAACCTGCCTTCAGATATCATGCCCTACCTTCCAGTAAAGTTGTCTTTCTTAACTAACGCCACTCCAGAGACTTGAGCACACAAGCTGGGCAGACATTCAAATCCAATAATGAGCGAGTGCTGAACTGTCAGAGGTGCCACCCTTTGGATGAGACACTAAAAAAAGGCCCCATCTGTTCTCTCAGATGGACATAAAAGATGCCACATCACTATTCAAAGAAGACCAGGGCAGTTCTCCCTGGTGTCAAGGTCAATAATTATCCCTCAACCAACATCAATAAAATAAACAATCTGGTTATTATCACATTGCCATTTGTGAGAGCTTGTTGTGTGCAAGTTGGCTGCCATATTCCCCACATTACAACAATGACTATATTTAGATAGGGGAATGGATAGGCCGCAGCCATGAATCCAGGATGGTATGTTGCCTCGCTGGTGCCAGGGTCAAAGATGTCACTGAGCAGCTGCAAAGCACCCTGAGTGGGGGAGGGTGAACAGCCAGCAGTCATGGTCCACATCAGTACCAATGATAAAGGTAGAAAGTGAGATGTGGTCCTGCAGTCTGAATTTAGGGAACTAGGTAGAAAATTAGCAAGCAGAGCCTCAAAAATAGTAATCTCCAGATTACTCCCAGTGCCACATGCAAGTGAGTACTAGTGGCTGCAGCATTGGGACTGGCTCTGGGAGAGATTGGATCTGTACAATCCGACCAGGTTGTACCGGAATAGAGCCAGATATTACGGATAGGTACAGAAATTATAGAGTACTTATTATGGAGCTTTATTTATCCAAATATAAACCAAGATAGTAGTAGTGTAAAGACCAGAGAGGTGAAAGAGTTCCTAGAGTGTGTTTCAGGAAAGTTTTCTTCAAGTAGTATGTTTCCAGTCCAACAAGGAAGGAGGCACCTGGTTCTTGGAAATGAGGGGGTCAAGTAGATCAAGTGTCAGTCGGAGAACATTTAGGGGACAATGATCATTGTAGTGGACAATGATCACTGTCCCCTCTCTGCCCTTTAACTACTACTATCCCAATCTAGGATAACAGAGTTGGGTGCAACTCTAAAGAGGATGGAGAAGCAGAGGGATATGTTCATAAATCATTGAAAGTGGCAGGGCAGGTTGAGAGCATTTAATAAAGCAAACAGTATCCTGGGCTTTATTAATAGGGTCATAGAGTACAATAGCAAGGATGTTATGTTGAATTTGTATAAGTCACTAGATCGGCCTCAGCTGAAGTATTGTGACTAGTTCTGGGCATTGCACTTTTGTTTGGAAGTGAAGGCATTAGAGAGGCTGCAGAAAAGATTCATGATAATGGTTCCAGGGATGAGGAACTTCAGTTATGAAGAAAGTTTAGAGAAGTTAGGACTGTATTCCTTACAGGAAAGAAAGTTGAGAGAAGATTTGACAGATTTATTCAAAATCATGATGGGTCTGGACAGAGTCAATAAGGAGAAACTGTTCCCATTCATGAAAGAATCATGAACAAGAGGGCACAGATTTAAAGTAAGTAGTAAAAAAAGCAAAAGTGATGTGAGTGATTTTTTATGCAATGGGTGGTTAGGGTCTGAAATGCACTGCCTGAGAGTGTGGTGGAGGCAGGTTCAATTGAAGCTTTCAAAAGGGAATTAGGTTGTTATCTGAAAAGGAAGAATGTGCAGGGTTATGGGGAGAAGGCAGGGAATAGGTACAAGATGAGTTGCTAATTCGGAGAGCTGGTGCAGACATGATCGGACAAATGGCCTCCTTCTACACCGTAACAATTCTGTGATTCTATGACTTCAAAGGTACTTCATCAGCTGCAAGCATTTTGGGAGGTCACGAAAGATGTTATAAAAATGAAAGTTTTTCTATCTTTCTTCCCCTGTACATGGAAGGAGGAGTTATCACTTACTTGGCTCATGCTCTGCACCCTGTGAGTAATTTGGTAAAGTTGCATTCTTGAAGGATGAGATTATCCTGGGGAAACCGCTGCAGTGTCACTGATGGAGCAGCAGTGCAGGAGCGATGTCCTAGACCAAGTTTCCATGGCGGCCACCACCTTACCAGCAATGACCTCTGTGTGTTAGCATGTCAGCACTATTACCTCAGCCTGAAGGTGGATGGACTCCTCCATCATGCCTTGCAAACTGAGGGGTGCAGTGGACATGCCTTCCTGATTTTCCTAAGCTTGCCTTTGCAGCTCCAGCAACTGTGACATGACCAAGTCCAGAGGCTCGTCATCTGACTCGGGCTCACCAAATTTCTGGCTTCCAGCAGTCCTCTGAGTGCCGGGAATCTGGGTAGTCCCTGCCGCCACCTGCTCTGGATCAGAAAGTGCGATGTGCTCACCAGATTGTGATCCCCGGGGCTACACTAAAGCTAGGTACCACCAAGGTGAGTGTCTCTGCGTTGGTGGAGGGTGTGGGTGAGCACTGTGACGGGACATCAAGGAGGGTACCTTTCAGATTCTTCTTCTAGGTTTCTTCAATTCTTGACTGGAGGTCCTGGATCATGGGCTCCATTGACTGTTTCCTAGATGTGCCTGCGGAAGCAAGAAGAAATAATTAGTGCATGGCAGTGTCTCTGAAACAGGGCACATCACTCACTGGTTGTCTGATGGACGTTGCACTGCTGGATCCTCACTTGATAGAGCAACGCTGACCTCACCATCAGCACAGGAGCAGTCCAGATCCTCACCAGCCAGCTGGATGGCTCTGTTTTCAAAGTCCGGGAGGACATTGATTTCAGGCATTCCTCCCCAAGTCTGCAACCTCTCTCTCTTGTTGTGTGCCAGCTTGTCCTGCATGAACAGAGATGAAGAGATGTAAGCAGGGTGCCTGCCAGCCCAGATCATAAGTATGCCTGACATGTATGGGTGGTAAGTGGTCCCATGGACGGGATGAGGACAATGAAGGTGTGTGTGAGAGAGTGAATGATGTCACTTGAACTGGCTGTGAGTGAGAGCCCTGTGGATATGTAATGGGTTTGTGAATGTGTGAGTTAAGGGTGATGAGAAGAGTGACTTACCCTGGCCGAACAGAAGAGATCATTCATCCTCTTGCGGCACTGAGTGGCTGTCATCTTTTGCAGGGCGTTGGCGCTGATGACCGCTGCCACTGCCTCCCAAGCCAGATTGGTAATGCGGCCACCCATTCTGTGGCCAGAGTGGTGGTACAGAACATCACGGCGGGCCTCAATTGCATCCAAAAGGTGTTCGAGGGACGCGTCACTAAACTGAGGGACTGCAGTCTTTTTGCCTTTTGGGCAATCCACCTTCTGTGCAGCAGTCCTGGGCTGGGAACACTGAGAAATGTGCACACGGCTGCACTTTAAATGTGGCACCTGGCGTGATGAAGCGGCGAGGTAATGGCATGGGAATGAGAGCCCATCCACCATGGAAACAACGTATTTCCTGGGAAAAGCCGCCATTGTAGCCAAAGGGTAAAATGTCATTTTCCCCACCTGCCATTGCACTTATTGTAAATCTGGGACCATTCCACCTTGTGAGTTAGTAAGGTCCATCACCTCCTTTTGATTCACATTCATTATTTGTAGGAAGGGGTGAGTGACCTCCACGTGGCTCACTCCTCCTGGTTTGGACTCTGTGCTGCTACATGGCCCCACTGGTCATGCCAGTAACATCAGTTCATTTTCCCTGCCTTCCTCATTACCTCTGGGTTTATGGTTATACAGGCCACCCTCCTGAGCCGTTTTGTGGCCTTTTCATCTTCAGTGTCCCCTGCGAATTTATCAGCTTGGGATCCAGTCCCACTCTTTGGACTCAGGGAAAGCCCAGTGGCCTGGAGAACATTAGGATCTGACCAGTTCTTTTGCAGTGAGTTGTCTTTCTTTCCACCAGTGTAATCAACTTTTGGGTTCTCCTTGACCTTCCCACTTCCTGGGCTGGGGCGGAAGGGCTGATGTATTGTGGCCCATTGACAGGAGCTCCACAAAAGTTCTGTCAGGTTCAATCCATCACTTGGCCATATGAATCAAGTCAAACATTTGCGAGCAGGGTACATTACCCTCCTGATAAGTTCAGAGTCCTTAAACTTAAGGTGACACTAACCCTGGCCAGGATTCTTACCTTCAGCTGTGGGTAGTTGGCTCAGCATCTGCTGCGCTGCAGGTCAAGATAGGCTTTCCGAGCATCGGTCAATTGGATTGGGTACCACAGTGTCAGCCTTTGATCTTCTAACCACCTATCCCACTCAGCACATCTTTCATAGTTCAAGAGCTATGCCCCATGTCATCCTCTGGAGTCAATTTCTGCAGTAGTAGACTGGCTTGGCTTGGTTAGCTGGAGGATTCCTGCAACTGCTACCATCTCAAAGAATGATCGCTACCCCATCTATGGGCAACTTGGTTCACTAGTAATCGGACAGTCTCCTACTGGATGTTAAGAATCTAGGTGGTCCTCTCTTGTGCAGCCCCAAGGGCTTCCTGCAGACCTTGTGTGTTCTGCACCAAATTCTAAATATTTTCTCCATTTGGATCGGCCTCTGCCTTCCTCTACTAGACACTCAGATTCCATTGTTGTCACCATATGTTACAGCCCACCATCTCAATGCCTCAGTATCCTCACAAATAGTCCTTGAACAATCCAAGTTCCAAAAATTAATGCACGTAAAAAGGAAAATGAGGAATAAACACAGAATCATTGGGGATTTCAACTGTCTCAAAATCAATTGACCAGAAGTGATAAATGAAGAGGATAATGTGAACAGGAGTCCTTTCCAACATAGTATGTAAGAAATCCAAAAAGGGAGAATTTACTTTTGGTTGTCATGTTCAATGGTTTAATTGTTCTGTGTTTGATTATGATAGTCTAATAACTGATCTATGTTCACTGTGCTTGATGGATTAAGCCTGGGTGTTGACTCAGATTTAAAGTAAACAGAAAGACGTACAAGCTGAGCTGTGAGCATGAGTGCAGATAGTTTGTAACTGCAGAGATTTTTAAAGCACTGTAAATAAAAATGTTGCAAGTTTAGAAACTAGTGTCATCTCCACATTGCTCTGAGGTAAATTAGATATATAAAACATACAACAAACTAGTGATATATAACAATAGGGAATGAACCAGAACAGATAGAGAAGTAAAAGTAGGGGAACATCGAGACAATAGTGACCATAATGTAACACAGTTTAGAATAACTATGAAAGACGGAAGCGTGAAGAAGACCACAGTAATCAACTGGAGGAAAGATGTTTTTGAGGAGTTGAAAAACTAAGTCACTACATGTCATATATCCTATGTAATATCCAGTAGGGAATTCAGAAGAAGCTCCTTTACCCAGTGATAAGAATGTGGAACTTATTACCAGTTGGAGTGGTTGAGGCAAACAATACAGATGCATTTATGGGCAAACTAGGTAAACATATGAGGGAGAAGGAAATAGAGTTATATTGATAGAGTTAGATGAGGAAAGGTGGAAGAAGACTCGAGTGGAGCATAAGCATTTGCATGGATTGGTTAAACCAAATGGCCTGTTTCTGTGCTGTTAATTTTATGTATACAAAAAATCAAGAATAACACCTCTACTCTCTTACCCCCCAAGTCAGTAAGGACAAAAGGCAGGGAATTTGGTAAGTTGGGCTGAGGAGTTTGCAAACTAAACTTTTGAGAGTGAGAAGATGGTGGCTGCAAAGTAAATATTGTTACTGTCTTGTTGATTGTAGCACTTAAAGCCACAGCTGAAATGTGTGATTAAAACTCCATTGTTTTAACTCTCTTCAAGACTTAAAGAGACCATCTTCAAGCCTGTGTGTCTTATTGACCACTGGGTCCTGAGTCTGCTTCAGCTTGTTACAGTCGATAGAGAAACTCATTTTGTTTATAACTGACAAGTACAGTTACTGTCCATTATAAACATGTCAAGTTATTGTTCATATAAAAATTGTTGCTGCCCATTTATAACATGTGCAGTTAATATCCAGATGCAACGTGCACTGTTATTGTTTGATAAATGCACCATTACTGTCAATATAAAATATACTATCTTATTTTACACTGTTATGCTTGTAGCAATGTCAGAGCACAACCTCCCTCCAGCACAGTTCCTCTTTCCTGTTGTTGACGTTTGGTACATAAAAATCTTCAGATTATTCTCAGACTTGCTCAGTGTGTGAGAGATGCTTCCTTGAATGACTGGTCCTGAGACACCACGGTTGGAAAGTCATGAGGTCAGGAAAAGCATACCTAATACTGAGTGAGTACAGGGGAATCTAGACAATTTTATGTTATATTTTGTCACATACTATAACAGTGTTGAATGTGAAATTTAATCCCTCTGATGGAGAAGGGATGTCTAACGAACAGTGCTGATGAGTGACTCAGTCCTATTTGTTGATGACATTAAGACTGCATTTAGTGTTTTAAGCACAACTGTGTAATAAGTTCAGAGCAGACAGATTTTCCTTTATATTCTTGCATGGAATGTGGGCATCACTGGTAAGGCCAGAATTTGTTGCCCATCCCTAATTGCCTTTAAATTGATTGACTTGTTGGGCCATTTCAGAGGGCAGATAAGAGTCAAGCATATTGCTATAGATCTAGAGTCACAAGTAGGCCAGGCCAGGTAAGGACAGCAGATTTCCTTTCCTAAAGTGGATTAGCAAACCAGGCAGGTTTTTAGTGGATTAACACCATTACTGAAATTAACTGTCAGTTGCATATTTTTATTAATTAATTGAATTTAAATTCCTCCAGCTATTGTGGTGGGATTTCAGCCCATGTATTAGCCTGGGCCTCTGGTTTATCAATCCACTACGTTAACACTGCACCACCATCTCCTCGGGTGGAGCATAAATGCTGGCGTTGACCATTTGGACTGAATGGCCTCTTTCTGTGCTGTGGATTCCATGGAATTCAGTGAAACTTGGACAAAAAAAACTCAGTGCAACACTAACAAAACACCAAAAGTCACAACCAGAGTAGCACCCCAGCAGCAGTTCAACCGCAAACATGATAGCTAAAAGCAGTAATGTAGGGACAGGAAGTTCCACAGCTCTTTGAACTCATAGCTGGCGAATTGCATTGAAATAGGCCTCAGCTTTCTGGAATTCGAGCAAATCTCTTTGATCTTTTCCACCTATGCCTAAAACCAGAGAATTGGAAGGTTAGGAGGTGCAGTGAGATGCGAAACTATCCCATCACCTCAAAGAACTGGAAGTGCAGTGAACCCAGATGAGCATGCCTCTGCTTTCTGCCCTTTGTGTGAAATAAGTTTGGCCAGGCTCTGCCCAGTTTTCATCGTACATCTGGAATGCATTACTGGCTGGTGTGGTTGGTGCTGACGTTTTGCCTTTGTGACGGCATTGAACTGGTTATTAACTGGGGCAACAATCACATCAGATAGAAGTGGCTTTATAGATAGAACTTAGTCCATGTAACCCCGCACGCTGATTTTGTATGCCGGAGAGGGTAGGAGATGAATCTCCCGGGGTATTTCTTTCCTCTTATTGACCCTGGGGTAGGTTTTTCTGCTTTTGCCTCACAGGAAAACACATAGCTTTGGGGGAGTCAGCAGGGCAGACTTCAGTGTGAGAGAAGTGAATTATATTATCCTAACGCTTCAGCTAACTCGAGTGAAGGTCTGGCTTGACGAACCAACTTGTCTTTTCCTGCCCATCATCATTGTATGTTGATGCAGTGATCCCCGGCACAAACCTACACAAGAGATGGTAAATTGCACCACAATCCTTTGATGTAAATTTGCACTCATTGACTTTTTGTCAATTTGGACAAAATGGTTTGTATAGAATTTTTTTAAACTCCGCATTTACTCTTTTGCATAGTTTGCAAAGCAAGGTTGAAACAAGAGCACAGAAAAGGCATGCACTTGGCGGCCTGCACTTTGAGGGGAACTCAAAGGTGAGTACACAGTAACGTTGTGCAGCGCTCGCCAGGGTCACCTGTTAGACTTCAAGCTTCGGAGGCGTTGGGGTGTTGTTGTTATGGGCAGCCCTGCTGATGAGGCGACTCGTGGCAGGGAAGGGGTTAAGAGCAGCCCTGCCATTGAATTACAACAATAAATTTGTATTTGGAAGACGAAGGTGTTTGGTTCTTTGTTGCCCTCCTTCTTGGGCTCTGCTTCTGGCCTGTCTCTTGAACTTGCTAAGATGGCTCTTTTCATGTTCTTGCTTGTGTGAAAACAGTTTGGTAAATTGTGCGACAAATTTTGCAATCTCTCCTTATCTCTGTGAAAGTTCATGAATCTGAGTCAGCCTTCAGCAGTGGAATACAAAAATAGCCACGAAAGCTCTCCGACTTGGCCAAGCTTTGGCCGTGTTTCATTTCGATCAAGTTTAAGAGTTCAGGTTTTCTAATCATTTCTTTGAGTTTTCCTTAAAAGTTGGTATCATAAGTCCATCTGGAAAAGACCTAAATCCTTCAGCTGCTGTGAAAAATTGCTTATATCACCAGAGATGTCGGGGTGCCTTCTACAACTAGGTTTGTGGCACATTGTTGGGGCAGTGGAGACAGATTTACCTTCCACATGACCCGTGTCAATAATATTTAATGCTGGCATTGAACACCATGTGGAAAAAAGTCTAGGGGCAGAACTTTCCGTGCCTACTGGCGTTGGGCGTGATCGGTGGCGTGAGTGGACAATTTGGCGTAATCAGTTTTGCGATGGTGGGAAACCAGTTCACGATTGTCCGCTCAGCCCGCTGACAGCGAGCTACATTTCCAGCCATCAGTCGTTGGGAACCTCACTGTAACACATCAGCATAGCATTATCAGGGGATCGTCCATCCACGTCAGCAGGAAAGCACGCTGATGTGTTTCACAACAGCACAAAAATGATGTGCACTTGGCGGCCTGCACTTTGAGGGGAACTCGGAGGTGAGTACACAATAACGTTGTGCAGCACTCACCAAGGTCACCTGTTGGACTTTAAGCATGAGGAGGTTGGGGAGCCGGGGTTATGGGCAGCCCTGCCATTCAGACGACTTGTGGCGGGGGCTGATTAAGAGCAGCCCTGCCATTGAATATAGCGCACAAACATTCAGGGTGGGGGGTACAGTGGGTGAGGGATGTGGCCACACATTATGGAAACATGTATAAAGTGACCATTTGTCTGGAACTGAGACAGTTCAGGCGCAGCCACATTATGATTGGAGTTGGGATCCGAGCTTATCTGCCCACTCAGGCAACGCAGAGACTTCAAAGTGCCACCAAGTGTTCCAAAGCTTTTCAGTGACCACCCCACCACCCCCCACAACCAACCCCCAGCACAGACTGCAAATTCATGAGCATTTTAGTGGATGGCAGAACAGTTGGGCTACTGCACACAATGTACAATCTCTTTGCTAAAGCTGGCCATGGAGCGGTCACTGCTAGAGGCACTCACAGCCCCTTGCAATGTCAGCATCCTGGTTTGGACTCCCATGGTTCAAGCCAACAGGGCAGCCATGCAGCGCACTAATCTCTGGCCATCCAAGTGGTGGCCAGCGCTCCCCAGGAAGCGTCACACTTAATCAGGACAGGTGCTTAGTACACGGCTGCAAACCATGTGTCTCTCTCTTCCATCCTGCAGGAGGAGTACATCAGGATCATGGAGCCTGGTGAATTAGCTGTATGCTTGATGGCCTACACAGCGCAAAGACGACGGTGGAGAGAGCAACTGAGGCTCCTGGCTGTGCAGAGGCTGAAGCAGCAACCTCAGGAAGAATGGGTGGCTGGGGCTCCCGCACGTGCCACCTAAGAGCCACAGCGAGCTTTCACTGGTCGGCGCCTAGCGACACTCAGGGTCTATAGATGCAGCCTTTCATTCCTGCAGAAGACCGAGAGCCAATGTCACCAAAGATTGCTTATGTCTCTGGGACTGGTCGGTCACATCCGCCAGCTACTGCAGGATTTGGTGCCACGGGGACAGGAAGGGCATCCACGGCCAGTGGCCATGAAAGTGACCGTGGTGCTCAATTTCTACGCCAGTGGCTCCTTTCAGGGCTCCACAGGTTACCTCTCACAAGCCTCCACCTACAAATGCATCCATTAGGTTACGGATGCCACCTTTGCGAGGGCACACAGCTTTGTGCATTTTGCCCAGGACCAGGATAGCCAGGATGCAAGAGCAATTGGATTTGCCCACAGGTTCAGGGTGTGATCAACTGCACTCATGCGGTGCTCAGATTCCACGGAATATGCATGACACCTACAAACTCAGTTGGTCACAGAACCCTGGGGTCTTCTAGGGTTCACAGAGACTGCAGGGTTGGCTCCTCGAGGACAAGGGTTACCCACAGAGGCTGTGGCTGATGACACTCGTGCAGCGGCTTCAGACTGCAGCCGAGCGACGGTATAATGAGGCTCATGCTGCAACTCGCACCTTGTGGAACAAACCATCGGGATGCTGAAATTGAGGCTCTGGGGCCTGAGCTGGTCTGGTGGAGCCCTACAATACAGTCCGCGGAGAGTGTCACACATCGTCATCGTCTGCTGCATCCTTTACAACCTGGCGCTCAAATGGGGAGATAAGCTGGCTGAGGATGATACAGAGGAGCTGCACGTCTCCTCCAATGAGGAGAGTACCAACGGGGATGAGGCTGAGCAGGTACTTGGAGGCGACGATGAGAGGGATGAAGTCTTCACACCAGTTAGATGTGGCAGGCTCACTCAGGAAGCCCTCATAGCTGCTAAATTTGTGGAGGATGATGACGACATGCAATGAGGTGACCCCCATAGATCCTCACGTCAAATCTGTGAACATTTGACTCTAGTCTGGCTCATGGCAGCATGAAAATCCTCAGTGAGAATGCTCCTGTCATGGAGACGCAGTGGAGGCCCTAATAGTTGCTCAATTGCAGGAGGATGTTGACGACATGCAGTGAGGACACTCCATAAATCTTCACATAGCTTCTGAGAATATCTGACTCCTGTCTAGCTGAGGGAAGCTTACTTGTTTTCTGCGATCAGGGCCATATCAGAGACGCAGCCAAGAAACTTCAGGAGCCTCTGATCCTTTGTCCGCCTTCAGCACCTGAGCCCTTCAGCAATACAGCATCAGTGGTTACAGATGCTGAAGTGATGAGTCTTTCCCCTCCTTACAGGTGCTGAGAGAACACAGAGAGAATGATGGAACTCTGTGGCGCCGGCCCACTACATTCTGGCAGCAATGACAAGAACCACCAAATACAGCCATCAGTCATGTTTCCAGGGAGTTTGAGGCCAGACCATCACTTTGGCCTGAAGGCTGCACAAAGCACGGGAAGAGGCCCTGAACTGAGACACCTGCCTTTATCTTGTGCAGAAAGGCTTCACATCTGAGTGACACAAATGCTGTTCATCAGAACAAGGAGCCATAGACAGGGAGACATTCTTGGGAGTTGATTGACAATAATGAACATTATATATAAGTGATTAACACCTGTGCCCAGAGAGGCTGTGCAACTAATTCTCCTTAACTTTCCTAACCTTGCTGAAACATCTCCAAACATTCACAGTAGAGGTAGAGGCAGCCTGCTGACTGTGAAACCCTGTCTGTGATGACCTTGGTGGGCGTCCACTGGAAGGCTGAGACTTGGAGGGCCCCAGCCTGCTTTCAGGTCCTGCTATGTTGCTGTAGCACCCTCCTCGGCCTGTGGAGATGCAGCTGCTGAGGTCACAGGAAGAGGGGAGTCGGATGGGCCGGACACTCTCAGAGTCCCTGGGTGGATGGGCCCGGAGCATGCCCTGCTGATCCCCCTCCCTATGGGTGCCTGGGGAGCCCCAGGCTAACTCCTTGTGGAGCAACCCCTCTCGCGTACGCACTGTTGGAGGCCAACTATGCCTTCAACCATGGAGTTGAGCCTGCGCAGCAGTGCAGAACCAAAGTCCTGGACCAAGGTCCCCATGGCGGCCGCCATCCTACCAGTGTTGACCTCAGTGCGTTGGCATGCCGGTGCTATCACCTCAGACTGAAGGCAGACAGACTCCTCCATTGTGCCTTTCAATCGGAGGAGTGCAGCAGATATCACTTCCCGATGTTCCCAAATCTGTCTTTGCAGCTCCAGCAACTGTGATATGACCAAGTCCAGAGACTCATCATCTAACTTGGACTCAGCAAAATTATAGCCTGCAGCAGTCTTCCAAGTGCCAGAAACCTGGGAAGTCCCTGCCTCCATCTGCTGTGGATCAGACACTGCAATGTGCTCACTAGATTGTGATCTTGGGGCAACTCTAAAGCTAGGTCCCACCGAGGTGTGTGTCTCTTTGCTGGTGGAGGGCGTGGGTGAGCGCTGTGACGGGATTTCAGGGAGGGGGCTTTCAGATTCCACTTCAAAGGTTTCTTGGACCCTCACTTGGTAGAGCATTGCCGACCTCACCGTCAGCACAGGACCACTCCAGGTACTCTCCGGCCAGCTGGATGGCTCTGTTTTCAAAGTCCATGAGGACCTTGGTTTGGAGCCTTCACCGGTCTGCGACCTCTCTTTCTTGTTGTGTGCCAGCTTGTCCTGCATGAAAAGAAATGGCAAAAGTGTAAGCAGGATGCCCACCAAGCCAGATGATAAGTATGTCTGGCATGTGTGGGTGGTGAGTAGTCCCAATGGTGGGATGAGGACAGTGAAGGTGTGTATGAGACAGTGAACGGTGATGTCCTTTGAACTGGCTTTGAGTGAGGGCCCTATGGATGTGTGATGGGTCGTGAGTGTGTGTTGATGGTGATCGGTAGAGTGACTTACCCTAGCGGAACGGAGGAGATCATTCATCCTCTTGCAGCACTGGGTGGCAGTCCTTTTTTGAACAGCATTGTCACAGATCACCACTGCCACCTCCTCCCAAGCCAGGTTAGTGCTGTTGCTGTCCATCCTGCAGCCAGAGCAGGGGTGGAGCACATCCCGGCGGGCCTCCAAAAAGCGCTCGAGGAGAGCATCGCTGAACCTGGGGGCTGCAGTTTTCTGCAGTTGTCTTCCTTGCACAGTGGTAGCCTGGAAGCACGGAGATGTGTGCTTGTGGTTGGACTGCAAATATGGCGTCCGGCATGATGAAGGGGCAGGCAGGGTGATGATGGGCGGATGAATGAGAGCCCGTCCACCTGGAAACAGCGTGTTTCCCAGGAGTGCATAAATAATGTAGCGGGTTTGGGACAATATGACGTAAAAATCCACCATTGCAGCTGGCTGGTAAAACGTTATTTAACCCGCCCGCGAAAACACTTAGTGCAAAACCGAGACGATTCCACCCTAAGTTTTCTAAAGACAAGGCTTTTTGTTCCTAAAGAAAACAAGTTGATTAATGACTATTTCAAAACCATGTACAACAACAATTTGCAGTTGTATAGCACCCATGATGTAATAAAATGTCCCAAGATGCTTCACTGGAGTACAATCAGAATGAAATTGACACCGAGGCACAGAAGCAAACATATAGGACGGACGACTAAATGCTTGGCCAAAATGGTAGGTTTTAAGCCGTGTGTTAAAGCAGAAAAGACAGTAGAGGGGTTTAGGGAGGGAATTCCAGAACTTTGGGTGTAGACTTCTGCAGGCACGACCACCAATGGTTGGCTATAGGAATGTGGAGATGCAAAATTTGTATGTGTTACAGGATCACAGACCTTGAGGGTTTGTAGGGTTAGGGGAGTTTGGAGAGATAGGGAGGTTGAAGCCTTGGGATGATTTGAACATGAGGAGAGACAATATAGCTCAGCAGGAAGAGAGGTGATGGTTAAATGGGACTTGGTGTGAATACTTTTGTCAAACATGCGAACTTTATTTTTACTCCTAGTGATCTACTTTGACAATGGATGGATTCCAGGGAGAACGAGGGCCAAAAAATGTGGGCCTGGATTCTACCTTGACTCGAAACGAAAGTGCATTGGTGAGTCATAACATTTGATATATATCCAAAAATGGACACTAGACATCAGCAAGATTTTAAACTCTACTTGATAAAACACTTCACTTTGAGAAATGGTGTCAAAACTTATAGCCAATATCAAAGAGGTATATAGCTAATTACATGGGGCACTACATTAAAATGTAGGACAATATAAATAAACCTTCAGAGCGAAATTCAATTAAATGTAAGGTGGGTCCATTTGCTAGAAGGACTAAGGAGGCCACCGATTCCTTGGAAGGAAGATCTTGTGCTGCAGTGGGTAATGTCCCTGCTTCTGATCCAGAAGCTCTGGGTTTGAGTCCCACTCCAGGAATTGATGGTCACAGAAGGTATATTCATAATGTCAAAAAATTGTCATATTTTTCATCTGGTAATAGCACTGTCATACTTATTATGTACTGGAGACAGGCTGTTGGGATTGTAAATATGGTAACTGGAGTAAGAGCCAGAGTGACTGCAAGAGTCTAAAACCAACAGTAAGAAGTGGTTTTTATATGTTAATGAACCAATACGAACGTCAATCAGTGGTTTACATAAAACAATAACAGGAGTAGCTTTGTATTGAGTTGTTTTAGTTCAAAGGGGGATATATGCAGGTTGTAAAAGATATAAGTAAGGTAAAGATGGGGTAAGTTTGGTTTTTATAAGTCAAAGAGCTAGGGTAAAGAAACAAGTAATCAATTCTGGGAAGAAAGCATTTCTGAACGCTGGATGATCCAGCAGGGCCAACGGCAGACTGGACACCAGAGTCCTGATGGAAACAGTAAAGGATGCCACAGTAAAGGATGCCAAGCTGGATGACGTCTTCAGCAACCCTGCAGATGGAGCGTAGCATAGATACACTGGTCACAGCCAGACAGGTCCATCCATTCCAGGATAGACTTCCTGTTTGTGTCCCGAGTGTTCACAGTCAGATCCATCAACGTCAAGCCGGTGCACTTCTCTGACCACTGCCTCCTACTGGCTGACTTACACTTACAGGAAGACAAGAAGGTTGGCAGGGGGACATGAAAGCTGAATGTGCAACTGCTGACCCCAGAGAACATTGAGGACTCAAGACGGATTTCAAAATTTGGGCAACTGTGAAACCCCTCTTTGAGTCCCTGACATACTGGTGGGAAGCAATCAAGGAGCACATCAAGAAGTTTTGGGTGTCCAGAAAGCTAGAAAGAAACAAGGAAAATGTCCCGACTCCAGGAAAATATGCAGAACCTGGTCCAGCTGCAGTCGATGGGGGTCGATGTCAAGAGGAAACTCCAGAGCTGAAGAGCCAGCAAGCCTCGCTCTTTGCCTCAGGAGCCTCCAAGATCATCTTCTGGTCCAGATTCCACTCCATGGAGTGGGATGAGACATGTTCACATTTCTTCTTCCAAAAGGTAGAGAGAGAGCTCGGTGATCAGCAGTCTGGAGGACGAATTCAGCTCAGTAAAGTCATTGCAGTCCGACATTTTGAGGATCAGCAAATCCTTTTATGCTGGATTGTATGACATGAAGCCCACAGACAGTGCAACCACCCAGACCTTCCTGTCCTCTATCACAGAGGTCTTTGACAACATTAAACGGGAGAGTCTGGACAAACCACTAACTCCTGATGAACTGGCTAAGGCCCTTGAGTCCTTCGAGAAGAGTAAAACTCCCAGAAGCGACAGCATACTGGCTGAATTGTATTTGGTTCTGTGGGACTGGACTGGCCTGGACCTGCTAGAAGTGTACGAGAGTACTGGCAGGCAGCATTTCAGAATCCATGAGGAAAAGCATCATCACCCTCATCTACAAGCAGAAGGGGGAAAGGGAGGAAATTAGAAATTGGTGACCCATCTCACTGTTGAATATGGGCTATAAGATTCTGTTCAAGGTCACTGCCAATTGGGTCAAGTCTGATCTGGACTTGGTGATCCACCCCGACAAGACTGGTGCTGTGCCCAGCAGGAAGATCTCTGACAGCCTCATGCTATTCAGAGATATGGTTGCCTATGTACAGGGCAGGGGTGTGGACACCTGCCTCATCAGCCTGGACCAGGAGAAGGCCTTTGACAGAGTATCACACACCTACATGGTGGATGTGCTCTCCAAAATGAGGTTTAGGGACGGAATCCGCAACTGGATCCAACTGCTCTACACAAACATCTGTAACGCAGTTTCAATCAATGGGTGGGAATCAGAAAGCTTTCCAATTAATTCTGGAGTCAGACAGGGCTGCCATCTCTGCCCTGTCCCATCCGTGTGTTGCTTGGACTCTTTGCTGAGTCCATCAGGAAGTATCTGGGCATAAGAGAAATGACGATCCCAGGCAGTGGAGGCACTCAGGTCAAAGTCTCCCTGTACATGGACGATGTCACCATCCTCTGCTTAGATCTGCTGTCAGTGCGCAGACTGATCAACATCTACGACCAGTTCGAACTGGCCCCAGGAGCCAAGATAAATTATGGCAAGAGCAAGGCCATGTTCTTTAGGAACTGGGCTGACCAATCCTTTGTCCCCTTCACCGTGAGGTTACAGTGCTTGGAGGTGCTGGGGATATGGTTCAGAGGGACCAGAGCATGCTTAGAAACTAGAAGGAGCGAGTGGTTATGGTGAAAAGAAAACTAGGCATGTGAGAGCGACGCTCCCTTTCCATTGCGGGTAAGAACCTGGTCATCAGGTGTGAAGCACGCTCTGCTGTACGTGGCCCAGGTCTGACCCATTCCTCACTCCTGCATTGTGGCGATCACCTGAGCCATCTTTTGTTTCATCTGGAGGTTGAAATTGGATCGTGTTTGCAGGGACACAATGTACAAATCTCTAGATAAAGGGAGAAAAAAATGTGCCCAACATCACCCTCATCCTGATGGCCACCTTTGTCTGTGGCTGCATCAAGCTGTGTGTCGACCCTCAGTACACAAACACAAAGTGTCACTACGTGCTGAGGTTCTACCTGTCCCAGGTGTTGCCAAGGATGGGTCTGGCCACGATGCTGTGGAACACTCCAAGTAGTTGAACCGTGCCGTTCCCTCATGGAAAAATTTATGCAGAGAAACACTTGACTACAAGTCCATCAGGCAGTGGTCGGCAGGTATTGTGCTAGAGGCTCTGAGGGAAAAGAGATGGTGAATCCTGTCGATTGGGTGCCCGAGCAGACTGTCAAAGTCATTTGGCAGAATGCCTCATCGCCAGAACTTTCCAACAAGCACCAACACGCAGCTTGGCTGGTGGTGAGAAAGCCCCTCCCTGTCAGATCCTTCCTATATGCCAGGAGTCTCATCCCCTCCACACGTTGCCCTCGAGGGGGCTGTGGTGGGGAAGAGACCATTGTTCACCTCCTTGTAGAATGTGCCTTTTCAAAGAAGGTCTGGAGAGGGATGCAGTGGTTTTTGTTGAGGTTCATGCCCAGTAGTTCTGTGACAGAGGATTCTGTGCTCTACGAGCTGTTCCCAGGGACACACACCAAGACAAACATCAACTGCAGCTGGACAATCATCAGCTCGCTAAAAGATGCTCTTTGGTCTGCCCGAAACTTCTTGGTCTTCCAGTGCAAAGAGTTGTCCCCGACCGAGTGTTGCAGACTGGCACATTCTAAGGTCAAGGACTACGTGCTGAGGGACACACTAAAGCTGGGGTCAGCCACCACAAAGGCGCAATTGGTTAAAGGTCGCTGTCTAAGACCTTTCTGCCATAGTGCGCCGAGAGGTTGGGAATTCTATAGACCCCTCGGGCTGTATGACTCACATTGAATGTATGCAGTGAATACTACATGTATCTCAAAAATAAAAACAAAAAACTGCGGATGCTGGAAATGTACATGTATCTCAATTGTATTGAAGCACCTCAGAGTGCAGCATGATTTATGTAGATAACTTAAATACCATTGCACTGTCTGACTGTCTGTAATGACCAGGTTGAAATGTCCGTAATGTTCATTGATTGCATTGAAGCACCTCATGATCTATGTGGAAAACTTGAATATGATTGCACTTTTTGTGATGGCCATTTTGAAATGTTTTGTCATGTTCTTTCAGCTATTTTATAAACAAAGTACATTTTACCAAAAAGAAATGTTGATATACAAAAGGACCTGGGTGTCCTTCTACACCAATCACTGAAAGCAAGCATGCAGGTGCAGCAAGCAGTTAGGAAGGCAAATGGTATGTTGGCCTTCACTGTGAGGGGACTTGAGTACAGGAGCAAGGCTGTCTTACTGCAGCTGTACAGGGCCTTGGTGAGACCACACCTGGAGTATTGTATGCAGTTTTGGTCTCCTTAGCTAAGAAAGGATATACTTGCCATAAATGGAATGCAGTGAAGGTTCCTGGGGATGGCAGGATTGTCGTATGATAAGAGATTGGGCCGACTAGGCTTGTATTCACTGGAGTTTAGAAGAATGAGAGAGGATCTCCTTCAAACATATACAATTCTGACAAGGCTGGACAGATTGGATGCAGGGATGATGTTTTCTCGGGCCGGGGGGTCTAGAACAAGGGGTCACAATCTCAGAATATGAGATAGGCCTTTTAGGACTGAGATGAGGAGAAACTTCTTCATTCAGACGGTGGTGAACCTATGGAATTCCCTACCACAGAGCGCTGTGGAGGCCAAGTCACTAAATACAATTAAGAAGGAAATAGGTGGATTTCGAGACTCTAAAGGTGTCAAGGGATGTGGGGAGGAGAGCGGAAGTCTGGCTTTTGAAATAGAGGATCAGCCATCATCACTGAATGGCGGAGCAGGCTCAAAGGGCTGAATGACCAACTCCTTCTTCTATTTACTACATTTCTATGGTCAGGAGTAGGACATTTGGCCCATCATACCTGCTCCATCGTTGAATGTAATTATGGTTGATCTTCTATCTCAACTCCACTTTCCTGAGGAGTTGCACCTAGGACTTACCTATGGTATGGACAGTCATGTGCAACATTGTTCCAAGCCAGAAAGATTGTGACAGCATCAGGAAGGAGTGTAACTAGGACCGTCATAAAGAATAAATCAGAGAGCTAACGCCTCTAGACAGGTGGTAGATGGAAACACCTCTGTTAAAGGATCAGTTACCTCAAGGAGGTGAGATGCTGCGAAGTAGGTCAGAGGGACTGTTTCATAAAGCAGTGGTAAATTTGGCCTTTAAATTTAGGTCATCCATAAGCCATTTTTAAATATTTATCTTTCAGATTAAACATCTATAGATTCCCAAAATTGTAACTTAAATTGCCCAGAAGGACAAGGGCAGCAAGTGCATATGGGAACCCCATCACCTCCAAGTTTCTCTTCACTATCCTGACTTGGCCATATATAGTTCCTTCTATTGCCATGGAACATGTTTTTGGAATGTCTAGGCCTGGACCTTTGCTCCTGAGGTAGGTGTGCAGAATTGGGAAATTCCTCAGCTTGCGGCACCTGCCTCAGGAATAAGTGTCCTGAATAACAGGATCTTTTTTTCTGGAAGGGGGGCAAGGGTGGTGGTGGGTTGCAGTCAGGCCAACTGCCCCAAGAAACAGTTCAGAGGCAGCCACAGGGGCTGCAGAGTGCCAAATGGGGGCTGGTTAGAAAACCCGCTTCTGTGCTCTGGAGCTTTGGCCCAGTTGTTTTATTTAATATTAGGCCTCTATCTCTCACACCTCACACCCACTCACCGCTCACTCACTCCCCATGCCTCATCCATGCCAACTCATGCCAACCCATGCCCCTCCACCTGTGCCCAATAGCCCCTCATACTCTCTATGCCAACCTATGCCCCCCCCCCACCCCCACTCATCCCCATAGCCCCTATACCAAGTTAGCACCAATTCAACACTCTCTATACAAATTCTCCCGGTATCCACCATGGGCACTCCTCAGGAACCATGCTGAGATGAAATAAAATGAAGTTCAAAGTATCTATTACAGACTTCACTACATTAAAAAAAAATCACTCTTGTTGATAAAAGTCCATTTAATGTATTTAAATCCCCTCCTCAAGTACTTAATCTCCTATAAGAACAAACCATTGTAATCATAATCCTACATCAAAGATAGCTAATCCCTTCTTGACCTCTTGGAGCTGTCAATCAAACTGTGAACTGACATGCCTCCAATTGTGATAATGATGGGTTGTGGAAGCAGTAAAGCAGTAATAATACAATAATGATAGCTCTTAACATTATGTCAACAAACAGCTATTCAAACTGCAAACACCAATTCTTTCAACTCAGAAACACAGCAGGTTGCTTTTTAACTGCTTGACAAGTCCACCCACCTTATCCATGTTTTATAACCATTCACACCTACTTTTAAAAACCATAAGTCTCATACTGTGGGAAACGCACCTCACTCTAGAGAAAATGGAGTCTGTTTGAGCTCAGCACTACTGGATCTGGGTTTCCCCTATGTGTGAATCACACTCCATCTCCTTTCCCTTACCGGCGAAAATAAGGTCTGTTGGAAAAGGATGGGTGAGACTTCTGGATCTGGGTCCCAGTGTCATTTGTATAAGGCACAGCGTCCCCATGACTCTATGAAAATCCGGCCCTCGTGTTACCAGCTGAGGTAGAATTCAGAAGTAGTGCATAAAATTATCTTATTATATCTGCACTTTTCACGATTATCATTTCAAAATGGTAATCCCCTCTTTAAAACCAAAAGAGAGAGAGAAAAAATCATTGGTTTCTATGTGACCCTTCATTTAACAAAAGGTAAAAGGAACCTTCTAACGTGTTTTTCTTCTTTTCAGATGACAACGAGTGTGGTGATAATGAATATACTTCATCTGCAAGGTGTGGTTCTAACACAGACTGTTACAATACACAGGCGAGTTACTACTGTACCTGTAAGAAAGGCTTCTTCAATCAATTAGGAAAAACTAACTTTACCAGCCGGATGAACTGCCATGGTAAAAAAACTGTTCACATACCAGGCCTTTCTCTGTACAAGCTGGAAATATGCATGTATTTTTCCTCTATGTCCAACACCATTATTCTAAAGTACTTCTATTTGACTTCTATGGAAATGTTGATAATCTATTTCCTCTAATCCATTTGTTCTGATACTTTATCACTTTGAATGCAACCTTATTAAAATTAGAAGGCTTTGATGAAATCACATTAAACTTGATCATTTAGTGGTCCCTATCACCCACGAAGCTACAGCCAATATTTCTTGAGCCTTGTCCAGGTCATTTAAACAGACTTGCATTTTGCAAAATACCTGTCATAACCTTGGGATTTCCCAAAGTGGACTGCAGCTAATTAAGAGCTTTTGAAGTGCAGTCACTGCTGTAATGAGAAGATGCAGTGGCTAATTTACAGGCAGCATGATCCCACAAGTAGCAATGAGATAATGACCAGATACTGGTCATCTTTATTCATGGTGTTGTTTGGGGGATAAAAAATTGGGGAGAACTCACCTGCTCTTCTTTGTAGTGCTGTGGGATATTTGATATCCACCTGAGAGGGCAGATTTGGTTGAATTTCTCAACCCAAACAACGGCCTCTCCATTAGTGCTCCCTCAGTACAGCACTGGAGTGTCAGCTTAGACATTGTGTTCTAGTTTCTAGTGTTGTATAATAATGACAATGTCGATGGTGGTGATATTATCCAAGGAATATGCTAATGGTGACATTTAAGGGTAGAAAGCAGGACAAGCAAGTGACAGATGGCCCTAATGGGGGTGGGGTGGGGGGAAGGGATCAAAATGGGCTAAAAGGTGGAGATAAAACGATAGGTCAAAATAAATTTAAAAATAGGTGGGAAGGGAAAAATATATTTAAAAAATATATAAATTATTGGAAAAAGGGGGATCAGAAAGGGGGAGGGGATGGAGGAGAGAGTTCATTATCTGAAGTTGTTGAACTCAATGTTAAGTCCAGAAGACTTCAATAAAAAGGTACTTCATTGGCTGTAAAATGCTTTAGAACATTCTGAATCTGTGAAAGGTTCTGTAAAACTGAAAGTCCTTCTTTCTTTTCAGTTTATTTAGAAATGGAACACTACCAATAGTGAGATTCACTCCCCTTGTCAATATGCACAGTGTCACGTTCTACAGATAGCTCCTCCATAACCGCCAACTTAAAAAGTGCATATTAGTTCTTCAGCATTAATCTAAGGAAGTTCAATCCAGTAAAGAGCTAAATTTGATTTGACCGATCTTGATGAAATACAGGAAACATCTGTATGCTTGAGGAAGTTACAAAGTTGTACAATTAATTGTTGTCAATAGAGGGTAAACAAAATAGATAGATTGGGAAAATGGTAATTAGCCACTTAATACTTTATCTTAGAAATGCACTCTCCAGACATAAGGCTTCCCCCATCGGGGCCACATCATTGTAATGGACACCATTTCCCAGGGGACCTTCAACTAATCACCAAGAGGTGCTCTCAGTTGGTGAATCTCCACACTGAAAATACAAATTAGTCAAAATTACAAAGTGGATTCCCATTCACCCTTCCCTTGAGTTACAAACTCCCAAGTGTGGTTAAAATGCAAAGATCCTGGCATCTAACACGAAACTGTAGTATAATTGCAGCAATGAAACAGGTACAATGCGCCAAATGGCCTCCTTTTGTGCTGCAAGATTTATGATTCTTCAATCAATTAACCTACAGTACCATACCCACCATAGCAGAAAACTGAAATGGTGCAGAGTTTATCAGAAGGCATCAACCCAAGGGGTGACAGCCCACTCACTGCTATCAGAAGAAAATTGTGAATTTTTGGCACCTCAGAAATATTTAACGATTGGATTTGCTTCACCTTCAGAGTTAACGAGTAGACAATATAGCTTTGAACTCATCTATCATACGTCTCCCCCTGTTCCATTTTCCAACTCTCCTTGTTTTAAATTCATTCAGGATGTGAACATCACCGGCATTTATTGTCTATCCCAAATTGCCCTTGAGAAGGTGCTAGCAAGCTACCTTCTTGAGCACAGCTGAGTGGCTTACTAGGCCTTTTTAGAAGGTAGTTATGTAGCAGCAACACTGCTGGGGGAGAGAGAGGGGTCTGGAGTCACATAGGGTAAAGTTAGCAGATTTCCTTCCTTAAAAAACATCACTGAATAACACTGACTTTTTGAACAATCCAGGAATTCCTGGTCAACATTCTTCATGGATGCTCCTTATTCCTGACTTCTTTATTTTAAATCTCCCACGTGTTATGGTAGAATTTGAACCCATGCTATGGGAGTATTAATCCAGGACTCTGGATTATAAACCCAGTAATATAGGCCACCAAGCCACAGTATTAAGTTTCATCCAGAAGGATTGAATAGTTCAACAAGAAATTGGAGGGCGAATGGTCACTGCTATCAGGAGGTGAGAAACTTGGTCAAAGCCATTCTCTGCCCCTATTATCAGTATCTCCTCCCAGCACAACACTTGCTGAACATTGTGCTGAATGGGGATCAAATTCTGAGTTTGACGACTCCAGAAATTGAGCCATGGCACAGGAAGGTAAATATCACTGGACTCTAGACCTTGGGACTTGGTTAATAGGCAGTCTGCAGACATTTGCATTATCTGCTTAACACTCATTTATTACTACTGCCTCTAAACAGGTTATAGAGTATGTTGCTCCCAGGCATGACTCCAACCTCTTTCAAGAGAGAGAGAGGGTCTAACACATGTCTGACTGATGTCAATGGTACATCATAATCTACGTCATACATTATCATATCCCAACTGTTAACCCTTTATACTACCCCTCCCCCCAAGTATACTACCACACTTTCAACAATAACATGAAAAAATATATTTAACTAACTACATTGCATTTTTGTAACTCCCTTTTTACAACTACAGATTCTACTCAACTCCAAGTCACTGTCCTGGAGGATTCAGTCTCCGACAGTATTCTCTTAAGGCAGAAGCTCGAGCAGGGCTGGGAAATGATCAGTACATGAAGGTGTTCAGGGAGATTGTAAGGTTATTTTGTATTTCAGATATTGATGAGTGTGTGACGGACCCATGTGGTTTGCATACAACATGCACCAACACATTCGGGAATTTCTACTGCACATGTAATGAAGGATTTACCAGAGAACGTACTTTTACCAATAAAGCAAAGACTCAGTGCCAAGGTAAAGTCTATTCTGCTGGAGAGGCAACATCTAAAACCTTCATCCGTCTTTCACTTCTTGATGCTGATAAATTTTTTCTTTACAAGGACTTGACTATCACACTGTAATGAATCCCATAATAAATCGTGCTATAGGTCTTCATTCTTTGTTTTGTACTGTCCTTCCTAATGTTGTACGCCTTGTATAAGGTTATCATTTATGAGATTCCCCTTTCTATACATTATCTGTTAATGACAGAAGAACATAGTCTATTGTGTGTTACACAGGGATTCAAAACTTGCGAAGGGTAACACACAACACAATGAGCAATGGAGAGGAGAATTAAAGAAAAGACTAAGAACAGTGATGGGTATTGTATCACTATTGTATTAAATGGAATTGACTTCTTCATATTAGGAGCCTATATCACCTTTTCCAATGTGAAAAAGTTATCATTCACAACCAGAGTCATCATGGTTTATGTGAAAGCAAAATACTGCTTACTGAAACAAAAACAAAAATAGCTGGAAAAAGTCAGCCGATCTGACAGCATCTGTAGAGAGGAACACAGCTAACGTTTCGAGTCCGTGTGACTCTTCATCAAAACTAAAGAAATATAGAAATGTGGTGAAATAAA
Organism: Carcharodon carcharias; assembly: GCF_017639515.1. Classification (NCBI taxonomy): domain Eukaryota; kingdom Metazoa; phylum Chordata; class Chondrichthyes; order Lamniformes; family Lamnidae; genus Carcharodon; species Carcharodon carcharias. The sequence goes on along the minus strand of NC_054496.1, from coordinate 19,507,027 downwards.
AGCTGGTTGAGGGGGGTGGGACAGGTAGAGCTGGATAGAGGGCCAGTGATAGGTAGAGGCAAAGAAGAGATTGCCAAAGGTGTCATAGACAAAAGAACAAAGGGGTGTTGACGATGGTGATATTATGCAAGGAATATGCTAATGGTGACATTTAAGGGTAGAAAGCAGGACAAGCAAGTGACAGATGGCCCTACTAGGGGTGGGGTGGGGGGAAGGGATCGAAATGGGCTAAAAGGTGGAGAAAAAACGATAGATCAAAATAAATTTAAAAATAGGTGGGAAGGGAAAAATATATTTAAAAAATATATAAATTATTGGGAAAAGGGGGATCAGAAAGGGGGTGGGGATGGAAGAAAGTTCATGATCTGAAGTTGTTGAACTCAATGTTGAGTCTGGAAGGCTGTAGGGTGCCTCGTTGGAAGATGAGGTGCTGTTCCTCCAGTTTGCGTTGAGCTTCACTGGAACATTGCAGCCGGCCAAGGACGGGCTTGAGAGCAGGGTGGTGTGTTGAAATGGCAAGCAACAGGGAGGTCTGGGTCATGCTTGCGGACAAACCAAAGGTGTTCCACAAAGCGGTCACTCAGTCTGTATTTGGTCTCTGCAATGTAGAGGAGACTACATTAGGAGCAACAAATGCAGTAGACTAAATTGAGGGAAGTGCAAGTGAAATGCTACTTCACTTGAAAGGAGTATTTGGGCCCTTGGACGGTGAGGAGGGGGGAAGTAAAGGGGCAGGTGTTACACCTTCTGCGGTTGCATGGGGAGGTGCAGTGGGAGGGGGTTGCTGTGTAGGGGATGATGGAGTAATGGACTAGGATGTCCCAGAGGGAATGATCCATGCAGAATGCCGCCAGGGTGGGGGCGAAAGGAAGATGTGTTTGGTGGTGGCATCATGCTGGAGTTGGCAGAAATGGCGGAGGATGATCCTTTATACGCGGAGGCTGGTGGGGTGATAAGTGAGGACAAGGGGGACCCTATCCTGATTCTGGGAGGGAGAGGAAGGAGTGAGGGCGGATGCACGGGAGATGAGCCGGACACGGTTGAGGGCCCTGTCAATCACCATGGTGGAAAACCTCGATTAAGGAAGAAGGAAGACATGTCAGAGGAACTGTTTTGGAAAGTGGCATCATCAGAACAGATGCGACGGAGGCGAAGGAACTGAGAGAATGGGATGGAGTCCTTACAGGAAGCGGGGTGTGAGGAGCTGTAGTCGAGGTAGCTGTGGTTTATGTGAACATGTTCTCTCTGTTTCCTGCAACTACACCACAAGGCTGGACTAGACCTTTGGCTTCGCAATAGTTTTTGAGAGATGACAGAAATTTAATATTCATTTTTCCTATAACTTTTATTCAACATTAAATATCTAGCAAACTGAAACCTGCACTCTCTACCTTCTAAAAGGAGAAAGACATCAGTTACGTGGGAATATTATCATCTCCAAGTCACAGGCGCTCCTGATTTGGATAGAGCCTTGGCTTAACATTTCATTCAACAGATGGCACCTCTAACAGTGCAGCAGTCCCTCAGTACTGCACAGGTGTGTCAGCCTAGATTTTGTGCTCAAGTCTCTGGAGTGGGACTTGAACCATAATCTTCTGATTCTGGGATGCATGTGATATCACTGGGCTGTGCTCACACTGCGCTGTGCTGAGACATTGCACTGAGTCACCAGGCTGAGAAATGACTCAATGTTCCAATAAATCTCACAATTCTCGTTTGTCGAATTCTCATTTGTTTTTCCTCTGTTTGACTACATATTAAATGTCTTCCTGATTTCACAGAATTAAACAGGAACAACATGAACCGATGCAGCTTGAACAAGTTAACAGGACAGGTATTTATGATGATGGGGCATTATGATGTTGGGAAGAAGCTTGAAATACCAAGACTATTACCAGCACAGAGCAGACAAAGAGGAGATTTAATAGAGGTTTATAAAATTACGAAGGATTTTGATACAGTGGATATGAAATATTGGTCCAGTATTTGTGGTTGTAATGACAGTGAAACTATCAGTGCTCATCAGCTTTACCATATAAAACTGATATCAATTTCTGTGGTCCTTAAGTGTGAAGTTAAATGGGAAATCTGAAAGTTGCTCTCAGTGATAACTGGCTCCTCCACAGCACAGAATCAGTGATTTGTCACGAACTTCAACTTCTTATATTCCATTGAAAGAAAGAGTTGAGGAGAAATTTATTTCCAGAAAGGGTTACTGGAGCATGAGATCCTCAGGTCATAAGGAATGGCTAAGATTATACTTTATCAGGGAAGAGCAAATGTACCATTGAAGCACATGAGGGTAGAGAGTTACAGAAAGAGAGTGGGACAGGGGATAAGTTTAGCATTTTTTTGAAAAATCCAGCACAGACACAATGGGACCAATGGCCTCCTCTTGTGCTATTGGTTTATATTGTTCTATATACCCTGTACCCAACAATATATCCCAGATAAAATAGCTGCAGGAATAACCATCAATGACTATTCTTTTCTTAATCAAGTTTCTGTGTTTTGTTTTATTGCTGGCAACTGAAACATTTTCCATTTCAGACTCACAGTGTCTGCATTAAACATTCCCAGGTCAGGTTTTAGTACAGTTAGATATGAGAAGAAAGCTCTTTCCACTCCACTTCAACGATGTCCCTTAATATCAACCTCAGCAGAGCACCCACTACAGCACCAGTGGAGCATTTTCCCATCTCCTACTCCAGATGTTCTGCCATCTCTTGAGGTGAGATTTTCAATTAGGGAGATTAGGATATTTTGTGCTGGAATCCCACATCCTCTGGGAACCAGATTGAGATCCATTTTATGCAGGATCCTGACAGCCACGAGGACTAAGTCTGTGCTGGATCAAATCCGGCCCCAGAAGTGAGGGGACTGAATCCTAGCCCATTGCACTTCTTGCAGTGCCACTAAAAGCAGGGTTTTTATTTCCTCCCTTTGCTTAGATGCTTAAAAAAATGAAAATAAACATCACTTCATATGGTTTTCCATAAAAACAAGAGATAGTTGTTAACTAAATCAGTTGAGAAAATCATTCACAAAACAATGCGCCACTCACAAGATGTCACCAGGTGCAGATACAAGTTTACAAAAAATTATGCTTCAGTTGTTTTGTGTATATGTGAATATTGATGATCTATCTTTGTGCATGTACATATGTGTAATCTGTGTATCTGTCTGATAGAATCAGACCGTTCACAGCCTCAACAACTCCATCATCCAGATCACCTCCATTACATTGCCAACCTCTAACCCAGCCTCCACACATCTGTTACTAAGGCTCTCGTCCTTGCCTTTGTTATCTCCAGACTAGACTATTCCAAAACTTCCAACTAACACCATCCTAATGTGAATTATTTCTGCTCACCCATCGCCGCTGTGCTTGCTGACCTACATTGGCACCCTGTTCAGTAATGTTTGATTTTAAAATTGTCATTCCTGTGTTTAAATCCCTCCATAGCCTCATCCCTCCAGATCTCTGTAACCTCCTCCAGCCCTACAGTCCTCCAAGATCTCTGCACACCTGCATTTCTGGCCTCTTGCACATCCCATTTCTTTTGCTTCACCGATAGTAACCATGAGAAAGTCTCTCCCTGAACCTCCCTGCCTCTCTACCCCTCCCTTCTTTAGATCACTCCTTAAAACGTACATTCCATGACCAAGCTTTTGGTCACCTGTTTTGTTATCTCCTTACATGGTGTGTTATATTTTGTCTGAAGTATGTTGAAATGCTTGATTATATGTTAAGATTGCTATATAAATGCAAGTTGTTGTGATCTATGTACCCTTTTGTAATACATGCATCTGTATGATCTGCATATGTTTTTACACATAAAAGATGTATGTAATAGTGTATATGTCTGTGATCTATGTGCCTACATATGTGATCTGTGCATAAATGTAATCCATAAATTCATGCACTGACCTCAAAAGCTTTTGTGATACAAGTGATTTTAAGTGAACTTAAGTTCACTGACTCCCTAAGAAGATTTTGATGCCTCTTTTCTCTTCTTCACACAGATGTCCCATATTGCGTTCCGCACATTTTGTTCAGAGATTAATTCCATAATTAAGCTGACTGATGAGCAGTGGCAGAAACAGAGTGGAGCACTACCTTGGCAGGTCTGTAGTGACACATTCTTCATTGTATCACAAGTAGTACGTAAGGTCCCTCAAACCTGCACTGCCAGTCAATAGGATCATAGCCTTAAGATCAGAACCTGTCTGCTCCCTGTAACCCTTCACTCCCAGAAATTCATTTCACCACTGATCTGACCAAAGCATTTGACTCAGTAAATTGCAAGGCTCTGTGGATTGTGCTCCAAAGATTTTGATGTCCAAGAAACATTATCACAATCCTGAAATTGCTTCGTGATGGTATGACTGCAACTGTCGTGAGTGGGAGATCTGAAACATATGCCTTCAAAATCTGAACTGGGGTCAAACAATCACTGTGTGATAGCCCCCATACTATTTACATTCTATTGCCGAGAAAAGAAACATGTCAAAGCTTTTTGTCTTGCACTCATCAGGACACAAGAACACCAATATAAGGGGAAAACATCAATTTATATGGTATGAGAAGAGAGTGCTGATTGGATGGCAAGTGCAAAAACAAAACAAGTGACAGCCATTTGCTGACTCATTCTTCAGGGCAATGCCCTGACTATTCAGGGTCAAGCTGCCTGGATTAAATTTCAAACAATGCCTGGCAGTTAACTGTCAGTCAACATTACTGATGCATTCTCCATGGCCTCAACCAATCAGAGTCCACTTGCCAAACAATTAGCACTCCCTTCTCATACAGTATAAATTGTTGTTTTCCCCTTAAATTGGTATTCTTATGAAGTGTCCTGATGAGTGCAAGACACAAAGCATCGACATGTCACTTTTTTCGACAATACTCAAGTTCTCTACCACCAAACGACTATTTACAGTCTGCCTATTCACCTCATCAAATATCAACTGCCCTTTGGTGTCAGTATCAAATAGATGGAAAACTCTTAAGTGCCAGCTGCCTCCGTGCCAAACCAAACTGAACTGACCAGCATTACAGTTTGTAGGTGACTGCAGTGTCATTGCCCACTCTGCATCAGATTTTCCAGCTAATCTTGATCTCTTCAATCCTGCATACATGAAACGTGGCCTATTCTTGAACGTTGCCAAACAAAACTCATACATTAATTGATACCTTGTCAGCCAAATATTCCACCTCCCATAGATGCTGAAGGAGAGACTCTGGAATATGTTGAGCACTTCCCATGACTCGGCAGCCCCCTCTCTCAAAAGGCCACCATTGATGAGGAGGTCTAACACCAGAGCAGCTGTGTCAGCTGCTGTCTAATATTACAGTAGCAATTTGTTGACAACAAAGGCCTCCGCAAGTCAACAAAAGTCCTAGTGTACAGAGAAGTTGTCATCACCACAGTCCTGTACTGCAGTGAGACCTGGTCTGTGTATCAGCGGCACTTTAGGGCACTAGAGAAATTCCATCAGCATGTCTCCACCACATCCTCCAGATTCAATGGGAGGACCGTTGAACAAACACTGGTATCCTTTTTGATGTCAGTTTCATAAGCATTCAGGCAAAACTCCGGCAAAATCAATTGGAGGGCAAAAACCATCTACCTTGCAAGGTTCTGTTTTCTCAACTCTCAAATGGTCAACATTCCAGAGAAGGAAAAAGAAAATGTTTCAAAGACACTCTGAAGCATGGCAGTATTGACATTATTGATTGGGAGGAATTTGCTGATTTACGACATCAAGCTTTTGAGTCACAATGTGTTAATGATGAGGCAGAATGGGAGAAAAGAAGGGAGCAAAAGGGAAGCAAAACCTGCAATCTGAGTCCCACTGCTTCATGGGACATCCTAACCCATATGCCCAAAGATATGAGGGTTGAGAATCGGCCTGTTCAGTCACATGAAGACTCATGGCAGAAACTCACAACCCTGAGTAGCCTCAAATCAAGGGTAGGCAAATGACGATGCCTCCTTTGTGGATCAAAAATCTATCTAACTCAGCCTTGAATATTTTCTATGATCCAGCTTCCATTGCACTCTGGGGAAGAGAATTCCAAAGATTGACAACCCTCTGGGAGAAATTCTTCCTCATTTCTGTATCCCCAAGTTCTAGACTCCCACAAGGGGGAAACATCCTATCAAACCATTTCAGAATCTTATATGTTTCATTAAGATCACCTCTCATTCTTCTAAACTTCAATGAGCATAGGCCCGACCTGCTCAACATTTCCTCAGGAGTCAGCCTGGTGAAAGCTCTCTGAGCTACCCCGAATGCATACATATCCTTCCTTTCTCTAGGCATTGTTACGATATCCGTGGAGACTGGTAATGGTTTAAAAAGAAATTTGAACTCCCAATTATTAACTGAAAGAACAACGCAATATTTCACGTTTAGAACAAAATGTGTTCCTGACATTCTCCGAAGCATGAGATTTCTTGGGATCATTCCACCACCATTTGGCCAGGCAACCCTCAAGGTTTCCTACAAGATCTCACGCTTATGGACTCCACGGCTCCAGCATGGGCCTCACTGCCTTCTTGCTTAGTGACTTCAAAGTAAGAAACCACCCTTGAATTCTGATAGCCCTCTGATTTGGCTCCATTGCTTAAAAGCCCCAACTATTGGCAGGCTTTTCTTTTATGACCCCAGTGGCTTCCAAACACCAACTGCATCTAACTTTTCTCTGTGACATCACAGAGATAAGACCCAAAACAAAAGGCATCTCTACTTATATACTCCATCTCCTTTGCAATACAGGCCAACATTCTGTGTGCCTTTCTAATTATTTGCTGTACCTGTATACTAATACTTTGTGATTCATGTACGAGGACACCTAGATCCCTCTGTGCCTCAGCATTCTGCAGAATCTCTCCATTTAAACAATATTCTGTTGATCTATTCTTCTCCCAAGAACGGACAACCTCATATTTTCCCATGTCATACTCCATCTGCCAAATTTTTGCCCACTCACTTAATTTCTCTATATGCCTTTGCAGACTCTTTGGGTGGAAAAGTCCCAGATTTACATTAAGTGTGGTAACTAGGAGGTAAATTAATATTTTATCTGCTGGCCACATCGGCAGCTTTTCGCGCCATATCATCCCAATCCTACTTCATTAATCGCACATTCGCAAGGAACATGTGTTTTGATGGCGGGTAGGCTCTCATTTGCCTGTCACCTCACTACTTCCTCGCACCAGGTGCCATATTTAAAGTGCAGCCGCATGCACATCTCTCAGTGCTACCAACCCAGAACTGCTGCACAAAAGATATGGCCCCGAAAGGCAAGAAGACTGTAGCCCCCGGTTTATTGATGTATACCTCGAGCATCTTTTGGACACCCTGAAGGCCCACTGTGATGTCCTCTACCCCAGCTCTGGCCGCAGGAGGTCCAGCAATCTCACCAGTCTGGCTTGGTAGGCGATGGCAGTAGTGGTCTGTGCCAATGCTGCAAAGAAGAGGTTGGCCATCCAATGCAGACAGAGGATGAATGATCTCATACGTGCCACCAGAGTAAGGCAACTATCTCATCACTCTAAGCTCACACACTCAAGCCCATCACACATTCTTACTCACTGCAGCTCAAGAGACATCACCACTCGCTCTCTCACACACAACTTCACAGCTCCACCTGGAAACTGCCTCCTCGGCCCTCACTATCTTGATGCCACTTGTACAGATCAACATGTGCCCCTGCACACACTCTGAGATACCCTCCATCCCCAGTACAGCCCTCACCCTGCAGCCTCTTCCCTTGCCTGAGGCTGATCTCCCCCTTCCCCAAGCAAACGCTAGCTCTGCAGCCTTATGGCTGGTCTGGTAGGTAGAGACCTCCTCGTGAGCCCCCTAAAAGTGATGTGGTACTGCCTGCGAAGCCTGGCACTGATGACTGCGAGTGCTGCCTAAAGCAACGTAGGCAAACAAACCTCAAAGTCCGAGCGAAGTGCAGCTCGCCAGGTGCACGTTGCTTTTGTACATGATCCAGTGTGGAGGAATAATTTCGGCGAGCTGGGTTTATAATGATATGCAGATGTATTACAATGAAGTTCCCGACGTCCGATGGCAGGAAAAGCGGCCCACTGTTGACGGGCAGAGTGAACAATTGTAAACTGGCTTCACAATGTTGTGAAACCAATTTTTGGCCCCCTCACCATATTGTCCGCTCACGCTGCCAAACACACCCGCTGCCAACAGGCACGGAAAATTCCACCCTTTGAGTCCTTCTCAAAACTTGTTTTCCTACCTATCTTTAAATTGTCAGCAAATTTGGCTACAATACACTAAGTGCCTTCATTCAAGTCATTCATTCAGGCTCCAGCTCTGATCCCTGAGGTACTCCACTATTTACAGTTTGCCAGCCTGAAAATGATCCATTTATCCCAACTCCTAGTTTCCCAGTTAAAGTGAAAGTTGATTGTTCAGTTCTTGGCTGTGGGGGATGGGTGGAAGGGTTAAGAGTTTAGAATTCTTCAGCTTATAAATGGAGTTAAAGGGCATGTCAGTAATCTATATTGAAACAAAGGTCAGGGGAAGGGGAGAAGCTCCTTGATTGGCTCAATGAGTAAATGAACAAGGAAGCATTATCGAATGTTCCAGCACAGAAACAGACAATTCAGCCCATCCCTTCTGTCCTTTTGTCTTTCTCCATAGCATCAACATTGTCTGAACATAATGTCTGTAATCACTCCCCATTGTCTTTTACATCCCTCCTCTTCAAGAATCTATTAATTCCCTTTCAAAGTGCTCATGGATAATGTTTCAGTAGTTGACACCACATTCTACCAATCTTCTTTAAACATTCTCTGCTCGAGACTGACTGAAGCTCGTACCCTCTCTCTGGAAATTCCAAGTATGAACTCGGAATGCCTTGAAGCAATCTCACATAGTGTCTGGCGGTTCACTCCAAGCCTTTTGTGACCTGTGGGCAACACAGGACATTGTCTGTCCCATCCACGAAGACAATCGAATTCCGTTTACTTTGTGAGAGTTGGCTGATTTTGTTTTAGTGATGTCCTTGTGTCAGTATGGGGCAAGTGGGTACTGTTTGGTCTTGTGACATGAGGCAAATACCAATAGTACCCAACAAGTCCAGGGAACAATTAAGTCAACCAGCAGAAACCATCTATCACTATTTACCCTTTCATTATCCTCTATCAGGTCAGCCCTCAAACCTTTGCATTTGATTGTTAAAAGCCCTAAGAGTGTCAGTCTGGATTTTGTGTGCAAGTAGCTAGAGCGGGACTTGAACCAACAACTTCTGACCTAGAGGCATGAAGGTTACCCATTGAGTCACAGCTGCTCTTCATTTGGTTTAGAAACAATAGAAAATAAAAGGTACAATTCTAAAGAGGGTGTAGAGGCAGGGGGACCTGGGTGTCTTTAGGGATGGTCTTCCAAGTGCTGCCTACATCCCATGAAAGAATAAAAAGATTAAGTGAGCAGGTCATTCAAAGTGGCAGGACAAATGGAGAGCATGGTTAATAAAGTATACCATATCATGGGCTTTATTAATTGGGGTACAAGAGCAAGGAGGTGATGTTGAACTTGTATAAGACACTAGTTTGGCCTCCACTGGAGTATTGCGTCCAGTTCTGGGCACCGCATTTTAGGAAGATTTTGAAGGCATTGGAGAGAGTGCAGAAAAGATTCACAAGAATGCTTCCAGTGATGAGGAACCTCAGTTATGATGATAGATTGGAGAAGTGAGGTCTGTTTTCCTTCGAGAAAAGAAAGCTGAGAGGAGATTTGATGGAGGTATTCAAAATCATGAGACGCTTTGGACAGAGTAGATAAGGAGAAACTGTTCGCACTCATGAAATGACCGAGAATGAAAGCGCACAGTTTTGAAGTAATTGGCAAAAGAAGCAAAAGTGACATGAGGAAAAACTTTTTCACACAGCAAGTAGTTCAGCACTGCCTGAGAATGTGGTGGAGGCAGGTTCAATTAGAAGCATTCAGAAGGGAATTAGACAATTATCTGAAAAGGAAGAATGTGCAGGGTTACGGGGAGAAGGCAGGGGAATAGCACCAGGGGAATGCTCTTTCAGAGAGTTAGTGCAGACACAGTCAGCTGAATAGCCTCCTTCTAGACTGTAACAATTCTGTGATTCAGTGTTCAATGTTTAGAGCCATCAAATTAACAATGACAACCTTTAAATAAAAATGACATTAAAAATTATACCATGTTCACTAAGATGGAAATAAAATAGTTTTTCCTCCACAGGAAATCATTTCAAACTCAAGTGATCTTCTCGGGAATGATTCCCTGTGGGATGGTATGGAAAGGGAACAGCAACTCCTTTCAGCTTTTATTTTCCTGCAGACCATGGAACACAGTGCCATTGCTGCCGGTCTGAGTTTACCAGATCAGGGAAAGAGAACAATATCAAGTGAAAATATTGGTGAGTTCAACAAAAGATATTTTATCTAATGTACTTCCTTGAGGCAGCTGTGAGCATTATGTGAGAAATAACTTGTACTGGCCTGAGGTGAAGTGAGAGTGACTGCTCTTGACATCAAGACAGCATTTGACCAAGTGTGGAATCAAGGAACCCTAGCAAAACTGGAGTCAATGGGAATCAAGAGGAGAGCTCTCCACTGCTTGGAGTCATAACTAGAACAAAAGGAAATGGTTCCTTTTGTTGGAGATCAATCATTTCAGTCTCAGGACACGACTGCAGAATTTCCCCTGGGTCGTGTCCTAGGCCCAACCATCTTCAGCTGCTTCATCAATGACCTACCATCCATCATAAGGTCAGAAATGGGGATGTTCACTGAAGATTGCACAATGTTTACCACCATTCACGACTCTTCAGCTACTGAAGCAGTCCATGTCCAAATGCAGCTTGACTGGATAATATCCAGGCGTGGGCTGACAAGTGGCAAGTAACATTCCCGCCACACAAGTGCCAGGCAATAACTATCTCCAACAAAAGACAATCTAACCATCATCCCTAGACATTCAATTACATTATCATCATTGAATCCCCTACTATCAACATCCTGGGGGTTACCATTGACCAGAAACTGACTGAACTAGCCATTTAAATACTGTGGCTACAAGAGAAAGTCAAAGGCTTGGAATCCTGTGGTGAGTAACTCACCTCCTGACTCCACAAAGCCTGTCCACAATCTACATGGCACAGCTCAGGAGTGTGATGGAATACCCCCCACTTGTCTGGATAAGTGTAGCTCCAACAACACTCAAGAAGCTCAACACCATCCAGGACAAAGTGGCCCACTTGATTGTCACCCCATCCACAAACATTCACTCCCTCCACCACCAATGCACAGTGGTATGTGTACCATCTACAAGATGCACTGAGCAGCTCACCAAGGCTCCTTTAACAGTACCTTACAAACTTGCAATCTCTACCACCAAGAAGTACAAGGGCAGCAGGTGGGTGGGAACACCACCACATGCAATTTTTCCTCCACGCCACACACCATCCTTACCTGGAACTTTATCACCGTTCCTTCACTATCACTGCAGCAAAATCCTGGAACTCCCTCCCTAACAGCACTGTGGGTGTACCTACACCACATTGACTGCAGCAGTTCAAGAAGGCAGCTCACCACCACCTTCTCAAGAGCAATTAGGGATGGGCAGTAAATGCTGGCCTAGCCAGCGACACCCACATCCCATAAATGAATAAATAAAAGAAAAACCTTATACATAACATCCAGTTTTAGAATCTGTACTAAGATATTAAGTCAGTTTACAATCCCTGGAATATAATTAGATAAGTTTGTCAAGATACCGATACTTGCGATCCTGAATTCAAAATGTTTCAGAAAGGAAGCCCACTCAGGCTTATTTAATAGAAACGTTGTCTCTCCTGGTGGCTCATTGAGATTAACCGGTGGGAAGCTGAACCATAAAGACCTGGGTTCTTGCTTGATGTGTTCTATGAATCACCAGAGAACTAAACACAAGCACTTCCAGCAGAAACTGAGTCTGACTTTCCCCTCTGTTTATGTTGACTAGCCTTGTATTCCCTTAAGTATAGGATATTATGGGATGATTTAATTGAAATGTTTAAAATGGTTAAATGATTTGGTAGGTAAGATGGAAAGAAGCTATGTCCTTTGGTGGGAGAGTGTTGAGCATGGGAGCATGACCTTAAGATTGGATCTAGGTGTTCAGGGTTGATGTTCAGAAGCATTTCTTCACAAAATGGGTGGCGGAAATCCTCAACATTCTCCCCCAAAAAGCTGTTGAGACTAATTCAATTGAAAATTTCAAATCTTAGATTGATAGATTTGTGTTAGGCAGGAACATTAAGGATTTCAGAATCAAGGAGGGATGGTGGAATTAAGATATAAGTCGGTCAATATCAAGTTAAATGATGGTAAATGTTCAAGGAACTGACTGGTCTCTTCCTCTTTCTATGTTCCATAGACAGATGTCGATCGACTTTCTCTAATCTGCTACAACCTCAAACATACGCCCTACTGCTCTGGCGTAGTCTGTTAACATTTCAATCACGAGCCATGTTTTTTTTCCTTATTCCCTTCTGAGATGCATCGCAGGCAAATCTGGCATTTATTGTCCACCCTTTGTTGTGCTGATGATTGAGGGCAGTTAACCATCCACCATGTTGATGTTGGACTAGAATTACATAGAGAGCAGATTGGGTAAGGATGGCAGGGTTCCCTTGTGAATCAATGGGCTTTCACCTCTGCTAGCTTCATAGTCATTTTTTTTAAATGATGCCAGCTTTTTATTTCCAGAGTGAGGTAACCATTTTAAGTATCTGTTTTCTGTGTACACCTGTCCCCACTGCGATTGTCTGAACTCTTTTTAACTTGGACACCACTCGTCAACGGACAAAGGAAACTTTCATTCCTTTATTGTAGACAGGATTTGAACCCAGCTTCCAGAAATCTGAAGCCAATGTCTAACCTAATAAACCACCCAATCCATTTTGTTGTTTTTCATAGAATTATATTATAGAGCACTGAAGGAGGCCATTTCGCCCATTATCTTTCAAGAGCCACCCGATTATACATTTTCCCTTGTTTGTTCTCCATATGCATCCAGAAATTTTCATTTCGATGGGATATTTCCAATTCCCTTTTGAAAGGTTATATATCTGCTTCCATCAACATTTATCTCCTTCAGGTAATGTCCTTCAGATCATAGCAGCCCACTACTTAAAAAAAAATGCAGCTCACATCTGGTTCCTTTACCAGCTCTCTCTTGAACTAATTCATTCCTTTGAGCCTGGTGCTGTCAGCATCTGTTAAACTGACCGTTTAAGCGTAACATCAGACTATGAATAAATCTCATTCCTATATGAAACATTACAAAGTTTAAGTTCCTTCGCTCTTAGATCTGGAAGTAAGAACATTTCGAGGGAAGAACAGTTCAGCCCAGGACAGAGTCAGTTTATGGGCAAAAGGCAACGTGATGGATATTTACCGACAGACAGTCACCGAAAGAAAAACAACTGGTAAATTTACCGGTTATTTCTAATTTTTTTATTATTTACGCATTGTTCTCTTTGAAGTTAAGTGAGATAAATTGAAGGTTATTTTGGGAGGCCAGTTTGAAGGTGCTTTGCTTAGAAGGATATTTAAACAGTGTTTTGATTGCCAAGACATGGAGTTGGTGCAGAGAAGATCGGTGAGGCATTTTTAAAAATTCTATCATGGGATGTGGGCACCACTGCCTAGGCCAGCATTTATTGGATATCCTTAATCACACATAGGTCTGGAGTCACATTTAGGCCAGACCAGGTAAGGGCAGCAGATTTCCTTCTCTAAAGGACATTAGTGAACCATTGGCAATGGTTTTATGGTGATCATCATACATGTAGTTCTAGATTTTTTTATTTAATTCAGATTTCACCGTCTGCCTTGGTGGGATTTGAATTCAGATCCCCATACTGTGGGTCTTTAGATTACTAGTTCAGTGACAATACCACTATGCCACCACCTCCCCACTGATTCCAAGTTAACAAAGGATTGAGTTTCAACAATAGATTGGAGAAATTGGGTGTGGAGGAAAAGTCTGATCAAAGAGAGGCACACAAGGGCCAGAATTGCCTGTGCCTGCCGCCACCAGGCGTGTTCGGTGGCGTGAGCAGACAATATAGCAAGAAGGCCAAAAATCGGTTTCACGACGTCATGGAACCAGTTTGTGATTGCCCGCTTCACCCACCAATGGCGGGCCACATTCACTGCCATCGGACACAAGAACTTCACTGTAAGCCATCAGTATATCATTGTAAGGCCAGCCCACTAGACTCATCCCCGCCCCGCTGGATCGTCCGTCCACGTCGGCAGGAAAACACACCGGTGCAGAACACGTCTTTTGACAAGTGTGACGTGCAGAAGTCGGGACTTACCCGCCAGGGCCTTGCTCACATGGTGGACATGATGGAGCAGAAGATGCTGGAGCCCGACAGCAACGGCAGACTGGAGGAACGTCCATGGCATTCTGGGTGGATTCCCATGGATATGGCTCTGCTACGAAGCAGCTCACGTAAGTTCTCTAGTCACCGTTGATCCTCACAACGGGTGTTGGTTGAGGGGGTGGGAGAGGAAATCTAGCATCAGCTGGGAGAGGAAGAGGTTTCGGGGCTGTGAGGTTGGGAAGGGGGCCGAATGAAGCTGAGAGGAGGGAATGAAGGTGTCAGGGGTTAGTGAGGCTGAGGGGGGAATGAAGATGTTGGGGGACAGGTGGGAGTATCGGGAAGGCAGGGGTAAGGGGGGAGAAGACGGCAACTGGGGGGGTGGGTGTAAGGGGAGGAGTGCAGAGAGGGAAGGGAGTCTGGGGGGAGGAAGGAGTGCAGAGAGGGGAAGAAGTGAGGCTGGAGGAAGAAGTAAGGCTGGAGGAAGGAGTCAGGAAGAAGGAAGGACTAAGATTGGCAGAAGAAGTCCATGTCTGAATGTAGCAAGGCTTGGACAACATGCAGGCTTGGGCTGACAAGTGGCAAGTAACATTTGCGGTACACAAGTGTCAGGCAATGACCATCACCGACAAGAAAGAATCCAACCATCAGCCCCTTGATGTTCAATGGCATTACTATCATTGAATCCTCAACTATTAACAACCTGGGGGTTACCATTGACCAGAAACTGAAGAGGAATAGCCAAATAAATAATGTGGCTACAAGAGCAGGTCAGAGTCTAGGAATCGTGCAATGAGTAACTCACCTCCCCAAAGCCTGTCCACCATCTACAAGGCACAAGTCAGGAGTGTGATGGAATACTCCTCACTTGCCTGAATGAGTGCAGATCCAACAACATTCAGGAAGCTTGACACCATCCAGGACAAAGCAGCCCACTTGATTGGCACCACATTCACAAACATTCATTCCCTCCACCACCAACGCACAGAAGCAGAAGTCTACAAGATGCACTGCAGGAATTCACCAAGGCTCCTTCAACAGGACCTTCCAAACCCACAACCACTACCATATAGAAGGACAAGGGCAGAAGATAGATGGGAACACCACCACTGGAAGTTCCCCTCCAAGTCAGTCAACATCCTGACTTGGAAATATATCGCCATTCCTTCACTGTCACTGGGTCAAAATCCTGGAACTCCCTTCTTAACAGCACTGTGGGTGTGCCTACACCACATGGACTGCAGCGGCTCAAGGCAGTTGCTCACCACCACCTTCTCAAGGGCATGGGATGGGCAATAAATGCTGGCCCAGCCAGCGACGCCCACATCCCATGATTAAATATCAAAAAAAATGTAAAGGTGGAGGAAGGAGTCAGGAAAGAGGAGGGACTAAGCGGTGGCCAGACCGAGCAGGTGGGGGAACTAAGAGGGGAAGACTTTCCGGATCGGGGTGGAGGACAAGGGGTGCGAAGGGGGGAAAAGGGTACGAAGGGGAGAAGGGGTCCACAGCGGGGAACAGGGTCTGGTGGGGGAAGGGATCGGAGTGGTGGGTGGTGGCAGGGGGGGGTGCGGTGCGGGGTGGAAGGGGTCCGGGGGGACCGGTTGTGCAGGTGAACATGCAAGGGAGGGGTCTGATAGGTCTATGTCTGCCTCCTGGGATCTAAACTGAGGGTGGGTGTGGTATGAAGGAATGGTGAGAGTGACCGAGGGCAGAGTGAGGTGGTAGGGTGGGAGGGTGAGAGTTCGATGGTAACGATAGAAGGGACAGCGAGGGTGGTTGGTGGGGACTCGGAGGCAGACACGGACCCTGGGGGTGGGAAGCGAGGAGGTTAATGTGGATGGGGGTGGAATTTTCGGGCAGGAAGGGAAAATGCAAGTTTTCCTGGACATCCCTGAAGGAAAAGGGTTGTGGCTAGTAGGTCACGGAGGAGAGATGGAAGGTGATGCTGGGGGAGTAAACTGTGTTGAGGGGAAGGAAATGGGTTACTAGGAGAGGGGAAAGATGGTGGAGCAAACCCAGACCATGCTGTCCAAATCGAAAGTGAGATGACAGTTGCGGTAGACTAGATCAGGTGCTGCATGGGAGTGTGATCATTGGGTGGGCAGAGATGCAGGCCAGCTCAGATGGACAACTGAAAGTGAACCCCAGCAGGCAACACTGAAAATGCTCAGGACACTGAGGTGAGCGTGATACGTGAAGGATCTGCATGCACATGAGAGTGCTTGCACAAGGCTCCGAAAGGACCTGACACACACACACACACACACACACACACACTTCACTCCAGAATCACTTGTGGGCCAGCCACTACCCCTGCAGTGACAGAGGGCGAGATTGAGGGGCTCACAGGCAAAGGGGACTCGGGGGGAGAGGACAGCCTCTGAGATTTCTCAGTGGATGACCCAGGGGTATGCAGCTGCCGCTCCTCCTTCCTTCATTGACTGGGGTCCCTATCCTGACTCCTTGAGGGGAAGGAGTACTTGGAGGGACATCGAGGTGCCCCGTTTCCCTCTCACGTTGCCACTGCAGGAACTCACCCATGGCTCCTGCGATGGCGTGCAGGTCTGCACTGATCTCTGCATTCTGCTGGACCAGGGTCTCCATGGCTTCTGCCATCCTCCCCATGGAGACCTCCATGTGGGCACTACTGCATCAGAGAGCAGGCAGATGCACTCCTCCAACAGGGCTTTCAACAGCTCTATGTGATGATCCCCCACCTTCTGCTGACTCTACAGGATGAGTTGGAATGTCAAATCCAGAGGTTCATCATCTGACTTGGACCTCGCAGCTGCCTCTTCCCCAGCAGTCCTTCGAATGCCAGGGAGCTTGGCTGAGCTTGCCTCCTGTTGTGGATTCGTGTCCGTGCGGTGACCACCAGATTGCGTACCCAAGCCTGCTGTAGACCTAGGTCCCACCAAGGTGTGTGTCTTTATACTGGTGCAGGGTGTGCTATGAACAGATCTTCCGGGCTGCTTATTTCCACCTCTTCACTGGAGGACGTGTCCTCTTGGCTGCAGATGAGGACATAGATGGAGCTGAGGGACTGGCTGGCTGAGGGTGTCGGTTCTTGGCAGAGCTCCCTGTAAACCAAAGTAGAGATGATTAGTGCTTGGCAGCAGAGTCAAAAGGAGGAGGGAGAGCACTCACGTTTGTGTTGAGGGAGGGATGATACGGTGCAGGATCCTCGGGTGGGTGTTTGCTACCGACCTCACTGTCACCACTGGCAGGGTCCACATCCTCACCAGACAGTGTGATGGCACACTCCTCAAAGTGAGTGAGGGATCTAATGTGGGCCACTCTTCCCCTGGCCTGGGACCTCTCCCTGCTGTTGTGAGCCAGCTTCTCCTGTATGAAAACAGATGGAGAGAGTGTGAGCAGGACGATGGCACTGTGTGGAATGTTTGTGTGGTGAGTGGAGTGATGATCAGGATGAGGATGCAAGTTCGAGAGGGTATAAGTCTGATGGAGACGTGAGGGTGTGTGTGAGAGTTAGTGGTGTTGTCCCTTGAGGTGTGGGATCCCTGTGGATGTGTGATGGGTTTGTGAATGTGTGCGTTGAGAGTGATGAGAAGAGTGAGTTACCCCGGTGGAATGGATGAGACCGTTCATCCTGTAGCAGCACTTGGTGGCTGTCCTCTTTTTGCAGGGCATTGGCGCTGACCACTGCTGCCACCACCTCCCATACTGGACTGATGATGCCACTGCCTGTTCTGTGGCCAGAGCGGGGTCAGAGGACACCATGGGAGGCCTCCACAGCATCCAAAAGGCATTCCAGTGACGCGTCATTAAACTTGGGGGCTGCAGTCTTTTTGCTTTTCGTGGACATCTTCCCTGCAGTAGTTGAGGGCTGGAAGCACTGAGATGTGTGCTTGCAGCTGGACTTTAAATATGGCATCCAGCGTGATGAAGCGGCAAGGCGTGGCAGACGAATGAGAGCCCGACCACCATGGAAACGGCGTGTTTCCTGGGAATGCATAAGTATTGCGGTGGGTTTAGAACGATACGGTGTGAAAAGCCGCCATTGAGGCCTGCGGGTAAAATGTCATTTTATCTGCCTGCTACCTCAATTAGTGCAAATCTGAGGCGCCTTCACCCAAGGGTACAGCTAATCTGAGCACAACTTCTGTGCTTCCTGTACACTAGAATAAGGGGCACTGGTGAACTGGTGAAAGGAAAGTTTATGGGAAAACAACAGGAGGAATTTTTTTCAGCCCGAATGATTAACATTTAGAATGGTCTTCTGGGCAGTGTAATGGAGGGAAAATCTTTAGACCCATTAAAGCAAGGGTGGGGAACCTACAGCCCGTAGGACGGATCTGGCCTGTTGCTCAATTTCATCCAGCCCACAACAAGATTTCTAAAAATATAGACACATAACAGTAGCACCTTCAAAATAGCATTTATCACCATCATTATAAATTTGCTTTAGATAATATATAATATAATAATGTTTAACAATATAATATTCAAATTCAGCCATCGCATTAAAACAGCAGGTGAGTTGAATGTTTCTGTATTCTCTCCAAAAAAAACTAAATTAAATTGATTTTTATGTGTGTGGCCCAGGACAGATTTTGTCTATGTGTGGATGGCATGTGATAAGAAAAAGGTTCCCCACCCCTGCATTAAAAAGACAGTCAGGTAACCCAGTAGAAGGGAACATAGGTCTTCTGCCTGAGTGGATGAGTTAAACCAAATAGTCTTCCTAATATGGGATCTTGCTATTCCTTTCTCTCTTTATTATGCTGCCAGAATCAGCTGCTTTCCAAACCTGTTTCTATGTCTTATGAATGTCTACAAATCCCACTGGATTTAAGGGTGATGTTCTCTTGGAAGCTGGTCCTGATCTGCTCTGATTCTGCAGCAGAAGTTACATATATTTTCTGGCCATCATCTACCCTACAGATTTCCCTCCAGTGTTAGTAATGTTTAACATTCCCTCCAGGGACAGATTTTGCTGCTGTGGCTTTGATCGCCTACAAGAACATGGATTCCATCCTGAACGGAAGTGTTTTCAAGCTCAGTACCACGGGTGGAAAATTGAAGCCATTTCAATTGATCTCAAACATAGTTTCGGCCATGATAACTAACAGGGACAGCCATGGACTCAAGCGAACAGTGAACTTCACTTTCAAACACACTGAGGTTTGTAAAGAGTTGCACCAGTTTGATGTACGGTTTACAACAGATTGAATCCCATCCCAGTCTCGCAATGACATTTATGTAGTGAAACAGCAGTACCAGGTATAAAGATCTGTTTACTCAGTTAACATTGGACTGGTAATAGCAAATTGTCACATATAATCCTTGCTCTCCACAGAAAGCTATCAGCAATTGGACAATGTACTGTGTCCGCTGGAATTATGCAGCTGGAAAAAGTTATTGGTCTCCCAGTGGGTGCAGTATGGGCGATTCCAATGGAACAGACACCCAGTGTCGATGCAATCATCTCTCCAGCCTCGCTTTGCTGATGTCTCCTGTTGAATGGCCGGTATAAATGTTTATTTATCAATGTCCTCCACAGTTACTACTGAATTCATGGTAAAAACACACCAGCATTGATGGTTACACAGAGAGTGCTTAGAATGTGGAACTTTTGGAATAGTTGTGGAGTAGGCCCTGAATGTTGTAGTAATTGAGAAGTTCAACTGTCAGATGTTATGTTCCAATGAAAGTCCCTAGACTGTAGGAGTTACACTCATCTGGGCAGGACTGTTGTGCAGGACAGTATAAAATAGTGGGGGAGCGGAAGGGTGAAACCAGAAGTATTGATCAAGTGACACTACTGACACTATAGGCTCCTTCAGTATCATTTGATATCCAAATGGCATCCAGGCAGCAAGCATACAATTATCAGAACTATTTTGGTATTGCCACACAAGAGGCATCCCTCACCCACATCAGAAGCCAGCTTTAGGCTATTAACATATGCTAATAAAGGGCCTCCTGGCTTCTTCTGCTCCCTTTTGCAACTTTGCTTTGTACCTGAGGCAGCCAGCACATATACTGATGCAGCCTCAGCAACACTTCGCATGTCCCAAGATTAAATTTTTAAAATGAACAGAATTGTAAACCAGTTTATAAAGAAACACCTTATGTTTGTCCCATGTTTGACACATAAAGGAAAGAAAGCAGATTTCAGGCTTAGACCAGTGGTAGAACTTCAGTCACGAGTGTAAAACTTCAGTCTCCAGTACAGAGCCTTGTTGGAAATGCTATCTTTTGGATGAAACATGAAAGCAAGTGTCTATAAACCATCAAGTAGATGTAAAAGGTCTTAACTGTTGGATTTTATATTGGATAGAGGTAATACTCTACCTCCTGTGTTCCTGCTTCTAATTCTGTATTTAATTAACAATGATGTCATAATATAGCTGAGAGATATTAGTTAAAGAGAGCACATTGAGTAGTACATCAATGCAATGTGTCTATATACTTACATGAAGGATATCCATCAGGGAGGTTCAAGCTTTCCATTCTCTAGGCATTTTGCAGTCTTAAGCTTCACACGGATATTGGGTATGTTGCATTCCAAATTTGTTCTGTTACTATACCACAGCTATTTTGGTCACAGGATATGATGCAACCTGAACTCCAGATACATCTTCGTTTGGGAATGACCTAAGCTGGTTCTGTCTAATTCCCTTATCTCCAGCCTTCTGTATTATGTTTTCCTTGCAATGTCCCCTCAGGCCTGGGTCTCTCTTTTCATGGTAAGATACTGGCTCATATTCTATCTTACCTTAGTGTGATTTAAGTTTCATCTAAGCAGAATATTCTGTTTACTTATAATTACTTTTAGTAAGTATTTCAGTTATTTCCATTTGCACCCATTGCTTTTCATTCTGCTTTCTACTCTTCCTCAGTCAGCTTATTCTGTATATTAATGCTCACTGTAGTTCTCTACATTAACTAACTTATGGATGCACTACCCATGCCAGGTTGTTATATAATATTTTACATTAGCCTACAGATTATTAGTCATAGCCCAGAAGTGACCATTGCCATCTCTCTCCCATTAGAGAAAATCAGTTAGTCATATAGCACCACTCTACAAGCATGGGCAAGGTGAGGAGGCCGGCTCAGACTCAGGTGATGCACATAGTGCAGAGGGTATCAAATAGTGGGAGAGAAGAAGTGGTTAATGAACACATATTGATGAAGAGACACTAAGATTGCATTTTAAAAGCCTACAGGTTGTGGAATGAAGGGAAGACAGAAGGAGGTAGCAATTTCCATATGTTGTAGTTCTTGGAAATGGGGGCATAGAGTAGTGATGAATTGGAAAACTCTCCACAGAACTAAGAGGATATCACTGAGAGCAAGGTCTGAACATGCTAGGGTTCTTTCCTCTAGAAAAGAGGTGACCCTAATAGAGGTCTTTAAAATGTTGATGGTTAGGACAAATGTAGAGAAGATGCTGCCACTTCTTGGGGAGGCCAGTACTGGAGCCATAAATATAAAATGGTCACGAATGAATCTAATCAGGAATTCAAGAGAAACCTCTTTACACAGAGGGTGCTTAGAATATGGAACTTGTGGAATAGTTGAAGTGAATAGCATAGATATATTTAAGGGAGAGGTAGATTAAAACATGAGAAGAAAGAAGTAGAAGGTTATCCTGATGAGGGTAGATAAGGAGAGATGGGTGGGCTCTCATTTGGTGCATAAACACTGGCAGAGACCAGTTGGGCCCAATGGCCTATTCCTGTGTTATATGCTCTATATAATTCAATGGTATGAGAACAGTATTCAAAGCTTCACTGGGTTTGGGATTTGTAGTGAATTAAATTGCAGCCGGTTAGCTTAGATGGCTGGAGTGAGGTGCAGAATACCAACAGTGTGGGTTCAATCCCAGTACTGGCTGAAGCAGTTCTTGGGGCCAACCTCCTTTCCTTGCATCAAAGTTATATCATGACTTGAGCCATGATTAGCAACCCGAGGACAATGATGACACCAATAGAGAAAGAGAGAGAACTAAAGAGAAGGTATTCAGCTTGAAATGCATAATCAAGCTTCTTGGAGGCATTTGACAATATATGGATGCTGCAGTTAAGGGTTAGAAAGACAATGAAGTCTAAAATGCCTATAGATGATATAGCATCCATATGGGTAAGAGGCTTACATGATATGTAAATATGTGCCATTCACAAGCATTTAAGAGTATCGGGGCCACACTTATAACTGAAACATCAAAGACTCAGCTCAGGGATGTAATAGTTTACTTGAGAAGAGGAGTAGGACATTCAGCCCCTCAGACCTATTGTATTGCTCAATAAGACTGTGATCTGCATCCCATGGCAGTAGCTGGTGGAATTTGAATTCCATTAATAAATCCGGAATTGATATCTCAGTGATAGTGACCACGAAACTATCATCGATTGTTGTAAAAGCCCATCTAGTTCACTAATGTCCTTCAGGGAAGGACATCTGCCATCCTTTCCTGCCCTGGCCTACATGTGGTTCCAGACTCTATAAGTATGTAAAAAGAAAAAGATTAGCGAAGACAAATATAGGTCCCTTACAGCCTGAAACAGGAGAATTTATAATAGAAAACAAGGAAATGGCAGAGCAATTAAACAACTACTTAGTTCTGTCTTCATAGAGGAAGACACAAATTACTTCTCAGAAACATTAGGGAACTAGGGGTCTAGTGACAAGGAGTAATTGAAGGAAATTAGTATTACTAAAACAATAGCATTGGTGAAATTAATGGGACTAAAAGCTAATAAATTCCTAGGGGCCGATAATCTATATCCCAGGGCACTAAAGGAGGTGGCCATGGAAATAGTGGATGCGTTGGTTGTCATCTGTCAAAATTCTGTAGATTATGGAACAGTCCCAGCAGATTGGAGGGTGGCAAATGTAACCCCACTATTTAAAAAAGGAAGGAGGGAGAAAACAGCGAATTACAGACCGGTTAGCCTAACCTCAGTAGTAGGGAAAATGCTAGGACCTATTATAAAGGATGTGATAACAGGGCACTTAGAAAATATCAACAAGTTTAGACAAAGTCAACATGGATTTATGAGAGGGAAATCATGTTTGACAAATCTACTGGAGTTCTTTGAAGACGTAACTAGCAGAATAGATAAGGGAGAACCAGTGGATGCGTTGTGTTTGGATGTTCAGAAAGCTTTTGATAAAATCCCATATAAGAGGTTAGCATGTACAATTAAAGCACCTGGGATTGGGGGTAATATATTGGCATGGATTGAGAATTGGTTGGCAGTCAGGAAACAAAGACTAGGAATAAATGGGTCTTTTTTGGAGTGGCAGACGGTGACTAGTGGGGTACCACAAGGATTAGCACTTGGGCCCCAGCTACTCACAATATATATCAATGATTTGGATGAGGGAATCAAATGTAATATTTCCAAGTTTGCTGATGACACGAAACTCGGTGGGAATACGAACAATGAAGAGGGTGTTAGAGGCTTCAAGGCGATTTAGACAGGATGAATGAGTGGGCAAATACATGGCAGATGCAGTATAATATGGATAAGTGTGAAGTTATCCACTTTGGTAGAAAAATCAGAATGGCAGAGTATTATTTAAATGGTGATAGATTGAGAAATGTTGATGTATAAAGGGACCTGGGTACTCCAATCATTGAATGCAAGCATGCAGTTAAGAAAGCAAATGGTATGTTGGCCTTCATCGCGAGAGGACTTGAATACAGGAGCAAGGGTGTCTTACTGCAGCTGTACAGGGCCTTGGTGAGACCACACCTGGAGCATTGTGTGAAGTTTTGGTCTCCTTACTTAAGAAAAGATATACTTTTCATAGAGGGAGTGCAGCAAAGGTTCACCAGACTGATTCCTGGGATGGCAGGATTGTTGTATGAGGAGAAATTGGCCGACTAGGTCTGCATTCACTGGGGTTTAGAAAAACAAGAGGAGATCTCATTGAAACATATAAAATTCTAACAGGGATGGATATCCTGGATTCAGGAATGATATTTCCTCTGGCTGGGAGGTCTAGAACAAGGTCTCACGTTCTCAGGATACAGGGCAGGCCATTTAGAACTGAGATGAGGAGAAACCTCTTCACTAAGGGTGATGAACCTATGGAATGCTCTACCACAGAAGGCTGTGAAGGCCAAGTCACTGAATATATTTAAGAAGGAAATAGATTTCTGGACTCTAAAGGCGTGAAGGGGTATGGGGAGAGAGCGGGGGTACAGTGTTGAGATAGAGGATGAGCCATGATCTTATTGCATAGCGGAGCAGGCTCAAAGGGCCGAATGACCTACTCCAGCTCCTATTTTCTATGACCCACAGCAATGTGGTTCACTCTTAATTGCCCTCTGAAATGGCCTAGCAAGCCATCCAATTCAAGGGAAATTAGGGATGGGCAAAATTGCTGGCCTGGCCAGTGACACCCACATCCCAAGAACAAATAAAGAAATAATGCCAAAGCCTGACAAATATCTATCAATCGCAGTTTTGAAAGTTTCAATTTGACCCCACAGCTTTAAGAGCTTTTTTGTGGGAGAGAGTCCAGATTTCCACTCGCCTTTGTGTGAAGAATTGTTCCCACATTACCCATCAATGGCCTAGTTCTAATTTTAAGGTTACGCCCCTGCACTTCATTAGCATCTCATTAACTGAGGAGCATTTTGAGATATTCTGAAAGACAAAAGAAAATGCAAATTATTTCTTTTCATAGGTTTATCACCATGCTGTGGATATAATATCATTCATTGGGATTCCTGTATCACTGGTATGTCTTGGAATCGCCATAGTGACATTTGCCTTCTGCTCCAGTTTAAAAACTGCCCTACATGCCACCCACAAGCAGCTGTGTCTGAGTCTCTTCCTGGCAGAGCTGCTCTTCCTGGCCGGGATTGGGAGAACCAGGAACCGGGTAAGAGAGCCCTCCACAGCCAGCAGCACACAAGATTGTGTTTGTGTGTTTAAGAATATGTATGTGTGTGTGAATTTACATCAATGTCTGTCTGCATATCCACGTATATGTATGTTTGTGCGCTTATTTGAATGTGCACATTTCTGGATCCATGTGCATCAACCCCTGTCTCTTGTGAAACCCTCAGTTCCTTCTGCCACAATTAACAACTGTGTCTTCAGCTGTCTAGGCCCCAAAATCTGAAATTACCTCCCTAAACCTCTGTGTCACAACTCCTCTCCTTTAGAGCACTTCTTAAAACTTATCTCCTGACCAAGCTTTTGATCACCCATCCTAACATTTCCTACTTTGGTTTGGTGTTAGTTTAATTTTTTTGTCTGAAAACATTTTTGTGAACCAACTTGGGATGTTTTACTATGTTAAAGGCACTTTATAAATGCAAGATATTTTTTGTTGTTTGTGTGCATGTGTGTGGATGAGTGTAACTCCAAGTGTCAAAGTGCGCCAACATATCTGTGATTGTGTTTGCTCACGGCTGTGTGTATGTATGTCTGTTATCTATCTATATGCATGTACATGTGTTGCCTGTCTGTCCAGCCATCTGTCTGTCTGTCCATGGGTTAAGTTTGTGTGTGTGTTTATCTGTGTATGTCAGTTTGGTTTTTTAATTCATTCTTGGGATCTGGTGTCAGCATGACCAGCATTTATTGTTACCCTAGCTTCCATTGAGAAGGTGACAGTGAGCCACTTTCTTGAGCCATTGCAGTCAATGCGGTGTAGGTATGTCAACAGTTTTGTTAGGGATGGATTTCCAGGATCTTGACAGTGAAGGATTCATGATAAAGTTCTAAGTCAGGATGTTTTGTGATTCAGGAACAGACTTGCAAGTGGTGGCATCTTCCCATGTGTCTGCTATCCTTGTCCTTCTAGTTGGTAGAGGTCACACGTTTGGAAGGTGCTGCTGAAGGAGCCTTGGTGAGTTGCTGCAGTGCTTGTAGATGTACACACTGCTGCCACCGTACACCAATGATGGGGGGAGTGAACGTTTAGGGTAATTGATGCACCACCGATCAAGCAGACTGCCTTCTCCTGTATGGACATGTGTAAATGTCTCCAAACCTTTGTTCAGATTCATTGCTTTTTCCTCTTGTCTTATGAATCAATTCTGTGTGTTTTTCTGGTTAGTAGATCCCTAGTGCATTCCTCCTCCCGCCAACAGTCATCCTCAGAGTGAGTGAACAGATTCCCTTGCCTAATTGAGTCTAGCTCTCAGTGAGAGGATTTCTGCTCTGAGTGTTCATGCTCATGGAGTTTATTTTAAAAATTTGGTCAGTTGCTTAAAAAATGTAAAATCTGAAATAAAGATGCAAGGGCCTTGACTTTTCTTGTGTGTTCCATCAGATTCCCACCATAACTCCAGAATCAACTGGAACCAATTGGGAAAAGACAAAGACACAATCATGTTGCACCCAACACCACCCCCCTCCTCCCACCACCCCCACACCAAACCCTCCATTCCAGGATTTCCCAATTAGCCTGATAGGAGGTGATACCTTAACACAGTCCTTGGAGTGCCAGTAATGCCAAAAGAGTGGAGAAAGGCTGGAGTGCCTACACTGGGAGTCCCCATTTACGTGCCTCTGAAAAAACCCAGTTAAGGACTGGAGGCCAGTAAACCAAGTGGCACGAGTTGAACTGGATTCTAGATTGACACAATTTGGTCTCATCAAGAATATCCAGGTCCAGGGAAACTACCTGGAAGAAAAAAAGGTTCCTTTATTTTTCAATTCAATAGTGTTACCTATACAGGGAAATGAAGGGGAGAAATGTACAGACAGTGGGTAGGGATGCTTCTGCATTGGTACTAGTGCCCACTGGCTCCATCCAATTTGATGTACCCTCCTATTGATCTCCATTAACTTCAGCAAGGGCACAGATGTAAGCTGTGAGACTGTGCCAGGTAGAATTGTGAGGAGTCCATGCTTCATGATGGATTCTCATGGCATTTCTTATTGTTTCAGGTGGTGTGTGGGATTATAGCTGGATTTTTACACTACTTCTTCCTGGCAGCATTTCTTTGGATGTTCTTTGAGGGAGTACAGCTATGCCACATGATCAAAAACATCAGGAATTTGGGAGTTTCCCACTCAGAGAAAATTGGGAAGGTCATGTACCCTATTGGCTACGGGGTTCCTGCAGTAATCGTGATCATTTCTGTGGCAGTGCGCCCTGATGGCTATGGGACACCCGAATAGTGAGTGATCAGTTTTCCGGCTTTGCAATACAAATTGGGACCTTCTAGTTAAACTCAAGTCATTGCTCTCATCTGTGAACTTCAAATTTCTTTCTCTTTAATGCAACCCTGTTTTTGTCATTAATATTAACACAATTCATGTTCCTCTGAATTACTTGTTCATTTTTTCATGCCCTTCACCTTTCCCTCCTCTCCTCTTCTTTCCCCTGGCCTCCATTCCTCGCCTTGCTTTCTCTCCACTGCCCTGACCACCTCTCCTCTCCTCTTCTATTCGCCACTTTGCCCAACTCTCTCCTTCACTTCATGTGTCAGCTGTGGCTCAGTTGGCAACAGTCTTGCCTCTGGGTAACAAGATTTTGGGTTCAGGTCCCACTCTAGAGCTTGAGCACAACAAAGCAACCTAACTTTCCAATGCAGTACTGAGGGAGATCTGCACAATCAGAGGTGCGGTCTTTCTGATGAGAAAAATATGAATTAGAAGCAGGAGAAGGCCACTTGGCCCCTCAAGCATGCTCCGCCATTCAATAAGGTCATGGTTGATTTGAATGTAACCTCCACTCCACATTCCTGCCTACCCCTGATAACCTTTCAATCCCATGTTAATCAAGAATCTATATAGCTCGGTCTTAAAAGTATTCAAAGACTGTTTCCACCGCCTTCTGAGGGAGAGTTTCAAAGACTAACGATCCTCTGAGAGAAAGAAAAAAAATTCTCCTCATCTCTGTCTTACATGAGCGACATCTGATTTTAAAAACGCGACCCCTAGATCTGGATTCTCCCATAAGAGGAAACAGCCTCTCCACATCCACTCTGTCAAAACCCTTCAAGATCTTAAAGGTTTAAATCAAGTCACCTCTTACTCTTCTAAACTTAAGCGGATACAAGCCTAACCTGCATAAAATGAAGCCCTATCTACCTGCTCAGGTAGATAGAAATGAGCATATGGCGCTTTTCCAAATAAGAGCAGGGGAGTTCACCCCAGAGTCCTGGCCAATATTTATCTCTCACTCAACGTGACAAAAACAGATGATCTAGTCATTAGCACATCACTGTTTGGGGGAGTCTGCTGTGTGCAAATTGAAAATTGCATTTCCTACATTACAACTACAGTGACTACACTTCAAAAGTACTTCATTGACTGTGAAGTGCTTTGAGACATGAGAAGTGCTATATAAATGAAAAATGCTTTGTTACATTATTCATAAAGAGCTAGGAACTGATTGTCAATAGTCATTTGGTATTACAGAACTTGAGTGTTGCTGAAAAAAGAGACGTGACAAAGCTTTATGTCTTGCATTCATCAGGACACCACAAGAATACCAATACAAGGATAAAACAACAATTTATACTGTATGAGAAGAGAGTGCTGATTGGTTGACAAGTAGGCTCTGATTGGTAGAGGCGTTGCATTGGGGAATGCAACAATTTATGGTGACTGACAGTTAACTGCCAAGCATTCTGAAATTTAAACCAAGGAGTTTGACCCTGATAGGTCAAGGCATTACCCTGAGGCATGAGTCAACGACTGGCTGTCAGTTATTTTGTTTAGCTGAAACAGGCGCAATGTGTGTACATGTTCTTTCTGTCTGCAAAGAACAGGGCCCTGTGTATTAATAGATGTAGCTTCCTGTACACGCAAATGCGAACACTACAAGCCCAAATGACAATCTTAAATTGGACATCAGTGTAATTCTTAGCACACTCAAGATTATTTAGCAAATGTTGTCCAATTGCGAATCACATCTTATGTTGGACATTCTGTTTTGAATTTTGCAAGCATGGGCTGGTTGGGTACGGTCTGTACCTTGCCCTTTCTGAACCACAGCTGGGACATGCTGTTTGATACAATCTGCCAGTCTTTGGAGCTTACGGTCTACATACCTAGCATCACACTGGCACTAAAATTCATTTACTACATTACTCATTTGTGTTATAGGCAGAATGTCTTTTTGGCTTGACAGCAGCATCCTGTTAGTGGCGAATGCCATTCATGTTGCTCCTGCAAAGTAACAGCGTGAAACAGCTAGCTTCGCCTGTTGCTCAAATTTTTGAGATACCTTGCCCTTCCAGGGTAATCTGAGGTAGACTGGGCACTTTCCAGAGCCGAAAGTAACAGCCTTAGGCCCATTCATGAATCTGTGTAATATACAGCATGAAATCAGGATAGCCATTATCTCGCAGGATGCCTTTGATGCACCTAATTTCAGCATCAAGCTTGTACAGTGAACAAATGGCTCAGGCCCTATTTACAAGGCTGCCAATAAGTTCAATCTTATAACATGTGGAACTGTAAGAATCCCAACACATATATTAACCAGTGAAGGTAGGCTCGTAGTAGACCGTGGTAGAGAACCCACTGGCAGATTTCTCAACTAGTATGTCAAGGAATGGGAATTAATTTGACTGCTCCATTTTAAAGGTGATGGAGCCCATTAAGATATGTAAGGGAGTTATTACAAACAGCTGCTGATTTAAATATAGCGAACGTATCATCCACAAAATGGAAATATGCGATTGGTAGGAGATTAGGCATCATTCCATTGAAGACATGTTTCTCATGGAACCCAGCAAAGATATCTGCTGTCGGTCACCATCAATTGGTGCATTCTCATTGGCAATGCCTCTACCAATCAGTGTCCACTTGCCAACCAATTATCACTCTCTTCTCATACAGTATGAATTGTTGTTTTCCCCTTATATTGATAGTCTTGTGAAGTGTCCTGATGAGTGTAAGGCAAAAAGCTTTGACATGTCTCTTTTTTCAACAATAATCTAACAATGGTTCAGTGAGTACATGTCCCAGGGTGTTACATTTGATGCCACCTGCAGTCACGTGCCAAATAACAGTATATCAATCCATCAGTCCACCAGCCACATATGGAGAGCGGCAAGAAATACGCTCGATGAAGCTCCAGCATTTTGAATCTAATGTGTGAGTATAACCTATGAGAAACAGAAGACATAACATGGTGGCAGCAGGTGGCTGGAAGTAAAAGCTCAAACATTTTAAACAAATTTAATGCTGAATTAGGTTGAAAAACCAACCCAAATTAGTGCCAGTGAGAGAAACTGAATCATGCGAAAATGAACTGGCTGCCGCATAATAAACATACAGCTCCAAGCCATGATGAATAGGGAGGTTGATGATGTCATACAGGCACTTGAGAAGTTTAAACAAAAGTGCAGACTGACATTCAGTAGCTTTCTAAAAGTCACCAATGAAGAGGAAAGGGTCAGCTGCATCCTTTTGTGAGCAGAAGAGAAAAGGTTACATTTATTTAATAGCTAGTAGCTAAGAAAGACAACAACAGAAACCCAGGGAACATTTTTGAAAAATTCAACACACATCTCCAACCAAAGTCAAATCATCAGATCCATCAATATGAATTTCAAGGCCTGAGGCAAGAATCAGGTGAGCCTGTTGACAACAAGATTGAAAAATGTGGCCAGAAATGGTAAATTCAAGGAAACTGATAAAAGGCTGATAGATCAGCTCATTTTGAGCTCTGCACACCCTGAAATACAAAAATATTTGATTGGAAAGGACAAGCTTATAAGGTCACAGGCTGTAGACACCGCCAGGACACATGAAGCCACGAGTAGTCAGATAAAGACACTGACGACCCAAATGGCCAGCCTGTTCCTTGATGTCCTACAGGCGATCCTCACGAGCGCTGGGCAAGGTTGTGTGCACTCAAACACTGTGCACAACCCTGAGCAGGTTGAGTTCTCCTTGCAGTTCAGCTCGCCAGGTGCACGCCTTTTAAAGGCAGTCATAAGACACGTCATTCTGAAATTCCGTTGATGTGAGAGGGGGGAGAGGGGGATGATTCTGGCGTGCGGGCACAATAATGAGATACAAATACATTGAAATTAAGTTCCCAATGTTGGACGGTGGGAAACGCAGCCCGCCATTGACAAGCAGTGCAGATGATCGCAAACTGGTTTTACAACAGTGTGAAACTGATTTTTGGCCTTGTCAGCATATTGATCGCTCATGCCCACCTGCCACCAACAGAAGTGGAAAATTCTGGCCAAAGAGTTACAGATGCTCTCTCAGCAAGTTCATAGGCATCTGCTGCAGAATGTTGCCTGTTCCATGTCTACTGCTCACTCACATCAAGAGAAGGAAAGACAGAAAGAAGGCTTTATATAGCATCGCTCACAATCTAAAAATTTTCAATTACCTTTAATACCATCAAAGTATTTTTAAATTATAGTCAATATTGTGGTGTAGGAAGCAGCCAATTTACACACACAAGATCCCATAAATAGTAATTGGATGATGACCGGATCATCTGTTTTATTTATATTGATCGAGGGATAAATATTAACAAGGACACTAAGCAGAATTTCTCTACTGTTCTTCAAAACAGTGCCGTGGGATCTTTTGTCAGGAGGCCAAATGGGGACTCTGATCAATGCCCCATCTAAAAGATGGATGAGGCTCACGCAGTTGAGAAATACAAGCCTCAAACAGCCCAGTCAGGGCCCTGCAAATAACCAGAGGCAGTGCATTCAAAACACACTATGGTCCTAAGGATTCTGCCCCTGGTTTTCCACTGCCTTCTGCACTATATGAGTTTCTGTGAAATCGCCACACAGGGGAAAGAATTTGGGACCTGTGACAATGTTAACGTCTGCCTATATTGAGGGGGTGAATATCTCCTAAATGTCAGTCAGTTACCTACAAACACAAGAATCATATCATCATCCAATCAATGCGCAGGTTCCAAAACTATTTTTGCATGATAAATATCTCACGCTTTGAGGGCTTTATTCTCTTCTTCACTCATCATTCCTACTGATTTATTTTCTTCTCTTGACTTCCAGCTGCTGGCTCTCTGCAGAGGAAGGACTCAAGTGGAGTTTCCTGGGACCTGTGTGCCTGATCATTGTGGTAACTTTTGTCCTGTCTCTATCAAGATTCTTGTATTCGATTTGTAACAGATTGCATCTACTGATTATGATTGAGACATGCAGTAAACTTCTGCTCTGTTTATGTATCTAACTTCACTCCCATGCACAGTAATTGTCAAGCTGCCCCTCATCTATACTTTAGAGTCTCCTAGTTCATAGCATCTCTCCCAATTTTTGGGACAGAAACAGTTAAATATTCAGCCAAAGATATTTAGAATTAGAACATGTGTGGGCTATTAAACATGGATCCTTTATTATCTCCTCTTAGCAGACTCGCTCTGTTGGTATATATGTATAAGGTAGCCTTAAGTGGACAAAATGCACAATGCAATTTTCAGCGCCCTCTTTTGCAGTCTCTCTCTCTCACACAGCCTGTCTCTACCATATCCTCTCTCCTCAGTAGCCCCTTTGCCACAGCCTCTCTCCCCCAACCTCTCCTCCACAACCCCACTGCTTCGTTCCAATACCACTCCCTTCACAGCCTTTCTCTCCCATAGCTGCTCCTTCCTCCTCCCCATAATCCCTTTCTTCAAAACCAATTGCTTCAGAAGCAAAAGAGAAAATATTAGAAAAAAAATATTGAAGGGGAGAGCAGTTGAAATTCCACCACATCTGGCTGTGAGCATCACTGGCAAATCACACAAATTTAAAAGATAAAAAGTCCGAATTCCAGATATATTCCATCAGAATTTGTTGAGTCCACATGTCATTAAGTCTTCCAACAGATCAACACAGTTCTGTTCTTCACAATACTCTGGATGTTGAAAAGAGAAATTTCCAAGCGTGACACTCAAATATCTAAACTTCAGGACACAAGGTAAGTGTGACTGTGTGTGGGGTTTTACAGAAATAATTGAAGTTTACAGAAATGTTTATAAAAGGAAACATTTGCTAGTCTATGGGAAAAAAGTAGAGTGGGACTAATTGGATAGTTTCTTCAAAGAACTAGCATCAGTACAATGGGTAGATTGGCCTCCTTCTGGTTATATTATTCTATAAGATTTATACATTTAAGTACATTTAAAAATGAACATTATTTAAATGGAAAAGATTGAAACTTGACAGTTAGTAATTTGAAACCTGCTCAAAGACGTATGTAGATTATAACTCATGAATAAATCTATATTTAGGCATCATGCAGTCACATTTGCAATGAATGAGTTTGCCAATCCCATGCCATCTTATGTGGTAGACCATATTGGCTGGGACCACAGAGATTGCCATGGCTCATTTCATGGCAGAGCCTTACAGAGAGTAATCAGAAGACTTACCTCCATGGTCTCAACTCGAACCTAAGTGACATAAGTAAAAGGTCAGTCTCATCAGTACAGTAGGGAGGGACTGCTGCACTGTCAAAAGTACCATCTTTCAGCAAGTTCAATCAAGCTACACCACAGCAGCCCAGTGGTTAATATGTTGCTTATTGGAGATAGTAATTGCCTGTCACTTGTGTGATGCTTGTCACTTAACAGCCCAAGCCTGGATGTTGTCCAGGTCTTACTATATGCAGGCATGGACTACTTTATTATCTGAGGATCTGCGAATGAAACTAAACACTGCACAATCAGTGAGCATTCCTACTACTGACATTATGATAAAGGGAAGGTCATTGATGGAGCAGCTGATTATAGCTAGGTCTACTATATTGCCTAGAGGAACTCCTCCAGTGATATCCTGAGACTAGGATAACTGGCTTCTACAGTCCGTCTAAGAGAAAATAGGTCATTGTTTACATCACATTTGTTTTGAACTATTTGCATTGCATTTCTGTGGTTCCCCTTTTACATCTATGGTTTCTACCCAACTCCAAATCCTACTCTTTCCCCTCCCAAGTCACAGTCCTGAGGGGTTCAGTCTCCCACAATATCCTCAGCCCTTAGGAAAGATGTCTTGGAGGGCTTTCTACTTCATCTTTGAGGACATCATCATCAACAGAATGGGATTTTGCAGCATTGCTGGTAGGTAGAGCGTAGGTTTCAGGATTACTGAACTGCAAGGGCAACAAGGCTTTTGCAGCAGAAGACTGATTCAAGAGAGAAGACTAAGGGTCATCAACCTTTGGACTCTCTGGGATTAGGAAAGAAGTCAGGACTCTCTGAGGAACATTTTGCTCCCTTGAAGCACACAGGGAAAACTTTCATAAGACAAATGATCTTCAGCTCCAATGAAGACTCTCACAGCCGTATCATCAAAGACAGGAAAGGTATTGAAGATCTGAGATTCCAATGAATCTGGACAACAAAGGAAAAAAATAAGAAAATTCCAGTAGGCCTTTCAGGAAAAGAAGAGATGATTTCCTGATGGTATTTCAGAAGGAATGGTCTACCTTCCGTAGGCAGTGGTAAGAGAGCCATACTTCTCTCTGCATGAGGCGGCTCCATCGTGGACAATTGAAAGAATTATTGAGGATATGGAGATAAGAGAGCACCATTTTCTGCAGTGGGACAAAGTTCAATGACAAAATGTAGATTAATTTCCTGTAGATGAACAACTCAGAGACAAATTTTCTATACAGGATTCTAAAGCTTTAGAAGTGTGGAAGACTCTTCCTCAGCTTCTGTGCTGATGTATAACTCTAGAGGGAAGAAGATTTTTAGCTGAGACTGAAGTATCAGCCTCAACTGACTTTCATCCCTTTGGCAATTGTGACCCTCCAAGGACTCTGACATGGAATCAGACAAGGCATTCCGCTTCATGGACAACCAATGATAGACGAGGTATTACATTGGTAGGTTCATGGAGTAAAGATCTGAAAGGTGCTCAACCGCCAGAAACACAGCTGACTCCTCAAAAAAGGCATCAGAGACATCATCTAGTGTCTCTATCGTATGGAAAGATGGACCAACCTCTAAGGCCTCATCTTCCAACAGATCTCTCAGTGCTGCAACGGTTTCTTCCTCATTACTTTTTTCAGGAAAGAGTCAACTCTGATGCAGCAGGTCTTCAGGAGGATGGTCACAGTCTCCCGCAGTGCCTTCTGTTTCTGTCACCTTTGGCCTAGCTTCATGAAAAGCTGAGAGATTCATAACCTCAATCTCCGCCCGGGGCCTAGTAGATGGCGTCTCTGTGATAGAAAGGAACTCACTGCTGATTGAATAAACCTCCTCAGCTGGTGTAGGCTGAAGTTTCACTGGTTCTAAACAAAAGGTTGAAGATTGTTCTATGAAAGACATTGAGTTTTTCAATTGGTGGTCATCATCTGGTTTTTCCAGGATTCCTAGAAGTACGCCAACATCTCCACTCAATAAGGATGTGCGTCGATTGTGGACAACATAGAGAAATAACCATCTGTCACCCCTTGTAATGAAGAGGAGTAATTATCCTGCCTTTGATTGGAAGGTTTGTGCCACCTGGACATTACAATTTGATGTCCAATGATGAAGGGGAATTGGCTGAAGCCAGTCTAGATCATCTGCTGATATGATAACGCCAGCTCCACTATTCATTTTAGAGGTGGCATTGAAACCTTTAAATTGCACATTAATTGACCAATAGTCTTGATTAAGACCACTTACTTCCCCTGGAAACTCTGTAATTTTGTCTTTGTTGTAATTTCTAATTTCTTGAATGGAATGTGTTTCATATATATTTTCTTATCTTCTACCTCAATTAAAGTTGTTGCAGACATGTCCAGTCTTCCTGCACTGGAAACATCCCATGCCCCCTACTGGGCAGTCCTGGCATCTTTGTTGGTTCTTCGCACCACAATGTGAGCGTTTCAAAATGGCTGCCACTGTGGAGTTTCCTGCCCTTTCGCCCAGTTTTGCAGGCTTTCTTATGGGTGGTGTGGGAGGACGGGCAATGCCACCTGTGGGCCTACTCAGTGAACGGAGTCATGTGAAGCCTCAGAGTTATGCCAAATTATAGCCTGGTTTATTTCTCTGAAGTTCAGGCTTCCTCGCGTATTGGACCACTTGATCAGTTATGAGATTCTGTGGTGGACTAAAATATGTGTTGAAGGCCTTGAGAACTGTGTCAAAGTCCACATTGGACTCCTCCAGCCCCCGCCTCAGGAGAATGTCTTCTGCTACTGGACCCACAGCATAAAGAAATAAACTGACCTGATGTTGTTGCTCTTTATCGGACAATCCATATGCCATCCAATTGCTGAGAAAGTGTATCCTCCAAACCTTCCAGCTCTGGTCTCTTTGCAGACCCTCAAATTTTTTGAATGGCTGCAGGAAAGACAGGGACCGCTGGAGCGGTGCTGGCATCGTCACCGCCTTCCAGTTTGCCTCTTCCTTCCATAGAGTTGTAAGTATAGGCTGCTACAAAGTTTTTCTTCATTCTCTGGCTGTGCTTCCATCGATGGCACCAATGTCTTTTTCACATTGATGTCTCCACTGCTGCCGCCATGTCTTGGATGGTCCCTCTGATCTGTGGGCTCTTTGCGTGGTTCTTAGTTATAGGTCTGCATGACCAATCTTCCCTTAGACTTACTGTAGGCATACTCTGATATTTGCTTAACACTTATTTATTAGTACTACACCTAAACAGGTTACAGAGTAGGTATGCTGCTCCTGAGCATGGTGTGTTCCAATCTCTCTCTCTCTCTCTCTCGAAAGTCTACCACATGACTGCCTGATGTCAGTGATACATCATCATCTGCATCATATATTAGCAGAAGCATTCTGTTAACCATTGCACTACAATTTCCTTTGCTGAGGATGGGGATCCTCATGGAGCCTACTTCTCCTATTAATTGCTTACAGATCCACAAGCATTCAAGACTTGATGTTACAGGGCTTCAGAGCTTTGATCTGCTCTACTGGTTATGGAATTACATAGCCCTGTCTATAACTTGTTGCTTCCACTATTTAACATGCATACTGTGTTGTAACTTCCCCAGGCTGGTGTTGCTCCTGGCATGCTCTTGAATAAGGGTTGGTCTCTGGCTTGATGTTGATGAAAGAGTGAGGAGTATGTTGAGCTATGAGTTTTCAGATTGTGCTTGAATACAATACCACAGCTGCTGATGACACATAGCACCTCTTGGGTGCCCAGTTTTGAGCTGTTAGATCTGCTGTGGATCTATCCCACTAAACATGGTGGCAATAACACACAACACAGTGGAGGGTGCCCTCAGTGTGAGGATGGGATTTGATATCCACAAAGACTATGTGGCGGTCACTCCTACAATGCTATCATAGACTTACACATCTGTCCACACATAAACCAGGCCAATAACAATAACTAGGTTATTCCACAGTGTCAGTTCTCTCACCACTTGCCACAAGCTGATGGCTCAGGACTTGGTCATTGATGGCATTACCAAACCACTTAAGGAAATTGAAGTTGCCTTTGTTCCCTTGCTACCCACAGTTCTGTATCTCACTGATCTCTCTCTCGTTCTCTCTGTGTTGCAGGATGATGACATTTAAAGCCATTGCTCAGGTGTTTATCCTGGGCTGTACTTGGATTTTTGGATTGTTGCAGATTCCAGGGGACCCCGGTGTGATGCTCTATATATTCACCATCTTCAACAGTTTCCAGGGCACCTTCATCTTCATCCTCCTGTGTGTGTTAAATCCCAAGGTAGGGTATGTAAAATAAAGGGTTAATGGTTATGTTAATGAGACAATTATGTTACTGATGATATAAGCATGACATCTAGAGCTGTATTTTCGAATTCTGCCCACAGCGGGTTTCATGGCAGGCGGGAGCAGAGAATCTAGAGAGAGCCCAAAAATAGGATGCCTGCCGGCATGAGAACAGTTTGCAATTCTACCAACAACTCTTTAACGGTGGGTTGATGGTGGGTTGGGTATCCCACTTAATAGTGACGTGAACACAATTTGCATTCATTACCATGGCATGAATGTGCATTAAATTAGCTTCTCAGCAGAATTACATACTGCATTCCAGTTTTGTGGGAAATCATGCCTATCTGAACCATGTTTGAAAAAGACTGGCGTGCAGCAATCACACCTCACTTCGATCACAACTTCAAGCTGAGTGCACCATTCATAGCCTACCTGCCACAGCACTGTTCCAGATGCCAGTGGACCACCACACTGCCGGGGGTGTAGAGTTGGTCTGCTCCCGATGGGTGCCCCCATAGTCCTGAAGGACTCCACTGTGCATCTCAGGCAAGGCTGGACACTCAAATAAAGCCCAGCATTGTGACCGGGGTGGGCATGTAGGGTTATTCTGCTCCCGGTGGGTGCCTCTGTAGTCCTGGACGACACCACTAAGAAGCAACACTCAGGCAGGACTGTACACTCAAACGGAGCCCAGCTTTGCGACCGGTTAGGGATGGGGAAGGATGACAGGCACACAGGGGGCAAAGGGGCAGGAAGGCATTGCCAGGGGGTAGGGGGAGGTGGAACACACGGGAGCAAAAGGGCAGGAAGGCATTGCAATGGGGTAGGGTGAAGGGGAACACATGGTAGGCAAAGGGGCAGCAAGGCATTGCACAGGGGTTGAGAGGAGGGAGAACGATGGCAGGCAGAGGGGAGACCAAGGGATGGAAAGCTGAAGCCTGACAAGGGAAACTGAAACTCTGACACATAAGGACTTGGATGGGATACCGTATGTATGAATGCGAGGGGATGCATGCAGACTCCGGGATAGTTATGCGGGGGATGGGGGGAGGGATATGTGTTGGTGTGGCAGAAAAGGGCTGGGTTGAACAAAGACTCATGAAGTTGGGGGCGGGGGGTGTGGTGGCGGGAAGGGAGACAGTGTAATAATGATCAGTCATGAGAGCAATGGGGAACTCATCGAAAGTTGAAGTCCTCGGTCTGGGGCCAACAGATCAGAGTGAGAGAGTAGAAACACTCCTGGGGCTCACAGTCTGAAGTGAAAGAGTAGAGACACTCCTGGGCGTCACAGTCAGGAGTGAGATAGTAGAGACAGTCCTTGGGCTCTGTGGACCTCACAGTCAGGAGTAAGAGAGCAAAGACATTCCTGGGGTTCAGCTGGCCTTGCTACAGAGCTATGCATGGCAGGCACATTGTACTCCCGTCTCAGGGAGGGGCAAGGTCTGTAGGCTGAATTGGGATAATGCACGCTCTGGTCGCAGGACGTTTTCACTGTCAGTGTCCATTGGCTTGTTTGGCTTTCTACTGGTCTGCAGACGGGATGGTAATGGTCATGGGAGGCGTCTGCAGCCTGTATTTGGGGAAAACATAATGAAAGGTGGGGGGGAGATGTAGGTGAAGCTCTCTTGGGGTCTCCTCAGAAGATGACCATGAACACAGCCAGATCTGAGATTGGAGCACTGAGCTAGGTAAGGTCGCACATGTCATTCAAACCCACTGTCAGATTGAGATATAAAGTCTCAGAGGTGGCATCTTGGTCATCTCAATGTGTCAGTTTGTACCTTGGATACAAGGCTGCATCAGCGACCAGGCTAGTAAGACAGAAGCCACTCAAGACCATTACAGTTGCTTTTGGTTCAAGATTGTGAGCTTCACTGTTTTTACACGTTATTCATTAAGATCTTGAACCTATCATTTAAAAGAGAGAAAGACAAAACAATAATGGAGCCTGGGCTCAATGCTGCGTTTTTGAGGGTTCTAATAGAATGGAGGAGGAGAAGAAGGGATAGGTTGCTAAGCATAGCTTCAGGAGGAGGCCCCGCCTGAGGTCCAGGATGCAGGGGAGCCCCAGCAACAATATGAGGATCAGGAGAATAGACCCATACTACGGAGGCAACTTACTTAACCAAGGGTCTAACGAAGGAGACTCTCCCATCTGCAGTTGATTGAGAGACAATGTCGTGTATGTCTGCGCTTGACCTAAGCTCTGGTGGATCACATTTGCCACATTCTTCAGGAGGAACTAACGCCCCTGTGGAGTGGGAGGCTATCCCTTGCCAGTGGTCCTGAAGGTCACTGCCATGCTCAATTTCTTTGTTTGTGGATTGTTCCAGGGATCCACAGGGGACCTGTGCGGCATCTCGCAGTCTGCCACACAGATACATCAAGGAGGATACAGATGCCCTCTACAGCATGGCTCATCAATATGGGAAATTTACACTTGATGAAGATAGCCAGACTGCTAGATTGAATAGGTTTGCAGCTATCTCAGACTTCCCTAGTGTGCAGGGTGCAATTGATTGCACCCATGTGGCTTTGAGGGCTCCATGGCATCAACCCATAATGTTTAT
Source organism: Carcharodon carcharias (assembly GCF_017639515.1). Classification (NCBI taxonomy): domain Eukaryota; kingdom Metazoa; phylum Chordata; class Chondrichthyes; order Lamniformes; family Lamnidae; genus Carcharodon; species Carcharodon carcharias. The sequence continues at coordinate 19,466,484 of NC_054496.1, read as the reverse complement.
CAACCGTGAAGCATTCCATTTCATCAATGTTCAGCTGGTGTACGATAATCGGAAGCACATCATACACATTTGTGCCAGGTACCCTGGGAGTTCCTTGACTCATACATCCTGAGTCACTCCCAGGTGCCTCACATATTTGAAGGGCCTGAGAGTCAACTTGGGATGGGGATAAGGGGTACCCACTCAAACACTGGTCATGACGCCCATGACTCGGCTTCAGAGTGCCTCAGAGGAGAGAAACAATGCAGCTCATTGGCATCCTGAAGATGTGCTTCCAATATTTAGACCACTCGGGTGGGGCTCTGCAGCACTCTCCAGATAGGGTCTCCAGCATCATTGTTGTGTGTTTCGCCCTTCACAAGTTGGCACTGCAAAGAGGTGATCCCTTGCCAGAGGGAGAAGTGGAGGAGGATGAGAGTTCCTCAGAGGATGAAGAGCAGGAGGGCCAAACGTGAAGAAGGAAATGAGAGTCAGTGTTATGAGACAGCCTTTTGGTAAAGCTGAGTTATTTAAAAGTCCCAAAGGGAAACTTTAAACAACTGTCATAACCTATATTTTTAAGTGGTATGTTTGAGATACAACTCTAAATTCAGGAATCAGACCACCAGTTCTCGAGAGGTTTTATATTAAACTAAATGAAATATTTTATTAATTTACACAAGTTAAATATATACACATGGCTACAAATTACTACTATCATAACTTAACAAATTCCCAAACTAATCTCCATTAAGGCAACTGCAACCCATAGGTGCCAGATTTCACCCCATATCTTGAATGTTCTACTCAAAAAATGCAAATGCACTCTACCTCTCTTACATCCCAAAACTAGTGTATATCGAAACACCCAGACTAGCTGGCTTTAATCCAATTAAGACACACCCACAGACTAAACCTCTATTTTAAAAGAAAAATATTTTCCATTGATATTATATACACTAATAGCTTCATGACAGTCAGCTTCTATGGGAAGAGGCCATCAAGGAAGCATGACATGGAAGACATGCCTGTGACACCATAATTGCCATCAGATTCCAGGAAGAGTAAAGTGAAGGCAATGAGAAATGGCCACATTTCTCCTGTTCCTTAATGCCATTTCATTGCATTGAAAGGGATGTACAACCAGCCACTTCAAGAGCAAATTCAGCATTCCCTTTGGGACTTTTAAATAACTCAGCTTTACCGAAAGGCTGTCTCATAACACTGACTTTCATTTCCTTCTTCACGTTCGGCCCTCCTGCTCTTCATCCTCTGAGGAACTCTCATCCTCCTCCACTTCTCCCTCTGGCAAGGGATCACCTCTTTGCAGTGCCAAGTTGTGAACTTTCAAGCCTCATGATTCACCAGGCCATGATCTTTGAGAAGGTCAGCAGTACATCAGCTCTGAAAGTTGACAAAACAGTGAGAATGCTGCGTCATCTAGCTTGATGCAGTCGACACCACATTAATGAGAAACTACACGGACAGTGAGATGAGGACATGGTTGGGGATATCATCCTCCATCAAGGTCTTGTCCTTTTGGCACTGCCACTGAGGAGACACAACTGCTGCTAATCCGTCAAGGCTACTGAGCTGCCCTCACGCAATGGTGTATCCAGAGAAGAAAGGGTTCCAAACGTATTAATCACACACTTCTAATAAAGATTTTAACACACCTCCATGACATCATACAAGGTTCTGGAAACTATCTTCAGTGAGGTTGATGTCACATGAATGTGAATCTCACAAAGAGACTATCATTCTGTGGGAGGATGGTTTAACTGCACAATACATATGTAAATAATCACAAGGCTTTCAGTTGACCAATCCATTCACATCAACATCAAATGTATGAACAAAAGTGCAATATTTATACAATGGTTACGCACCTGTGACCCAAAGGTGATGTCAATATTTCTTAATTTTTCTAATGCCACCTGGGTGCAGCCCCAACATCCGCAGCAGAGGTGGAGGCAACCTGCTGACTTATGTTCTGGCATCTGAGATGAACTCGGCGGACGTCTTCTGGTGACCCAAGGCTTAAGCAGCTGGAATGGATGGGGTCACAGGCAGAGGGGGCTCTAAGCAGCTGGACACCCTTGGAGTGTCCTGAGTGAAGGCCCCGAGCATCCACTGATGCTCATCCTCTCCAGAGGAGGGACGGCCAACATAACGGAGCTCACCAAATTCGAGGACGATGCTGCCGAGCTGGCTGGGGAGGACAGGGATCGCTCTTGTGGTGAAGAGGAGATCGGCTTATCCCAGCAACCTAGTACGGATGAGCCCTCCATGAGTTCATCATATCCTGATATTCACAGTGAGTGACATGCAATCTTGTATTCTGCCTTCTCATGAACTAAATCTCTCTTCTCTCTCTTACAGGCACCAGCAGGTCCAGGCAAACCAGGAGGGCCAACATTAGTCCCACCCTCAACCCACCTCAGAGGAGGATGCTGAGGAACCATCCGAGGAAGATCTGTCACCGCATTTAAACCACACCTTCCATCAGCGCAGAGGCACACACCTCAGTGGGTCACAGTTCTAAATTAGGCTCGGGGTCACTTTCTGGAGAACACCTCTCTGATGGGTCGGAGGCAGTGACAGCCCAGGTCTCTGGAACTCGGAGGACTGCCGGAGACTGAGTCCGAGTCAGATGGTGAACCTCTGCGAGCGGCTGCCAATACAATGCTGAAGATGCAACAGCAGGCAGCGGAAAATCTGGCAGAAATAGAGAGTTACTCAGCAGACTAGAGTGAAGGATGGAGAAGTCCGTCCGCGTTCTGTCTGATGTCATAGCTCCAACATGGGAGCACCTCAAGGTCACCATGGGAAGGGTGGCGACTGCATGGAGACCTTGGTCCAACAGGCCTTGCTAGATTTGCGCTTGGTTCTGCACTCCATGGCTATAGGCATTGGTGGGATCCAACAGTGGCTAGGTGAGAGTGTGGGGTGGGGATGGGGCACCTCAACCTCCATGCAGGTGCTCCTTCTCCTCAAGGAGTCAGGTAGGGCCCTCGGGCACCCACAGGGAGGATCAGCGTCAGCCGGACACCCAGGGGGCCTCCACACAGGACACTCCGAGGGTGTCCAGCCACTCAGAATCCCCTCCACTTGCGACTCCATTCACTCCAGCTGGTCAGGCTGAGGAGGGTGCATCTGACCCTGAGCAGCATACCATTATCAGGCTGGAGAACTCCAGGTCTCTGGCCACCAGAGGACATCTGCCAAGGTCATCACAGATAACAGGGGCTACCTCCATCTCTGCTGCAGATGTCAGGGCTGCAGCCAGGCATAGCAGTAGGAAAGTTAAGCAATATTAGCTTCTGGCTCACAGGTGTTCAATCACAGTATAAATCTTGCACTTTTGTAAATACATTTGATGTCAATGATAATGGTTTGGTCATTTGAAGGCTTCTTGATTATTTACATATGTGTCCTCTTACTGCGAGTGTGAGCCATCCTCCCACTCAGTGATCATCTCTCTTTGTGAGCCTCACATTCATGTGATGTCAAACCTCACTCAAGATAGTTTCCGGACCCTTGTGTGATGTCAGGGAGATGTGTCAAAATCTTTATTGGAAGCGTGTGCTAAATAAATTTGTAACCCTTATTGTTTGTAGGACAACATTGTGTGAGGGATGTTCAGCAGCCTTGAGGAACTGCAGTTATGTCTCCTCAACGGTAGTACCAAAGCACAAGATCTAACGAGATGATGTATCTCCAACCATGCGCTAATCTCATTGGCCGCAGTAGTTTGTCAATAAGGTGGCCATGACTGTATCAAGTTCTTTGACACAGCGTTTGCGCTGTTGTGTCGAATTTCGCTTCCCAGCGTGTACGCAAAAAGGGTTCACTGCTGACCTTTTCAGAGATCATGGCCTTGTGAATCATGAGGGTTGAAGGTGCAAGTCAGAATACTGAACTTGTTCTCAAGGTGACTGGTAGTGATTAGCTTTCAGGGCAATGGCATAGCATTAAGGAACAGAATGAATGTGGCCAACTCCTGTTACCTTCACCTTACTCCTCCTGGAATCTTGTGGCAATTAATGTGCTTCCATGTTGGCACTGGCAAGTGGAAGCTGACCCTCATCTCCTTCTTCAGGTTTCTGGCCCTCCTACTGTCCATCATCCAAGGAGCTCTCATCCTCCTCCACTTCTCGCTTTGGCAAGGGAGCCCCCTTCGCCACTCCACTTTGAAATGCCAGGTTGTGATAGGCGAAACATACCACGATTATGCAGGAGACCCTATCTGGAGTGTACTGCAGAGCCCCACCTGCCCAAACATTGGAAGTGCATCTTCAAGATGCCAATGGTCTGCTCCATTATGGATTGTGTGGAGCTATGAGCTGCGTTATAGCTCTCCTCTGATGCACTCTGAGGACGACGCATCGGTGTCATGAGCCATCGCTTCAGCGGATACCCCTTATCCACAAGCAGCTATCCCTAAACATGCTGAGACCCTTTGAATATGTGAAGCGCATGGGAGTGACTCAGGATGTGAGAGTCATGGGAACTCCCAGAGTACTTAGCGTAAATGTGCATTAAGTGTTTCCAATGATCACACCCTAGTTGAACATTGATGGAGTGGAACACTTCACGGTTGATAAATATTAGGGGCTGATGCCATGGAGCCCTCAAAGCCACATGGGTTCAGTTGATTGCGCCCTGCATCCTAAGGAAACCTGAGATACCAAAAACCCATTTAATCTAGCAGCCTGTGAGTCTTACTATAGAGGACATCTGTCATTTTCTTGATGCAGCTATGTGTGGCGGACTGGGAGATGCCACACATGTCCTCTGTGGATCCCTGGAACAATGCACGGGCAAAGAAATTGAGTATGGTGGTGACCTTCAGCTCCACTGGCAGGGCATGTCCACCCACTGCACGAGGGGGTTAGATCCTCCTGCAAAATGTGGTGGATGTGATCCACCAGATCTCTGGCAGGCACAGATTTGCGCAGCATTGTCTCTCGCTCATCTGCTGATAGGAGAGCCTTCTTTGGTAAACCCTTGGTTGAGCGAATTGCCTCCATGGTATGGGCCGATCCTCCTGTACTCTGGTTCTTGCTGGGGCTCCCCTGAACCCTGGATCTCAGGTGGGGGCCCCCTCCCAAAACTGAACTCAGCTGTGCCGGTTCCTGCTTCATCTCCGCTATTCTATGAGAATTCTCAAGAAGGCAGCATTGAGCCCAGGCTCCATTATTGTTTTCCTCCTTCTCTCTGTGGACTGATAGATATAACAGATTAATGAATAACGGGGGAAAATAGTGAAGCTCATATTCGCCTTGAGGAGGTATCGTCCTAGTCTCAAGCTGTGTCTATGCTACTATCCTTGTTGCTGATACAGCATTGCACCTGAGGCACAAATTCACAGGTCAGGGTGACCAAGATGCCAACCCTGAGACTTAACATGTCAATACCTCAGAGGCTGGAAAAGGTTAAGGCATTAATGACAAGCACCACCTTACTAAAATTACTCATCCAATCTCAGACCTGGCATATTGATTAAAGTTAACTTCCACATGGGTAAATGACTGGATACCCTTTGACCCGTTATGCATGCCAATTGAAGAAAGCACAAGAGGCTTTCATGGATGATCTGCCAGATATGCAGCAGCTCTGCCGCCTTAACAGTTGCCTGCATTCCCAATTTACACCTGCATTCCCAATTTACACTCCCATTCCCAATTTTGTCTGTTAATGCTGAAATGGAGTGATTTTAATGTGAAGCCAATGACCCCTGCAGTCTCTTGCTACTGCGCAGCAAAAGACATTGGCTCCAGTGGCACCTTCTCAATTTTCCTATTCTTCCTATTTTCTCTCAGCGCTGACTCCAATTCAATGTTCTGAGACATTTGAGAGTGCTCCCTGAAAGGGCCCCTTGGTCCATCCATGCGCTCCTCCCACACTGCCTCTGACCCCTCCCGTGCAGAATCGTTTCTAGTTTCGATTTCAAACTGCGCCGTTACTTAATTGATTCAAGATGGTGGTGTTTTATTTTTATTTTGAGACCAGAATCAACCCTCCCCCATCAGTGTTCGGGTCTCTCCAATTTTCCTGGAACCTCATGATGTGCAGGTAGTTTCCTCCTGTCATTCTCCAGCCTCCCCCACTAATACTGGATCCCATTGTCGTTGGGGTGAACATTCCAACCCTCCCACCTGAAGCCATCAATGTTGTCATGCCCATGCCCCATGTGGACCTCCCCTCTCCCCATCTAGAGGTTGTGTGCACAGTCATCTTCAGAGGAGACAGCCGCACCCACCCCCCACCCGCGCCCCCCCCCACCCCCCACCCCCCCCCAACTGCCCAAGGAAGCTTCAAATACCCACCCCCCAAACTTTTATTATGTTTTCCCTATTTATAGGCTGCAGATGCCTCCTCTAACCATGACCATCCCATGTGTAGCCCAGTGTGGTGCCAGACAACCCAACGGCCATCAATTGTTAACACGTCCTGCACACCAAGCTGTGCCTTGTCCCAATTTAGCACACAGGTCTGCTCCTCCTGGGGCAGTAGTACGATGGGCGTGCCATGCATAGCCCGCTACACCCCAGGTCTGTCTCTACTCTCTCACCCTGGCTGTGAGGTCCACAGAGCCCTAGGGCTGTTTCTACTCTCTCACTGCTACCTGTTGGCCCCAGGCCAGGAACTCTGACGATCTTTCAATGAGTTACCCCTTGCCCTCATAACTGATCACAATACTGTCTCCCTTCCCCCGCAACCCATCCCCTCTCCATGAGTCTCTGTGCCACACTAATACACACTCCCGCTTCCTATTCCAGAGTCTGTGGACATCCCCTCCCATTCATACATTTGGAAGGGGAGACGATGGCGTAGTGGTATTGTCACTGGACTAGTAACCTAGGGTAATACTCTGGGGACCCGGATTTAAATCCCATTACAGCAGATGGTGGAATTTGAATTCAATAAAATCTGGAATTAAAAATCTGATGACCATGAAACCATTGTCAATTGTTGTAAAAACCCACCTGGTTGACAAATGTTCTTTAGGGAAGGAAATCTGTTGTCCTTATCTGGTCTTGGTCTACATGTGACTCCAGACCCACAGCAATGCCCCTCTGAAATGGCCTAGCAAGCCATTCAGTTGGAACAAACCGCTACAAAGTCACAAAAAAGGAATGAAACTGGATGGACCACCTGGCCTCGACCTAGACACGGGAAATGACAATGTCGACCCCACAAACTCCACCATTACCATCCAAAGATGGCGGCACAATGGTATACAGTCAGGAGGGAGTTGCTCTCAACATCGACTCCAGACCCCATGAAGTCTCATGGCATCAGGTCAAACATGATTACCATGTACTGCTCTCCCTCAGCTGATGAATCAGTGTTCCTCCATGTTGAACATCACTTGGAGGAAGCACTGAGGCCGGCAAAGGTGCAGAATGTACTCTGGATGGGGGGCTACAATGTCCATCACCAAGAGTGGCTCAGTAGCACCTCTACTGACCGAGCTGTCTGAGTCCTAAATGACATAGCTGTTAGACAGGGTCTGCGGCAGGTAGTGAGGGAAAAACATACTTAACCTCATCCTCACCAATCTACCTACTGCAGATACATCTGTCCATGACAGTATCGTTAGGAGCGACTACCACATTCATTGTGGAGATGAAGACCTGCCTTCACATTAAGGATATCACCACGCTAAATGAGATAGATTTTGAACAGATCTGGCAACTCAAGTCTGGGCATCCATGAGGCGCTGTGAGCCATCAACAGCAGCAGAAACGTACTCAAACACAATCTGTAACCTCATGGCCCGGCATATCCTCCACTCTACGATTACCATCAAGCCAGGGGATCGACCCTGGTTCAATGAAGAGTGCAGGAGGGCATACCAGGAGCAGCACCAGGCATACCTAAAATGGTGTCAACCTCGTGAAGCTCTCACACAGGACTACAGGCTCCACAAATATCCCCATCTTCAATGATGGAGGAGCCCAGCACACCAGTGCAAAAAAGATAAGGCTGAAGCATTCGCAACAATCTTCAGCCAAAAGTGCTGAGTGGATGATCCATCTCAGCCTCCTCCGGAGGTCCCCAGCATCACAGATGCCAGTCTTCAGCCAATTCGATTCACTCCACGTGATATCAACAAACGGCTGAAGGCACTGGATACAGCAAAGGTTATGGGCCCTGACACTATTCTGGCAATAGTACTGAAGATTTGTGCTCCAGAACTTGCCACGCCCCTAGCCAAACTGCTCCACAGCTACAATACTGGTATCTACCTGGCTATGTGGAAAATTGCCCAGCTATGTCCTGTACCCAAAAAGCAGGAAAAATTCAACTCAGCCAATTACCGCCCCATCAGTCTACTCTCGATCATCAGTAAAGTAATGGAAGGGGTCATCAACAGTGCTATCAAGTGGCACTTGCTTAGCAATAACCTGCTCTCGGATGCCCAGTTTGGGTTCCACAGGGCCACTCAGCTCCTGACCTCATTACAGCCTTGGTTCAAACATGGGCAAAAGAACTGGACTCCCGAGGTGAGGTAAGAGCGACTGTCCTTGACATCAAGGCAGCCTTTGACCGAGTACGGCATCAAAGAGACCTGGAGTCAATGGGAATCAGGGGGAAAACTCTCCGCTAGTTGGAGTCATACCTTGCGCAAAGGAAGGTGATTGTGGTTGTTGGAGGTCAGACATCTCAGATCTAGGGCATCACTGCAGGAGTTCCTCAGGGTAGTGTCCTAGGCCCAACCATCTTCAACTGCTTCATCAATGACCTTCCTTCCATCATAAGGTCAGAAGTGAGAATGTTCGCAGATGATTGCACAATGTTCAGCGCCATTTGCGATTCCTCAAATACTGAAGCAGTCCATGTCCGAATGCAGCAAGATCTGGACCATATCCAAGCTTGAGCTGACAAGTGGCAAATAACATTCGTGCCACACAAGTGTCAGTCAATGATCATCTCCAACAAGAGAGAATCTAACCATCGCCCCTTGATATACAATGGCATTACCATCACTGAATCCCCCACTATTAACGTCCTGGGGGTTACCATTGACCAGAAACTGAACTGGACTAGCCATATAAGTACATGGCTACAAGAGCAGGTCAGAGGCTAGGAATTGTGTGATGAGTAACTCACCTCCTGACTCCCAAAGCCTGCCCGCCATCTATAAGGCACAAATCAGGAGTGTGAAGGAATACTCCCCATTTGACTGGATGAGTGCAGCTCCCACAACACTGAACAAGCGGGACATCATCCACCACATCCACAAACATTCACTCCCTCCACCACCGACGCACAGTAGCAGCAGTGCGTATCATCTACAAGATGCACGGCAGGAATTCATCAAGGTTCCTTAGACAGCATCATCCAAAGGCACGACCGCTAGCACCTAGAAAGACAAGGGCAGCAGATAGATGGGAACACCACCACTTGGAAGTTCCCCTCCAAGTCACTCACCATCCTGACTTGGCAACATATTGCCTTTCCTTCACTGTCGCTGGGTCAAAATTCTGGAACTCCCTTCCTAATAGCACTGTGGGTGTACCAACACCACATGGACTGCAGCGGTTCAAGAAGGCAGCTCACCATCACCATCTCAAGGGCAACTAAGGATGGTCAATAAATGCTGGCCCAGCCAGCGAAGCCCACATCCCAAGAATGAGTAAAAAAAAAAAATCCCTTCCACCCCCTCGTGTGTCTGCGTTTCAGTTTTCCTTATCAGGCTCCAGCTTCCCTTGGTCTCCCCTCTGCCTGCCAACATTCCCCCTACCTCCACCCGCTTCCTACCCCTTTGTGCCCCCCCACGTGTCTGTCCAACACCCTACCCCTTTCCAACCCCTTTTCCCCTCTGTGTTTACATCAGCACCCCCCTCCCTAGCCACTTCCAACCCTTTGCCACTGCCCCCACCCCCCATCCGTGTATCTGTCATCCTTCTCCCCCCGCCCACCCACCCCGTCGCAATGCTGGGCTCTGTTTGAGGATGCAGCCCTGCCTGAGAGCTGCTGCACAGTGGCGTCCTCCCGGAGTAGAGGGGTACTCACCAGGAGCAGACCAACATTCCACCCCCAGCAGTGTGGCATTCCACTGGCATAACAAAATTGGGGCAGCACTGTCACTGGTAGGCTTTGAAAGTTGCGAAGTTGCGAGTGAAGTGAGGGCTGACCGTTGCACGCCACTCATTTTCAAACATGAAACACAGGCCTAACACAAGATTGGAAGGCAGCACGTGATTCCAGCAAGCAGAATATTTAATGAGCATTCATGAGATGGCAGCAAATCTAAATGACGTTCGTGTCACTAGTCAGCAGGATACCCGACCTGCCATCAACCTGCCATTAAGGATGTTAGGGATGAATTGCAAACTGTTTCCACGCCGATGGGAATCCAGTTTTTAGGCTCTCTTCAGATTCTCCACAGCCGCCTGCCACAAAACCTGCCACAGGCAGGGTGGCAAAGTTCCACCCAAAGTGACTGTTTCAAGCTAATCAGGTACCCTGTTGTGCAATCAGGTCCTTTCTCCCTTTTCAAATGAGATGTTAAACTGAGGCTCCATCTGTCCTCTGAGAAGGACCTAATATCCCATGGCACTATTTCAAAGACATACAGGAGAGTTATCTCTGCAGCCCTGACCAATATTTATCCCTCAATCAACATCACAAAAACAGATTATCTGGTCATTATTACCTTGCTGTTTGTGGGAGCTTGCTGTGCACAAATTGGCTGCTGTGTTTCCTACATCACAACAGTGAATACATGTCAAAATTACATCATTGGCTGTGAAGTGCTTTGGTAGTCCTGAGGTCATGAAAGGCACCATAGAAATGTAAGTCTTTCTTTATTTCATGCAAACATCTCCAATCTTTTTGAACACTTCAGTGTTAAAATGGGCCTTTACAGAGGAGACCTGTAAGAAGCAGACAAAGTATAATTCATTGCAGGAAGTATCAGGTACAGGGTTTTGACCTGCATTATATAGAGAAATGAAGATTTACATGTCCACAGTGCCTTTCACAATAACAGGTCAATCCAAAACACTTTACAGCCCACATAGTATATTTTCACAGTTAGGCTGGATTTTCCTTTCGGATCAGGATCCTGATGTTGGAATTGAACGCGGTTCCTGAACTATACCTGTCGGGAATGGTCGTGACACAATTTTTGTAGGATTGACCCATTAATGACCAGAGGGCTCACTCGCCATCTAACGAAGGAGAGTGGGCAGGCTCCGGTCGCTGGAAGCCCTCCAGCATTAAGCTGCAGCCTGCCGATGCAGGTCAGGGAGAGGGCACCTAAAGATGAAGATGCCCTCTCAGCATCTTTCAGATAGTTAAAATTAAAAATGACCACAGCTTCTAGACCACCACTGTGTAGGGAAACAGGTCACAACTGCATCTATTTCAAAGTTGGCTGTGAGGAGGATGGGGTGTTAAAAATGTGATATGGAGAGCTGGCCCACGGTGGCCTCCTTTCACCGGCTGTATTTCGGTCACCATTAAGGAAGGGTGTACCTGTCAACATGATAATTCCACTTGGTGCAGCAGAGAGGCGTTCACAATTAATTGCCTTAATTTTCTACCTGCTGCTTGCAGGCAGGGAGCCATTGTACCTCTAACCTGGCTCCCATTCTCTCAGTTCCTTCGTCTCCATTACATCTGTTCTGATGATGCCACTTTCAAAAACAGTTCCTCTGACATGTCTTCCTTCTTCCTTAACCGAGGTTTTCCACCCACGGTGGTTGACAGGGCCCTCAACCGTGTCCGGCCCAGCTCCCGCGCATCCGCCCTCACACCTTCCTCTCCCTCCCAGAACCATGATAGGGTCCCCCTTGTCCTCACTTATCATCCCATCATCCTCTGCCAACTCCAGCATGATGCCACTGCCATACACATTTTCCCTTCACCCCCCCCCCCGGTGGCTTTCCACAGGGATTGTTCCCTCCGGGACACCCTGGTCCACTCCTCCTTCACCCTCTACACCTCAACCCCCTCCCGCAGCACTTCCCATGCAACCACAGAAGGTGCAACACCTGCCCCTTTACTTCCCCCCTCCTCACTGTCCAAGGGCCCAAACACTCCTTTCAAGTGAAGCAGCATTTCACTTACACTTCCCTCAATTTAGTCTACTGCATTTGCTGCTCCCAATGCCGTCTCCTCTACATCGGAGAGACCAAATGCAGACTGGGTGACCGTTTTGCGGAACACCTTCATCTGTCCGCAAGCATGACCCAGACCTCCATGTCACTTGCCATTTCAAAACACCACCCTGCTCTCATGCCCACATGTCCGTCCTTGGCCTGCTGCAATGTTCCAGTGAAGCTCAACGCTTTCAACTCGGCACTTGACAGCCTTCCGGACTTAATATTGAGTTCAACAACTTCAGATCATGAACTCTCTCCTCCTTTCCCACCCCTTTTCCGATCCCTCTTTTTCCAATAATATATAATTTTTAAAATATATATTTTTCCTTCCCCATCTATTTTTAAATTTATTTCAATCTGTTGTTTTATCTCCACCTTTTAGCCCATTTCGATCCCTTCCTCCCACCCAATCCCCACTAGGGCCATCTGCCACTTGCTTGTCCTGCTTGCTACCCTTAATGTCCCCATTAGCACATCTTTTAGATAATATCACCACCATCAACACCCTTTTGTCTATGACATCATTGGCAATCTCTTCTTTGCCTCCACCTATCGCTGGCCCTCTATCCAGCTCTACCTGTCCCACCCCCCTCTACCAGCTTATATTTCACCTCATTTCTCTATTTCCTTCGTTCTGATGAAGAGTCATACGGACTCAAAACGTCAAATGTGTTCCTCTCCGCAGATGCTGAGTTTTTCCAGCTATTTTTATTTTTGTTTTTGTTTTTCATTGAAAATGGCCTGAGGCGGGAAGATGCTAGCAATCGAGCTTTCCACTATCTCACAGCGATTTTTCAGCCAGTCACAATCCATCGAACTTCGAAAATCCAGCCTACTGTATAGTCACTGTATACATTGACTATATTTAAATTCCCTTGATTTATACCAAGAGCAAGCTTAATCTGAACATTATTAAATTCCTAATTGTTTGCTTTCAGTTACATTTCACTAGATTACTGACTGTGTGTTGCATTGTTTCTTAGGTGAGGGCCGAGTATCGGAAATGGTTTGCCAGGATGCGTAAGGCAAATTACACGATGGCTTCACAGGACAATAATGTCAACACAATGACAACTGTGTCGGTAAGTGGGCCTTGGCTGGCATCATAAAGTCTAGAATCACCCTGCAAGACGTAACTGCAACACCCTGACAGCTTACTCTAATGTTCAGGCATGACAATTATGAGAAATAATGAGACAACTATCAAAGTTCAAATTAAGCATTAATGCCTTTACTAGGTTTGAATATTACAATACACCCATTAATAATGCACCCATTAGTCACAAAATATTTCAAGAAATCATATATATGATCACCTAGTGAGTGCTCATTGTATTGTTCATTAATTGACCAAGCTACCTGATTTAAACATGAAATCACTCCTAGCAACAATTTTTATACCTTTCTTTACAAGATGAACAGGATGCTTCATTGACAAGATCATATTATTCTATCAAAATCCACCTTAAGCTACAATTGTCCAATGAGGCATCTAATTCTTTGTTCAAACTGCGATGTTAGAGATGCCCTTGAAAACGTCTATCTGTTGAAACTTCCCCCAGTAATTTACCATGTCTTGTGAATATTATTGATGCCTTCAAAATTTTTATCAGCAAACATAATAGCAGCTTTCTTTCTTGGTTACACAAACATGTTAGAACAACAGGACAATGAAGCAATCCAAGTGTCTTAAATTAATGACTTTCAAATTGTTGCTTGGAGAATTAAAGAGTTTATCTGATAAAGCATATATAAAAAAGGCTTCTACTTTACATTTCAAAGAAAGCCATCTCTGATGTCATCCGTCAACGTCAGTTTGTGCCACTCTCTCGCAGCTTTCAAAACGCTTTAGACTATTTGGCTCAGCTGAATTATCATTTTTTTAAAACATGCTCAGTCATATCAATCCGTTATTTTCATGTTTCCAAGCAACATGGCTCAATGTTTTTTGTATACATAAAGCTTTTCCAAAGTTCTAACTAGGCATCAAAGCAAAACATAGCTTTGAAATATGTCTGTTTATTGGTTTCAGCCCAATATTACGGCATTTGCCTCTTTTGCAAACATTCCATAGCCTTAAAGCGTTACAGACCAATGCCTCTGTTTATCTGGAATGAGAAAAATGACCCTGCAGCTGTTAACAGGTTACTTTTAGTTTGTAAAGCCCTTTTGACCTTCACAAATGCATGCAGGTCACATTCAGTCAGTTTTCCTGGACACCAAATATATATATAGAACTTTCTTTATTTCATTTAAACTATTGATGCTCCTAGGTAGGATAGCTTCGTTAGTCTCAACCACAAATTTTGATTAGAAGTATGATTAAGTCACATCAGATCAGAGGCTGGAAACTCTGCAACAAGTAACTCACCTCCTGACTCCACAGAGCCTGTCCACTATGTTCAAAGCACATGTCAAGGAGTGTGATGGAATATTCTCCATTTGCCTGGACGAGTGCATCTCCAATAATACTTATGAACCTCAACATCATCCAGAGCAAAGCAGCTCACCTGAACTATACCCCACCCACCATCTTAAACACTCTCCCTCCATCCAGCATAGTGGCAACAGTAAGCACCATCGACAAGATGCACTGCTGCAATTCACCAAGCCTCCTGCGACAGCACATTCCAAACCCACAACCTTTATCATCTGAAGGACAAGGGCAGCAGATGCATGAGAACACCACTACCTGCAAGTTTCCCTCCAAACCAGACACCATCCTGGCTTAGAACAATATCGCCGTTCCTTCACTTTTGCTAGGTCAAAATCCTGAACTCCCTTTCTAACAACACTGTGGGTGTACTTACACCACACGGACTACAGCAGTTTAAGAAAGTGGCTCACCACCATCTTCTTAAGGGTCCTTTACATCCAATGAAGGAGTAAAAAAAAAGTCAATCAAAAATATTACAGCTGCTTACAGACCTCCATTAACCATTGGCACTTACATCCAAAACTCTTCACTAAGGTAATCCAATGGGTGAGTACAGGTGAAGTATTCATTGATCTACTCAAAATAGTAGACCTGCTTCACATGTTATAAGCATGCTTTTATTGTTATTGCATTGATGCCTACTGTGATGATGAATGCTTAGCACCATTCACCCAACATAGGTGGTGGTGAGAAGTATGAATGGTTTAAGTGGTTGAGACCATACACAGATTTTCCAGGCAATGTCATTTTAACGCTAGTATTATCACATTTACTTAAATGGATTCACAACAATTCAGGCTCTAAGCCTGCAGCCCTCATGGACTTTGACCTGTTGGGCTGCAGGCATTGGCCCTTAACTCAGTTTCTCAACGGGAGTTCCAGTGCTTCCATCTTCTTTCTCTGTTTGTGTTCTCTTCTGACCAAATCCTATGCCCTAAGTTTGTTTCCTGGATCAGCGTTAACTCACTGAACAGGATCATAAGAATTTGTTTTTCATCTTGTTGATGTTGGTTTTGAGGGGTTTTTGAACCCCTAATTGTTATGGGAATGGACTGGCAAAAAGTTCAGTCATGAGACTAATTCAATGAGATAAAGTCAAAACAAGTTTATTAAGTTCTCCAAAAAATATTCGCAATAAATTCAGACAGTGATTTACAGTCTAATATGGACTATACACTTCCCATGACCGGATGGGAATTGCACAATGACTTCTTTTCTTGCAGCTTTTGGTCTTTGGGCTCTTCTTCTCTGTTTCTCTCTCTTTCTCTCTCGCCTCATATCTTGTTTGTTCATGTCTTCATTTCTCCACTGTGTAGATCTGATTGGGAGGCCTTCTTTTACCCAATTAATCCCTCCTTCTCCTCAATCATTTTCAGCCTCGTGATGATCATGCTTTCCTTGACCAACCAGGAATACTTTACGTGGCTGTTGCTAACCTTATGTAATGCCCTTTACCATTGTATCGCAAGGCTTTTACATCCTATGGTTTCTTATCTTGTAGAGACAGACATCTACATTCCATTCTTACTCAAGCAGTTTTGCACAGACTGCCTTCAAGGACTCAGCTTTTTGTTACAATAAGCAGCAAAACTTGAGATAATTTTCCCATGGTCATACTATCTTGGCATCATTCTATACTGTGGCCTATTTCCTAAGTTTTCCTACTCTACCATAACACCAGATAAGTTCCTAATAAAGTTAGATAGTATTCAGATTAGTAACCTAATGATCTTACATTGTAGAGCTCACATCAATGATGAAGCTGCTCTTGTCACTGGCTGTGTGCTATAGATCTAATGGATGAAGAAGTGAAGACCATCATCATCTTTGCTGCAGCGATGAATATTTTGTTCTTGTTGTCTTTGGTCTGGTATGTGATAGTTGTGGTTCTGGACTTACAGATAAGGCTGGAGGTGATACTATTAAAAACTGTATGTTTCATTTAACATTATGCTAACTCTTTACAAGTCTATACACAATGCTCTACATGGAACTATTTCGCTTCATGTTCTGCTATCATGTGATGTTACGTCTCTGGTGATATAGATTATATATTTACTTATTTAATGTGAACTCTTTATGGTATAAGAATGGACTTTTCAAAGATGTTGGAACCATCCTGCACAGAAATACTTGGAAGTTACCATGGAAACAAGCTGTTCAGCCCAACCAGTTTGAGTCGGTGTTTACCCTCCATGAGAGAAAATTGTTCTAATCACATTTACCCACTTTATTCCAAACTTCCTTTCAACCCATTATCTTCAGCCACTTTTTGAACTTAATCTTGAACGTTGCTGTCTTCTCCGCCTCAAACACTAACCTTGCTAGTCAATCCCACATAGTCCTCAGTGTGAAGGTGTTACTCCTGCCCTCTGTTTTAAATCTCTTACATTTAATCCTATATCTATCAACCTCTCAACTGCTGGAAACAGTATTATTCTATCTAATCTGTCCTTTCAAAATTTCAAACAGTTCAATCATGTGAACATAGGAACAGCAGGAAGCTATTCAGCCCCTCAAGCCTGCTCTGCCATTCAGTTAGATCATGGCTGATACTGCACCTTCACCACTTATCTGCTTTTTTCACGTCTCATCAAGCCCTTAGTCAACAACAGTCTATTGAACTCAGTATTGAAAATTTCAATTGGTCATCAGTATCCACAGCCTTGCTTTGTGTTAAAAAAAATCTCCCTGATTTCAGTCCTAAATGACTGAGCTCAATTTCACAACTCCTCAGAAACTGAAACAGTTCATGTCCACAGGCAGCAAAACCTGGACAACTTTCAGGTTTGGACAAATAAGTGGTAATAACATTCGCATCACACTAGTGCCAGGCAAACATTATCTTCAACTAGAGAGAATTTAACCATCTCCTCTTGACATCCAATGGCATTACCATCGCTGAATCCCCCACCATCGACACCCAGCCACATAGATACTGTGGGTACATGAGCAGAGACTGAGAATTCTGCGGCGAGTAACTCACCTCCTGACTCCCCAAAGCCTGTCCACCATCTACTAAGGTACAAGTCATGAATTTGATGGAATACTCTCCACCTGCCTAGCAGCAACACTCAAGAATCTTGGCACTATCCAAAACAAAGCAGCCCGCTTGATTGGCACATCCAGGAGGACAAATGGTGCTTCAGTTTGATGCCCTATCTTAAAAACAGCAGTGCATCACTCCTTATTACTGCAATGGTCTGTTAGCTTAGACTTTGAACTTAGGTCTGTGGAGCGAGACAAGCCTTTCAGATTCAGAGGTGAGAATGTTATAGCCACTGAACCTCAGCTAATTACAGGAATCCTGGCTAATGTCTTACACTTTCTGGATATATCACAAGCCCACTTGCAATCTCCTTAAACTTTGGAAAGCATTGGAATAAACTTTCCCCATAGTTGCAGTTATAAACTATAAAACAAATTTAACATTAATAAATAGAAAGACAAATAGCAGATTTACACCAATACACATGATTATATATTGTATAGTTTAAGAAAACAGTAGGTGGCCACTTTAAAAGGATATCTGACAGCGACACTAAACCTCGTAGTAAAGCTGAACTACAGATCAGGCACCAGACAACATGTTACATAGACCTTTCTGTTCAATGTCCCATGAAATATCATCTTGAGGATGAGTTGGGGCAAGTCTACAGGTGAATAGCACCTGTACTATTCACTTCAACTACCCCTAATGCCATATTTAAACTGCTCAATGAGTTAAAAAGTTAATTCCCTATTGATATTTTGAAGGCAAGAAGGTTAACACATGTATGATTTAAAGCATTAATATATTTCTTTGACCTCGATTTTAATTTTGTCTGGTTTCTACCTGTAATGGGTTAAAATGGAGTATTGGAGAGGGGATTTAACCACTCCATCTCACTCCCAGCTGTCCGACTGCAATCAATTTTAACTTGCTGGTTGGAACCTCTTTTATTACATTACAACAGTCAGATAGGGCATCATTTCTCCTCCCGGATGTGCCGATCAAGCGGGCTGCTTTGTTTTGGATGGTACCAAGATTCTTGAGTGTTGCTGCTAGGCAGATGAAGAATATTCCATCAAACTCATGACTTGTGCCTTAGTAGATGGTGGACAGGCTTTGGGGAATCAGGAGGTGAGTTACTCGCCGCAGAATTACCAGTCTCTGCTCATGTACCTACAGTATTTATGTAAAACAAAAACAAAAATACCTGGAAAAACTCAGCAGGTCTGGCAGCATCTGCGGAGAGGAACACAGTTAACGTTTCGATCCAAATGACCCTTCAACAGAACTAATTAAAAATAGAAGAGAGGTGAAATATAAGCTGGTTTAAGTGGGGGAGGGGGTTGTTGGGACAAGCAGCCAGTAACAGGTGGAGATAACCAAAAGATGTCACAGACAAAAGGACAAAGAGGTGTTGAAGGTGGTGATATTATCTAAGGAATGTATTAATTAAGGGTAGAAAGCAGGACAAGCAAGGTACAGATAGCCCTAGTGGGGGTGGGTTGGGGTGGAGGAATCGAAAAAGGCTAAAAGGTAGGTGTTTTATCTCTATTTGTGTGGCTGGGTGTTGATGGTGGGGGATTCAGCGATGTTAATGCCATTGGATGTCAAGAGTTTCTATCTGTTCTGAAACTAAGCCAGGAACAAAGCAAATCAGATATGTCTTTTCCACATCATGCTGACAAGCAACTACAGGATATCAAAGTAATGGGGCCGAGCTTCCCAGAAAATGTCTCCAAGGTGACTATCTAGATTCAGCCTGGACACCTACTCCAAATATCACATGTTGCTGACAACCCTTTTACTTAGGTAAACATTTACAGCACAGAACAAAAACAGAATTACCTGGACAAACTCAGCAGGTCTGGCAGCATCGGCGGAGAAGAAAAGAGTTGACTCTTTTCTTCTCCGCCGATGCTACCAGACCTGCTGAGTTTTTCCAGGTAATTCTGTTTTTGTTTTGGATTTCCAGCATCCGCAGTTTTTTGTTTTTATTTACAGCACAGACACAGGCTGTTCGGCCCAGCCGGTCAATGCTGGTGTTTATGACCCTCCTCCTCTATGCATTTAAACTCACCCTATTAGCATTTCTTCTCTTCCTCATATGTTTATCTAGCTTTCTCTTAAAAGCACCTGTACTATTCACTTCAACTACTCCTATTGGCATATTCAGAATGCTCAATGAGTAAAAATGTTAATTCCCTACTGATCTTTTGAAGTCAAGAAGGTTAATACGTGTATGATTTAAAGCATTAACATATTTCTTTGACCTCGAATTTAATTTTATCTGGTTTCTACCTGGAATGGGTTAAAATGGAGTATTGCAGAGGGGATTTAACCACTCCATCTCACTCCCAGCTGTCTGACTGCAGTCAATTTAAACTTGCTGGCTGGGAGCTCTTTTCTTACATTACAACAGTGATGACACTTCAAAAACTACTTAATTGGCTGTAAAGTACTTTGCTCATTAAAGATGCTATAAAAATGGAAGTTCTTTTTTCATGGTGAACGTATTTACTAAAGTTGTCAATTAACACGGAACACCTCTTAGCAGTGTCCTAACACCTAGTATGTACCTAATAATTGTAGAAAAATGAAATGTGGTTGCGAGCTTTAAACAAAAAGAAGCAATTCAACAACCATGATAAGACAGGGCAGTGTGGTAATGAAGTGAAGAAATTTCAATGTCACTGTGTGGAGGAAGTAGATTAATCACCAAGGCTGTGTTTCCTTTACAACTGGAAAGTCAACATGAAACACCTCCGATAAGGCGTTGATGTACAATTGGCAGGTAGAGGCATCCCCCTATTCCTCACGCTGGATGATGATACAACCTTCAGCTAGGGGTAGTGTGCCACACAACACTTAAAGGTCCTGCTTTTGGACAGCTGCATGCTGTTGGATAATAGAGCTAAATATTTAACAGCAGGTTACCCAAACCCCCACACAGAAGGAATGAAAAGACATAGGACACAGAAAAAGACCTTAAAAAGAAATAAAATTATGGAACTCGGAAGAAGTTTGACACCATCCAGGACAAAGCAGCCCTATTGACTAACGCTACATCTACTGCCATAAATATTCACTCCCTCCACCACTGACACACAGTGACAGCAATGTGTCATCAACAAGATGCACTGCAACAAGTCACCAAGATTTCTTCGACAACACCTACCAAAGTGGTAACCCCAACTACATAGATGCATGGGGACACCACTACCTGCAAATTCCCCTCCTAACAACACACCATCCCAACCTGACAATCCATCGGCTTTTCCCTCACCATCACTGAATCCAATTCCTGGAATTCCCTTCCTAACATCAATGTGGGTTTGCCCACACCAGATAGACTGCATCGGTTTTTGAAGGCAGCTCACCACCTGCTCAAGGGCAGCTAGGGATGAGGAGTCAATATCCACCTTGCCAGTGATGCTCATTTGCCCATGATAACGAAAGAGCAGGTTGCAAAAGCTCCATTTACAAATATATCTCATGAACCCCAAGGTTTGATTACAACCTTTAACTCTTCTCCTCATATTGCACCAATGAATAAAATCTATCAAAATCATTAGGTGCATCGCGTTTCCTGTTTCAGAATTAGGGGCTCCTATCCTATGGAATTTTCCAAAATTACAATGCCAACAGTTCCCTGTGATGCCTGTAACTCTTTCGAGTACAAACACGTTTCCATCTGTTTATACAGATGAAGTTACATTGTTTCATAGTTTGCCATTGTGAGATTTGAACTCTTGATCTTGGGGTTATAAACGCAGTACCATAACCACTTGGCTATTTAGGCCAAGCAAATGCCTGTAGGTGTTTTCCATTCCAAACTAGGCAGTGAGTTGTCATGGTTCCTGTCACACTGACAGGTCCAGCTCTGCCACCAAGTGAAGCTGAAGAGCCCCCTCATTAACTTCTTTACTTCACCAGCCTGTAGAAAAGTTTAGGTTTGACAATTAGTTTGTAGTTTGGTTATGATAACGGTCAAGTAAGCAAAATAAAGTACAAGGCACCTAGACATCAATTAGACATTAGGGTTACGGAGCCTAAATGTTAACCAGTAGTGCCAGACACCACACTCTCTGATCTCAAATAAGTAAACACCGAAACTACCCTTAAGGCCTGTTATCAGTGCGAAGTGACAAAATTTAATAAGACAACAGGAAAGGCTACTGTGGGAGGTACGGTCTTATGAATAATTAATACGATAATCACCCGCCACCTAAACAAATCAGAACTGATCATCCCCCACCTAAACAAATCAGAAAATGATCATCCCCCACCTAAACAAATCAGAAACTGATCATCCCCCACCTAA
This sequence comes from Carcharodon carcharias, assembly GCF_017639515.1. NCBI lineage: Eukaryota > Metazoa > Chordata > Chondrichthyes > Lamniformes > Lamnidae > Carcharodon > Carcharodon carcharias. The sequence goes on along the minus strand of NC_054496.1, from coordinate 19,444,630 downwards.
ACAAATCAGAAACTGATCATCCCCCACCTAAACAAATCAGAAACTGATCATCCCCCACCTAAACAAATCAGAAACTGATCATCCCCCACCTAAACAAATCAGAAACTGATCATCCCCCACCTAAACAAATCAGAAACCGATCATGCACAAGTCATGCACATGGGCAGTGGTTTCAAAAGAGTTAAAAAGCATCAGCTTTGAGCTATCAGGTGTGCTGAATTTGAAGACTGAACTGAAGGCTGCTTTCCAGTTGGAGCAGAAGATCACAACACGCGAGAAACAGAGAGAGAGAGGGAGAGGGAGAGAAGACCACATGTTGCCTTGGGCCCTAGGCTGAATTAGGAAGCAAGAACCGTATTAAGCCAGCAAAGTTGCTGCCTAGCATTGTTAAGTATCACTTCTGTTGCTTAATAAATGTTTCCTGACTTACTTCACTAGATTGTCTCCCATTCCCTGAATGGTCAAAGTCTCTAAAGAACAAATTTATATTGAGTAAGTGGATTTGGAGGTTAAACACCCCCAAAACATACAAGTCACTTTACAGAAATATTGACCCAGAGGAAAATGACGGCTAGCGTTGCCCCTAACCCTCCACCCCCCTCCCAATTCCTGCCACTACATCCTCCTAAAAACTCTTAGCACCACTTAATATTTCAACAACTATGATCCCAGGTAATAGAGAAAACCTGGCTGGAAATCATGTAAATCTCGTCAAAAATGTACAATTTCAAACTCATGCTATCTTTCCTTTTTTATACACCATGAGCTGTAATTTACATGGGGGTGAGGGCACATTGCTTGCCCCCAGCCCAGTAGTAAAGTTAATCATAAATGAATCCACTTTCAAGAATGCCCCCCTACACAGCAATAATACACTAGGGCAGCCTGGGTGGGGCTTAGAGAAAGGAAGTCCAGCACTCAAGTGCTATGGCCAAGGGAGTCCATGGGAAGAAGTGTCATGGATGCCGGACTAAGGTAAATTGGAACTTTTTGTACTGGGAGGGATCGGGGACCATAGAGAGGGAGGAGGGGAGTGGGGGGGGTGGGGGGGGGGCTACTGGAGGAGTTGGGTTTTGGAGGCCGGTTTTGGGGGGAGGCACAATGGGGGCTGGGGTAATATTTTGGGCGGGAGTGCCACTGATGTGCACAGACCACCCACCAAAGAGGGTACCCCCCTTTATTTCCGCCTTTTCGTTGATGGTGATAAAGTGGACTGGCCACTTTCCTCCGCCTTCCACTTTCCACCATATTATGGCAGCAGAGGCGGTAACAGGCCTTTAACTGGCTCTGATTTAGCAACTAGCATGTTCTATACTTGGCTATCCTTACATGCAGCATGCTTGCAGACCCATAACTTAGAGACGTTTTGGAATTGAGACCTGGCTGTTAAAGTCAGGGGTATACCCGGGGGAAAATTTTAACCCAATCTGCCCCATAGAAAAACCCACAGACTGGGGACAACACAGATTTCACACCTTCACCCAATCTTACTCCCAGTGAACTCAACAGTGAGCAATATTAGGGCAGGGCGTAAAACTCTCATTCCATCCAATCCCGTGGGGTTTCTGCTTGCAGGCTGTGGTTAAAATTAGCCCTGTCACTGCATCAGCCGTGGGTAACTGCACTGCACACATTTACTTGTTTGCTTTCTCCTGTGTCTTCAATCTACAATCAACAAGAACTTATACTTACAGAACATCATTAACAAAATAAAACGTCCCAAGGCATTTCACAAGAGCGTTATCAAACAAAATTTGTTTGGTCACTGAGTGACCAAGGAGCATCTTAATGGTGGAGTGATGGGTAGGGAGAGGGAGAGGTTTATGCAGGGAATTCCAGAACTAAGGGCCCAGGCAGATGAGATGGAGAAATTAAAATTGGAAAAACTCAAGAAGCCAAAATTGAAGGAGTGCAGAGATCTCAGAGGGTTACAGGGCTGTAGGAAGTTACAGAGATAGGGAAGGGTGCTGAAGGAATGGAGGATTTGAACACAAAGATGAGGATTTTAAAATTGAGGACTGGCAGCCAATGTAAGTTAGAGAACACAGAGGTGATGGGTGAAGTCTTTGGAAATGGGCAGCAGAGTTTTAAATGAGTTCAAGCTTATCAATACAGAAGGAAGGCTAAATTATTGTCCTGTCATGTACTGAACCGTTAGAGCGCTAAGAAATAAGTATAAGCAGATAACACCACCACACACAGAGAGAGAGCGACAGAGAGAGAAAGAGACTTACTCAGAAAATATAGACTGTTCAACAGTGGATAGCAGGACATGAAAAGGAACCCTGCATCGTCTAATGCCCATGTTTTGCTGGATCTTCTAAACAGATTAATCCAGATCACCAAGATTTTCAAGAAAACATAAGAGGAAGAAATGAGCAAAGCTCACAAAGAGATCAACTTCATAAGACCAGCCCACTTCTCCTTTCTGTAAACTAAGAAGTTTTATCTGCTCACTTTTGATGTCTTATCTCTTCCTATCTTTTGACACTTAAGTGGCACTAAGTAAACAGGTTATTGGTAGTATAGTGGCAGGCAGGTAAGTGGAGTTGAGGACAAATCAGATCAGCCGTCATCTTACCGAATGGCAGCGCAGCTTCAAGGGGCCAAGTGGCCTACTCTTGCTCCGATTTCTCAAGTTCTTACGCTTTTTGTTGCTGGACTAGTAATCCAGAGAACGAACTAATGATTCAGAGACATGAGTTAAATCCCAACATGAGAGTTGTGAAATTTGAATTCACTTAATTAAGGAAACCTGAGATAAAAACCTAGTCTCAGAAATGGTGACCATGAAACTATTGAATTATCATTAAAAACCCATATGGTTCACTAATGCCTTTTAGGGAAGGAAACCTGCCATCCTTACCTGGTATGACTATACATGACTCCAGACCCACAGCAATGCAATTAACTCTTAACTGACTAGTAAGCCATTCAGTTGTATCAAAATGATGACAAGCAATAAACAGAATGGACCACCCAGCATCGACCTAAGCACTGAACACGACAAAGGCACTCCCAGCCCATTCGACCCACAAATGCCGCATGGAGAATCCATCTTAGCCTCCTCCTGAGATCCCCACCATCACAGTCAGTCTTCAGTCAACTCCTTTCATTGCATGTGATGTCAAGAAACATCTGGGCGCACTGGAAAAGTCCATTCACGTCACTGCAGCAAAGTGAATGGACTTCTTCACCCATCAGGACTACGTCGCACAGCAGGTGAGGTAAGAGCAGCTTCATCATTGTTCTGAGCTCTACAACAAAATGGAAATACATTCTTATGACTGCATTTGGTAAGTTGATTTCTGTCTAGAACAAATCTGTGCTACAGGATTTGACCAGACAAGGATACATTGCAATATTACAGGGTCCTCTACTGGCTCAGTTGAGTTCAGTTGAGCCGTGCACTTCAGAAAGTTCTCAGCTTTGAGTCGGGTCTTTGCTGAGCTAATTAGACAGTGACAATTACCTTCACTCTCCTGGGTTAACAAGAGGAAATACCAACCAGGGTGCTCTGCCATCCAGCAACACTTGGCAAAATATGAGAACAAGATCGGGCTCAGCTGAGATGTCCTCTATGGTTGAATGGCCTGTCATTACCAAGTGACACAGATTAGATAGAAATCAGTCCTTGGGTGGTGATGGCACCAAATCAACTGCCTGTTCTCCTCCCGTTATCTCCCTGGCTTTAATAGTGCAATCTCAAGCAAGGCATAAACCAAGCGTTCAATGTGACAGTGCCTATTTTGTGCTGCCCCTCGAGTCAAATTTCTATGTCATTGATTTCTGGCAGTTGACACCAACTTGGAATATCAGCTGAGCAATGCAAAATCAATAGATGTGGCTTGGCCAACTACACAAGAATGGGCATTGACTGTTCTGCTGTCAGTAGAATGTGAAAAGACATCAATCAAAACCCACTTACCGTCCCAGTCGTCTTTGACATGATTGTGACTATATTCCTGGGTGAAACTATCCTCTTTGCCTTGAACATCACAGAAAACCATTTCTGGCACTGGGCCCTCACCTTAAGGCATAATACAACATGCAGTCAGTATTTCCAGGGTGTGTAAACCCAATATGAGTGTTTCAAATCTTACACTGAACCTGTGGCCTTCTTACCTTATTATTGGTCAGAATTAACCTGCCCTTGGTGTAAATTATGTGCAATATAAATATAGCCTCATCATATAATTGTAGGACTGTGACTGATAGTTTCTGTGATGAATTACATCATTTTTGCTTTATTGCAATTTTCCTCCATGAGAATCCGACCATATGACAGAATGTTTTTGGAAAGGTTGGGGATGTTCATATGAACGTTAGGAAATAGAGACAGTTTAAGTAGGTTATATTTGTATTTGTGGATGCTAGGAATGAGTTTTAGCTTTAATGTTTAAGTTTGATTTGTATTTCTGTGTCTGTGTGTTAAGAAAAGGTCAAATTGAGTTTTAGTTTCACTTTTAAAAGGTGCTTTCATTTCTAATGAGGCTTTTACGACTGTTGCAGCTCAGGAAAACAAACAAAGGGTGGAAGAATTGGGCTGTTGCCTAGCAACAGGGGTCCAGAAAGGCAGGTCCCTTCCACAGACACACACAGAAAGCTAAAGAAACAGCAGTTTTAAGTTCAGTTTGAAGCCAGGACCCCAGAGAGAGTGAACACTGGGAGAGGGAGCTGCAGGTTTCCCAAAGGAACTAAAAGGTCCCAAGGCCAAAGGAGTGAAACAGAAACCAGGGAAAGTCCCAAGCAGACCTCTAGTCAAAGCAAGGGCAGGAACCTGGAAAAGGTCCTGTTAAGTGAAGTTCAGAGTAAGGAACAGAAATAAAGCTCCAAGCTTCAGATTTAAAAAGATAAAAGCTGCAGAAAGCAGGTTTAAAGTGAGAACAGCTTGCAAGAGACAAGAAGGTCCAACGAGCCAACTGAGGTCTATAATTCTTTGCAATGGGCATGTGAAGCAGTGGCACTCTTCACTGCTGAGTCGCTGAGAGAGAGTGCATGGAAGACAGCTTGACTCCGACCCAGGGAGAGGAACATTAGAAGGAGAGTTTGAAACCCTGGAGACAAACCCTTGCAGAAGGTGTCTGAGAGAAAGCGTCGGTTTGGGAGAAGATTCCAAGGCAAGGTCTTGGAGAGTGGAGAATGGAAACCCTTGTGTGAAAGACGGAGTGCAGTGAGACCAGTTGGCAGACAGTATGACAATCTGGGTGAGTTGATGAGAGGTCCATAGCATCTGGTTGAGGTGGCATCTGTCACTTGGTTTCAAAGTGTGGTGTGACTGACTACAAGTTGCCATAGGTTTACATGGACTTTGTATTTGCTATGAAGATTAAAGTATAAGATAGATTTTGTACCTTGTGTTATCCTTACAAATCTGTATTTATCTATAAAGACATAGTTGTGGGTGAAGGGGTATTGCGGTATAGTTCATCTTTTCTTGTTGAATAAATGTTTTATTCTTTTGTTAAAAGTTCATTAGCTGACTTCGGTGAATCTGTTCAGTGGCCACTCTCCACATATCTAAACAAACAACTAAAAGTTAGGAGCCATCAAGCTGGATCCACTCTAGGATTGGGTTTGTCCAGGGGTAACCTCAGCTGGGATCAGAACAATGAAATAAGAAAAAAAACTTCTCGGCACATTCATTACCGACTGTGACCTGTAGAAAGAAGGAACATTCTGGAAAGTCCCAGTAAATGGGGGTATTGCAGATGGCATGAGGAAATGGGGAATTGGGGGAGGGCACCAGGAACTGGACTCTTTTCTCTAGAAAAGAGAAAACTGAGAGGTGACCCAATGGATCTTTAAAATTATGAAGGGGTTCAATGGGTAGGTATGGAGAAGATGTTTCCACTTATGGAGGTGTCCAAAAACTAGAGGCCATAAATATAAAATAGCCACAAATAAATCAGGGGAAGTTTATTTACTCAGAGAGTGATGAGAACATGGAACTTGCTACCATTAGGAGCTGCTGAGGGAAAGAGCACCTTTGACAACACCTTCCAAACCCACAACCTCTACCATCTAGAAGGACAAGGGCAGCAGATGCATGCGAACATGACCAATTGCAAGTTCCCTTCCAAGTCATACACCATTCTGACTTGGAAATATATCGCAGTTCCTTTACTGTCGCTGGGTCAAAATCCTGGAACTCCCTCCCTAACAGCATGGTGGGTGGGCCTACAACACATGGACTGCAGCGGTTCAAGAAGGCAGCTCACCACCCCTTCTCAAAGGTAATTAGGGATGGGCAATAAATGTTGACATAGCCAGCAACGCCCACAGCCCATGAAGGAATATAAAAAATAATTAAAGAGAATCTAGATAAACACATGATGAAGAAAGGAAAAGAACATGATATTGTCCAAGGAGATGAAGTAAATAGTTGGGAGGAGGTTTGTGGGGAACATAAACACTGGTATGGATCTGCTGGGCAGAATAGCCGTTCCTGTGCTATAAACTCTATGGAATACTATGACCCTTACCTTAGGATTTAACACACAAAGAATGATGAAGATAAAGGTGCCCTGGAAACTGTTGACGATGGTGAATAAATAGGCCATCACCACGGTTTCTTCCTTAAAGTGGAACAAGCCAAGAATCCAGCTACAGCCCAGGATAAACACCTGCGCGATGGCTTTAAATGTCAACATCCTGCAGCGAAGGAAGATTGGTGAGATACAAAGCTGGCTCGTACTCCAAAATGTGTGTGTGTTATTTTAAATAACATCATATGCACGCTACTGCTGTAATGACTTATTCTGCCCCTGATTTGTCAATAGAACCAATATGGCACAAAAAGAGGCAAATATGACCCATCGACTGTTGTTATGGTTCAGTTCCATGGGCCCTGAGCCGAAAAGTAGAGTTGCCAACACTCATTGGGCATATTCCTGGCAGCTCAGTCACCTGACATAGAATCAGAGAATTTCTACAGTGCAGAAGGAGGCCATTCGGTCCATCGTTCTATACTTGCTGTCCAAATGAGCAACTCATCTAGTGCCATTGCCCACTTTCACCCCATAACCCTGCACATTCTTTCTATTGAGATAACTGTCTAATTCCTTTTAGAATGCTACGATTGAACCTGCCTCCACCACATTCTCAGGCAGTGCATTCCAGACTTTAAACACTCGCTGCATGACAAAGTTTTTCTCATGTTGCTTTTACTCCTTTTGCCAATTACTTTAAATCTGTGCCCTCTTGCTCTCGATCCTTTCACAAGTGGGAACAGTTTTTCCCTATCTGCTCTGTCGAGAACCCTCATGATTTTGAATACCTCTATCAGATCTCCTCTCAACCTTCTTTTCTCCAAGGAAAACAGTCCTAACTTCTCCAATCTATCTTCATAACTGGTTCCCCATCCATGGAACCATTCTCGTCCAGCCTTGTGACATCTAGTCACATGACACCTAAGTAAAGTCTGAAAATTTAATTGAACTTAGTTATAAGCTAATGAAGAGATTGAAAATTGACATTTTTAATCATTTAAATTTGATGCAATTAAACGTTCTATTTAGTTCTATTTAATTATTTGTGCCAAGGTTCCCATAATCAGTTAATTCTTTCATTTGTTCTCTGTCCGAAGGTGGGTCCTTAGCTTATTGTTTGCTGTTGCTTCACCCTAAGCTATTTTCGTCAGTGGTCGTTTGCCATTGTCTTTCACTGTCGGGCAAGGTGAGGTCACAGCTCCCAAGTCTACCACAACCAGAATGGAATTGAACCATGCTGTTGTTATTTTAAACCGCACATTAGCCAACTGGCCCCCGGTCAGTTAACAAAGTTCAAGCCTCATTCCATTGTTTAGATTTAGTTGATCCCAGTTGACCCAGCAGTAAGAATGGCACTTTATTTCAAACTGCTGGGGCCCTTCTGCCTGACTCACATCAAAACCTGCCCACCCTTGTGCTTGCTGAGCTACATTGGCTTCAAGTTAAGCAACACCTTGATTTTAAAAGACTCATCATTTTCAAATCCTCCCATGGCTTCACCCCTCCCTATCTCTGTAACCTCCAGCCCTAAAACTTAAAAAGAGATATCTGTGCTCCTCCAATTTTGGCCTCTTGCACATCCCCGATTGCACCACAATTGGTGGCCGTTCCTTCAGTTATCAAATGTTAAACTTTGTTAACTGATTGGGGCCAGCTAGCTCAGTTGGCTCATGTGTTAACTGATTGGGGGCCAGTTAGCTCAGTTGGCTCGTGTGTTAACTGATTGGGGGCCAGTTAGCTCAGTTGGCTCGTGTGTTAACTGATTGGGGGCCAGTTAGCTCAGTTGGCTCGTGTGTTAACTGATTGGGGGCCAGTTAGCTCAGTTAACCCTAAGCTCTGGAATATCCTACCTTATCCTCTCCATCTCTCTAATCTCTTTCTTCCTTTAAGACACCTTAAATCCTAGCTCTTTGACCACTTTTGGTCACCTGCTCTAATAACTTCTTCAGAGGCTTGGTATCAAATTTTATTTAATAATGCTTCTGTGAAGTGTCTTGGGATGTGGTAATACATTAAAGGTGCTATATAAATGCAACTTCTTGTTGCTGTATCACTCATGGTACTCAGTTACACCTCCCTCTGTCTCCCTTTGTTGAATCAGGCTTTCATCTCAGAAGCTCCGAAGAAGAGTCATACGGACTCGAAACGTTAACTCTTTTTTTTCTCTCCACAGATGCTGTTAGACCTGCTGAATTTTTCCAGCATTTTCTGTTTTTGTTTCAACGTCTTTCATTAGACCATTAAACTAGCCAGGTATCCCAACCCAATCACCATCTGGTGGTTCATGCCCCAAGTGCCCAGGACTGATGCTTCCCACAGCCTGCTGACACTCACAGTCGAGGCCTGTCTGTGAATAATGGCCACTTAGTTGAGCTACCTGGGACTGGGCACCACAGAAATGCACCCTGCCAAACAACAATTCCTTAAGCAGAGTAGATGAGGCAGTAAAACCCTCAAAAATAAAGTCTGGCGATCTTGGTGGAACTCACCTTGTGTCTTGAAGTTTTGATACTGCAATGTCACGCTCGGAAACTGCTTTCCTCAAAGTCCAGAGTGTTATGAGGAACAGAATTGTGTTGATCTGTTGAAAGATTGGAAATATGATGAATTAAGCGAGCCTGCACTCCCAAAGCATCACGGCACTAAGCCAGAGCTTGGGATGGTGAGAGAGAGAAAGACAGTTGCAGCTTGGCAGCACAGGTTCTTCAGCCCACAATGTGTCTAAAGCCTGGCACCAAATGCAATAGGGATAGCTCAGAAACTGATTAAAGTCAAGGTTTTCACATGGGTGAGCACTTAATTAGCATGGAGACTGGCTCCCTGTCTAAGTAAGATAGGCAGGAGGGCTCTCAAAGATTGAAGACCAATCAGAGGCCTTTCCATCTTTCCAGAGAAGAACCCGGATGTGGTATAAGGTAAAAGATGTGGGGGGTGGGGGGGGAACACTTCAAAAAGTAACTGCCCTCTCAGCATCTTTTTAAAAATGTAATTAATAAACACAAAAATGCAGCCAGGACAACAGCGTGGGGGGAGCAGGAGGGTGGAATACCCTCTTCTGGGAGGCCTTTGGCTGTACTCCCACCTGGAGAGTCAGGGAAGGCCTGTGGGCTTGCCAGGAGTGCTGGCACCCAAGTCTGCCACAGGGTGTCCACCTTCAGACAGTAAATAACGCCCCCTCCCCAACACCACCCCCCATCACCCCACCCCATCCCCAATACATCACATTGGGAAACTGGAGGCCAACTCAAAATTCCCAGTCAACATTCGGAAATCCCTACTCATGATGACTCTCAAGGAGCCTAACTGTCTGCCCACCTGATGAAGGTAGGCAGCCTTCCTGGGACCCCAAACCCACGCAAGCCAAAATGGTCAACATCAGGAACAGGTTCACGAAGCTTGCAAACTGGCCAGCCTCGTAATTTTTGGGACCCATCTGACTCAGTTCCCAACAACGGCAGTTTGAAAATTCAGCAGGTCACCCCCCTCAGCATCCCTTAACTTTCTCCACAGCCCAAGTCTATCAAAATCTGTCCTCACACCTGGGGAGGCTCTTCCTAGCACCTCTTCACGGAACAGAATACAAGATAAAGGTTTGAAAATCAAAGTATCCCTCAGCTCTGGCCTCTATCCTTCCTCGGTCAGATACATTCTGATTTCTATTTTTTTGGAACCATACTCCGATCATTCTTCTCAATTTTCCCTTCATTCCTCTGAAAAGCTCCAAAAATGTTGACTTTATTGGCCCACTGTGTTCAAATGAAGATTCACTGGTTGGAATTGAGGCATTAGGGGTCTCACCTGCTGGTTGGACAGCCAGAGAGAGATCACGCTGCCTCTTTTTGGGAAGACCCGCCAAACCATAAGCCAATGAGACAGGGGGTGAGACAAGTGGCAGAGGGGGGAGGCGGAGTGCGGTGGAAGTATTGCCTTCCCAGAGCTGTCGGCCAATCAAAGGCTGGCAGCACTGCTCAGCATCATCAGGGAAGGCCGTGGCTGGCTGCTGCCGGAAGGGCAAGCACCGGAGTCTCAAATTCATGAAGCGACTTAGGCCACAGATCAGTAATGCGGATGGGGGTTTCGCGGAGTGTGGATCACAGCGAAAGGGGTGCTGGGGCATCAGCAAGGGGGCAGGCAGGTGGCTCTCAGAGGCTCCCCCTTCCAGGTGTCAAGTCTCATGATCAGGCATGGGACCCCTACCACCGGAGGTGACAAGCTAGACACACGGTTTTTAACTGGAATGCACGCCGCATGATGACAGGCCTGCTTGCAGCTGGGTTCATACCAGCAGCAGTGGGATGAGGCCCTTTAGAGACATGAATTGGCCACTTAGGGGCCTCAATAGGTGGTAGGGAGGGAAGGTGAACCATGGACCTTCCCGCCCAGAATTTAATTCTGTTGGAGTGGGGAAGGCATCAGGATTCTGGAACGTCACCATCCCGCTTAATTACATGTGCTTCCGACCTCCAAGCTTGCCAGCAACGAGAGCAGAAGATTCCACCCATCATGTCATCTCTCACTGTAATTCACTGGGTGAATTACTCTAATTCTTTCCCTCTATGGACCTCAATGTCTTTCCAATCCCTTTAAAATGTATAATCTTCTGAATCTTAAGACTGGCAATTTTCTGCACCTTCAGGATCACATCATCCAATCAATGGTGGGACAAAGCGGGGCCAAAAATTGGCCTTTGGCTGAAAACTAGCTCCAAAGCTCTACTTTGTCAGTCAGCCAAGACCCCGTATCCAGTATTATATCATTGAAGCAACCAGGTGGTCTATTTTACCAGAGGATGTCACATCTGAAGCTGTATAGTTTTTACCCAAGATCGATACAATAGCTGGATAAATAACAACTCTGCATTTACATAATGCCTTTATAACATCCCAAGGTGCTTCATATGAGCATTATCAAATAAAATCTGAAACCTAGACACATAAGGATATATTAAGACAGGTCATCAAAAGCTTGGTCAAAGAGCTGGATTTTAACAGGTATCTGAAAGGAGGTCAGAAAAGGAATTCCAGAGCTTTGGGCCTGGGCAGCTGGAATGAGAGAAATCAAGATTAGGGAAGAAGCCAGAATTGAAGGAATGCAGAGGTTATGGAGGCTTGGAGAGTTTGAAGATGGTATAGAGGTAGGGAGTCCGTGGAGACATTTGAAAACAAAAATAAGAACCTTAAAATCAAGACATTGCCAGACCAAGAGCCAATGAAAGTCAGTGAGTGCAGGGGATGATAGTGTGATGGTGATGAATAGGACTTAGTGTGAGTTGGGATGGAGGCAGCAGTGTGTTTAATGAGCTCAAGTTTACAGGGGCTAGAAGGTGTGAGGCCAGCCAGGAGAGAATTGAAACAGATAAATCTAGAGGGAACAAAGGCATGAATGAAGGTTTCAGCAGCAGAAAGGCTGAGGCAGGGGCCTCAAAGGAGGAATTAACTTTATTGCACATCTGAACCATAATCACCTAATAAAATGAACTACAACAGCACAATCTCAATTTGGATAATAAAGAAACTTACCCCGATTATCACACACACAGGCCCCAAGAAGCTCCAGATGAATCTTCTATGTGTTTGTAGCCAGCAGCTGCAAGTTAACAACAGAAGATTTGTAATTAAAATTTGGATGCATTAAATATTCAGCAACATTATGATCCAAGTGTCAGGTAACCAGCTAGGCTCATGTGGAACGTAAATGCTAGCAGGGACTGGTTGGGCTGAATGACCTGTATCTCTGCTGCATTTTCTACATGGAGATCCACGCTCTTTACTGATTTGGCAGAGTGGCAGAGGACACTGCAACTGGCTCAACAACCTCTGCCCAAGGAAGGAAGAAATGAGATCAGCTAGTGCTCCTTGTGGCTATCTGGTGATTGCTGCAACTGTGTAGAAATCAGCTAACAACAGAGGATTGGGATGCCTTATCTGGTCAAAGAGCCCTCTGCCACTTACTGTAGATTCATGGATGAATGCTATTTTGGTGAAATGGCTCAATATTCTAGAGAGTTAGAGTCAAGAGAATGGGGAGGAAATTAGAGGGAGAATCAGTGAATCTAAAAGCCATAGAACAAGGTTTAAGACATGCACACAGTAAATTATACCACATAATTACTCTTTAGCATGAAGCTTTATCTCCTATACTTATGTCCACTTTATCTCTCTCACCATTGAAAGGAGCAATTAGTGTGAAAATTGATTCCAGACAAACACAAACCCTTCCATAGGTTTGAACCCTTGTCTACGTTGAGTTGACTGATCTCCTTTAGGATCGGCAACAGGAGGGCAAATTTCAGCCAAAAGCTCTAGCTCCTGGAAACATTTGTGAATTTGGCCCAGGACAGAATTGGGTTCGTCTGTGATTCTGCCTTCAGGCGAACAGCTAACGTTTGCTGCTGATGCCTATGAGCGAAAAATGACCAATTTAGTGATTTACCAAGGGAGTGAGAGCCACTATACAATGCTAACCTGGTGCAGATATTACAAGGTCATTGGGTGTTTGGCTGTTTCTATACTGTTGAGTTGCTGGAGTTAATTGTGTTGCACAATAGAAAGAAAGAATTGCATTTATATGGCACCTTTTATGGCCTCAAGATGTCCCACTGTGCCTTATCTGAAGTGTAGTCACTGTTACAATATGGGAAATAGGGCAACCCATTTGCACAAAGCAAGCTCTCACAAACAGAATTGTTTTTTTGTGATGTTGGTTGAGGGATAAATAATGGCCAGGATACAGGGATAACTCCACTGCTCTTCTTCAAAATAGTTCCATGGGATCCTTCACATCCACCTGAAAGGGCAGGTTTAATGTCACAACGGAAAGCCACCACTTCCAACAGTGCAACACTCCGTCACCAGCATATCAACATAGATTTGGTGCTCAAATCTGTAGAGCGGGACTTGAGCCCAATCCTTCTGACTCTGAAAGATTGGGTCTGAAAAACAGGGTCTCAATTTAATGTCTCCTTGACCTACCTTTCGCTCACCTGTCCTAATCTCCTTTCATGGGTTGGCATCAAAATTTTGTTTGATAACATTCCTGTGAAGCATCTTGGGACATTAGTGCATTAAAGGCACTATAAAAATGCAAGTTGTTGTCTCACTGAAAGACAGCATCGCTGATAATACAGCATTCCCTCTGTAGTGCACTGGCAGTCTCAGCCTGGATTTTGTGTTCAAGCCTCTGAAGTGTCTCTTGAACCCACGACCCTCAGACTCAGAGTTCCAAGGCTCAAGATCATGTCAGAAATAACAAGCTTTTTCCAGTCTCCTGATCAGCCAAGAACAGGTTCAGCGAATGTGTCAACTTTAAGTTAACAACTTGCATTGTAAGGCTCAAAAATCATGAGACATTACTTACTGTCTGGATGACCCATAGCCATTGTGATGCACTGCAGCAGAAACAACTACGATTACTGCAGGAACACCGTAGCCAAAGGGGTACATGTATTTCCTAATTTTTTCAAAATGGGGAACCCTCAATTTTCTGATGTTTCTAACCATGAGGTAGAGCTGGATTCCCTCCAGAAACATCCAAACAAATGCTGCCAGGAACAAGTAGTGTAAAAATCCCGCTATAATCCCACACACCACCTGAAACAATAAGAAACGTCATGAGAATCTTTCACAGGCCACTTAATGTTAACTTTCCAATGATACATCTGAGTTCAGTACCGATATGTTTGCACATAAGAACAGGAGGAGGCCTTCCAGCCCCTCGAGCCTGTTCTGCCGTAGCATTCACGCCACACAAGTGCCAGGCAATGACCATCTCCAACAAGAGGGAAACTCCCCTTGACATTCAATAGCATTACCATCACTGAATCCCACACTACCAACATCCTGGCGGTTACCATTGATCAGAAACTGAACTGGACCAGCCATATGAATGCTGTTGCTATAAGAACAGGTCAGAGGCTGGGAAATCTGTGGCAAGTAACTCACCTCTTGCCTCCTCAAAGCCTGTCCACTATCTACAAGGCACAAGTCAGGAGTGTGATGGAATACTCCCCACTTTCCTGAATGAGTGTAGCTCCCACAACACTCAAGCTTGACACTTTCCAGCACAAAGCAGCCCACTTGATTGGCACCTCTTCCAGCACTTTAAACATTCACGCCATCCACCGCCAATGCACAGTAGTAGGAGTGATAAAGTTTGGCACACCATTAAACATGAATTTCAAAATAAAGTTGAGATATGAAGAAAAGATGCAACTTGCTGAGCAAATATAGAGCAATAAGTTGATAATTAAAGAGTGATTAACAAAAGTCACCATTAGAGTGCGAGAGGGGCAGAGTCTGTTTGTCTGGCTCACTCCCAATCTCTTGATACTCACTCATTTACCCTCACCATCTGTGTGTGGGTGTGATTATGCATTGGTGTGCAGGGGTGAAGGTGAGTGGGAATCCTGAGATTGTGTATGAGCTAGACGCCACACATACACTTACCACACTGACTCAACCTCTCCCCCACACTCCCACACTCTCTCCCCCACTCACTCATTCTCTCCCGCAACTCACTCACTTGCTCTCATCCCCCCACACTCCCAAACTCACTCACTCTCTCTCCCACACTCACTCAATCACACTCTCTCTCCCACATCCCTGGGCAGTGAGTCTTTTATCCTTACTACACCTCTGCCACCCCCCACTACCCCCAACTTGTGAGCTAATCAGCAGCAAATGCAGGAGAGGAAAGCCCGTGATTGGAGGAGCAGGTTCTCTCAGAATCTTCCACCTGCATTTATCAGCATTGTGAAAACTACCTCTGAGGGCCACATGCAGCCCATGGGCCAGACGCTGGACAAGCCTGATCTACAAGATGCACTGCAGCAACGCACCAAGGCTCCTTCCTAACAGCATTGTGAGTGTAACTACACCACATGGACTGCAGAGGTTGAAGAAGGTCTCATCACCATTTTCTCAAAGGCCATTAGGGATGAGCAATAAATGCTGGCCTAGCCAGCAACAACCACATCCCGTGAACAAATAATTAAAAAAAAATTAGATCAGGGTTGACCTCAAACTCACATTTACCTATCTTTGTTCTATATCCCGTAATACAAAAACTAACAAAAATCTATCGACCTCAGTTTTGTGTCAATTAAATCCCACCACCCCCAGGACTGGGTAAAATTTACACACTGCCTGAGATTGACTTGGAAACTTGGTTGAGGGTGCAAACCAATGTTGCAGCCGATTTCATCAATTTCCATACTAAGGTTAGGTTAAAACTGCCTCCACCAAAACCCCACCAACATTTTTCAGTCTTACTTATTCCTAATTAACAATTTTATATAACCTACTTGAGTTTGGATCACAAGCACCACACGATGTGATCCCAGTACAACCCACCTCTCGTGCACTGCTGGCTATGTAGGGGACTCTTACCTGGTTTCTGGTTCTGTTGACTCCAACTATGAAGAGCAGCTCTGCCAGGAACAGACTCAGACACAGCTGCGTGTGGGTGGCAGTTACAGCACTCTTAAGTTGCTTCCAAAAGACAAAAATTCCAATAGCAATAGCAAGACACACCAATGATACAGGGATCCCGATGAGTGTGATTATAATAAGAGCAACAGGCTCTGTCTACAAGGGAATAAGAAAAACATATTAAAATACTTTGTTTATGACCAATTCTTATTAACAATGTAGATTCCCATTCCTTAAGCATTCCGCAACTTAATTGATCTTTGTATCATACAGCACAACAGGGGGCCATATATCCCATTGAGCCTTTGCTGGTTCTTTGAAAGAACTATCCTCCTGATCTATCGCCACAGTCCTCCAAGTTTAGTTGATAGTTAATGACAGAGAACTGGAATCTTCTATGTGACAGAAGACGTGTTCAAAAATGGTTGTAAGAATAAGCCCAGCAATTACAGACCAGTCAGTTTAACTTCAGTGGTGGGGAAGCTACTAGAAACAATTATTCAGGATAGAATTAGTAGTCACATGGAAAAATGTGGGTTCATTAGAAAGAGCCAGCATGGATTTCTAAAGGGGAAATCGTGCCTAACTAACTCGCTGAAATTTTTTGAAGAGGTAGCAGAGAGTGTTGATGAGGGTAATACTGTTGATTTGCACATGGACATTCAAAAGGCATTTGACGCAGTGCCACACAATAGACCTGTGAAGAAAGTTATGGCTCAAGGAATAAAAGGGACAGTAGCAATGTAGATACAAAATTGATGAGTAATAGGAAACAGAGAGTAAAGGTCAATGGATATTTTTAGGGCTGGAGGAAAGTTTGTAGTGGAGTTCCCCAGGAGTCAGTATTGGGACCTTTGCTTTTCCTGATATATATTAATTATCTAGAACTTGGTGTGCAGAGAACAGTTCCAAAGTTTGCAGATGATACGAAACTTGGAAGCATTGTAAACTGTGAGGAAGATAGTGTGGAACTTGAAAAGGACATAGAAGAGTTGGTGGAGTGAGCAGGTAGATGGCAAATGAAGTTCAATGTGGAGAAGTGTGAGGTGATGCATTTTGGTAGGAAGAACGTGGGGAGACAATATAACATAAGGGTTACTATTCTTAAGGGAGTGCAGGAACAGAGGGACCTGGATGTATATGTGCATAGATCATTGAGGTAGAGAGAGCAGTTAATAAAGTATACAGTATCCTAGGCTTTATTAATAGGGACATAAAGTGCAAGAGCAAGGATCTTGTCCTGAGCTTAGGTAAGACACTAATTAAACCTCAACTGGAGTATTGTGCTCAGTTCTGGATGCCACACTATAGGAAGGATGTGAATGTGTTGGAGAGAGTGCAGAGGAGGTTTACAAGAATGGTCAGGGATGAGAAACTTTAGTTATGAAGATAGATTGGAGAGGGGATTTGATTGAGGTGTTCAAAATGATGAGGAGGCTGGATTGAGTAGATAGGGAGAAACTGTTCCGTTCATAAAAGAATCAAGAACAAAAGGGCACAGATTTAAAGTGATTTGCAAAAGAAGCAAGTATGATGTGAGAAAAAAACTTTTTCTCACAGAGAGTGATTCGAGTCTGGAATGCTCTGCCTGGAAGTGTGGTGGAGGCAGGTTCAATCGAGGCATTCGAGAGGGCATTAGGTGATTATTTGAACAGAAACAATGTGCAAGGATATGGGGAAAAGACAGGAGAATGGCACTAAGTCATAATGCTTATTTAGAGAGCCACTGCAGACATGATGGGCTGATTAGACTCCTTCTGCACCATAACAATTCTGTGATTCTGAGACTTCTGATATAAAATGAACCTCTAATGTCTCCACCAAGAAGTTCCTTTTTTATACAAAGCCCCTTATTTTCCCTTCAATATTGTGAACAAATCCCAATCACCTTCATGTCTTGAAGAATGCATCCACCTTTTGCTGGAGGGACCACTGACATCTGTTCTGCCCCAGAGACCTCAAGACTACCTCTCCCAGTCTCTCTTTCCTTCTACATCCTGCAGGCTTTTAACACCCAAATTCAGTGTCACCAAACCATTACTTCTTGACTCACCCCATCTTTTTGATGGTTGGGGAGTCTAGGGCTAGGAGACATTGACTAAAATTCAGAGCCCGGCCTTTCAAGGGTGAAATTAGGAAACACTTCTTCACACAAAGGGTTGGTAGACATTTGGAACTCTTCCGCAAACACCAATTGATACTGGGTCACTTGTTAATTTTAAACCTGAAATTGATAGATTTTAGTTAACCACAGGTATTCAAATATATTAGGCAAAGATGGGTATATGGAGTTTGCTCACAGATCAGCCATGAGCTCATTAAATGGTGGAAAAGGCTTGAAAGGCTAAATGACCTCCTCATGTTCCTATGGTCCCCTGATCTTTTGCTAGCCTCCATATTATCTTGCACTCCAGGCCCTGATTCCTTAACAAGGTTTCTGAATGAAACAAATTACAGTGCAAAAGAGCAGACCCAGAGTAGGTAGGAGGGTAATTAATCATAGTCCACAATGGACTGTAGGCATCTCTCACTATTAGAGACACAATAGGTTATATAGCTTGACTGGCACCATTCTGCATCAAACATGGGGCAGATGAGGGGGCAAGTCCCAAGTTCACCTCAAATGGAATGATAACTGAATCTGCACTGTTGGTGTAATTCTGAACCAAATGTTAGCCTTCTGGCCAACTGAGCTAATTGATCCACAGATTTAGAGTAAGCTGAAGATAAATGTCAATCTTACACAGCAGGAACATTCATTGCCAAGTACTATCTGATTGTATTCCTGGGCTCAATGGTAATATTGCTGACTCTGATCCACAAGGTATAGGGTTCAAACCCCACCCCAGGCTGTCGGGTGTGGTGGAAGCCCATGAAACTCCCTCCTATCATAATTCCCTATTCATTGATATAAAGATGATTGCATTCTTGTTGTGGCCTGTCAGACTGCTAATCAGCCTGTGACTACAACAACCTTAACCTCACATTCAGGGCCTATATTGTTTGGTTGCCATAACCACAGTACTAACTATGAAGAACATTGATGAATAAGCCTTTATACCTGCCATTCATAAGGAGTCATCAGCAGAGCGAGGCTAGAAAACCGACTACATCGACACCAGGTATGCGTTCCATTGGAATCTCCCATAATGCACCCTCTGCGAGACCAATAGCTTTTTCCAGCCGCATAATTCCAGTTGGCACAGTGCAATTCCGAATTACCTTCAGCTTCCTGTGGACAGCGAAGATTACATTTTATCAGCCACTGTTACCGGGCTAGGTATAAATTGGTAAACAGTCCATGTACGTCAAACTGTACGGCAAACTAGCACAAGTCTTTACAAACCTCAGTGTGTTTGAAAGTGAAGTTCGCTGTTGGGTCAAATCTAAGGTTGTCACTGTTAGTTATCACGGCTGAAACCACATTTGAGATCAATCGAAATGGCTTCAGTTTTCCATCAGTGGGACTGAGGTTGAAAATGCTTCCATTCAGGGTGGAGTCCATGTTGTTGAAGGCGATCAATGCCACAGCAGCAAAATCTGTTACTGTGGAAAGTGTTAAATGTTACTAACGCTGGAGTGAAATCCATGGGGGTAGATGATGTCTATAATGTTATATATATAAAAATCCTGTTGCATACGAACATAAGAATTAGGAGCAAGAATAAACCATGCAACCTGTCATGCCTGCTCCGCCACTCAATACGATCATGGCTGATCTTCAGCTTCAAATCCACTTTCCCGCCTCTTCCTCAAATCCTTTTGATTCCCTGAGAAACCAAAGGTCTACCTATCTCAGCTATAAATACATTCAATGATGGCACATCCATACTCTCTGGGGTAGAGATTTACAAAGATCCATAACACTTTGAATGAAGAAATCTCTCCTCATTGATCATCCCCTTATCCTAAGACTGTACCCCGTGTTATGGATTCCCCAGCCAAGGGAAACAGCCTTCCAGTGTCTATCCTGTCAAGCCCCTTCAGAATCTTGTATATTTCAATGAGGTCACGTCTCATTCTTCTAAACTCCAGAAAATATAGACCCAATTTACTAATATAGAACAATCTTCTCATGTCAGGGACCAATTTAGTGAGCCTTCGTTGTACTGCCTCCAAGGAAAGTATATCCTTCCTTAAATATGGAGACCAAATCCGCACACAATATTCCAGGTGTGGTCTCACCAAGTTCTGCACAATTGTAGCAAGAAACCCTTATTCGTATACTCCGATCCTCTTTCAATAAAGGCCAAAATGTCATTTGCTTTCCTAACTGTTTGCTACACCTGCAAGCTAACTTTCTGTAGGGGTTCCTTGTAGGGGTACACCCAACTCCCTCTGAATATCAACATTTACAAGTCTCATGCCTGTTAAAAATTTTTATACTTTGCTATTTTTGTGACCAAAGTAATAGCCTCATACTCCCCCGCATTGTAGTCTATCTGCCACCTTGTGGCCAACTCACTTAAGCTATCCATATCTCTGCAGAACCAGAGCAGATCTGGGAGATTGGGTGGGTCAGTTCGGGTTCCCTCTCCTCCAGGTTTGTCCTGGAGTCTCCTGGAATTAAAGATTAGTCTCCTGGTCACCAGTGCTACCAACAGGCAGGAGAAAAAGCAGAGTGGCATTAAATGTTTTGCACATTTCATTTATTAGTGTTAAAAAACAGGGAGATGGAACAAAAGTAACAGGTAAAAACTCAGCAGGTCTGGCAGCATCGGTGGAGAAGAAAAGAGTTGACGTTTCGAGTCCTCATGACCCTTCAACAGAACTGATTTTTCTTTACAATGAGAGGGGTGAAATATAAGCTGGTTTAAGGTGGGGGGAGAAGTGGGGGGCGGGGAGGTGTTGTTGTAGGGACAAGCAAGCAGTGATAGGAGCAGATCATCAAAAGATGTCACAGACAAAGGAACAATAGAACATAGAGGTGTTGAAGTTGGTGATATTATCTAAATGAATGTGCTAATTAAGAATGGATGGTAGGGCACTCAAGGTATAGCTCTAGTGGGGGTGGGGGGGCATAAAAGATTTAAAAATAATGGAAATAGATGGGAAAAGAAAAATCTATATAAATTATTGGAAAAAAAAACAAACAAAAGGAAGGGGGAAGAAACAGAAAGGGGGTGGGGATGGAGGAGGGAGCTCAAGATCTAAAGTTGTTGAATTCAATATTCAGTCCGGAAGGCTGTAAAGTGCCTAGTCGGAAGATGAGGTGCTGTTCCTCCAGTTTGTGTTGGGCTTCACTGGAACAATGCAGCAGGCCAAGGACAGACATGTGGACAAGAGAGCAGGGTGGAGTGTTAAAACGGCAAGCGACAGGGAAGTTTGGGTCATTCTTGCGGACAGACCGCAGCTGTTCTGCAAAGCGGTCGCCCAGTTTACTTTTGGTCTCTCCAATGTCGAGGAGACCGCATTGGGAGCAACGAATACAGTAGACTAAGTTGGGGGAAATGCAAGTGAAATGCTGCTTCACTTGAAAGGAGTGTTTGGGCCCTTGGACTGTGAGGAGAGAGGAAATGAAGGGGCGGGCGTTACATCTTTTGCGTGGGCATGGGGAGGTGCCATAGGTGGGGGTTGAGGAGTAGGGGGTGATGGAGGAGTGGACCAGGGTGTCCCGGAGGGAACGATCCCTACGGAATGCCGACAGGGGGGGTGAAGGGAAGATGTGTTTGGTGGTGGCATCATGCTGGAGTTGACGGAAATGGCGGAGGATGATCCTTTGAATGCGGAGGCTGGTGGGGTGATAAGTGAGGACAAGGGGGACCCTATCACGTTTCTGGGAAGGAGGAGAAGGCGTGAGGGCGGATGCGCGGGAGATGGGCCGGACACGATTGAGGGCCCTGTCAACGACCGTGGGTTGAAAATCTCGGTTAAGGAAGAAGGAGGACATGTCAGAGGAACTGTTTTTGAAGGTAGCATCATCGGAACAGATGCGACGGAGGCAAAGAAACTGAGAGAATGGGATGGAGTCCTTACAGGAAGCGTGGTGTGAGGAGCTGTAGTCGAGGTAGCTGTGGGAATCTGTAGGCTTGTAATGGATATTGGTGGATAGTCTATCACCAGAGATTGAGACAGAGAGGTCAAGGAAGGGAAGGGAAGTGTCAGAGATGGACCACGTGAAAATGATGGAGGGGTGGAGATTGGAAGCAAAATTAATAAATTTTTCCAAGTCCCGACGCGAGCATGAAGCAGCACCGAAATAATCATCGATGTACCAGAGAAAGAGTTGTGGAAGGGGGCCAGAGTAGGACTGGAACAAGGAATGTTCCACATACCCCATAAAGAGACAGGCATAGCTGGGGCCCATGCGGGTACCCATAGCCACATCTTTTATTTGGAGAAAGTGAGAGGAGTTTAAGGAGTTCAGTGTGAGAACAAGTTCAGCCAGACGAAGGACAGTAGTGGTGGATGGGGATTGTTCGGGCCTCTGTTCGAGGAAGAAGTTAAGGGCCCTCAGACCATCTTGGTGGGGGATGGAGGTGTAGAGGGATTGGACGTCCATGGTGAAGAGGAAGCGGTTGGGGCCAGGAAACTGGAAATTGTTGATGTGACGTAAGGTGTCAGAGGAATCATGGATGTAGGTGGGAAGGGACTGGACAAGGGGAGAGAGAGGGGAGTCAAGTTAACGAGAAATGAGTTCTGTGGGGCAGGAGCAAGCTGACACAATCGTTCTACCAGGACAGTTCTGTTTGTGGATTTTGGGTAGGAGGTAGAAGTGGGCTGTCTGAGGTTGGGCGACTATCAGGTTGGAAGCTGTGGGAGGAAGATCCCCAGAGGAGCTGACGTCAGTGACAGTCCTGGAAACAATGGCTTGATGTTCAGTGGTGGGGTCATGGTCCAGGGAGAGGTAGGAGGAAGTGTCTGTGAGTTGACGCTCAGCCTCCATGAGGTAGAGGTCAGTGTGCCAGACAACAACAGCACCACCCTTGTCAGCAGGTTTGATGACAATGTCAGGGTTGGACTTTTACCCACCTCCAATATTCTCCCTCCACCTGGACCCCTCCCTCTGGATTCTTACCTTCTCTTGATCTTTTCATTGAGAACTGTCGGCGCAACATTAGTCGTCTCAATTTCGCAGATTTATCACTTATCACCCCACCAGCCTCCGCATTCAAAGGATCATCCTCCGCCATTTCTGCCAACTCCAGCATGATGCCACCACCAAACACATCTTCCCTTCACCCCCCCTGTCGGCATTCCGTAGGGATCGTTCCCTCCGGGACACCCTGGTCCACTCCTCCATCACCCCCTACTCCTCAACCCCCACCTACGGCACCTCCCCATGCCCACGCAAAAGATGTAACACCTGCCCCTTCACTTCCTCTCTCCTCACAGTCCAAGGGCCCAAACACTCCTTTCAAGTGAAGCAGCATTTCACTTGCATTTCCCCCAACTTAGTCTACTGTATTCGTTGCTCCCAATGCGGTCTCCTCTACATTGGAGAGACCAAACGTAAACTGGGCGACCGCTTTGCAGAACAGCTGCGGTCTGTCCGCAAGAATGACCCAAATCTCCCTGTCGCTTGCCATTTTAACACTCCACCCTGCTCTCTTGCCCACATGTCTGGTCTTGGCCTGCTGCATTGTTCCAGTGAAGCCCAACGCTTCAGCACCTCATCTTCCGACTAGGCATTTTACAGCCTTCCGAACTGAATATTGAATTCAACAACTTTAGGCCTTGAGCTCCCTCCTCCATCCCCACCCCCTTTCTGTTTCTTCCCCCTTCCTTTTTGTTTGTTTTTTTTTCCAATAATTTATATAGATTTTTCTTTTCCCATCTATTTCCATTATTTTTAAATCTTTTATGCCCCCCACCCCCACTAGAGCTATACCTTGAGTGCCCTACCATCCATTCTTAATTAGCACATTCGTTTAGATAAAATCACCAACTTCAACACCTCTGTGTTCTTTTGTTCCTTTGTCTGTGACATCTTTTGATGATCTGCTCCTATCACTGCTTGCTTGTCCCTACAACAACACCCCCCCTCAACTTCTCCCCCCACCTTAAACCAGCTTATATTTCACCCCTCTCATTGTAAAGAAAAATCAGTTCTGTTGAAGGGTCATGAGGACTCAAAATGGCAACTCTTTTCTTCTCCGCCGATGCTGCCAGACCTGCTGAGTTTTTCCAGGTAATTCTGTTTTTGTTTTGGATTTCCAGCATCCGCAGTTTTTTGTTTTTATCAAAAATAACAGGTGCTTGACTGAGCGGGATGGTTGGAGACTAGAAGATGGGACAAAACTTTCAGGAATACATTTAATCAGAGTTGGCAATCCTAATGTCAGAAGCATCACACAGTTTGGACATTGCCTAATCTACGTAACAAAGACAAAAGTTCCTTTCCTACATTCTAACAACAAATTTTACAATCTTTCTAAAGGAATTAAATATGAAGATGCAATTTCCAATTTCACATAAAAATGTGGGTAATCAATTATAAGAGAGAAAGGCTTGCATTGATATAGCACCATTCACACCCTCAGGATGTCCCAAAGCCCTTTATAGCCAATGAGGTACTTTCTGATGGGTAACTTTTATAATGTAGGAAACACGGTGGCCAATTTGCACACAGCAAGCTCCCACAAACAGCATTGTAATAATGGCCAGATCATCTGGTTTTTCTAGTGATGTTGGTTGAAGGATAAATATCGGACAGGACAATAGGGAGAAGATCCCTGCTCTTCTGTGAAATAGTACCAAGGAAGGAGGCCCATCATCCGCTTCTCAAGGGCAACTAGGGAATGGGCAATAATGCCCATCTCACCAGTGATGTCAAATCTGAGAAAAATTCAAAATCATTCCGGGAGCTGACCACTTTTCAATGTACCTCTATGGCTGTCAGCCAAAGCCCCTCTCACCCTCTCCAGCTGTAGATAAGTGCAGCAATATTTTATTTCCAAACTCTCATGCACCCATTGGACCGAGGCCAAGTTTTCCATGTGCTCACACGTTCCCCAGCATTTGAGATTCCAGCGTGCATGTGCAAAAAATACCCACAGTACCAAACAGCATACATAACGTATAGGGCCTTGTCAGAGCCACTAAGCACTGTGGGAACGGAGCAAGCCATAAGAGCGACCGAGTGCCATCATTTCACTACGGCTGCAGGCACACTTTTTGTAGTGTAAAGGATTACTGTAAATAGAGAGGCCACATCATCAGTGATGTAAGATCACATGGCAACAGAGTATGCTGAAAGATAGTTCTATGTGAAACCTCATGCTAAGCCTTATCCTATATATAGTTCGAAAAATGTTTAATAAAAGTTAAAGTTTACAAACAGCCTTGCCTCCAGCAGTCTCCATTGATTCTAACCAAGGACAACCAAAGCTAGGACTCATATGATGATACTCGGTTTTATTATGGCATTTATTGGTGTTCCAATGTCCTTCCCACGCTATTCCCAGGGGCTGAATGCCCTGAAACATTCTGCATTTAGATTTAATCATGAAAGTAAGTACAGGTGTTGTCTGAGAGTAATTGAACTAGAAACGAATTATAAGAACATTAAATTTACCCTTCGTTACTTCTCTGGTGACTGCACTTTGAGAGATATCTATAAAGTTGCCCTTTGCCTGGAGTCTGATTCTCTCAGGTGCTGAAACATTTTTCCCTCGAAAGGATCGTATTTCCAAATCTAAAAAGTGAAGGAAAGAAGATCTGTAAATGTTCCCTGTCACACTGAGATGAACTTCTGCATTAACTAAATGTAAATGTTCTCAGGGATAAGTTTAAAAGAAGGATATGCATTATATAGCGCCTTTCACTGCCTCAGGGCATCCCAACGCACCTTGTAGATAATGAAGTACCTTTTTTGAGTGTATTCAATGTGGTAATATATGAAATGCGGCAAACAATTTGCGCACAGCAAGCTCCCCATAAGAACAATGAAATAATAACCAAATAATCTTTTTATTGATTTTCTTTAAGGGATAAATATTGGGCAGGAAACCAGGGATAATTCACCTATTCTTCCTCAAAACAGCCAAGGGATCTTTCACATCCTTTCACATGAGGGAGCAGAAAGAACCTTGGTTTAACGTCTCATCTGAAAGACGGCACCTCTAACAGTGCAGCACTGCTTCAGTACTGCATTGGGATTGTCAGCTGGGATATTGTGCTTCTGTCTCTGCCTGGAATCAATGGGATGAAAGCCAAACAGGCTCTACAACTTATCAGGACTGCCAGAAGATGACAGTGAACATTATCCTCTTGGTGCTTGTAGCATTTTGAATTCAGTGGCCTAAGTTTTGTTCTCTAAACAAAATAATTCTCATTTTCAAACAAATTCCACATTGTGCGCATCGTGAAGAATGCCAGTAAATATTATGCCTCACATCATACACATACACACATGCACATGTATATTGTAAGGTGCTGGGCATAGTTCGGTAGGTCTTATTAAGATATGTGTGTTCTTAGTCTTTGTAGTGAGGTACAGTGAAGGTCCATGTTAGGAGCTGTCTCCATGCTTGCGACTATCAAACACTACAGTGACCTCTACATGTGGGTCATGTGTTCCCTTACATTACTGTGTGGGCAGTACTGTACTCAGTCCCATGTTAACCCTTTATGTGCCAGACTTATACGACAATGCATACACACGTGCGCACAGACACAAAGCTATACATGCACACACACATACACACACATATCTCAAGAAAAAACATCGAATAAAATTTGTCTGCTGAACGTACCAATATTTTCAGTTGATTCAATTCTCCTCTCCTGATCAGAAAAATTTAGACTGGCAACGATTGCAGAGTTTTCCACAGATTGCAGGAATATGGAAGCCAAATAGAGCCGCTCTTCCTTTTCCAAGTTGCCCCACAGGGAATCATTCCTCAGTAGGTCACTTGCAGCTGAAATGATTTTCTGCAGAGGACAAAACATTTTATTTGCATCCCCATGAAAACTGGGCCATTTTTTCAAAAGTTTTCTTATTTAAAGATATTCCTGCTACAAACTCTGTTCTCTAGCCACCAATTCCATTCCCCTCACCTTGGCCACTGTCTCACATTGAACCAGGTTTTTCTCAGCCTCATTGTCCTAGTTGACCCCAAGCTGAGCTTCCAACCCCACATCCTCTCCGTCACCAAGACTTGTGTACTTCCATATCCGCTCCTTGTTCACCCAGACACAACCATTCCAAGCTTCCCTGGTAGGTTTCCCATCTTCCACCCACTATAAACTTGAGGTTACGCTCATGCAAAACTCTGCTACCCATAACTGAAGTCGCACCATCTCGTTCAAACATTGTTGTCGTTGATTCTCCCTCAATTCGAGGATGACATCATCTCAGGGTCTTGAGTTTCTGCCATGGGTCTTCAAGCAACTGAGAACAGACTCGCGGGTCTTTAGGAACATTGGCAGGATGGCGCATGAGGTAGTGGGATCCGGAGTGCAGATTTTCTTCCATTCCTTTCTTTCATTGCCCGCTGCCCAACCTCTTCATTAAGGCGTTGCGACTCAAAGCGTGGTGCAGTTTGATGGGCAAGTTGGTGCCATTCTGAACGATTGGTAGCAAGCTCCACCCAGCCACGAAGGTCAATGCCTCCGCACTTCAAGGAGAACTTCAGAATGTCTTTGTAGCATTTTCTGAGAGTTGGGAGAGCAGAACTTGGCGGGGAGAGGGTATTCAGTCATCTAGACATAGTGTCCAGTCGACCTACATTGATTTTGCAGGGGTTTTTCCTGAATGCTTGTGGACCTGGTTTCAAGAAAGACCTAGCATATGTTCAACGGTCCTCCAATTCAATCCAGAGTTATGAGGGAGGCATTGTTGATAGAATATTTTAAGTATTCTTATGTATCACTGATACATAGTTCAGATCTCCCTAATGACAACTGCTCTATACACTAGGACTTTTGTTGACTTGCAGAGGATTCTGCTGTCAAACACTTGCTGCTGTAGTTTGTAGAAGGCTGGACTGGTGAAGCTGATATGACTGGTGTTGGATCTCCTCATCAACAGTAGCCTTTTGAGAGAGGTATGGTGAGGTATTGGAAGTACTCAAAATGTTCCAGGATCTCTCCTTCAACATATATGGGTTGTGGAATATTTGGCTGACTATGTGTGGGTTAATATGAGTTTTATTTTGGCAGCATTTAAGAACAGGCCAAGTTTCTTGTATGCAAATTGAAGAGATCAAGAGTGACTTGCAAAATTGATACACAAAGGGCAATGATACTGCAGTCACGCAAACTGTAGATCATGATCTATGGTTCACCCATCACCCTATGCTCACTGGCCTACAGTGGCTCCTACATTCTTTTCAATCGTTCCATGGCCTCAACCACCCCCACCAACCCCCTCACTCCACCCCTTATCTCTGAAACCTCCTTCAACCTCCAAGATCCTCCAACTCTGGTTTCTTGTCCATTCCCCACTTTCTTCGCTCCACCACTGGCAGCCATGCCTTCAGACATCTAAACCCTAAGTTGTGGAACCTCCCAAGACTGAATTATTGATTTTACCCTGCGGAGACTGTACAAAGCATACTGTGCTGCTACTAACCTGAAATATAGGTTCACTCCTCTGAGCCTTGCACTGCTTATTCACCAGTACAACGATTGAATTAATCACAGAACAATACTTGTGGAATGTATACCATGAACTCTGTGAGAAGAAAGAAAATAAGTTTTGAAGATTGTCAGGATCAGAGAATAAAATTCAATCTGTTTGAAATTATCAATTTGCAAAATTTTCAGGAGTCAGCACAGATATACTGAGATCACACACAAAGAAACCATATGTATAATATTGCAAATACATTCACAAATATCATATAACTGATCAGATTCAGACATATATGAATACCTGTATCTACTTAGATAGCATATCTCACCTATAGATAGACTAATTGAAGATTGAGGAGTGAACAGAGAGAGACTTACCCTGTATTCAGCCAGTTCTGAACCTGATCTCTAAGTGGGTGAAACTGGTCTTCACCAAATAGCGCAAAACATGCTCTTTGTCAGTTGGCAGCTCCATTTTACACCATTCCATAATAGTATAGGAAAAATAACAGCCTGTTTCACATTACTGGCAAAGACCAAGTTCACCCCAACAGTGCTAGATGCTGGCAATGGGAAATAGGGCAATGTTCAATTCCGCAACACACATATCGTTCCCTTGATGGTTACAAAGCTTTATTGAAGTGTACCACATGCTGTTATTGGTACAGCTTTTTTATCTGGAATGGTAATGCGATGTGGTAAAATACCTGAATCTGCTGGTCCCAGTGAATGAAGCTGCACTGCTTCGGGTTAAACTGATTCTGATCTGCGAAGGCATGGAATTCAAAAATAATATAAGTAAATGAGAACCATGTACGCATTTATTTTTACTCATTCTGGAGATGTGGGTGGTGCTGGAAAGGCCAACATTTATTGTTGATCCCTGGTTACACTGAGTAAAAAATTACGTGCATTTATATAGTGCCTTTCATGATCACAGGACTATCCAAAGTGCTTTACTGAAAATAAAGTACTTTTGAAGTGTAGTCACTGTTGTAATGTAGGAAATGTGACAGCAAATTTGCACACAATGTGAAAATAACCAATGTTGAGAACAGACTGTCTTAATCGCAGACTGTTGCCGGCAGAGGATGACAGCGGTAACTAAGGAACAGGAGTTTGGATCAGGGACCAAAAACAATGGCTTCAGTCCTCCCAATATTTAATTAGAGGAAATTTCTGCTCCTCCAGTACTGCATGCCAGATAAGCAGTCTGACAATTTAGCAATAGTCAAGAGAGGTAATAGTGAGGTAGAGCTGCGTGTCATCAGCGTACACATGGGAACTAATACTGTGCTTTGGGATGATGTCACGGGGGGGGGGGGAGGAGGGGCGCCAAGGGTAAATCCTTGTGGGATATCAGAGGTAACATTGTGAGAGCAAGGAAGAGAAGCCATTGCAAGTGATTCTCTGGCACTGATTATATAGATAAGAATGGAATGAGGTGACAGTAGTTCTGCCCACCTGGTCAACAGTGGAGGGGTGCTGGAGGAGGATGTGTGGTCAACCATATGAAAGGCTGCAGACAGGTCAAGAAGGAAAAGTTTACCTTTGTCACAGTCACATAGGATGTCATGTATGACTTTGTTAAGAGCCATTTTGGTAATGTGGTGGGGTGGACACTTAATTGGAGGGATTCAAACATGGGATGCAAGGTGCATGTTGGCACATAGGGAGGTGGAGAGTGCATACATGAAGGTATATGTAAATGGTGAAACAGATATTTTGGGGATGGGATCCAGGGTGATTGATGAGTATAGGATTCATGATGGCGGGGTGGATTTAGTGACAGATAGAATACAGAGTTTCGGATAAACTGGAATTCAGATACAATGAAGGCACGTGGAGTTTTCAAGAAGTTGAGCCTGGAGGTGAAGAGGCCATGAATGATGACAAGGTGGAATCAAGTGATGTTGCAGAGGTAGAACAAACAGTCTGGAGATGGATAATATAGGGAGCTCGATAACAGCCTGCACTGGTGCAATATCTTTATCACAGAAAGAACAGAGTTTGAGCTGGTTCAGTCTGTCTGAGAATCACCACGAATAATTTCCACCCTAAATTTCATGCAGTATTACAATAGAGAGATTATTGACTTTCTTTTTTACCAATGCAGGTGTTGTTAGAACAGGTGTAGCTTCCAGGTATATTTGTGCAGAATTCCTGAGCACCACATGGATGTTTAAGACACTCGTCAATATCTGAAACCAAAAAAATCATATAAGTGTTTATTTGGGTGACGGCCATTTCACAGTCATGTTAATAATTGGGCAAATAAAGCTGCTTTCTGGTCCAAATTACTTTCAATACAGAAAACACATTAGGGATAATGTTTTGGACCATGCAGTAATGCAGATGGATTTAATAATTCTTCACAGGTTAAAAAAAAACCAGGTGCTGCCCAATAACAACAACAACATATATTTATATAGCAGCTTTAAAGTAATGAAACATCCCAAGGCGCTTCACAGGAGTATTAAAAAACAAAGTATGACACCAAGCCACATAGGGAGATATTAGGTCAGATGACCAAAAGTTTGGTCAAAGAGGTAGGTTTTAAGAAGTATCTTAAAAAAGGAGGACAGTGAGTAGAGTGGCAGAGAGAATTCCAGAGCTTGGGGCCTAGGCAACTGAAGGCATGGCCACCAATTTTATTTCTGTATTCTTTCATCAAATGTGGTCATTGCTGGCAAGACCAGAATTTGTTCCTCATCCTTAATTGCTCATGAACTGAGTAGCTTTCTGGGCCATTTCGGAAGGCAGTTAAGAGTTAATGACATTACTGTGGGTCTGGAGTCACATGTAGGCCAGACCAGGTAAAGATGGCATATTTCCTTCCTTCAAGGAAATAAGTGAACCAGATGGGTTTTTACAACAATTGATAGTACCTTCATGGTCACCATTACTGTGACTAGCTTCACATTCCAGATTGATTAATTGAACTTAAATCCCACCAGTTGCCGTACTGGGATTTAAACCCATGTACCTGAGCATCTGGAATACAAGCTCAGTGACGCTGCCACTACATCACTATCTCCCCTTATGCCACCAGTGGTGGAACAATTATAATTGGGGATGCACAAGAGGTCAGAATTAGGGGAACACATATTTTGGAGGGTTGTAGGGCTGGAGATTTCAGAGGTAGGGAGGGACAAGTCTTTGGAGGTTTTTGAAAATGAGGATGAGAATTTAAAAATCAAGATATTGCTTGACCAGAAGCCAATGTAGGTCAGCGAGCACGAGGATGACAGGGTGAATGGGACTTGTTGTGAGTTAAGATAAAGAGCAGCGATGTTTTGGATGACCTCAAGTTTACAGAGGATAGAATGTGGGAGGCCAGCCAGGAGTGCCTTGGAATAGTCGTGTCTCGAGGAAACAAAGGCATGGATGAGGGTTTTGATAGCCAATTTGCAGGGACAGGGGTGAAGTCGAGCAATTTTAGGGAGGTGAAAAAAGGTAGTCTCAATGATGTTGCGATAATGAGCTTGGGGGCGCTATTTACAGGTGTCAGCTTGAGTTCAGTGGTAATACTCTGACCGCTAGATTAGAAAGTTGTGTTTTCAAAGTTCCACTTTAGGAGTTTGAGCATATAATCCAGTGCAATAGTGAGGGAGTGCTGCACTGACAGAGTGCTGTCTTTTGGAGATGTTAAACCAAGGCACCATCTCAGGCGAATGTAAGATGTTCCATGACACTATTTCAAGCTGCAGGGGAGTCTTGGCCAATATTTAGCCCTCAACTGACATCACTTAAAATCATTGCTGCTTTCGGGAGCTTGCTGTGTGAAAACTGGCTCGTATATTTACTAAACTTCAATAATACTTCATTGGCTGCAAAGCATTTTGGGTCATCGATCTTGATGAAGTAAGTACAGCAGATCCTTGACTCCATACAAATAGGATGAGTACAACTAGCATAGACCAATTGGACCAAATGGCCTGAATCTGCACTGTAACTTCAGCTTAAAGACCAATGGGGTTGCTGTTTATTCTCATGGGGTTTTCTTCTTTAAATTAGCAGCAATTTTATGAAGTGCAGCACCAATAGTATCAGGAGCAACACTGACATCTACTCTGTCCTTTAAAAGTTAACCATCCTCCACAAAAAGATTCATATAACCCTGCTGAAGTGTGATTTAATCATTCTGTTCCAATTCTGGAATACACTTCAATGGATCAAGGTCATTAAGACTAGATGGATTGATCAGTAAGAGGCAATTATTTAGGAGTAAAGGAACAGAGTAGACCACATTCAGCCCCTCAAGGATGTTCTGCCATGCAGTTAGATCATGGCTGATCCATATCTAACTCCAATGACTGACCTTGATTACATAATCCTTTAGTACTCTTCCCTAACAACAATTTATCAATCTCAGTTTGGAAATGTCTAACTGATCCTCAGCTACAACAGTTTTTTAAGAGAGACAGTTCCAGATTTCCACTACATCTTGTATGAAGAAGTGCCTCCTGACATTACCGCTGAACAGCCTTGCTCTATTTTGAGGTTGTTGTTCTGGAATTTTCTACTAGAACAAATAGTTTCTCTCGCTATGTACTCTTTCAAATCTTTTAATCATCTCAAACACTTCAATTGGATCACCTTTGTACAAAAACCAGGAAGCCTGACAGACGTCGGGCGGAATCATCCCAGATTTGCACTAAGTGTGGTAGCGGGCAGGTTTTCAAACCGTATGATCCCAAACCCACCACATTATTTATGCACTCCAAGGAAAAATGATGGTTCCATGGCGAGCAGGCTCTCATTCATCCACGCACCACCAACTCGCTGCTTCATCGCCATACTTAAAGTCCAGCTGTGTGCACACAACATGGTGCTTCCAGACCACAGCTGCTGCAAAGAAGACATGGCCCTGAAAGGCAAAAGAACTGCAGCCCCCCAATTCAGCAACTCATCACTAGAATGCTTTGGATATCGTGGAGGCCTGCCAGGATGTCCTCTACCCTTGCTCTGGCCGCAAGATGGGCAGCAACCTCACCATTCCAGCTCAAAAGGTGGTGGCAGCGGTGGTCAGAGCTAATGCCCTTCAAATGAGGATAGCCACCCAGTGCCACGAGAGGATGAATGATCTCCTCCGTTCTGCCAGGGTAACTCGCTCTTCTCATCACTCTCAACTCACACTCACAAACCCAGCACACATCCAGAGGGATCTCACTCACTGCCAGCTCATGGACATCACCAGTCACTCTCTCACACACCTTTATGATCCTCATTCCATCCATGGGACCCTCACCACCCACACATGCCAGGCATACTTATCATTTGGACTAGCAGGCATCCTGCTTACACTTTCTCCATCTCTTATCGTGCAGGACAAACTGGCACACAACAACAGGGAGAGGTTGCAGACTGGTGAAGGAATGCCTGAAATCAAGGTCCTCACCTACCTTGCAAACAGAGCCATCCAGCTGGCTGGCAAAGAGTTAGACCAGTCCTGTGCTGATGGTGAGGTCGGCGGTGCTCTACCAAGTGAGGGCCCAGCAATGCAACATCCATCAATCAACTATGCTGTGAGCAATATGTCCTCTTTCACAGGCCACTGCCATGCATTAATTATCTCCCTTGCTTCCGCAGACGCATCAGGAAACCAGCCAATGGAGTCCATAACCCAGGGCCTCCAATCAAACCCCAAAGAAACCTCTGAAGAGAAATCTAAAGGCACCCTCCTTGAAGTCCCGTCACTGCGCTCACCCACACCCTCCACCGCCACAGAGGCACACACCTCGGTGGGACCTAGCTTTAGAATAGCCTCGGGATCACAATCTGGTAAGCACATTGCACTGTCTGATCCAAAGCAGGTGGCAGCAGGGACCTCCCTGGTGTCTGGCACTCGGAGAACTGCTGGAGGCCAGAAATTTGCTGAATCCAAATCTGATGACGAGCCTCTGGACTCGGTCATGTCACAGTTGCTGGAGTTGCAAAGGCAAGTTCAGGAACATCGGGAAGGGATGCCCGCTGCACTCCTCAGATTGCAAGGCACGATGGAGGAATCAGCCTTCAGACTGAGGTGATAGCACTGGCATGCCAATGCACCAAGGTCAACACTGTTAGGATGGCAGCTGCCATGGAGACCTTGGTCGAGGACTTCGCTCCTGCATTGCTGAGCGGAGTCAACTCTATCACTGGTGCCATAGTTGGCCTCCAACAGTGTGTATGCAAAAGGGATACCAGGCAGCTCGATCTCACTTCAGCTACCCCTTCTCCTCAAGGAGTCAGCCTGAGGGCCTTGGGCACCCAAAGGGAGGAGGATCAGCAGGTGCACATTCCGGCACCATCCACCCCAGTGACTCCAAGAATGTTCAGCCAATCCGAATCCCCTCTTCCTGTGACCTCAGCAACTCCAGTTCCACAGGCCAAGGAAGGTGGTGGTGCCACACAGCAGGACCCAGAAAGCAGGCCAGGGCCCCCCAAGTCTCTGACCTCCAGAGGACACATGCCAAGGTCATCACAGACAGGGTTTCACAGTCAGCAGGCTGCCTCTGCCTCCACTGTGGATGTCCGGAGACGTTGCAGCTAGGTTAGGAAAGATAAGGAGAATTAGTTGCACAGCCTGGGCACGGGTGTTAATCACTTGTACATAATGTTCATTATTGTCAATAAACTCCCAAGAATGTCTCCCTGTCTATGGCTCCTTGTTCTGATGAGCAGTGTTCTTGTCACTCAGATGTGAAACCTTTCTGCCCAAGATAAATTCAGGTGTCTCAGTCCAGGGCCTCTTCCCTATGCTGTGAGCAGCCTTTGGAAAAAAGTGATGGTCCGGCCTCACACTCCCTGGAAACATTACAGATTCCTGCAATCCGACGGTGATTGTCATTGCTGCCAGAATGTAGTGGGAGGCACCTGGAGTTCTCTCATTCTCTCAGTGTGTTCTCAGCATCTTTAAGGTGGGGCTGGCCCCCATCTCTTCAGCATCTGTGACTACTGATGCTGTGCTCCTGAAGGGTTCAGGTGCTGAAGGTGGACAAAGGATCAGATGCTTCTAAAGTTTCATGGCTGCGTCTCTAAGATATGACCCTGATCACAGAGCGCAAGAGAGCTGCCCTCGGCCAGACAGGAGTCAGACATTCTCAGAGGCTGTGTGAAGATCTATGGAGTGTCCTCACTGCAGGTCATCATCCTCCTGCAATCGAGCGACTATTAGGGCCTTCACTACATCTCCATGACAGGAGCATTCTCACAGAGGATATGTGCACTGCCATAAGCCAGACTGGAATCAAACATTCACAGATGCAATGTGAGGATCTATGGGGTCACCTCACTGCATATCGTCATCATCCTCCAAACATTTAGCAGCTATGAGGGTCTCCCGGAGCACACCTCCCTCGTCTAGCCAGTAGAAGGGCCTTATCCCCATTATTGTCGCCTTCACGGCCTCCTCATCCACATGCTTGTCGGCGTCCTCCTCATTGGAGGAGCTCACCAGCTTCTCCATTTCCTCCTCAGCCTGCTTGTCTTCCCATTGCAGCACCAGGTTGTAAAGGACGCAGCAGAAGACAATGATGTGTGACATCCTCTGTGGACTGTATTGCAGGGCTCCACCGGACCGGTCCAGGCACTATAACATCATCTTCAGCATCCCAATGGTCTGCTCCACCAAGTTGTGAGCTGCAGCATGAGACTCATTATACGGTTGCTCTGCTGCAGTATGAGGTTGTCATACAGGTGTCATCAGCCATGGCCTCTGCCAGTAGACTTTGTCCCCGAGGAGCCATCCCTGCAGCTTCTGTAGACCCTGGAAGACTTCAGGGATCTGTGACTGACTGAGGATGTAGGAGTCATGGACACTCCCTGGAATCCATGCGCACACCTGCAGGATGCATTCCTGGTTGTCACACACCCGCTGCACATTCAGCGAATGGAATCCCTTGCGGTTAATGTAGTTTACTGTGTGTTGCGACGGAGATCTGAGCACCACATGAATGCAGTGGATCACACCCTGAGCCTGTGGGAAACCCAAGATCTGGGTGAATCCAATTGCTCTTGCAATCTGGTTGTCCTGGTCCCAGGCGAAATGCACAAAGTTGTGTGCCCTCGCAAAGATGGCATCCATGACCTCATGGATGCATTTGTGGCTGTGAGATCCCACAGAGGTCACCTGTGGAACCCTGAAAGGAGCCATTGATGTAGAAATTGAGCATTGTGGTCATTTTCACAGCCACTGGCAGTGGATGCCCTCCATGTTCCTGTGGCGTCAAATCCTGGCAGATGCAACTAACCAGTTCCCTAGACATGCGGAGTCTTTGGCGATACTGGTTCTCGGTCATCTGCAGGAATGACAGGAGGTGTCTATAGACCCTGGGTGTCGCTAGGCGCTGACCAGCGACAGCTTGCTGTGGCTCTTCGGCAACATGTGCGGGAGCCCCAGCTGCCCACTCTTCCTGAGGTTGCTGCTCCTGCCTCTGTGCTGCCAGGTGCCTCAGTCGCACTCTCCTCCATCGTCTTCACTCTCTGTAGGCCAACAGGCACACAGCTATTTCACCAGACTCTATGATCCTAATATACTCCTCCTGCAGGATGAAAGAGAGAGACATGTGGTTCGCATGGGTGTATTAAGGACCTGTCCTGGTTAAGCGTGAAGGCCCCTTAATGCTTCCTGGAGAGTGCTGGCCACCACTTGGATAGCCAGAGATTAGTGCACTACATGGCTGCCCGAAACCCCACCCACCTCCGCCTCGATTGGCGGCAGCTTTGCCCACTGGACTGCATGCTGTGCTCTCAGCTCAGACACAGACATTCTCCTAACCCATGCTGCAAGGTTGCACTGTTAGCTTGAACCATGGGGAAGACTGGTCCAAACCGGGGTGCTGACATTGCAAGGGATTGTGAGCACCTCCAGCAGTGACTGCTCCATGGCCAGCTTTAGCAAGGCGATTGTACAATATGTGCAGTCATCCAACTGTTCTGCAGTCTACTAAAATGCTCATGACTTTGCAGTCTGTGCTGGGGGTGGCGGGAGGTGGGAAGGTGGTGGTGAAAAGCTTTGGAGCACCTGGTGGTGCTAAGATGCCTCTGCATTGCTTCAGTGGGCAGATACGCTAGAAGCCCAACTCCAATCATATCCATGTGGCTGTGCCTGAACTGTCTGCAGAGGAATGGTCCTCTTACACAGGTTTCTTTAAATGTGGCCACTTCCCTCGCCCACCCTACCCTCCACCCTGAATGCTTGTGCGTTATATTCAAAGACAGGGGTGCCCTTGCCCCCTCCCCGACCGTCACAGGTCACGTCAATGCCTGGGCTGCCCTTAGCCCCAACACCCCCTCTAATAAGTCGCCTCAACGGCTGGGCTGTCTTTAACTCCAACCTCCCCACAAGTCGTCTCAACGACTGGGCTGTCCTTAACCCCAACGCCCCTCAAGCTTGAAGTCCAAAAGACGATCCTGGCGAGAGCTGCACAACATTACTGTGTGCTTACCTCCAAGTTCCGCTCAAAGTGCAGGCCGCTAAGTGCAAGCCTTTTATGTGCTGTTGTGAAATACGACGGCGTACTTTCCTACCAAGGTAGATGGACAATCCAGTGACAGGGGGTCAATTCCGGTAGACTGGCCTAATAATTATATGCTGATGTATTACAATGAGGTTCCCGGTGTCCAATAACAGGAAACACAGCCTGCCATTGGCGGGATGAGCTGACAACCGCAAACTGGTTTCACGCTGTCGTGAAACCGATTGCGCCATACTGTCTGGGCACAGAAAATTCCGCCCATCCTCATTTCAAAAGACAGATGATGACTATGGCAACGATGAAACTTCTATTATCAAGGGAATACAAGCCTAGCCTATGTAACCTGCCCTCATAATTTAACACTTTTAACCCCAGTATCATTCTGGTGAATCTACACTGCATTGCCTCCAAGGCCAATACAACGTTCCTGAAGTGCAGTGCTCAGAACTGAATATAGTATTCCAGATGGGCTCTAACCAGAGAGCTCTGTGTTGTTGTAAAATAGCTGCTAGTGCTTTGTGTTCTAGCTCTCCTTGAGATAAAGGCCATTAAACCTTTTTAATTATGTGGGTTTACATAACCCACATAGCAATAGTCATGTCTGCAGAACTCCCTTTTGCCAGGCTAGCCATTTTCTAGCATTTTGCCTTGCAGTGAAGCTCCTTTGACACTGGAACAGTGCAGATGTATTAATTACAAGGCTTTGCTTGTTTCAAATGTCAATTTGGCTTGGTTGATAGTGCTCACACCTCAGATGCTGAAGTGTATGAATGAATATAGACACCCAGCAGCTCAAAATAAATAAATCTATGAAAATATGGTATAGATAGATGGAGCCATAAAAAAAGGCTTTTGGTTTTATAAATGGGTGCAGGAAGTATGATGAACTTGTATAAGGCACAGTTATTGTACTGTGTATAATTTGGGAATCCCATTATATAGAAGATATTAGAGATATCAAGGAAAGGGGTTTAAGGTTCACTAGGTTGTCTTAGAGGAAAGTTTGAGCAAGTTGGGCCTATACTCACTGGAGTTTAGAAAAATGGTGACCTCATTGAAACATATAAATTCTGAGGGGCCTGCTGAGAGAATGATTCCCCTCAAGGGGAAACCTAGAACAGTTTAAAAATAAGGGGTTTCCCATTTAAGACGAAAATGAAGAGAATTTTTTTTTCCAAATGATCATTATTCTCCGGAATTCTCATCCAGAGAGAGCAGTGGAGACTGGGTCAAATATATTCAAGGTGGAGTTAGGATGATTTTTGATTGACAAAGGAGTTAAGAGCTATCGGGAACAGGCAGGAAAGCAAAGTTAAGACCACAATCAGATCAGCCATGATCTTACTGAATGGCAGAGCAGGCTCAATGGGTCAAATGGCCTATACCTGCTCCTGTTTCTTAAGATCTTATGTCACTGGTTTCCATAGCCATTAAAACCTGTTCTTTTTATTTAAAGCAGGTCTCCCTGATAAATTGTCCATGAAGGACCTAACAGGTTGTTATTGCGATTACAGCGACCTCCACAGGTCATAAACATAGGAAATAGGAGCAGAAGTAGGTCATATGGCCCATCAAGTCTGCTCCGCCATTTAATAAGATCTTGGTTGAACTTCTATGTCTTTTCCATTTTCCCCGGCTATCCCTGTATTCCCTGATTCTCTTCTTCTCCAAGTCTCAATTGCTCCCAGTCTTCAATAAACTCATCGACCAGGCACCACAGGCCTCTGAAGTTGAGAATTCCAAAGATTCACTTAGAGTGAAGAAATTTCTCCTCATCTCAGTCCTAAATGGCCAATCCTTATCCTGAGACTGTGAGGCAATGTGCTCTATCACAAAACATTTTTGACAATTTTTATTTTCTGCAGTAGCATAGAGAAATATAATGCATAAATGTTCTACTTACCACTGCACCTTTGTGAAAATGCACTTTCCCGTGATTTACGTGATCCGTACACATGCCCACAGCTACAATACCGATAACTAGGTGCAATGAAACATCTCATATTTACAGTACACCAATTAATCTGAATGTATTCTCGGGAGCCACAAGCCCAGTCTAAAACAAAGAGAACCAGAGTTACAAAGAGTCTTTTCATTTTTTAGTGAATTGAAGTGCACAGTGATTATTTTAGCCTGGGTGTTAGAGAGTGTGGCTGATAATCATGAATTTGTATTGATCCCAATTGATAAACCTTTCCTCAAAGCGATTATGGTAACTCAAATAATCAACCACACGAATGCCAAGTCAATCAGAGCAGGTGAGAGACTGGATAATCTGTGACGAGTAGCTCACCTCCTGACTTCACAAAGCCTCTCCACTGCCCATAAAGCAGAAGTGGAGGCACCAATTCATCACTTTTGCCATCCTTTTCTTTGATATTGTTCTCACAATGCTTACTGAGCTTTGTTACTCTCAGAGCAACAATAGGAGTGAGTTCAAGGCCTTAAGAGAGTGTGCAGAGGAGATTTAATAGAAAGGCCACGGATGAGGGAATTCAGTTGCATGATGAGATTCAAGAAATTGGGCTTATTCTCCATAGAGCAAAGAAGGTTAAGGGGAAAATTAATTAGAGGTGTTCAAAATAATGAAGGGTAAAATGATTAAAAACTTTTTCCACTACCAGAAAGACCAGAATTCAGATAATGCTGATTTAAGGTATTGGGCAAAAGAGCCAAAGATGAGATGGAGATTTTTTTTTATGCATTGAGTTAAAATAATCGGTAACAGTGACATGATGGTTATGTTACTGCATTAGTAATCCAGAGGCCCGGACTAACAATTTAGGGGCATGAGCTCAAATGGAGCTGCAGAATATAATTTACATAAATCTGGAATTCAAAAAACTTTCTCGGTGAGGGTGATAATGACACGACTGCATTGTTGCAAAGTCATTTAGGGAAAGAAACCTACAGTGGCCTGCATGACGCCAAAACTGACAAAAGGCGGCAGGGATTCAAAAAGGCAGCTCATCACTACCTTCCCAAGGGAAACTAGGGGAGGGCAATAAACGCTGGCCTAGCCAGCAATGCCCACATTCTGTGAATTAATAAAAACAAGTTTGAACTTTTGTATCAAAGTTAATTTTGCCATCTTTTAATAGGGGTGGAAATCCAGTGAACACATTTGTTTAAATTATTCTTTCACAGGATATGGGCATCGTTGGCTAGGCCAGCATTTAATGCCCATTCTTAATGGACTTGGAGAGGGTGATGGTGAGCCCTGAACCACTGCAGTACATGTGCTGTAGGGACACCCAAGGTGCAGTTAAGAAGGGACTCCCAGTATCAAGCAACAGTGAAGGAATGGCAATATAGTTCCAAGTCAGGATGGTGTGTGACTTGGAAGAGAACCTCTAGGTGGTGGCATTCCCATGCATCTGCTGCCCTTGTCCTTCTAGGTTGTAGAGGTCGTGTGTTTGGAAGGTGCTGTTGAAGGAGCCTTGGTGAGTTGCTGCAGTGCATCTTGTAGATGGTACACACTGCTGTCACTGTGCATCGAGGGATTGAACGTTTAAGATGGTGGATGGGGTGCCTATGAAGTGGGCTGTTAACATAATGCAGCAGTAGAGTAGACAACTTTGGCTGGACATATTCATGGAGGTCTTATTATGCATCTATGTAGAACCACCATCTGCAAATTCCCTCCAAGCC
Organism: Carcharodon carcharias; assembly: GCF_017639515.1. Classification (NCBI taxonomy): domain Eukaryota; kingdom Metazoa; phylum Chordata; class Chondrichthyes; order Lamniformes; family Lamnidae; genus Carcharodon; species Carcharodon carcharias. Next base: position 19,403,080 of record NC_054496.1, on the reverse strand, counting down.
ACAGGCCATCCGGACTTGGAGCTATAATATTGGAACTCCATTCCAAACAGCATTTTGGGTGTTCCTACACCAAATGGCCTGTTCAAGAAGGCAGCTCACCATCACTTTCTTAAGGTCTATTGAGGATGGGTAACTAATGCTGGCCTAGCCAATGACACTCACATCCTATGAAAGAATAAAAAAAAGGTGTTCAAAGGATTTGCACCCTTATTAAAAGATTGTAGAATGAACTTTGGTACAAAAGTTCACATTATTAATTCATGGGATGTGGATGTCGCTGGCAAGGCCAGCATTTATTGCCCATCCCTAATTTCCATTGAGAAGCTGGTAGTGAGCTGCGTTCTTGAATCCCTGCAGTCTTCTGTCATTTTTGGCTTCACACAGGCCACTCTAGGTTTCTTTCCCTCAAGGACATTAGTAAACCAGATGGGTTTTTACAACAAAACAGTTGTGTTCCCCCTTACTGAGACTAGTTTTTTTAATTCCAGATTTATCTAATTGAAATTCCGCAGTTCCATTGGTGGGATTTAAACTCGTGCTCCTATTCATTAGTCCAGGCCTCTGAATTAATAATCCAGTAACATAGCCACCATGTCACTGTACACCCGCATCCAGAATCAACCATTTTAAGAGGGCAGAAAGACAGAGGGCACGCCAATGGTGATTACTCACCAAAACAGAAGCTTTTTCTACCAATGTATCCAGGTGGACACAGTCCACTGTTCAAAGTATCGTTGATATAACGTTGGTTTACATCTGCAAAAAGAATCAAATATCTGAAAATAGTTCTTCGATACAAATGATTTGTTGAAAAGAAGTTTGTGTAGAGTGATGCACATCTGGCTGCAGGTAAGTTCTGGTGAATTGAGAGCTCAAAAGAAAGGGATGTGAAATGGGTTCAGTGGGTGTAACATTTATCCCTTTAGGCCTCCGTTTGTGCTCAATACTGGGGCGGTGGTGGACAGGGGAAAACAAATGCCCATTTGCTGTTCCTAAATGCCACTGCTTTTACAGACGCTTATATTTTTTCTGGCAAACTGAACCAGAACTTGCACTAAAACTAAGCAGGAGCCTCGTGAATTAACGCAAACCAAGTTCATGTAATGCCACTTCGACCTCCCCATCCCATTTTCGCTCTCACTGTTTCACCAACACCACGTCGCTTCCCATAAACTGACTGCAGCAGGTGCAAATTCGGAGATGGCCATTTTGAAACACAGTCAGCAGAATCTCAGCTGCGCCCAGGTAACTCTCCATGGAGCTTTTCGTGGAAATGCTTTTTTTTTGCTTCTAAAGCTGGATTGACTCAGGGGATTTAAAAGCCCATTGGGAGGGCCTTCCTGAACTGGTGGCATAACCCGATTTCCTACCCCATCATGTACAAATGGCCTAATACAAACATACGAATTAGGAGCAGGAGTAGACCATTTGAGCCTGTTCCACTATTTGATAAGATCGTGGCTGATCTGATTGTGGCCTCAGCTCTAATTTCCTGTCTATCCCCTATAACATTTGACTTCCTAGTCAATCAAGAATCTATCTAACTCAGCCTTAAAAATATTCAATGACCTTGCCTATGAAGGGAGCTGAGTTGAAGTGAGACCTTAAATATGCTAGCAACTCCTTTGGCCAACCCTCACTCTACCCAATCCCCACTCATTCTCCATTCACCCCACAATACTCAAGAAAGATCACAAACAGAAACAACAGCTTAACACTACATTACCTAATACAGAGGTATAATTTATGACTCCTTATTATTACCTCTGCACCTTTTTGACAAATCAGAATATTCTGGTACAATGGCACTCTTGCTTCTAATACATCCACAATGCAAATTCGCAGGTGCAAGTTTGCAGTTTACAGACCCCGGACACTCTTTTATTCGAAGAACTTGATCCATGTCACAGTGGTCATAACCTGAAATGTAGGGAGCACATAAGAAGATTCATTTTATATTTGATCAATTAAGATGCACAACAGGAGCCAGTGAATATTTTTCTCTTGGGAGTTTGCAGATGGTTGTGGAGAGACACGGTGAGATGTTATGTTAAACTGGTATCAGTGGCAACGGATAAATGTTTCACAATTCCTGGACGTTCCATGCAGGACATTATTGAAGGGTTGGCGACCACATTGGGTAAAGGTGATTGGGTTATTGCCACATAATCAACTTAAATCCATGGCCCCAAGTTTAATGGGGGAGCTGTACAGGGGGGAATGTTGCAAGCTGGTCATCTCTCTGAGTTTCCTGCCCATTTTCATAGCCTCTTCTTCTCTGTGCAGCAATCATTGACTGAAATTTGACACCTCATGAAAGAAAATTGTTTTTGATGTCTGTGCACTGCAGGAAGACCCATCCCCATGACTAAGAGCTACTGAGAAATATGCGTTTTCCCTATACTCTCACATGTTCCAGTTACACGAGTTCAGAGAGTTTCAGTGCAACGTGACGGCCAAGGTTTTGACATCATCAGGGCTTTTCAGGGATATGTCTAGAGTTTAAAACAGCCATGTTCTAGTTAAGTAATTCTAGAATCTTGTGAAAAGGCTAGAAATGTTAGAGACTGTATGTGATGCCAATCCACAAGTGCAGCCATAGCTTGGTTTTGACTCGCCTTCAAGTTAGAAACTCATGGGTTCATCTTTGACTCCAGAAGCTTGAACACACAATCCAGGCTGACAGTCCAGCATGCTGCTGAGAGAGTGCTGCACTGCTGGAGGTGCCGTCTTTCGGATAAGACGTAATTAAATCGAGGCCCATTCTGCACTCTCAGGTGGGCTTAAAAGATCCCGTAACACTATTTAGAAGTAGAGCAAGGGAGGTCTCCCTGGAGAATCTGGGTGATATTTATCCCTCAACCAACATCACTAAACAGGTTAACTGATCTTTACTTCGTTGCTATTAGTGGGAGCTTGCTGTGCATAATTTGGCTATGACATTTCCTACATTACAAATGATCACACCTATTGGCCGTAAAGTACTTTGGGACATCTTGAGGCGTGAAGGGCAATACATAAATGCAATTCTTTCTTTTGTAGCTAATAACTACTCACCGATGCAGAACCCATTGTTTTGCACGTAGAAAAAAGGTTTGCAGTTATCACTCGTGATTATAAATTGATTCATTAACTTCCCAAAATAGCTCACTGTAAGAAAAAGAAACATTTGATTACTCAGAAATATCCCTTCAGGTCCTTTATCGAGCAATTGTTGATCAGTCTGTTGCCTGAAGCAGAATATCTTTTTGTTAACAAGGACATTTTGATCTTCCAGCACCATGGCAAGTGGTGGGTCAGCCGATTTAACCTGGCACTGCTCACAGAGGGGCATGAACATACCTAGGGGCACAGTGGATGGGATAAGACCAGCTGGTCCTCTGGGCTTGCCATCTATCGTCAAAGTGCAACTGAGCACCTTGACCATCCCCTCAACGCCACCCACACATTTCTCTTTACTCTCTATATCATGTAGAGCCTTCAATTATAAATGCTGAATAAATGAGTAAGGTGTGTGGGGCATTCAGTTTTGTCCTGTCATGGGGAGAGATCACAGGTACATGACTAATGCAACTGGCCCTGTCAAGCTCAGTCCATCTGCACATCATCTACCCCATGCATTTAATATCACCATGGCAAAATTCTGCATAAATATTCCTTCATTCATATGATGCTTACAATACAGAAGGAGGCCATTTGGCCCATCGATCCATGCTGGTTCTGTGTAAGAACCACTCACCAAGTCCCACTCCTCCCCATAGCCTTCAGATAATTGTCCAATTCTCTTTTGAACACCTTGATTGAATCTGTCGCCACTTCACTCTCTGGTAGTGCATTCCAGATCCTAACATTTGCTGCGTAAAAAAGGTTTTTCCTCATGTCACGTTTGCTTCTTTTGCCTATCACCTTAAATATGTGCCTCTGGTTTTCTGGTTCCGCCAACGGGAACAGATTTTCCCTATCTACTCTGCCAGGTTTCTGAGTGACAAGATTGTGGATTCAAATCCCACCCCAGAGACCTGAGCATCTAGATTGACACTCCCAATGCCGTACTGAGTTGGTGCTCCACTGGTGGAAGTGGTGTCTATTTAGTTGAGATATTAAACGAAAGCCATGTCTGCCTTTTCAGATAACTGTAAAAAAAAATTCTCCAGTGTCATAGCTGACAATGTTAGAAATGCAGGTCCATTTAAGAGTAAACAAGGGTAAGCTTCAGAGTGAATTGAGAGTAGGTGATGCTCACTGAAGCCTGTACTTAAGAGCTAGGTTTTTCCCCAGTAAGGGGATTTTGCTTCTGGAGAGAGCAAGGATCCAGAAGGGAAGAGTGGAAACAAGTATTTGTACTGAACTATGGTTTAACAATAAAGCAGTTGTGACTCACAGAATGTTTTCGGTTGCCTAATTCAGTAAATAGATATCCACCTACTAAACAATACTAATCCCGCAACCAGCATTGATTATCCGATTATTACCTCATTGCTGGTTGTGGGAGCTTGCTGTGTTCAAATTGGCTGCCATGTTTCCTACATTATAGCAGCAACTATCCTTCAACAATACTTTATTGGCTCTAAAGCGCTTTGCGACATCCTGAAGTTGTGAAAAGTACTATATAAATGCAAATCTTTTTTTTTATCCAAAGCCAGAGAGTTCAGACGCAGATTGGCTAGAGTCAGAAAATAAGGATCCCCAATGTGTACCAACGTATGACTAGAATGCAACCAACTAAAGCCATGGAGCTTATCAACACATCTGCTTATCCAGCTGGGGTCTACCTACATATTTTTGTATTAATATGCATGGTTCCCTGATTTAAGAACCCCAACTCTCCAGGCATCATTAATGAGCCAGGTTATTTGCTCGATCATCAAGAGAGCCCGAGTGTACTTTACCTGGCCGAGTATGCAATGTGGAAGTTGCTTTGGTTTCAATGTTTCATCAACAGGCATGCTTCCCCATATCCAAATTGACTTTAATTACTGTCTCTCTAAGTATAATCATTAATTATCATTAGACAACAGACAAAGACAGTTTGAGCCAAGGGTAATCACACAGTAAATACCAGAGCCTCCTCACATATAGCATAACCACCAACGTATCTCACATGAAATACACAATTCCAAAACTATCATCTTCCTGGTCACAGTATATGGACTGTAGATCATATGTCACTGGGTACTGATTCCACCATTTTGGACTGAGGAACTCTAGCTTGTATTATGATCATGAAGGCATGAATTCCTAATCAGATGCATGATGGACATCAAGAACAAGTTACATTCATATAGAGCCATTTACATAGTAAAACATCTCAAGGCAATTCGCAGGAGTGATTATCCTGCAAAAATTTGACACCAAGCTTCATGAGGAGATTTTAGTACAGGTGATAAAACATTCCTTGAAGGAGGAGAGGTATAGAGCTAAGCAGCTGAAGGCTTGGCACCAATGGTGCAGCAATGAAGATTAGGGAAATACAAGAGCCTAGAATTAGAGGAGCGCAGAGATCTCCAAGGGCTGCTGGGCTGGAGGAGGTTACAATGATACGGAGAGATTTGAAAAGAAAAATAAGACATTTTTAATCAAAACACTGCCAGGCTACGAGCCAGCAAGTGAAGTGGTAATGGGTGAATAGGACTTGCTGCAAGGCATTCCTTCAAATTGGTTAAAAGACATGCACAGAACAATTAGGTGGCCACCTTGATATTTTAGTCACCCAATTTTAATGCTGTGTACCACGCTGTCCCATAAACAACTGTTTAATTTAGGTCTTTATGTAATGGGCTTTAGTTACAAAATGTGCCCAGCATGAGATTGACTCACATTCAGGACACACAATGATAAGATGTTATAGACCCTCCCTGTCGCTCCTTCCCATTTTTTTCCATAAACCTATCACAGTTCCTAAACTTTTCACTTGACTTGAATAGATATGGTGTGCTAGTTTGGACATTAACCTCTGGATCTACCAGGACCACATAAAGCACTATCAGGTTTTGCTCTCACCTGCAAAAATTTTCAATATTCAGGATCATGGGCTTCTTTTCTCTATTCCAAACTGTCTTCTTAAACCCATTTTCCCCAGTCTCTTCCAGCCTCATCTACAAAAGTAAGCACATGGAGCTCATGGATTTCTTGTCGCTAAGATTGAGATCATCTGATCAGCTGCCTCTACCGCTTTCCTCCCTTCCTCTAGCCCACCAGGCCAAACTTCCTCTAAGACTCCCTCCTGTTCTAGCCCTGAATTTAAATGTTCTTTATTCCCTCTCAAAGCTCATCTTGTCCAGGAGACCCAATATTTCAATACTTCTGCTCTCTTGACCCTATTCCAACTGAACCACTGACCACCCAACTTCCCTTCCTGGTTCCCCTGTTAGCTGATATTGTTTACGATTCTTTCTCCCCAGCCCCTCTCCTTCAAATGTGCCATCATCACCTTTCTCCTCAAAAAAAATCTTAACCTCAACTCCAACTTTCTTCTCCAAAGTCCTTGAATGTATTGTCACTGCCCAAATTTGTGCCCATCTTTCCCAGAGCTCCATGTTTGAATCTCTCTAATCAATTTCTGCCCCTGCCACAGTACGAAAATGGCTTTTATCAAAGACACTAAATGGCATCCTATGTGATTGTGACAAAAAGGTAAACTTTCCCTTCTCGCTCTCCTCCGCCTGTCTGCAACCTTTGATACATTTGACCACACTGTCCTCCTCCAACACCTCTCCACTGTCATCCAGCTGGGTGGGACTGCACTCACCTGGTTCCATTCTTATCTATTTAACCAGAGCCAGAGAATCATCTGCAATAGCTTATCTTTCCTTCTGCATAATTACCTCAAGAATCTATCCTTGGCCCCCTCCTACTTCTCATCTACATGCTGTCATCTGGCGATATCAGGTGAAAACATGTCATTTTCCACATACACACTGACAGCAACCCAGCACTATCTCACCACTACCTCTCGACCCCTCCATTGTCTCGAAATTGTCATGAGCAGAAATTTTTTCCTATTAAATGTTGAGAAGACTGAAGCCATTGTTTTAGGGCCTAGGCAGCTGAAGGCACAGCAACCAATAGTGGAGAGGTTAAAATTAGGGAAACACAAGATGCCAGAATTGAAGGAGTGCAGACATCTCAGGTGGTTGTAGGGGCTGCAGGAGTTTACAGAGATAGCGAGGGGTTGAGGCTATGGAAAGATTTGAAAGCAAGGATGAGAATTTTAAAACTGAGGTGCTGCTAGATGTACAAGGAGAAGCTGTCAGGAGGTGGAAGTTGTCCAGGTAAGCAAAGTTTAAGATTTATTAAAAGGTTCCATAGTGGGGCAGGAAGAGCGCTCTTCTGCACCCCAAAAGGAATCCTTGGGCCTTCCCTGTCCCAGGATCCTTTGTTCCTGACTCTATTCCCACCTCCTGACCTACCAATTGCCAGGGCCAATTCCCACAAGTCCCCAGGTTACAGCCACTTGCTGCATTGTCCAACTGCCACCTATCTGCCTGATATCATTGATTCTGGTTACAGGTGGAAGCCAGGCCTGATGTATTTAACTTAGGCCTTAGAGTTAAAATAGCCCTAGGCCTTCTCATCAGCAAATTGAGATGAGCGCCATTGCCTCACCAGCCCCATGCTAGCCACAAGTTCAAATTCAGGCCAGGGTGTACCTTACAATCAACTGGGTTTGAATCAGTTCTGAGGACTGAGAGTAACGTGGCCCCTTCACTCCATTTAAGCATAAGAAAGCACTGAATTTCTGCTTGCTTGTCCCTACAACCACCCCTCCACTTCTCTCCCCCCACCCCCCCACCTTAAACCAGCTTATATTTCACCCCTCTCCTATTTTTACTTAGTTCTGTTGAAGGGTCATGAGGACTCAAAACCTCAACTTTGTTCTTCTCCGCCGATGCTGCCAGACCTGCTGAGTTTTTCCAGGTAATTCTGTTTTTGTTTTGGATTTCCAGCATCCGTAGTTTTCTGTTTTTATTTTTGTTTTTATCACTGAATTTCTGTAGCCTTTCAGAACCTCAGCACATCAGAAACTGCTTTACACCCAATGGACGGAATCATTCCAGATTTGTGGTAGCAAGCAGAAAAAATAACGTTTTACCCACTGGCCGCAATGGCAGCTTCTCACGTCGTATCATCCCAATCCCCCCACATTAATTATGCATTTCCGGGAAACATGCCATTTCGATGGTGGGCAGACTCTCATTCGCTATCACCTCACTGCTTCATTAGGCCAGGCGCCATATATAAAGTGCAGCCGCGCGCACACTTCTCAGTGCTTTCAGCCCACAACTGCTGCATGGAAGACATGGCCCCAAAAGGCAAAAAGACTGTAGCCCCAAGGCTTAATGACGCGTCACTCGAGCGTGCTTTGGACGCAGTGGAGGCACGCCGTGATGTCCACTACCCCCATTCTGGCTGCAGGATGGGCAGCAACATCACCAATCTGGCATGGGAGGCGGTGGCAGCAGTGGTCAATGCCAACACCCAGAAAAACAGGACAGCCACCCAGTGCCGCAAACGGATGAATGATCTCCTCTGTTCTGCCAAAGTAAGTCACTCTTCTCATCACTCTTAACTCTCACACTCACAAACCCATCACACGTCCACTGGGACCTCACTCATTGCCAGTTCAAGGAAAATCACCATTCACTCTTGCACACGCACCTTTATTATCTTCATCCCGTCCATGGGACCACTCACCATCCACACAGGCCAGGCAGACTTATCATCTGGCCTGGCAGGTGTCCTGCTTATACTCTCTCCATCTCTATTCATGCAGGACAAGCTGGCACACAACAAGAGGGAGAGGTCGCTGACCGGTGGAGGGATGCCTGAAATCAAGGTCCTCACAGACTTTGAAAACAGAGCCATCCAGCTGGCCGGCGACGATCTGGGACAGTCCTGTGCTGACAGTGAGGTCGGCAGTGCTCTACCAAGTGAGGATCCAGCAGTGAATATCCATCAGCAATCATGCTGAGTGATGTGTCCTATTTCACAGGCCACTGCCATGCACTAATTATCTCTCCTTGCTTTCGCAGGCACATCTGGGAAACAGCCGATGGAGTCCACTGCCCAGAGCCTCCAATCAAGCCCCGAATAAACTTCTGAAGAGGAATCTGAAGGTACCCTCCTTGAAGTCCCGTCACAGTGCTCACCCACACCCTCCATTAGCACAGAGACATACACCTCGGTGGGACTTAGCTTTGGAGTAGCCTCGGGATCACAATCTGGTGAGCACATCGCACTTTCTGATCCACAGCAGGCGGAAGCAGAGGCTTCCTAGGTGTCCAGCATTTGGAGGACTGTTGTAGGCCAGAAATTTGCTGAGTCCAAGTCAGATGACAAGCCTCTGCACTCGGTCATGTCTCAGTTGCTGAAGCTGAAAGGCAAGTTCAAGAAAATCAGGAAAGGATGTCCACTGCACTCCTCAGATTGCAAGGCACAATGGAGGAGTCCATCCACCTTCAGGCTGATGTGATAGCACCAGCATGCCAATGCAATGAGGTCAACACTGGTAGGATGATGGCCACCATGAAGACCTTGGTCCAGGACGTCGCTCCTGCACTGCTGTGCAGGCTGAACTCCACCGCTGACACCATAGTTGGCCTACAACAGTGTGCACGGGAGAGGGGTGCAGAGCAGCTCGATCTCACTCCCACTACCCCTTCTCCTCAAGGAGTCAGCCAGGGGCCCCTGAGCACCCATAAGGAAGATGATCAGCAGGTGGACACGCCGGGGCCAGCCACCCAGGTGACTCCAAGAGTGTCCAGCCCATCTAAATCCCCTCTTCCTGTGAACCCAGCACTCCAGCTCCACAGGTTGAGGAGGGTGGCACTGCCACATAGCAGGATCCAGAAAGCAAGCCGGGGCCTTCCAGGTCTTGGCATGCCAAGGTCATCACAGCCAGACAGTAGCTTTCAATAGGCCTCCTCCATCTCCACTGCGGATGTCCAGGGAGCAGCAGGGTTAAGAAGATGTAGCTGCACAGCCTGGGCATGGGTATTAATCACTTGAACACAATGTTCACTATTGTAAATAAACGCTCAAGAATATCTCCCCGCCTATGGTTTCTTGTTCTAATGAGCAGTGATCTTGTCACTCAGATATGAAACCTTTCTGCACAAGATAAAAGCTGGTGTCTCAGTCCAAGGGCTCTTCTCTGTGTTTTGTGTAAGCTTCAGGTCAAAGTGATGGGTCGGCTTCACATTCCCTGGGCACATTACTGATGCCTGCACCTCGATGCTGCTTGTCAGAATGTCATGGGCAGGCATCACAGAGTTCCATACTTCTCTCTATGTGCTCTCAGTGCCTTTAATTTGGGGCTGGCCCACAACTTATCAACATCTGTGACCAGTGATGATGTGCTCCTGAAGGGGTCAGATGCTGAAGGTGGACAAAGGATCAGGTGCTTTTAAAGTTTCATGGCTGCGTCTCCATGATACGACCCTGATCACAGAACACAAGCGAGCTGCCCTCGGCCAGACAGGAGTCAGACATTCTCAGAGGCTGTGTGAAGATCTATGGATTGTCCTCACTGCAGGTCATCATCCTCCTCCTCCTGCAATCGAATGACTTGTAGGGCGTCCACTGCGTCTCCATGACAGGAGCATTCTCACAGAGGTTATGAACAGAGCCATAAGCAAGGCTGGGGTCAAACATTCACAGATGCAATGTGAGGATCGATGGGGCCTCCTCACTGCATGTCGTCGTCATCCTCCACAAATTTAGCAGTTATGGGAGCCACCTGAGTGCGCCTGCCTCATCTGGCCAGTGCGAAGGGCTCATCCCTGTCATTGCCATCTTCGAGGACTTCCTCACCCTCATTCCCATTGACGCCCTCCTCGTCGGAGGATACCTCCAGCTCCTCCATCTCCACCTCAGCCAGCTCCTCTCCCAGTTACAGCGCCAGGTTGCAAAGGGTGCAGCAGGCAACGATAATGCGTGAAGCCCTTTGTGGACAACATTGTAGGGCTCCACCAGGCCAGTCCAGGGACCGGAACCTCATTTTCAGCATCCCAATGGTTTGCTCCACCAAGTTGCAAGCTGCAGCATGAACCTCGTTATTCCTTCATTCTGTTCAGTCTGAGGCCACTGCACAGGTGTCATCAGCCACGTCTTCTGCATGTCCTTGCCCCAAGGAGCCATCACTGCAACACCTGTGGACCCTGACGGATGTCAGGAATCTGTGACCGACTAAGAATGTAGGAGTTGTGGACACTCCCTGGAAACTGTGCAGGATGCATTTGAGCTGGACGCACACCAGCTGAACATTCAGCGAATGGAAGCCCTTGCGGTTGATATAGTTGACCGCTTGTTGCGATAGAGATCTAAGCATCACGCGTGTGCAGTCGATGCTACCCTGCACCTGTGGGAAACCTGACATCTGGGTGAATCCAATCACTCTTGCATCCTGGCTTTCCTGATCCAGGGCAAAATGCACAAAGTTGTGTGCCCTTGCAAAGGTGGCTTCCGTGACCTCATGGATGCATTTGTGGGTGGAGGCTTATGATATCCCACAGAGGTCGCCAGTGGAGCCTTGAAAGGAGCCACTGGTGTAAAAATTGAGCACCGCGGTCACTTTCACAGCCACTGGCAGTGGGTGCCCTCCATGTCCCCGTGGCACCAAATCTTGCAACAGCTGGCAGATATGACAAACCAGTTCCCTAGATATGAGCAGTCTTCAGCAACTGGTTCTCGATCATCATCAGGAATGAAAGGCGGTGTCTATAGACCCTAGGTCTAGCTAGGCACCAACCAGCAATGGCTCACTGTGGTTCTTCAGCAGCGTGTGCAGGAGTCCCAGCCTCCCCTTCTTCCTGAGGGTGCTGCTCCTCCCTCTGCACAGCCAGGTGCCTTCATCGCTCTCCTCTCCGTTGTCTTTGCTCTCTGTACGCCTTGAGGCATACAGCTAGTTCACCAGGCTCCAGGCTCCTGTTGTACTCCTCCTGCAGGATGAAAGAGAAAAATGCATGGGTTAGCTTAGGTGTTCTAATACCCTCTCTTGATTAAGCCTGAAGGCCCCTTAATGCATCCTGGAGAGTGCTGGCCACCACTTGAATGCCCAGAGTTTAGTATGCTGCATAGCTGCCCGAAACCCACTCCACCTGACTGATTGGTAGCAGCATTGCCCACTGGACTGCCCACTCTCAGCTCAGGCACAGGCATTCTCCTAACCCGCACTGCAAGGCTGTGCTGGTAGCTTGAACCAGGGAGGAGACTGGCCCAAACCAGGGTGATGACTTTGCAAGGGCTGTAAGCACCTCCACAGTGACTGTTCCATGGCCAGCTTTAGCAAGGAGATTGTACAACGTACCCAGTCATCCAACTGTTCTGCAGTCCATTAATACGCTCGTTAGTTTGCAGTCTGTGCCTGAGGGGTGAGAAGCTCTGGAGCACTTGCTGGCACTTTCATGCCTCTGTGTTGTTTGAGTGGGCAGATAAACTAGAGACCCGACTCCAAGCATAACTTCTGTTGAAGAGTCATACGGATTCAAAACGTTAACTGTATTACTCTCCGCAGATGCTGTCAGACCTGCTGAGTTTTTCCAGGTATTTTTATTTTTGTTTTTGTCCAAGCATAACAATGTGGCTGCGTCTGAACTGTCAGCTACTGAGGAATGGTTACTTTATACAAGGTTTCCCTAATGCGTGGCTGCTTCCCTCTATCCCCACCCTGCACGTGCTTGTGCACTACCTTCATCTGCAGGGCAGCTCTTTCCACCCCACCAAGTCGCCTCAACTGCAGGGCAGCACTTGCCCTCCCCCCCACTCCCACAAGTTGCCTCAATCGCGGGGCATCCCTTGACCTTCCACCTCAACATTGAAGTCCAACAGGCTGTGCTCATAAGTGCTGTGCAATGTTACTATGCACTCACCTCCGAGTTCCCCTCAAAGTGCAGCCCACCAAGTGTACGCCTTATATATGCTGTTGTGAATCACGTCAGCGTACAATCATGCCGATGCGGTCGAATGTTCCAGTGTGTGGGGGGGGGGGGGCGGTGCGGAGAGAACCGTTCCGGCAGGCTGACCTTAGAACGATTTGCCGATGTATTACAATGGGGTGCCTGACATCTGACGGTAGGTAACACAGCCTGCCATCAATTGGTTTCACGACATTATGAAATTGATTTTTGGCCTTCTCGCCATATTGTCTGCTCACACCGCCGAGCACGGCCGACGCCAGCCTGCACGGAAAATTCTGCAATCTGCCCAATGTAGTACTTTTGAAGTGCAGTTACTGTTCTAATGTAGGAAACACGGCAGCCAATTTGCACACGGCAAGATCCCATCAACAGCAATGATAATGACAAAATCAGTTAATTTTAATGATGCTGGTGGAGGTATAAATATTGTCCAGGATGTCAGGGAGAACTCCTCGTCAAATAGTGCCATGGGATCTTTTACACCCACCAGAAACGGCAGACTTTATATCAGTTTAATGCCTCATCAGAAAGAAACTCCGATAAGATACTCTCTGCCCTGCTGTGTCAGCCTGCGTATAAGCTCAAGTGAGGATTTGAAAGAAGTACTGAAACTCATGACAGGTCTGAAACAGAGTAGATAGGGAGAAACTGTTTCCATTGGACAACGGATCAAGAACCAGAGGACACCAATTTAAGGTGACTAACAAAAGAAGCACTGACATCATAAGGAAAAGCTTTTTTGTGCAATGGGTGGTTAGGTTCTGGAAAGTACTGCCTGACAGTATGGTGGAGGCAGACTCCACTGTGGCTTTTAAAAGAGAATTGGATCATAATTTGAAAAGAAAAAATTTGCAGGGCTACGGGAAAAAGGCATTAGTGTCACTAGGTGAATTGTTCTTGCAGAGAGCCAGCCCAGACATGGGCCGAATGGCCTCCTTCTATGTTGTAACTGTCAGGAGTGAGGCTTCAACTTTTCTAAAGTGAGAATATTATCCACTGAGAAATGGCTGACACTTTGCTGTGTAGTCCCTAACCCTAACAGCAGGCACCTTGATGTCAAGGCAATTTGCTTGCAATGACTAGATTGATGCAAAAAGAGCACTCACCTCCATCTAAAGCCTGTGCAAAGGTGTTGGGGTGCGCTTCCCAAGTATCAGACAGTTGAGAGCCTGGAGGTAGCAGGCAACATTACACACAGAATGACAAGAGGTCGTCCATCACAATTCTCAATGCCACCGCCCCCCCAACCCGCCACAACCCCCAATACTCCCACCACAATGATATAGAGCTTAACAAGTTTGAGGAGTTTGAGAGTTCATGATGGGGGAAAGAGGTAGGAGAATGGGACTAACTGGGTAGCTCTTTCAAAGTGCTGGCACAGACACAATAGACTGAAGGTCTTCTTTCTGCGCTGCACCATTCCATGCTGCTATGATTCTAATACTAACCGCCAATGACTTACCCATGATCAGATATGTTGAGGATAGTACTGCCATGATTTTCTAAGATGTGGTCTCGGCGGAAGTGATACTCCAGATAGCTTCTCTCACACACTGAGTAAACTTCAACACCTCTGGACAGATGTCTTATTTATAGGAACTGGGACCTCGTTGGTCAGCAGCTGTATTCTTATAGTCGCAGAACACAAGTAGAGAAATTGAGCAATGCTTTTAGGGAGTTCCCGTCTCAATTAGAAATGCTTAATCATTATGTTGGGTTTGTGCGTGCCAAAGTGAATACGTGTTGAAACAATCAGGCTTAAGTATCAGCTCAGCTGGAGGACGGATTCCAAAGGGAAGCTGTTTGCTGACTAGACCCAGATCACACCTGGCTAAGAGACAATATATTGGGACACATATATTGTTGCCTTATGTCAGTTTTCATGGCTTAGGACAGGGGTCAACTCTGGAGCTACATGCAATTTGTGAACATCTTAATTACAGCTCCCAATCTGGTTCAAGGAACAGGATTTTATAGTTGCTACCATTATTGCTTCTAATATAGCTGAGGTGATAATTTATTCGGAATGTGCCATTAGAAGCTTTTTTTTAATCATGAGAATCAATAGCCAAAAAAAAGGTCTTAATTCTACACATACTCATTTAAAGTTTGTTTTAAGGATGACTTTACTGACAAAATTATAGTTAAAGAAGTAATTCCATTTCTACCTCTCTTCAGCTCTGAAGAAAAGCCATACAGACTCAAAACGTTAACTCTGTTTCTCTCTCCACAGGTGCTGCCAGACCTGTTGAATTTTCCTAGCATTTTCTGTTTTTATTCCAGATTTCCAGCATCTGCAGTATTTTGCTTTTAATTCCATTTATTACAAGATCTGTTATAAAAACACAAGGACAAAAATCATTCTTTCAGTTTTAGGCGTAAATTTCTTACTACTTTTCTATTCAATGTCAAACCAGCTGTTTTTCCATTAAACTGACATGGTTTACCATTTTTTTAAATTTTCTTTTCGAACATGCTTGTACATAATTCATGCAAATTGATGCTTGAAACCAAAATGTGCATATACTGGAGATATGAAGGAAAAATCAAAAATATGCAAAAAATGTCAAAAAAATGCGATATTTCAGTTAAGTCTATTTTAATTTTGAGTTTTTCTATTGATATATAAATGCAATACATGTATTTTATTAATTATATATGGAAATTATGCATTCTTCACAGACAGCAGGCAATTTGCCAGACGTTTGGTTTAGAAGGACTGCATTCTCTTCTTGTGGCTCCCACTAGTTTTTATTTTAGGCAATTTTTTAAAAAAAGGTTCGCCAGGTAAAAAACGTTGGCAACTCCTGGATTAGGAAGGGTAAGAACTTAATGGTGGAATCAGTATTGCATTTCCCCAGTGAACAACATTCCCATAACACACATACAGGTCAGTAGAGGTAGACTTCATGTTGTTCGAGTATGTCCAAGCTGAAGTGATTTCATTGTCTTCTGTGGGTTCTCTCATCACTGAAGAGTTAGATGCGGAATCACCATAGATGTCCACAAAACTGGCAGATCATGTTGTTGTTGTTGGTGGTGCTTAGGGGAGTTTCTGCAGCTGCATCACCTCCGAGCATGTTGAGAGTTTGGCATATATGGTTCTCAAAACATATTGGATCAGGTTTCAATGCTCGCCTCCACATGGGTCGGTTGTCTGCAGTGTTTTCCCAAGAGAATTGGTCTGCAATGCAATTGGAAAGGCTCTTTTTAAGGATGTCCTTGTATTGTTTCTATTGACCACCTTGATATTGTTCACCCTGAGACAGTTCCCCATAGAAAATCTGTTACTCATCGCACAATTATTTTGCTCAGCCAGGACTCAATGCATTTTCATCTTTAACTGGTAAAGTGTGGTAGAACCATAATATGGTAGAGTTGTCATCCAGTGTCAGTATTGAATATGCCTGGGTAGGTTAAATGGGATAACTCCACGAAAACAGATGCAGGGATCATGATGGGTGATTAACCTGTACCTGCGACACAGGTAGGATGGCAGCTTTCCATGATGCCTGTATGCAGCCAGTTATCCCTATTTATTAGTGACACACATCGGCAGGGGACTCAAAACCATAAAAGCTACTTAAAGTCAGCCTGCACCTCTTAAAGGGGAGGTGCATAATGGCTGGAATAGGTGCTGGGAGCATTTTCAAAAGTGTGCCATGGAAGATTTATCAACGACTGACCATGGTAGCAAGCGGGCATCAAGGTTTTCAAGACACTGCACTGAAGGTCTTGGTGGCACAGGCAGAAGGGAGGAGAAGGATGTCCTGCATCCTCAGTGGGGCAGGAGGCCCTCCAGACACATGCTCAGAAGGCAGTTGTAAGAGATAGCTGCAGAGGCCAAAGTCAGGAGAATAACTGTAAGAACTTGAATGGATTGCAGAAAGAACTGGTGATCTCACATGAGTTGTCAAGATCAATGAATTTATCCTCAAATGGTATGTCCTACCAAGTACACCACTAGCCTCATCCACTGCTCAAATTCACTACACCATCCCCCCAAACCTAAAAAACATTATCAATCAGGACTCATCCTTATCATTGTGTCATGTGGACACAGTTTAAAATAAAGAGGTCTCCATTTTAAGATGGAGGTGAGGAGAATTTTTTCTCTCAAAGGGTCATTGGGCTGTGAGAGCAATGGAGGTTGGGTCATTGAATTTATTCGAGGCTGATTTAGATTGATTTTTGATAGACAAGGGAGTCAATGGTTATGGGGGGCAGATGGCAAAATGAAGCTGAGACCACAATTGGATCAGCCATGATCTTATCGAATGGCAGAGCAGGCTTGAAGGGGCAAATGGCCTACTCCTGTTCCTA
Organism: Carcharodon carcharias; assembly: GCF_017639515.1. Classification (NCBI taxonomy): domain Eukaryota; kingdom Metazoa; phylum Chordata; class Chondrichthyes; order Lamniformes; family Lamnidae; genus Carcharodon; species Carcharodon carcharias. Next base: position 19,385,840 of record NC_054496.1, on the reverse strand, counting down.
GGTCCTATGTTCCTATCCCTGCCATTCATATGCTGGACTTCATCCTCACACACTTAGCACTGTTGCATGCCTATAGCCTCTCATCTTCTTTCTGTTTCACCTCTGTGTTTCTTTGCTTCCTCCTTCTCATGTTCCTGTTTCGCAGTTTCTTGCCTGATAGGTGGTGGCAAGGACTGCACCCTCCAAAGACAAGGTTGTGCAGTGTGTAGCATACAACCACAAATCTTGAGAAATGCTCAGTTGAGGACAGCAGGTCTCCTCCAGGGCAGTCCAGCCAGCATAAGTATTGGTTGAGGACGCCAATTGTCTGCTTTATAACATCACTTGTGACAGTATGGCACTTGTTATAGGCCTGCCGAAAACAAATGCGTGGGTTTCCAAATTGGAATCATAAGCCATGTAATGAGATAGTCGGGGGTGGGGGGTGGGGGTTGGATGGTCAGGAAGGGGTGTGGGCAGTAGTTGAGAGATGGGAGTGTAGTAGCGGGTGGGGGTATGGGGTGGTCGGGGGTTCAGGGGTATGGAGGGGGTCAGGTGGTCAGGGGGGTTAGTCTGAGGTAGTCAGGGTGTGGGTGGGGTCAGGTGGTCAGGGGGGTTCAGGAGTAGTTGGGGAGCTCAGGTGGTCAGCAGGGTTGAGGGGGGGGGCTAGTCAGGGGGTCCAGTGGTAGGGTTGGGGTGTGGTGGGGTCTGGTCTGAGGGCCAAGTAGGGGTGAGGGATCAAGGGGGTCAGTCATTTACTTACCCAGGAGCTAGAATCTTCTTTAATCCTTCTAACTTTTCCTGGGCAGGTACAGTATTCTGCTAAGTGAGTTGGAATCATATGAAGGCTCCGACTTTAAATTGGTTTCGGAAGTTTTCAGATGCAGGCTGGGATTTTCTGGTCCCACCGAAGTCAGCGGACCTTTGTCAAAATTTTCCATCCCGCCTGCAACAATTCCCACTGCAGGCAAGAGCAAAAAATCCTGGCCGGAGGGAAATTGCCCAACAGAAGTTGAAATTTCCCAAGCAATTCCCATGCAGTCCTTGCATAGGAGCTTCTGAGGTATTCCCCCACTGTGGCTTTGCTAACTTGTGGATTGCTTCCAGCAATCAGACAGAGACTTTACCTGCAGACACAAGGATGCCTAGTTAATGTTCTTCAGCTGTGACCTTCATAGCACACACTAGCACCAGAACCAAACACCAAAACTAGCACACAGAGACCAGGATTGGTACCCTGCTGGGTACCTCCAAGATATGACCTTCTGGGGAAAGGAAGGTGTGGGACTATATTTTAAAGCATTATACGCAACAGGAAAGGTTGGTTCAAGTGTGAAGTCTCTTGTTACATCACCCTCCCGATCCTCCTTAGCACTAGGTACCACACTGGTGTTATTAATCTTTTCCTCTCTACCAATACATTTATCAACGGGTGTAGCCCTGCTTCACTTCAAAACCATTGCCTGCTGCGCTTCAAAACCATTGGTTTCATTCCTTGCATTTTCAACACCAGGCTGCTTTTAGGTGAGGTCCTAAACTGAGATCTTGTCTTCCTCTTTAAGCCTTAAATTATCCTAGGGACACCACCATTGAAAGAAAAGGAGGAAGTATAAAGAGATTAACCGGTGATTCATTTAAATTACTGTTTGCGGGACTTGTTGATGAGAAATTTGGCTGCCACAAATGCTTAGATAACATTGACTTCACTTCCAAGATATTTCACTGAGAGCGTCCTGGGGGCATGAGAAATGTTACAGCACGCTTTCCTATTTCCCTTATACATGTCTTATTGAAACCGCACCTGGACCTACGAAAATGCAGCCAAAAAATCATCTCACTGGGCCTTCCAGTAATTGCCACACCTCTGACCCGTAATGCCTCTCTTTCTCTGTTGCATCATATACCACAATTGACTGATTCATGCTTTTGGATAGACATTACTGCGCGGATCCCCTCTCCCAAATGACCACACAGGGTAGTCCTGTGCTCTGTATATCTGAATCTCATTGGAAAAACAGACACTGGGGGCTGAAATTCAAGTTAGGTGGGGCAAAAAATGGAATTGGGGGTTAGACAGCTTTTATGCATTGAAGACAATGATAAAAAGATGGAGCAGGCTGTGCAATGGGCAGACAATCCACTAATGCGCATTTTGTGCCCCAACCAATATTGAATTATACTCTCAATATTTATATGCCAGATCACACAACCCATCTGGACTAGCTTCCATACTGTCATGACCACACATCATTGCCCCAAATTACTTATAGACATATTGAACTTTTAAGTAAGGCATGTTTATTTTAAAAAAAAGAACCTGCAAGCAAAAGCTGGCTGAGACTGTAAAGTAATTACTTGCAGGAAAATTCCTATGTGGTTTACACGTAACCTACTAGTCCAGAGAGAAGGGAATGTTGCACCTAAAATGGTGTCAAGGCCTCCTTCGGACAGAGACACTTCAAAGGAAGAGATGCGATGCAAAAAGACTGATTACCATCTCAGCAGAAACCATCTCCAGGCTGTGGGCATGAACTGAGTTGAAAGAAAACAGTTTCTGGGCGAAAGGCATGTTTGTTTTTCCCTTCCAGGAACACATAAGATAAGGGGTTAAAAGTCAACTGCAACCCTAGTCTGCGTGTGCTAGTTTTGGTGTTTGGTTCTAGTGCTAGTATGAAGGTCACAGCTGAAGAACATCAACTAGGCATCCTTGTGCATGCAGGTATAGTCTCTCTCTGATTACTAGAAGCAAGCCACAAGCCAGCAAAGCCACAGTCAAAAAGGAAACAAAAGAACTCCTTTCAGCTAACCTGCAGAACCAACAGTCTCCAAACCAACCACTCAACTGCCAAAGTCATCTCCAACTGAATCATCCAACTTAACAGCTGCAACATTTCACCATCTACTCCTCACGGACAAGACTAAGACTGATTCGTACATCCTTTTTAATTTTTATTTCTGGACTCACTTCTCATTTCTAATCTGTGTGTATGGAAGTTGTGTTTTTATTATTCTTTCTCGTGTTTTAGTAACAACAAATTCATTCTTTCTTTGATTCAAGAAAGCCTGGATAAATCAGCTCCTTTTAAAACATAAGTACATTTGGACTAGCAAGAGGTATCCTCAAGTTATGGGATCCTTTTTAAAATTACCCTTGTTGCGGCCAACCAAGGGGGTTGAATAATTCTTATACTTATAGTTCCCTCCATGGCTTTACACCTCCTCATCTATGCAAGCTCCTCCAAGTCCTACAACCCTTCATGCTCTCTGTTCTCCTGGTCCAGTCTGGAGTCCTATTTTAAGGTATACGAGTCATTTTTCAAGTTTACTGTTTTTCCTTCTGGGCTTTAATTCTGTGTTCTTGACCATCCCTGATTTTAATCATTCTGCCACTGGCAGCTATGCCTTCAGCTGTCTGGGCCCTAACCTGCAAATATCACTCTTACACTTCTCTACCTCTCTCACCTTAGAAACTCCGCCTTTGACTGAGCATTTGGTTAGCTCCTAATATCTCCTTAGCTGGTTCAGTGACAAATTTTGTTTCTTTTATTCATTCACAGGATGTGGACGTCACTGGATAGGTCAGCATTTACTGTCCATCCCTAATTACTCTAGGAAAAATGGTGATGAGCTATCTACTTGCATACAACTGAGTGGCTTGCTAGACTTTCACATTGCTGTGGATCTGGAGTCACATGCAGGCCAGACTGGGTAAAGATGGCAGATTTCCTTTCTTAAAGGGCATTAGTGAACCAGATGGATTTTTATGATAAGCCAGTAGTTTTATGATCACCACTACTGATACTAGCTTGTTTAATTCCAGCTTTATATTTAATTAATTGAATTTAAATTCCCAAGCTGCTGTGGTAGGATTTGAAATCTTATCTTCAGATTATTCATCCAGGCCATGGATTGCTACCCCATAACTGCTAAACTAGCATACCCCATAGTTGCTCCCATGAAGGACATTGGGAAGTTTCACTTTGTTAAAGGCACGGATGTAAGCTGTTGTTTATGGTACATCACTAGCTTGGGCTTTCCTCCAGACCAAGTACAGCCTAGTCCACTCATAATCACTTAATGTAGTGTCCCAAGGTGCTTCTAAGAGGGTTAACATACAGAATTTGACACCAAGACCCATAAGGACATACTAGATCAGGTGATCATAAGCTTGATCTAAAAGGTAGACATCGAAGATCATCTTAAAAGGAGGATAGAAAGGCAGAGAGGTTTAGGGAGGGAATTCCAGAAGTGGAGAGCTCCTCCCAGAATGAGGTAACCGTAATTCTCTTTGCCCAGTAATTACATTAAGTCTTAACTCCAGAGTCACGTTACAGCTTCTTTGTACCCCAGCAAACGTAAAGATCCTATAATAGGCTGGCAATGACTGGTAACTTTGCATTTTGCAATGGAATTACAGAAAGACTGAACAGTCATTGTTCCTGATTACATGGAATGATCACAATAGAAATAGGCATATTGTTCACAATGAAGGGAGAATATTTTGCATGGGATTTGAATAATTTATTTGCCTAGGATAGGAGACATCTTTGAATTTCCTGCTTTCAGCATCAGTCAACTTTTTTTTACTCAGATCCTGAAGAGCAAATAAACTTTTCTCCGTCAAATGTGACTCAAAATATAACAGCTCAATGTTTTACTTAGAATCCTGTAAGACTAGATGAATGAGGATTTTCCTCAGAAATGCCTCCCTTTTTCTGGTGGCTTTGGTGAAGTCAGTAGGGCCAACCATCTCAACATTGCTCCTGAATTAATATGCCCCCCAAAAAATTACCAGTGGCCTTTGAGACCTGCTGCATCACATTCAAACAGCATTTGGTGGCCATGGCTAACCTATAAAACGACTTCTTACAAATTCTGTCCCAAAGCAACCCAAAATTATTACTGCCACTATACAAAGGGTGGTATGAGAAATAATAAGGTGTCCCTGAGGTGGATAGTGCATTGTGGAGTCCATTCAGTATCACTATCGTCATCAAATAACCCATCATCAAAACCCTGGCGGTCACTATTGACCAGAATTGCAACTGGGCCAGCCATATAAATACTGTGGCTACAAGAGCAGGTCAGAGGTTGGGAATTCTGTGCGAGTAACTCCCCCTTTGACTCCCCAAAGCCTGTCCACCATCTACAAGGTGTAAGTCCGGAGTGTGATGGAATACTCTCCAATTGCCTAGATGAGTGCAGCTCCAACAAAACTCAAGCAGCTCACCACCATCCAGGACAAAGCAGCTTGCATGATCAGCATTCTATCCACCACCTTAAAAATTCATTCATTTCACCACCCATGCACAGAGACAGCAGTGTGTACCATCTACAAGATGCACTGCAGCAACTCACCAAGGCTCCTCCAACAGCACCTCAGAAGAAGTTCCACCACCAGCATCTCAAGAATAATTAGGGATATATACAATAAAAGGGATTTTGGCCATTCACAGTACACAACAGAAAACCAGACTGAATCTGAGTTTTCTTTCCATACTTAAAAATACAAAATAAACATGAAAAATCAGGAAATTGTGCATATTTTGATCATTTGTCCTGATCTCCATCTCTCCTGCCTATGGGGATGATTGTTGGGAGTGGCTCAGTGTTATGCTTATCTGTAGATCTGTGGTTGCACTGAGGTATAGAGAGGGACAGAGTGCACTGTGTAGTGAGTGTTGCTGAGTGCGCATGACGCTGGGTGAGGCAACCATGAAATCCCGATAGTTTTATGTAATACTGGGTAAGTGATAGCAACTATGTCATTGTTAGCCTGTCAGTTGAATAGTGTTCAATCCAGCAAAGGGTGTCAATGCAAACTATAAGTTAAATTGAATTTTCCCAATGGTTTAATCGACAAGGGCAGTCTAAAGGAGGTGGTGGTAATTTTAGTTGAACAGCTAACGTGGGTTTAAGTCTGAAGCTTTAATCTAGGCTCCTTCTGAGATACTAAATGCTGCGGATCCTAGAAGTCCTAAACAATAACATAAAATGTTGTAAATAGTTTTATGCTCCCCAGTCTGATTGGGAAATGCAATTAGTACAACTATAACGGGGAGAGGAGGAATCGGCCAGGGTTCATATCCCTGATTCCTGTCCAGTGATCTGTGTGGGTGTTCAGCAAGGGCACATCACACCCTCCTTATTGCATCCGGACAGTGATTGTTTAGTTATTTGTTAGGACGGATCTCTTGCGCAAATACTGGAATGTAGACACTGCCTATAAAATCAGGGGAGTTTGAACTTTCTGCCAAGAGAGGGGGCAGGTGGAGGAGGAAGAAAACGAGATTTTAAAACTGGATCAAAAATTTGCTGAGTTTCTGTAATTACTCTCTAGACTGTTCTTATTAGTTCTCTTGTTCCCATTTGTTACTGATGCCATTTATTTACCCCACTTTGAGCAACAGTTTGCCTCACAGAGGGGGACTTGCTCTGAGTACAGATGGGTGGTGGGAAACCTCTCCTTTGTCATCGCAATCGGAAAACTGCAGGCTTCTGGCCGGAAACATGCACGTGTTTCCACCCTTCCATATTAGGAGCTCAGTGGGCTAGTTAGCACTCAAAAGTCACATCTTGGCTGAATTTATAAGCCTTCAACCTTTTTTTTTCATTATTTATTTTCATTATTTATTGCTGGGATGTAAGCATCAACAGAAGGACCAGCATTTGTTTGCCATCTCTAATTAACCTTGAGAAAGTAGTGGTGAGACACCTTCTTGAACTGCTGCAGTCCATTTGGTGTAAATATACCCACAGTCTTTTTTTTATTCTTTAATGGACTGTGGGCATCACTGACAAGGCCAACATTTCTTGCCCATCCCTACTTGCCCTAGGGAAGGTGATGATGAGCCGCCTTCTTAAACTGCAGCAGTCCATGCACTGTAGTTACTTGCATAGTGCTGCTGGGAAGGGAGTTCCAGGATTTTGACCCAGCAACAGTGAAGGAATGCTTATATAGTTCCAAGTCAGGATGGCGTGTGGCTTGGAGGGGAACTTGCAGGTGGTGCTCCTATGTGTCTGCTGCCCTTGTCCTTCTAGATGTTGGGGATCGCAGGTTTGGAAGTGTTGTCGAAGAAGCCTTGATGAGTCGTTGCCATGCATCTTGTAGATGGTACACACTGTTGCCATTGTGCCTTGTTGGTGGAGGGAGTGAATTGGGGTGCCAATTAAGGGGTTGCTTTGTCTTGGATGGTGTCAAGCTTCATGAATATATTGGAGCTGCACTCATCCTGATAAGTGGAGAGAGTTCTATCACGCTCCTGACCTTGTAAATGATGGGCAGGCTTTGGAGAGTCAGGAGGTGAGTTACTTGTTGCAGAATTCCCAGCCGCTGACCTGCTCTTGCAGCAACAATATTTATGTGATTAGTCCAGTTAAGTTTCTGGAAAATGGTAACCCCCAGGTTGTTGATGGTGGAGAATTCAGTGATGGAAATGATATTGAACGTCGTGATGAGATCACTAGACTCTTACTTATTGGAGATGGTAATTTCCTGGCATTTGTGCGGCACGTATGTTACTTGTCACTTGCCTGCATTGTATATTCTTTGCTAATGTCTATTTACACTGTGATTCACTTGTAACCAGGATTCTCCAGAATTTTGGGTGTACCTGCACCAGATAGACTGCAGCGGTTCAAGGCGGCAGCTCACCACCACCTTCTCATAAGCAATTAGAGGTGGAAAGCAAATGCTGGCCTTTCTGGTGATGCCCACATCCCAGCAATAAATAATAAAAAAAACAGAAGGAGTAAGGCTATAAAGTCAGCCACATTATGTCTGTTCTCCATATCATGACCAATTGTAATTGGTTTACCCAATTTATACTTTAATGGGTACACCTATCTTTCAACAATATTCATAAAACATTAATATTGGCATATAATGTTCTAATTTAAAATAACTACCTGCCTTTTCTTTCCAGCATCTCTGGAATCACTTCTCAGTCACAGGCCAAACCTATCCTGACCACAGTGAGTCTTGCAATGGTGAGTTAGTGTAAGAGCAATGAATTTCGATGGGAACGGGAGACCGTTGTGATAATTGGTATGATCGTTGAAGATTTCCATTTCTCTAGCGTTTATTGGAGTGATATTCCAGTCTACACATTCCACTTTTCAGCTCAAGTTACAATTCCGGTCTACTGTGCATTTATTTTGTTGTACTTCTACTTGTAGTGTCGGCAGCTTCAATTACTGGTTTAAACGTGGAAAAATGCAGTTTATTTTGCAGAGTATATTGACTCCCACTCTGCCTCAAATTTAAACTTGGCATCCTTGAAATGTTTCAGATACGATGTTAAACCAAAGTCCCTTCTGCTCTCTTGGGGCAAAATCAAAAAAAATTCCATCACAATATTCCGAAGAAGAGCAGGTGAGTTTTCTCTTGACCAATATGGATTCCATCAATCATCATCACGAAAACAGATGATGTTCCCATTATCACACTGCTGTTTCTGGGATCTTGTGCACATTTTGGCTGCTGTGTTTCCTATATTAAAACAGTGGCTACACTTCAAAAGTACTTCAGAACTGTTTCTCATGTTCTGAGAATTCTCACTTCTCACTGTTCTTATCTAAATAGGGCTCACCAGTGTGTCGATTAAGAGATTAGGCCAGATTTTACAGACTTTGGAAGACCAGTTACCTTTATAGTAACACTTGGTCCTTCTGATCTCTTGGGCTGGTTTCCTTTGTCTGAGGGGGTCAAAGAGGAACTTTCTACAGTATTATCTCTTATTTGTGCTGAAGTTTTCTCTGTTTTTTTTGCTTCGTCCAGCAACGTCCAGTCAGGATGTTCGTCAGCATGAGTGTGGAGCAGGTGTGATGGACCAGCACGTATTCCTGCCCATTCATTTTAGATGTTCGTATACCATGAAGGCAGTGTTCGCTTTAATTACATGCTGCTTGCTGAAAGAGTACACTGAGACAATGATGTCTCTTGGCACAGTTGCACTTGTGTTACAAGGAATGTGGCGTTAAAAGCTGAGGAAATTTATTCTCAGGCTCAAGAATTCCAGTGTATTGAGTGTCCTGCCAATAATTGACTCTGTTTCTGTTCCAGTCATATCTGAATATCATTCTGAATCCACGCAGCAAAGCTATGGAAACAATTCAATTCGTGTAAGTTATAAATTATTCCCAGTTTTGTAGCAATGTTCTTGGTAAACAACTGCAATACTCCAGATCTGGGTTGAGTTAGTTGATCTCATCAGAGCCAACTGTATTATGTTGATAGTCATTTGGCAGTACCAAACTTGAGGTATTGCTGAAAAAAGAAACATGCCTTATACCAATATAAGGGGGAACAACAATTTATACTGTATGAGAAGATAGTGCTGATTGGTTGACAAGTGGACTCTGGTTGGTAGAGGCATTGCCATGGAGAATACACCAATTGATGGTGACTGACAGCTAACTGCCAAGCACTGTTTGAAGTTTAAACCAGACAGCTTGACCTTGATTAGTTAAAGCATTGCCCTGACGAATATGTCAGCAAATGGCTGTCACTTATTTTCTTTAGATGAAACAGGAACAATATGTGGACATGTTCTTTCTCTGTGCAAAGAACAGGACCTTGTATATTAATATATTTCCAGGGCACGCAAATGCGCCATAGTGTGAGCCCAACTGACAATCTTAAATTGGTTGTCAGCGTAATTCTTAGCACACAAGATTATTTAGCAAATTTTGTCCAATTGTGGAATCACATCTCATATTGGTCACTGTGTTTTGAGTTTTGCAAGGGTGGGCTGGTTGGGTACCGCCTGCAGCTTGCCCATTGTGAACAGCAGCTGGGACATGCTGTTAAATACAATCCACCAGTCTTCGGGATGTATGGCCTACATAGCTAGCATCACACTGGAACTGAAATCCATATACCACATTACTCATTTGTGTGATAGGCAGAATGTCTTTTTGGCTTGACAACAGCATCCTGTTAGTGGCAAACACTACCCGTGTTGCTTTTTTTTTATTCATTCACGGGATGTGGACTTCACTGGCTGGGCCAGCATTTATTATCCATCCCTAGATGCCCTTGAGAAGGTGGTGGGGAGCTGTCTTCTTGAACCGCTGCAGTCCATGTGGTGTAGGTACACTCACAGTGCTGTTATGAAGGGAGTTCCAGGATTTTGACCCAGTGACAGTGAAGGAATGGCGATACATTTCCAAGTCATGATGGTGAGTGACTTGGAGGGGAACTTCCAGATAGTAGTGTTCCCATCTATCTGCTGCCCTTGCATAGTAGCAGTGTGGAACAGCTAGCTTCACCTGTTGCTCAAAGCTTTGAGATACCTTGCCCTTCCAGGGTAATATAAGGTAGACTGGGCACTTTTCAGGGCCGAAGGTGATGGTCTTAGGCCCATGAGTTTGCATGATATATAGCGTGAAATGATCTGATCAGGATAGTCATTCTCCTACAGGATGCCTTTGATGTGCCCTTTCTCAGCAGCAAGCATGCATGAGGAGCAAATGGCTTGGGCCTTATTCACAAGGTTGCCGATAAGACAAATCTTATTGTGTGTGGAACAGTAAGAATCCCAGCGCATATATTGACCAATGATGGTAGGCTTGCAGTGGACGGTGGTAGAGAATCCCCTGGCAGATTTCTCAATTAGTACATCATGGAAGGGGAGTTCATTTGACTGCTCCATTTCAAAGGTGAATTTGAATGCAAGATGGAGCCCATTAAGGCATGTAAGAAAGGAATTCACCAAGGCTCGTTAGACAGCACCTTCCAAACCCACGGCCACTTCCATTCAGAAGGACAAGGGCAGTAGGTGGATGGGAATACCACCAGCTGGAAGTTCCCCTCCAAGTCACTCACCACCATGACTTGGAAATATATCACCGCCCCTTCATTGTCGCTGGGTCAAAATCATGGAACTCCCTTCCTAAGAGTACTGAGTGTACCTACACCGCCTGCCATTAATAAACGGGCTAGTTAAGGCCCATAAATCATCAATCGATGGTGAGTTTCAGACGTCCGTGCGCTCTTCGGGTCGGCGCACGGGCGCAACGGGCAGGCAGGTAAGAGACTTTTTAATGAAACTCATCCACGGGCAGGATAAGAGGACTCAGTGGGGTTGTCAATCTGGTCTGAGAGTATTTATTGCAGAAAATTTTTTAAGCTTGCCTGTAGCAGTTCAGAACAAATTCCAGCAGCTTTCTGTGTAATTTGAACCTTCAGGTCAGCACTCTGCAGTCAGTAATCTTTATCGGGCCTGCAGCTTTCCGGAGGCCTCCCTTTAGCCTGGGTATGGGTTCTAACATGTCCACTGGAGGCAGCTCCTCTGAGGAGAAAGAGAGGGCTGGAATAAGGAGGAGGCCAGGAGTGTACAATCAGCCTCCAGGGGAGCCACCTTTGGGAGGCCAGGCACATGCACAAGGGGCGCAGCGCCAACAGGTAGTCCAAGGTGGAAGGGGCCACAGAAGACGCCACTATCCTGCTGCCAGGGTACACAGGCAGCGAAGCAGCTATCTCAATATGACTGAGGTGCAGTGCCAAACGAAGCTCCGACTGTCAAGGGAGACACTCAACTACATCTGTCAGATGATTGGCACTGATACCTCTCCTAACTGTATGGGCGGACACCCCATGCCAGTGGCACTGAAGGTCACAGCTGCCCTCAACTTCTCTGCTTCTGGTTCCATCCAGGGCTCGGTGAGTGATCTTTGCTGTGTCTCCCAATCAGCTGTCCACATGTGTGTCAAGCAGGTCACAGACACTCTGTTCAGGCGTGCATTGACCTTCATCCATTGCGGCTGGGACCAGGCAAGCCAGGCACAGCGAGCCAGAGGCTTTACAGTGATCGCTGGCTTCCTCCGTGTCCAGGGTGCAATAGACTGCACACGTGGCCAGCAAGATGCCAGCAAGTGAGCCCGGTGCCTTCGTCAACAGAAAGGGCTTCCACTCCATGAAAGTGCAGATAGTGTGTGATCACAGGATGCTGATTCTACAAGTCTGTGCAAGGTATCCAGGCAGCTCCTACGACACCCACATCCTCAGACATTCCCAGGTGCCGGGGCTCTTCAGTGCTGCGGCACAGCTTGACGGATGGCTGCTTGGTGACAAGGGCTATGCCCTCAGAAGGTGGCTCATGACACCTCTCCGCCATCCAATATCAGAAGCTGAGCAGTGGTACGATAGGAGCCACGCCTCCACAAGGGCTGTGGTGGAGAGAGCCATTAGTCTTCTCAAGATGCACTTCCGATGCCTGGACCGCTCATGGGGCGCACTCCTGTACCCCCCCGATCGTGTGTTGGTGATAGTGGTTGCATGCTGCGCTCTCCACAATCATGCACTGGAAAAGGGGGACGCACTGGACGATGAAGACATTGACACAGTGGATGCGGCTGCACACACGATGAGTCCAGCACTGATTCTAAGGATGAGGAAGCACAGAGGAATGCTGAGAGGCTAAACGATGACCCGGGACTACACCAAGGAGGCAGGGACACCTGGGAGACTTTAATCCAATGAACCTTCAGCTAGCTCCACACAAATGGATCAGCAGAACCAGCCTTGCCTGGCGCTTCCATACTCAGCACTTAAGTGCTAAATCTGCCAAGTCATCAGCTGCAACTAAAGGCTTTGGACATAAACTTCAATGTCGACAAACACTCATGAACATGTATCTAAAACATACAAATGCAGAACAAAGGAGCTACTCTCAGCCATGGTAACACATCTGGTTTTAATTTTCACCTTCAGAAGTTCTCACAAATTCAAAACAAAACATTAATCAAGCAGAAACAAATAATAAGGACCTAATCTAGGGAGAGCACAAAAGCACCAGTGAGAACTCGTGGTGTGCCTAAGGTGCTTTATGCTTACGTTTATGGGTGCTACGTCTTGGTGCCGCCCCATCGCTCGAAGTGGCATCTGAGACAGCCTGCTGACTCTGCTGTCCTGTTGGCCTCAATGACCTTGACGGTCGTCCTCTGGCCCATGAAGCTTGTGCTGGGATCGCCTGGGAGGCATCTGCCAGTTCCACAGCTGGCACCTCCCCAGTCATTGCAGCCTCACCTGATGAGGCAGACACTGGGAGAGGGGCAGAGCCGCTGGTGCCCTCATCCAGAGCGCTGTGTGAGGAGCCTGCAGATACGACAGACAGCTGCTGTGCCGACGTGAGGTCACCCCGGACCTCCCTGCTCGCCATCGATGAATGGGCATTGAGCTGGGAAGCTTGAAGCCCACACCATCTCCCATATTGGCAATGACCAGCTGTAGCCCCTGACATTGTGAGGGCTTGCAGATCCAAGCGTAACCCCAGGAGAACCTGATTGTTCTCCTGGAGGCGCCTCTCCACAAAAGTCGCCACTCTCTCCATGGAGGAAGCATGACACACTGCCACGAGGCTCATTGCATCAGTGATGCTCCGCGTGGACTCCTCCACCACAGACACCAATCAAAGCATAGTCTCATGTAACACTCCCAGATGCTCCCACGCATCCGGCCGCATTTCCTGCAGCTGCTGCATCGCCGGTGGCACCAGAGGCACATCACGACTGAGCATGTGCCTGGTCCCCTGCAGTTCTCCGACTGCTGATGCCATCAGCACTCTGTCTCTGCCAGCTCCTCCAGTGATTGTGAAGTGCCCTCTCCATTGTGCCCCAGGACACTAGCCGATGTTGCAATGCCCATCGAGGTGCTAGTATCTGCGCTGGCGCCTGCCTCGCAGAAATGATGTGATGCAGGTGACACTTGAGGGCCCTCAGGTGTGAGAGGGGGCATCTGCAATTGTTCCTGGCAGCCAGGCTCTGATGATGCTGAAAATAACAACAAGGACAGTGGATCAGTTAGCGTGCATACAGTGATACACTCCATCCCTTTCCCCCTGGCTCATTATGCGCTCAACCTTCCAGAATCTATGGAGACGAATATTGGTGGGGTGGCAAATACCAGGATAATGTGCGCCGCACCACGTCATGGGAGCTCACCTTCTCCCAGGCACATTTGGTCATGTGGTGGGGCCTCCTCCTCCCATCTAGGGGGACCAACACTTCCCACAGTGCTGCCACCTCCTCAAGGAGGGCAGCAAAGCAGTCATCAGAAAAGCGAGGGGCACATTGACCCCCCACTGGCCTACCCTGCAGCCTGCCCTGCCCTCTGCCCTTTCCTCCAACTCTGCTCAGCCGACCCCCTGCAGTGTGACCTGGGAGTGGCCATTGTGAGCAGCCTACAGGTGCCTGCCAGGCCTTCCTTTAAACAGACGTCCGGAACGCCAATGGACCCGGCAGTCTGTGCACAGCTGCTGCAGCCCGCACACTCCTGCTATTCATGGGAGTTGGGAAATGCGCTGGGCGGGCCTTAATTGGCCCACCCGTGCAAAATGGCAGCACGGACCTGATTGCAGGCGCTGATCGGGTCTGCGCCCACCTGCAGCTGCTCCTGCTCTGCCCACCCGACAGGCAGAAAATTCTACCCCATGTATGCCCAAATAGACGGTGTTGCCATGGGATCTCCTCTAAGCCCAACTCTCACAAATAATTTTGTTACGTTCCATGAGAAACATGCTTTCGATGGAATGACACCTACTTTCAATATGTGGTTGATACATTCACTATATTTAAATTCGCAGCTGCATGTAATAATTTCTTCACATGTCTTAATGGGCTCCATCTTGCGCCCAAATTCACCTTTGAAATGGAGCAGTCAAATTAACTCCCTTTCCCTGATGTACTAGTTGAGAAATTCTGCCAGGGAGTTCCCTACAACGGTCTACCACAAGCCTACCTTCATTGGTCAATATACGCATTGGGATTCTTACGTTCCACATACTGTAAGATTGGTCTTATCGGCAACCTTATGAATATGGCCCAAGCCATTTGCTCACCATACAAGCTTGATGCTGTAATAAGGGCATCAAATACATCCTGCAGGATAATGGCTATACTGATCAGATCATTTTGCGCTGTATATCACGCAAACTCATGAATGGGCCTAAGGCTGTCACTTTCGGCTCTGAAAAGTGCCCAGTCTGCATTAAATTAACCTGGAAGGGCAAGGCATCTCAAAAAATTGAGCAACTATTGAAACTAGCAACACGAGCAGTATTCGCTACTGACAGGATGCTGCCATCAAGCTAAACAGATGTTCTGCCGATCACACAAATAAGTAATGTGGTAAATGAATTTCAGTGCCAGTGTGATGCTAGGTATGTAGGCCGTGCATCCCAAAGACCAGCGGATCATATCTAACAGCATGTCCCAGCCGCTGTTCGCAACAAACAAGGACAGACCGTACCCAACCAGTCCGTGCTTGCAAAACTCAAAACACAGTGACCAACATGAGATGTGATTTCGCAATTGGACAACATTTGCTAAATAATCCTCAGTGTGCTAAGAATTACGCTGACAACCAACTTAAGATTGTCAGTCAGGCTCACTCTGTGGTGCATTTGCATGTACTGGAAGCTACATATATTAATATAGAGAGTCTTGTTCTTGGCAGACAGAAAGAACATGCACACACATTGTGCCTGTTTCAGCTAAATAAAATAAGTGATAGCCATTCACTGACTCACTCCACAGGGCAATGCCTTGACTGATCAGGGTCAAGCTGCCTGGTTTAAATTTCTAACAATGCTTGGCAGTTAATTGTCAGTCACTATCAACTGGTGCATTCCCCATGGCAACACCTCTGCCAATCATAGTCCAACTGGTAACCAATCAGCACTCTCTTCTCATACAGCATAAATTCTTGCAAAGTGTCCTGAAGAGTGCAAGGCGAAAAGCTTTGACATGTCTCTTTTTTCAGCAATATTATACTGAATTGCACAAAATTACAGAATCAAACCATTAGGCCCAATTCCAGTGTTTGCACTCCACACCAACCTTCTCCCACTGCTCTTTATCTAATTCTAACGGCAGGTCCCTCTATTTCTTTCTCCCTTATGTACTTGTCTCAATTCCCCTTAAATACATCTATATTATTTGCCTCAGCTATTCCTGGTGGCAGCGAGTTCCATATTCTCACCACAATAGGGTTACTACACTTTGCCTCACTGCTTCTGCAAGCTGAGAAGGGGCAATATCAGTCAGGGTTCCTGTTCTGGATTTGTATTCGGTTGCTCCTGTTATTGTGTGTCTACATATGTTAGTTAAGTATAAGCCAAATATTCATTGAGTGTCCAGCGTAGAGAATGGTCAGTTCAGTGAGGTACTGAAGACCTAGAGGAATGGGTTCTAGAATGAATCATGGCCTGGGGCTTGCAGTCAGTACTGGGGCAAGTGCACACCACTGAACTCGAAGAAAGTTGCCCACAAAAATCTAACGATCTCTGTGGTTTGGTTTTCCACTTTCCGGATGGCAGTTTAAATCTGGTGCCAAGTGAAAGGAATCTTTTGACATATAGTGATGTCAGCAAGCAGGGTAGGCAGCCAATCACATTGAAGCATTCTCACAGAGAGCAAACTAGGAAATTAAAACACAATGTTCTTAATTTCTAATTTAAAATTTCAGATTTTAATAATAACGGTGATATAATATAATAATAATTAATAAGAATAATATCAAGGTATAAAAAAGTACAAGAGGTTCCACATATTGAGGCCATTCTTGAGTAGAAGGAATGTGTTTTGCTAGCGAGTCAGCTGCTTACCTGTGTGGCTGCTTGTATTCCTTTAATCAATTAATGAAATACACACACTACACACCAGATTCGTTAAATCTGTCAGAATCTCTCACAAAATGGGCGACTCAGCCAGCAGCAGCAACGTGTGTAATGTATTAAGGAATGAAAAGGATGCACAGAAGTGCAGGGGTTGCAGGGTGACCTGTCAACATAAAGGATCAATCAGGGATAAGACAACTGTGACACAAACTCAGGAGTGAGAATTCCATTCTCTGATTAGGTTAAAAAGCTATTGGGGATGTCATGCCCTATCTGTCTGTGATAACGGAAAATGGGGATTCTCCTAATGGAGGGAGTGGAGTCATTTAAAAACAGTGAGAGACAGTGTGGACGGCCAGATAGAGAATAAAGAGCTCTCTTCAGGAAGTCTTGTGGCGCAGTGGGTAGCATCCCCTCCTCTGAGCCAGAAGTTCCAAATTCAGGTCCCACCCCAGGACTTGATAGCCAAGGAAGATGAGCTCGTGGCATGGCCAAATAGGTTGACTGTAAATCCTTCCAATAGACCTAGGGCAAGTGGTAAGAGTGGGAGAGTTTCCTGGCAGCCAGAACCATGTGGTAGCTGCAGCACAACAGCCTCCCCACATTAAAAGACTCCTTGTGCGAGCTTTTGCCATGGGCTCTGTTGCAAGCGTCCTCCTCGTTTTGCGGGACTGTTAGAGAGAGAGGGAGAGAGAGAGAGAGAGAGAGAAAGAAAGAGATAAAGAGCTCTCTATAGTGTAGAAAATGGGAAGCTGTTCTGAAATGCTGCTCACTGCTGAGTAGAGAGGACTGCAAATGATGTGGCTGAGGCATGATACATACTGGAAAATGAGTTGATCTGAAACAGGGTAAAATCCTATTGTAATGAGGCAGTCAATGCCTGCCACTGCCTCGGAGCATTTTTAAAAAGAGATTGTTCTTGGGAGTACAAAGTTAACATTAACCCTTTCACACTGGAGAGAAGTTCACAAAGAGATCTACAGAACTCAGGTTGAACATTTGTGGTGCAAACTAGAGAGTTAGAAAAAAGAGAAGGAAGTTTAGAAACAAAAGCTAAAAATGTTGTAGAGTTAATTGTTTTCTGCATCTTGTGTTTTTATTTTGAAAGGCTGCTGAATTGTTTTGTGTGTTTAAAGATGTGAATGTTTGCTTCTGATGTCATGACTTTGAAAGTTAACAGTGATGTTACCAACTCATAAAATAAGCCATTGCTGTTTTCTGGTTCGCACTTTCAACTGATTTGGAGCAACTAACAAACTGAGTGCTTGATTAAATTATCAAATTATGAAACTGGTTTTCTGTAAATGGCGATGACATACAGCTAGTCATGCTCATAATGTGAGTAGTCCTTAGGCATAAAACTTCAGATTATCATGGAAGCTATGGCATTTTGAGAAGTTATGACCCACAGAGATCAGTATTTTGATAATAACACCCCGGCTTCAAAATACGATCTTTTAAGTCCTCCCCACAAGGCCTTGGATTAATAGCTTATCGGAAAGACAGCACCTACAACACTTCTTCAGAGTGTCAGTCTAGATTTTGTGCTCAAGTCTCTTGGAGTGAGACTTGAACCTACAACCTTATGACTCAGAGACAAAGTGCTACCAACACAGCCATGGCTGACAGGTGCTGTGAGACAGGGAGGGGTGTCAGATTTTGTTCTCTGAAGGACGTTGGTCGAATTGTTAACAATGCTTCAACAGCCTATGTGGTCATTTTTCTAGCTCCCACATAATTAACAGCTTTGCTGAGTTCAGTATTCCAAGGTGGAATTTGAACAAGGTTTTTAGTCCAGTACTGTCAGTCACTGGGACACCATATCCTTGGTATCCATTTTGGAGTCATAGAGTTTATACATTCCCCTGCCGGTGAGTTTAAAGACAGTGGGGGAAGCATGTAAATTCCAATGGAGGCCATGCCCACAATCTACCTACCTGCCCCTGCCCCCCCATCACAATTAAACATGGGATGTAGAGGCTGTCAGGCAGTCCATCGCCCTTGGCCTATTAAAGCCTTTAAGTGGTCAATTAATGGCCATTTAAGGACCTCATCCTTTTCCAGCGGGAATTATACCCACAGTGGGAGAACACTCACGCCAGTTAGGAAGTTTGGCAGCTTTAGCTGCAAGGGTGTGAGCTGGGGTTGTTTTTTGAGGGCCCCCTGGCCCATTGGTGACATCTCCCCTGCCCCCCACTAAAGTCATCTTTCCCCCACCTTTAACCCTTCCTCCCCTTGCCTCTTGGACACAGCCCCTCATCTCCCTCGTCAGGGCCTGCCAACCTGGTCCCAGTGAGACCCAGATACCACACTTACCTGAGCACCTCTGAGCGGTGGGACTGCCTGTAGTCCCAGCAGTGGTCACTGATCCAGGTGGCTTTGCTGGGACTACAGAACTACTGGCCATCCAAGTCCTGCCTCAAACCACCTAATGCTGATCCCAGTGTCAAAGGTCTACATGGTACCTGTCAGGATCACGGGCAGGCTCCACTGTGGCTCTTAAGCCTGGGATGGAGGTGGGGGAAACTAGTCATTACCGCACAGAAGGAGGCCACAGAGCCCACCACATGCATGCCAAAGGCAACAGTTTTTCTTTTCTTACCTGTCATAATATTCTACACCTCTATCAAATCTCCTTTCAATCTTCTTTACTCCAAGGAGAAAAAATCCAGCTTCTCCGACCTAACCTTGCAGCTAAAGTCCCTCATCCGTGGAATTGTCCTGTCTCCTCTGCAACCTCTCAAGGACCCTCACAAGCTTCCTAATGTGTGGTGGCCAGAACTAGATGCGATACTCGAGTTGTGGCCACCGCATTCCAAGGTTGAGATCTTATTGTAAAATTGACTGGTTTCATAAATCAAAACGCTCTTGTGCCAACAGGACTTTGATATCATAGAAAAAATTGTAAACAACATTATATCCAAGAGGGATTTTCCCCCGGATCAGCAAGAAAAAAAATCCAATAAGTTGAGGCAGGCTTTGAAAAATATTGTGCTGAACACTTCCATCAAGCTATGCAGCAACAGAGGATCAAGAACTTATTTTGGTAAGTGAATGGAAGACATTCTTTAACGTGATTAGCAGATCAGTAGCAGTGTTCACGTGAGTCAAATGATACAATATTTCATCAGGGATGTTTAAGTGTGACAGCAAAAATGTTACAAGAGGTGTGCACTAATTACAGGAAGCATGCACTATATGCTATTCCATTAATGTAGTTCCCCAGCACTTAAAACATCTACATTAAAAATGACATACACTTCTACTAGCCTATGAGCCATTTGAAATTTTAAAGTTATAGCATCTTTGTTTGCTCATTGATACAAGCGGGATGGGAGGAGTGTAGAGTTGATCTAGCCCCACTACCCCACAGGTCGCACCATTAGTTTAAAAGTTTAATTCACTCACCAAAATGACCAATTATTTACCTTTGCTACTGTTAGAACCAGAATAAAAGAGACTTTTTTAACCAGGCCTTTTTCAATAAACTCAGAATGATTGATTTATTATAAAACAAATGTATTTGTAAAACTAGTTGTAAGAACTGATTAATACAGAATTGTAATCTGGGAGTATAACTATCTATCCATATTAAAATTCACCAGCACACACACACACAAACAAACAATGGACAAATAGATAGGGTCTCTGCAGACATGGGTGGTTGAAAAAAAGACTATAAAACAAAGGACAAAGTTTGCAGGGTTTCGTCGCTGCCGATCTGGAGCTCCCTTGTGTGAAGAGAGATTGCTAGTCCTAGTAGGTGCCTGGAGGTCTGACCAATGGAGCTTCAGCGTGGAGGAAAATAGAGCCAGGTTAATTATTTTTGTCTCAGCCTCTTGGGCTCCCAAAGACAGACAAATTCTACTGAAATGAGGGTTCCTAGTTGGATACTAATAATCACTCTATTTCAGTCAAGGAGAGTGCGAGCTGGGTAGCTTCCCCTTCTCAGTTCATTCCTGAGTTCAAAAAACAAGCTCAAAACAAAGTTCCTCCGTCAGATGATTTTCAGTAAATCACCAGGCCTTTACCTTTAAAACAGTTTTTTTTCCCAACAAATAAAATGATTGCAGTTCAAATAGCAAATTGCTCTCCCCCCTCAAGTACCATTCTGGTCAGGTGATTTCTTGGAAAAGGCATTCTTGCTCACACTCCAAGGTGAGCTTATGACCTTTTTTTGAGGAAAAAAAAATCCAAGTCAACTTCCAAGTGTCCAAATAGTGCAAAGTCCTTCCAAACCTTAAAAGAAAATATTGTTCTGGAAGATATGGCTCTATCAGTCATTAGTTGGCACCTTTCTAAAGTACACTGAATGCAAGAACAAAAATAAATAGGTAAATAACTCCTGGTTCATCTTAATTACCTTTTTGTATGGAAACCCTTCTAAAAGTGCAAGATGATGCATTTAGGGAAGGGACACAAGGCAAGGAAGGAATCAGAGGGATCTTAAAGAGTACATGTCCACAGATCCCTGAATGTGGCAGGATTGGTGGAGGGGGTGGATAGGAAGACATACAAAATATTTTCATTTATTAACTAAGTATAGGAGAGATGGTGGGGGTGGGGGGGGCTGGTGCAGAGGGGGTGAGCAATTATGCTAGGACTGTGCAGAACACTGTAAAATGCTATGTAAAATCCAGTCACCATATTGCAAGAGGAATGTCATCGCATAGGTGGGTGTAGGGTAGAGATTTACGAGATAGAGAAGCTGGAATGGGATTGACTGGATTGCTTTACAGGGAGCCATCATGGGCTGAACCAAATTATCTCCTTCTCTGTCGTAATATGACCCCACTAAGTGAATGGATTTATCGATTGAACTGACTGCAGTCTAAATAAGGCTGCAGAGGGTCAAAGTAGAACTGGAAATAACTGGGCGAAAGATAACTCTAAGGTAGGAGGATCATTATTATATAATTTCACAGGGTCAGTCACAGCTTAGTGGACAGTGCTCTTGCCTCTTCACCGGTGACCTGGACACAAAAATCTAGGCTGACACTTCAGGGCAGTACTGAGGCAATGCTGTGCAGTTGTAGGTGCTGCCTTTCAGATGAGACTTTAAACCAAGTGTACTCTCAGGTGGGCATAAAAGATCTCAGGGCAGTATTTTGAAGAGGTGCAGCAGAGTTCTCCCTACTGTCATGGCCAACATCACTAAAAACAGATTATCTGGTCATTATCACAACACTGTTTGTAGGAGCTTGCTTTGTGTAAATTTGCTACTGCATTTCCTGTGTTACAAGAACAGTGACTAGTATTTCATTGGCTGTAAAACACTTTGCAATATTGTGAATGGCGCCATGTAATTGCAAATTCTTTAGCATACTGTAATAACACTGTCCCATTACACTGGTCATCACAGAGTGGGAAAATTTCTTTGTGTGAATGCAAAACCTATAAGTGGAGTGGACATCACGATGTTGGGTGACTTATTTGTTTGTTTCTCTCTTTTGTTTTTCTTATGTCCTCATCTGTTTATTTAAAATGAGGCACAGCATTGGGAGCACCAAACATCCACTGGCACTCAGTCAAGAGGTCACTATTCATATTTGAGTCCGAGTAGTGAGTGCTGATAAATAATCCCACTGTGAAGGGCATAACGGTCATGCCTGATCACCTAGTCCAAACAAACACAATTTCCTAGGGGTCCTACTATGGTAGGGTATGGGAGTGGGGATCCCACAATAAAAGGGTATGGGGGTGAGGTTCATAAAATGATATGGTATGTAAGAATCCCACAGTGGTAAGACCTTAGGGGTCCCACAATGATAGGGTATGAAAGGGTCCCATGGTGGTAGGGTCTAGAGCATCTCACAATGTTAGAGTATGGGAGGGCCCCCACAGTGGTAGGGTCTTCAGGTTCCCACAATGATAAAGTATGGGAGGGTCTCACAGTGGTAAGGTCTTCTAGTGAGGGGGAGACAACGTAGGGTATGGAAGCATACCACAGTGATAGGGTCTAGGGCATCCCACAATGGTAAGTTATGGAAAGGTCCCACAGTGGTAAGTTATGGCAGTCTCACAATGGTAGGGTATTAGGTGAGGGTCGGGGGGCTCCCACAATCTTAGGGTTAGGGAGCTGATTCCACAGTGATAAGGTACTGGGGAAGGTGAGGGTTTCACAATGGTAAGACATTCCTGGATTCGACAACAATAAGATAGCAACATATGTTCACATCTAGTGTGAGACTCTCAGGGGGAACTTAAAGATGATGGTGCCCCCATGATTTGACTACTTTTGTTCCTTCTTGAAGGTAGAGGTAGCAAAGCCAAAGTAATCTCCTGCAATGCCCTCTGGAGATTGTTGTACACTGCAGCCACAGAGCGCTTGTGGCAAACAGGGTACATAATATCAGTAACTGTAATTTCTAGGGCATAATGTGCTGATTCCGAAATTGATAATTCTACAATTGTAGCTAACGTCCAGAATTTTGGTTGTTTTCCTATCTTAGAAATTGAAGTTCAAGTTATTAGATTCAATGCTGATTGAAACATTGCGACGGCAACACTAACTGCTCATGATAACTTCGCAGAAATTCCCTGTGAAGTGAGAAATAGACAAGGTTTGGGTAAACTTGTTTCTTTCTCTACATTTAAATCTATGTATTTAAAAGTTTTGTCTGAACTCTTCTGTAGCAAATCAACATCATCATCATCATCCTGGGGGTTACTATTGACTAGAACTTGAATTGGACCAGCCATATAAATACTGTGGCTACAAGAGCAGGTCACAGGCTCAGAATTCTGCAGTGAGTAATTCACCTCCTGACCCCCCAGAGCCTGTCCACTATTGACAAGGCACACGTCAGGAGTGTGATGGAACACTCTCCACTTGCCTGGGTGAGTGCAGCTCCAACAACGCTCAAAAAGCTTGACACCATCCAGGACAAAGCGGTCCGTTCACCATTTTAAACATTTACTGTCTACCACTGACACACTGCAGCTGCAGTGTGTACAATATAGAAGTTGCAGTGCAGCAACTCACCAAGCCGCCTTCAACAACATCTTCCAAATCCATGAACAATACCACCTAGAAGAACTAGGACAGCAGACTCAAGGGAACCATCTTCAAGGGAACACCACCACCATCCTGACTTGGAACCATACCACTGCTCCCTTACTGTCAGTAGATCAAAATCCTGGAGTTCCCTTCCAAACAGTGCTGTGGGTGTATCGACATCACACGCACTGCAGTGGTTCCAGAAGGTGGGTGGTCTGGCACCTGTGTGGTACGTATGTTACTTGCCACCTATCAATCCAAGCATTGATGAAGCAGCTGAGGATGGCTGGCCTAGTTCACTGCTCTGAGGAACTCTGCCAGCGATATCCCAGGACTGAGATGATTGACCTCCAACAATCACAATCATCTTCCTTTGTGCCAGGTATGACTACAACCAGTAGAGAGTTTTTCCTCTGATTCCCTTAACTCCAACTTTGATGCCACACTCAGTCAAATGCTGCCTTGATGTCAAGGGCTGCCACTATTACATCACCATGTTTGGGCCAAGGCTGTAATGAAGTCAGAGCCGAGCAGCCCCGGCAGAACCCAAAATGAGCATTAATGAACAGGTTATTGCTATGTAAATATAGCTTGACATCACTTTGCTGATGATCGAGAGTGGACTGATGAAGCAGTAATTGGCTGGGTTGGACTTGTCTTGCTTTATGTGGATAGGACATATCTGGGTAATTTTCCACATTGCTGGGTAAATGCCAGTGTTGTATCTGTACTGAAACAGCTTGGCTAGGGGTGTGGCTAATTCTGGGGCACAAGTCTTCAGTACTGTTGCTGGAATATTATCAAAGCCCATAGCCTTTGCAGTATCCAGTGCCTTCAGCTGTTTCTTGATATCCCATGGAGTGAATCGAATTGGCTGAAGACTGCCATTTGTGCTGAGCACCAGGAGACCACCAAGATGGAACATCCACGCAGCACTTCTGGCTGAAGATAGTTGCAAATGCTTCACTGATTTGTTGAACTCTCCCATCATTGAGGATGGGATATTTGTGGAGCCTCTTCCTCCAGTTAGTTGTTTAATTATCCACCACCATTCATGACTAGATGTGGCAGGTCTGCAGTGCTTAGATCTGATCCATTGACTGTAGGATCGCTTAGCTCTGTCTCTCACATGCTGCTTCCACTGTTTGGCTTGCAAGTAGCCCTGTTTGATAGCTTCATTAGGTCGACACCTCATTTTTAGGTATGCCTGGTGCTGTTTCTTGCATGCCCTCTTGCACTCTTCATCAAACCAGGGTTGATACCCCTCGTGGGACTTCGTCACTCCTACCAATACTGTAATGGACAGATGCATCTGACACAGGTAGGTTGGTGAGCTCAATGTCAAGTAGGTTTTTCCCTCTTGTTGGTTCCCTCACCACCTGCCGCAGACCAAGTCTAGCAGCTATGGCCTTTAGGACTCGGCCAGCTCGGTCAGTAGTGGTGCTACTGAACCACACCTGGTGACGGACATTGAAATCCCCACCCAGAGTACATTCTGAGCCCGTGCCATCCAATATTGTTTTCTAAAAAATAGTCAATGAACAAAACAATGAGAGATCAAGGAGGAGGTGCATCGAAAGTTTAGCCTGATTCTTGGGCTGAGGGGCCTGTGCTATGAGGTGAGATTGAGCAGAATGGTCCACATTTTCTGGAGTTTAGAATGAGAGGGGATCTCTTAGGCTACTTCCCCGTGGCTGGAGGGTCCAGAACTAGGGGACATAGTCTCGGGATTGGGGGCGCCCAGTTAGGACTGAGAAGATGAGAAACTTCTTCACTCAGGGTGTTGTGAACCTTTGGAATTCTCTACCCCAGAGGACTCTGGATGCACAGTCATTATGCATATTCAAGACTGAGATCAACAGATTTTTGGATCTAAAGGAGTCAAGCAAAGTGGAGATATCGGGGGAAAGAGGAGTTGATGTAGAAGTTCAGCTATGATCTTATTGAATGGTGGAACAGGCTCGATGGGTTGTATGGCCGATTCCTAGTCCTATTACTTACATTCTGTTAAATCTCTGAACTATTAACTGTCAACAGATCTTGCTGCTGTGGCCTTCATCTCATACAATGTCACTGATCTTACTGACATGAGTTTGGACATGGAAGATGGAAAGAAACTAGAGATCTCACTCATCTCTGATGTAGTCACAGCCATAAAAAGCTGAAGTTTGAAGAAACCTTCACAACCAATCCATCTTATCTTCCAAAATAATCAGGTTTGCTAAGTTACAGTTTTCCTGAAAAAGATGTTCAATTGATATTCCATCTTGATGATACAGCATACTGATAGATGATGGTAATCTATAGCAGGGATGTCAGATATAACCAGCATTCTAACAGTACTGCACTAAAGTATCGGCTTAGTTATATGATTTAAGTCTCTGGAGTAGAACATGAACCCATTACCTTCTAACTCAGAAGCACACTAAGTCATCCCCATTAAAGTTAATATTGTGTAAATGTGTAAAAAGGGCATTATACCCAAAGCAGTTTGGTTCCCCACCTTTGAGTCAGGTTAAAACTGCACCTCCAGATATCTTACAATAACCCTAACTTCCTATTGGCAACATTTGATTGGTTTGTCAACATCCTATCATCCAAAGATGCCTTGAAACTCACTACAGCCATTGTTTGCAACCAAGCACAAAAAATGTTAGTAAGGCAGGTTTTAATTCATCTTTGACAAAAAAAAGTTGAGTACCTTGATATCCTCATTTATTCAAAACACTTGGAATTGCAGTTACATCACATGGCTAGTCCTGTAATCTCTTGCAAAGAAAAGATTTTGCAGATTTACTCGTAGGCTATGGAAATTATATTCACGTTATATTCATGACTACTTTGTGATTGCTGTCCAACAAGCATTAAGAGCCACACAAAATGGGGGTTAAAGCAATAGCTCTGCCTTGTAAGACAGACGAGGTCAGTAACTCAATGAAGCAGAATCCTCTCCATCCTTATCCCATTCAAAGCCAGGATCCAGTGCCAAATGAACTGCCTCCATTGCTAAATGTATATTTATGTCCCAGTTTCCTCTGGTAGGTTTATTCTTCAGCCCCATCTTTACTCTACTGAAGAATCCTTGAAAATAGAAGACGTGGAACTGTGAGTGACATATTTCACAGATATTTCACGGGAAAATATTAATAACTGGCACTCTCTGTTAAAACTAAAGAAATTTCACCCATCAGCTTAGAATCTACAGCTTTGACAATGAGATACGGAACTATCATGGATACCCCCTTTGTAGAGTTGGCTCTATTGTTCATCATTTCCTTCTTATACTTCTACTCCTCTCCTAAAGACAATGACTCCTTGCCAAGGATATTTGAAGTTAGCAGAAAACGTTAAGAAGGCTGCTGGAAAAAAATGGATCTTTTGCTTTATAAGTAGAGGCATAGATACAAAAACAAGGAAATTGCGCTAAACTTTTTATAAATCACTGGTTAGGCCTCAACTGGAGTACTGTGGACTATGTACACTTAGGAAATATGCCAAAACCTTGGAGAGGGAGCAGCAGAAATTTAGTAGAATTATGCTAAGAATGAGAGGTTTTATTTATATGGAGAAACTAGAGAAAATGGGATTGTTCTCCTTAGAGAAGAGAAAGTTAAGAGGATATTTAATAGATGTCTCATGTTACTTTCCTCTTCTTTTAACCATACAGAAAGTAAATGGATGTGTCAAATGTGTTAACTTAAATGGTGGAATAGACAACAACACTGCATCTTCTGAAGGCTGTGACACAGAACATTCTAATGTGACCCATACTGTATGCAACTGTAAACAAGGGTCTATCTTTGCTGTCCTGGTGACACCCCAACAAATAATGGTACAGTCTACAATTTAGGACAATGAGATGAATTCAATGTCAAATATCAGATTGATTGACAACTTCTCACCATAAGTTAAAAATAACGGCTGCAATGCATCACAGTACACCTTTGATTTACTGAGCTTTTTAACATTTTGTTGCAGGGGTGCTGTTCATCATCTGTCCTAACGGACATTGGGATCTTGGTGTCATTGGCGTGCGTTGCTATCACCCTCTTCACATTGCAGTCTGTCCAGATAAAAACCCAGTCATCTTTCTGAGTCTATTGCTGGTGGAGCTATCTGTTCTGGCAGGATTCGATGTATTTGGGCATGTAGCCGGAAGCAGGGTGAGATCATTAAATTTGTAGACAGCAGTATTTGCCAAAGACAGACTGAGCCAAGATTACAGAATGCCCATTGATTAGATTGCTGGCCAGAATCCAGGTTAGGGCTCATACAGATATAAACATACACAATTTAGAGTCAGGAAACAGCCCTGCTGGTCCATCAAGCCTACCCCAACACCATTTCTAAATACTTCTTCTTTTACTCCCTTCCCTCCCAGCCAGGTAACCTCCTGCGAGAGGCAAAAAAAAAAATCCATGTACTGTAAAAGAACAAATACATTGAAAAATTCCTCTCTGACTCCCTCGGGTGATCAAAAATGGTCCAGGTGATCACATAGGCTAAGTGTGATCTACAAAGAAACTTACTTTCTACATGATGTGATCTTACAGTGTGATGCTTTGCATTTATATAAATTGGCACTACAACTGGTCCAAGATGAAATGCTATAGTTTAATATTTTTATGCTTGCATTGCAGAATCATTTTAAGGACCGTAAATCGATACTAACAAGCACAGGTTTAATTATCTCGGAGGTGTGTCTCATAGTCACGATCTTCATTTTTACAAAATGCTCCTTGGGGAAAGCACACATTACTAACTCTCACATCCACCTATGCTGAACTTGTTCATCGCAAACATGCTGTTCTTAACTCAAAGTGATAGGGTTTGTAACAAGGTAAGACAACCCTGCACACCAAGGGGCAACAAAGCAGAAATGTTACCCCATATTTGATTAAATTAATTGAAAGTAAAAGCCAAATCTCCAGTTTGTCTCCACTCAGGTAACAAATAAAAGAATTGCGTAAGAACAGTTAAACACTAATATTTAAATAGCCTTATTTAAAAACTGGATTGAACCCATTCCAAACTCAGCCTGTGAATAAATGTGATATCACTGACTAACATCTAGAACCATAGATGTTTACAGAAACATAGAAACTAGGAACAGGAATAGGCCCTTCGAACCTGCTCTGCCATTCAATATGACCATGGTTGATCCTCTATCTCAATGCCATATTCCCACTTTCCCTCCATATCCCTTGATACCCCTAATATCCAAAAAAATTATCAATTTCTTTCTTGAATATACTCAGTGACCTGGCCTCCACAGCCTACTGTGGTAGAGAATTCCACAGGTTGACCACCCTCTGAGTGAAGAAATTTTTCCTAATCTCAGTCCTAAATCGCCTGCCCCATATCCTGATACTGTGGCCCCTGGTTCTAGACTCCCCAGTCAGGGGAAACATCCTCCCTGCATCTAGCCTGTCTAGCCCCATTAGAATTTTATACGTTTCAATCAGATGCCCTCTCATTCTTCTAAACTCTAGTGAATACTAGTCCAGGGCTAACCAATTTCTCCTCATACAACAGTTCTGCCATCCCCAGTATCAGCCTAGTGAACCTTCACTGCATTCCCTCTATGGGAAGTATATCCTTTCTTAGGTAGGGAGACCAAAACTGCACACTATACTCCAGGTGTGGTCTCATCAAGACTTTGTATCACTGCAGCAATTCTTCCCTACTTCTGAACTCAAACCCTCTGGCAATGAAGGCCAACATACCATTTGCCTTCCTAATTGCTTGCTGCACCTGCCTGTTTACTTTCATTGACTAGTGTACAAGGACACCCAGATCCCTTTGCACATCCACATTTCCCAATATAACACCCTTTAAATAATACTCTGCCTTCCTGTTCTTCACATTGAAGCATATAACGTCACATTTATCCACATTATACTGCATCTGGCAGGTGTTTGCCCACAGACACAACATGTCTAAATCGCCCTGAAGTCTCCTTGCATCCTCCTCAAGTCACGACCCCGCCCTTTTCGGCCATCATATCTGAGTTGACACTTTGCTTTGGTGGTCAATCCCAAACTAATCCCATTGCCCTGCCCACTTCCCATTGTCCTGTATCTCCTTGTATCTGCTTCAACTACCTATCCCATTGTCACATCAATGATGTAATGGTCTCTGCCTCAACCACTTGCCATGGTAAAACATTTCCAATTGCAAAGAAATTCCTCTGCAAAGAAAGTTCTCCTAACCTCTCTCCACTAGTGAGTTTTAAAATTGACAAGCCCCTCCTCAACCCAAGGAAAAGGCCATTCCCTAAAAAATTAACAAAATTGCGTCAGCTATGGCTTAGTGGGTAACACTCTCACCTCTGAGTCAAAAGGTTGTGCATTCAAATCCCACTCCAAAGTCTCAAACACAAAACCCAGTGTGGAGCATTGTCAGGGTTGCTGCTTTCAAATGGGATGTTAAACTGAGGTCCTCTTAGGTGGACATAAAAGACTCCAACAGTACTATTATGCAGAAAAGCAGGGGAGTTCTTCCAGTGTTCTAGCCCATATTATTCTCTCAATAAACATCACTAAAACAGAAGCAAAATACTGTGGACACTAGAAATCTGAAATAAATAGACGATGCTTGAAATACTCAGCAGGTCAGGCAGCATCTTTGGAGAGAGAAACTGCGCTGATGTTTCCATTTGATGGCCTTTCATCAGAAACTGCATTCCCGTTTTTATTTTACATCACTAATACAGATTTGTGAGAGCTGTCTGTGTGCAAATTGGTTGCTGTATTTCCTATGATACAACAGTGACTACACTTCAAAAAATACCCAATCGGCTGTAAACGCTTTGGGATGTCTGGAGGTTGTGAAAAGATAGAAATGCAAGTCCACGTTTTTGTATTAAAAATCTGTACTAGGTTGCCACTTAGTCTGCTGCGCTCCAGGATAATTAACCCTTGTATATAAAGTTTCTCCAGCTAAGTAAACTTTCCCATTCCTAACAACATCCTCTGTTGATTAATTGTACTAAATAATCTGTTAGCAAAAAGGCAAATAATCCAGCAATGTGGAGCTGACATGTTAAGTTGCACCTTTCTTTGATTTTTAGATAGTGTGCGCAATCACTGCTGGGTGGTTACATTACTTCTATTTAACGGTGTTTGTCTGGATGTTTCTGGAAGGAGTGCAACTTTATCTCATGTCAATTAACCTAAGGAAAATGAGGGTATCCAGCTCAGCCACTGTGCAGAAATAAGATACCGTTTTGATATTTTTTCCCTGCTGTGATAATGGCAGTTTCTGCAGCAACACAGCCCAATGGATATGGGTCCCCACTTGATGAGTGAGTATTGGATTAGATTTTTCTATTCCCCCATGACTTTGCCCTAAAGGCCATATCAAAGTCTTTGAATAATAATTCCACCCCACTCCCCGCCCCATCCCAAGTTCTTTCCTCTTTTCTCCTCTCCTCTTTTGAGCATCATTAAAAGTGGGTTATTCTGGTCATTATCACATTGCTGTTTGTGGGAGCTTGCTATGTGCAAATTGGCTGCTGTGCTTCCTACACTAAAATAGTGACTACACTTCAAGAGTACTGTCTTGGCTCTGAAGCACTTTGGGATTGTCATGAAAATATAATAATTTTCATAATATAATTGTGATTTATTGTAAAGGTAGGTTAATAGTGGGGTTTGGATTAGTTTCTGTGTGTGGGAGGATTTAATTGAATTGAAGGCAGCTGGTCTGAAGCTTTTGAGATATCAAAAGGCAAGCTAGGTTTGAAATGCTAAATACTTGAAAATGGCTGAACTTTTAGAATGTGAGGTATGTGGAACATTTGCATTTTTATATAAATAAGGTTAGTTTGAATTTCAAAGGGATGGTAAGGTGTTATACCTAGCCATAAGGAGCTAAACCAAACAGTGTGTTTATTTTTCCCAAAGGTTACTGATAATATGATTACTATAAAAGATATACATGATGAGAAAAGTAAAGTTGCAAAGAGATATTGGAACAATGGAATTTACATTAAAAAGGGAGAAACATGTATAAAGGAGATGAGGTTATGTGTAAGGGAGAAGGCATTCTAAGATCGAACACGTGTGATAAGCCTCCAGCCTCTATGCATCAAGCTGCTGTCTACATGAACCAAAGCTAAGAAAACTCACTGTGAATATCACTGTCAGAGGTATTGTGGCTTTGCCTGGGTCTGCTAAATCTATTTTTGTTTTACTGTTGCCTTAATGGAGGTGTATTTGGGAGTCAGATTAATTAGGGAATTTAGGAGTTATTATAGCAGTAATTTGTACACTTATGTACATGCTTAAAATCTTTTCTTTTGTTAATTGATGTTTAATTTAGTTTTGTAAAAAAACCTCAGTCTCGGTGGACTTATTCCTACTGAATTAAAGGCACGCATCTCGAAATAAAATACAAATTGCAAAACAGTTGTGGTAGCTGTTTCAAATTTCCCTCTGGGATTTGGGCAGCTCGGCATTTACCATCTGCTGTACAGACGGATGTCCTGAGGTTATGAAAGATGCCTGTGTGAATTTAAGCTCTTTCTTTCTTTAAAAAAAAAATCAGAAGGATGTATCTTTGCGAGGACAATCAATCAGTGAGAGTTTCTTGGTCTCTGTGTCCAGGTTGCAGTTGGAAAAACCAAGATTCTGCTATAATTTATCTATGTGGTCAAAAACCATAGCAGGCAAACTTTAAGAATTGCCTTGAATCCTCCACAAAGAGCTCCCCTGGTGGTTTATCAGTTAAATGCACCAAGTTGTGTGTCAATGCACCATGCATACTGCACAGAGTATAGTCCTGCTCAACTAGCTAACTCAATTTACCTGGGACTCTGCCTGGCCTCAGTGCTCCAAAACTAGATAGATTTCAAATCAGTCACGAGTTCAGCTCTTAATATCTATCCACAGACCCCTGTTGGAAAGGAATCACCTTGGGTGCTTGGCATAGCAAGGGTTAATGTGGGACTGGAGAACAGCACTGCCCACAGTGTGATGTAAAGAGTCACATGACAAGCGACCTGGGTCAGTCGGAGAGTATGCAGAGACCTGTATAGAACTAAACATGAAGTTAGCTCATAGTCTGGGATATACCTTGTACATAAGTAAATATTTATGTGTTATCAATAAATACTACTGTTCAACCTTACAAGCCTCTAAACTTCTTAGTAAGACCTACTGAACGAACCCGTACAACAGGTATTGCGTGAGGGCGGTACCATATTCAGATCTGATGTTCGCATAACCAAGTGTTCTATTGACACTGACTATTCAGGACGTGCTTGAAAAATGACTGAGGAAGAAGCATAAGGAAGAGCCATCACCTTCAGGCAAGGAAAGGAAAAATTCTTGGGGGAAGGAGGAGTATAGAAATCTTTCTAGTCATTGAAAGGTTGAAACTAATTAATGAAATATTCTGTCCTGGCAGTTACTTAGTAGTTTATTTATAAATCTATTTTGTTGCCAATATATCACTTTCATTAGAAACAAAGGCACTTGAATTGAGCTTGTGATCATTACAGCACAGAAGGACGCCATTTGGCCACTATGCCCGAGCTGCCTCTAAGCAAGAATTATCCAATTAGTCCCACTCTCTCGGCACCGGCCTGAAGTTTGTTTTCTTTTAAGTACATGTCCAAT
The DNA here is from genome assembly GCF_017639515.1 of Carcharodon carcharias. Taxonomy (NCBI): domain Eukaryota; kingdom Metazoa; phylum Chordata; class Chondrichthyes; order Lamniformes; family Lamnidae; genus Carcharodon; species Carcharodon carcharias. Next base: position 19,352,619 of record NC_054496.1, on the reverse strand, counting down.
TCCCTTTTGAAAGTTGGAACTGAAACTGCTTCCACCACCCTGTCAGGCAGTGTATTCCAGGTCATGTTTCAACTGCTGTTAAAATCTACTTATCTTGTTCCTTCCATTACAGCTGCTGGCTACGGACAGGAAATCAGTGGTACTTCTCTGGATTTGTGTTACTGATAATTCTGGTAATCCTTAAAGCCTCATTCCCATTTCTACTACTTTGGTATTGTTCTCTCTCTCTCTCTCGTTCATCTTTTACTCTTTTCACAACTGAGCTGAACATGGATACAGCTATCAAACTGCTGATCCTCTTACTGATGCTCAGGTACATCCTATGGCTATGGCTGACTAGCTCTGAAGAAGTCATACAGACTCAAAACGTTAACTGTTTTTTTCTCTCCACAGATGCTGTCAGACCTGCTAACTTTTTCCAGCATTCTCCGTTTCAGATATCCTGTGGCTCAATGGGATGTACTTTTGACTCAGAGTCCAGAAGGTTGTGAGTTCAAATCCCACTCCCGGACTTGAGGACAGAAATCAAGGCTGACACTCCAGTATAGTACTGAGGGAAGTGCTTCAATGTTGGAGATGCTGTCTCTCAGATGAGATATTAAACCAAGACCCTCTCAGATTGATGTAGAAAATCCTGTGGTTTTTATCTCAAAGGGGAGTTCTCTTTGATATCCTGGCCAATATTCATCCCTTGACCAACGATAGTAAAACAGATTGTCTGGTTATTATTACGGGACCTTGCTGCATGCTAACTGGCTGCCATGTTTCCAACATTATAACATTCAAAAATACTTCATTGGCTGTAAAGCATTCTGGGATATCCTGAGGTTATGAAAGGTGTCATATAAATGCAAGTCTTTCTTTCATTGTACGCTGTGAATGTCATGTTATGTCACCATGCATTGTAAACAAGTCTAGCTTTCAGGGATGATGGGTATGATTGCACTATATGAAAGGTGAAGATTCAGTTGTAAGGTTCTGGGTAACTTAATGTTTGATCTAGGCAGAAAAGCTGGTCAGGAGAATGCTGGATGAGTCAACCTTGAATATAATGAAAGCATGGATTAAGGGATTCAGCAGTAATGAGGGGAATGATAGGGACATAAACAAACCATGACAATGGAATGAATGTGAGGTGAAAAACTCAGCTCAGTGAAACATAATGCACTCCATCAGATACACTGCCGTTTGAAGGAGGAGAGCCAGAAACATGGAGATAATGAGGGCCAAAATAGTGGATTTTGGCTATGCTGGCGCTGAGTTGGAGGAAATTTATATCAGATGTCAGAAAACCTTCAAGACAATCTGGAAGTGGAGGGAAAGACAAAAACAGAAACAGAAACAGAAATATCTGGAAAAACTCAGCAGGTCTGGCAGCATCGGCGGAGAAGAGCACAGTTGACGTTTCGAGTCCTCATGACCCTTCAACAGAACTGTTCCCATAGTAGTTATGTTACTAGCTTAGTGAGCCAAAGGCTTGAACTAATCATCTAGGCAACATGAGTTCAAATCCTAGTGGGGAATATAAATTCAATTAATTAGATTAAACCTGGAGTTAAAATCTAGTAATAGTGACCGTGAAATTACTGGATTGTTATAAAAACCCATCTGGTTCACTAATGGCCCTTATAACGAAGGAAATCTATCGTCCCTACCATGTCAGGCCTATATGAGACTCCAGACCCACTCGCAAACCACTCAGTTGTATTTAAGAAGCTGGCTCACCATGCCCTTCTCAAGGGCAATTAAGCATGTGCAACAAATGCTGGCCTTGATAATGATGCCACAAACATGAATGGATAATAAAACAACTTGCACTCAATAGAACTAGCTTGAGACTAAATAAAATTTCACACTAATTTCAAAGTCTTTCTATTAGGCATCCTGTGCTGCTAAAATTCCCATTGTATTTTAGGAGTGCTTCACACGTCAGCTCTCGGGTTTTCCAGAATATATGTTTCATATATGTTTCTGGAAAAGCTGGCGGGTTATGTTAAAATCCAGATTTTCCAATTGCCTTGCAGGTCAATATGATCCTGTTCGCTAAAACGTTCTGGAAATTGAATGAGCAGCTTTCTGAGCGCAACACGCAAGTATCAAAAATCAAAGATACCAGGTGAGTGTTGTATTGCAAAAACAGAAATTGTCCCTAGTCTATAAAGGAAATTCATCTCTAAGGGGTGCCATTTTACACTTCATTCACTTTCTTTTCCAAAAAGTGTCTTGGTAGATTTCCTATATCAAAGCATTACTTAATTCCAAGTTGATTTTCAATGACACTTTAAATGTGCCGTATACAGAACCATACAACACAGGCGGCCACTTGGTCCATCATAACTGTGCTGGATCTGTAAAAGAAATCCAGTTAGTACTAACCCATTGCCCTTTCCCCATAGCCCTTTCCCCATAGCCCTGCAAGTTTTTTTTCCTTTTTAAGTATTTATCCAATTCCCTTTTAAAATTACTGTTGAATCTGCTTCCACAGATGTTTCAGGCAGTGCATTCCAGAGCATAGCAACTTGCTGCATTAAAGCATAAGAACTTAACATAAGAAATAGGAACAGGAGTAGGCCATTCAGCCCCTCGAGCCTGCTCCACCATTCAATAAGATCGTGGCTGATCTTCTTGTGTTTCGATTTCCACATTCCTATCTAACCTCGATAACCTTTGATTCCCTTGCCTAACAAGAATCTATCTACCTCCGCCTTAAAAATATTCAATGAGCCCGCCTCCACCACCTTGAGGCAGAGAGTTCCAAAGTCGCATAACCCTCAAAGGAAAAACTTCTCCTCATCTCTGTCCTAAAAGGGTGAACCCTAATTTTAAAACAGTGCCCCCCTAGTTCTGGACTCACCCACAAGAGGAAACATCCTTTCAATGTCCAAACGAAGGCCGTTCAGGATCTTGTATACTTCAATAAAATCACCCCTCACTCTTCCAAACTCCAGTGGAAACAAGCCCAGTCTGTCCAACTTTTCTTCATAAGACAACCCACTCATTCCAGGTATCAATCTAGTAAACTTCCTTTGAACAGCCTCCAATGCATTTACATCCTTCCTTAAATAAGGAGACCAAAACTGTACACATTATTCAAGGTGCGGTCTCACCAATGCCCTGTATAACTGAAGCATAATATCTTTACTTTTATGTTCAATCCCTCTCGTAATAAAGGATAGCATTCCATTAGCCTTCTTAATTACTTGCTGTACCTGGATACATTGCAGAATTATGCAGCTGTTCTCCATTTAAGTAATACTCTCCTTTTTTGTTCTTCCTATCAAAGTGAACAACTTCATATTTTCCCACATTTGCCAGATCTTTGCCCCCTCACTCAACCTATCTATATCCATCTGCAATCTCATGTCTTCTTCACAACATACTTTCCTACCTACCTTTGTGTCATCTGCAAATTTAGCTACAATGTTTTCACTCCCCTCATCTAAGTCATTGATGCAAATCGTTACAAGTTGAGGCCCCAGTACAGACCCCTGTAAGACTCCACTCGTCACATCTTGCCAATCAGAAAAAGACCCATTTATGCACACACTCTGCTAGCCAGCCAATCTTCTATCCAAGCTTATATGTTACACCTACACCATGCGCTTTTATTTTCTGTAATAATCTTTAACGTGGCACCTTATCAAATGCCTTCTGGAGATCCAAGTACAGTATGTCTACAGGCTATCCACTACACATGTTACTCCTTCAAAAAACTCCAATGAATTGGTTAAACATGATTTTCCTTTCACAAAATCATGCTGACTCTTGTCGATTGCCTTGAGCTCTAAGTGCCCAGCTCCTCTTTAATGATCGATTCTAATAACTTCCCCATGGCAGACATCAAGCTAATTGGCCTATAGTTTCCTGTTTTCTGCCTCCCTCCCTTCTTAAATTGAGGGATTATATTTGCTACTTTCCCATCTGATGAAACCTTTCCAGAAGGAATTTTAGAAAATTAACACCAGCGCATCAACTACCTCATTAGCCACCTCTTTTAAGACCCTAGGCTGTAGTCCATCGAGGCCCAGAGACTTGCCAGCCCGCAGCTCCATCAATTTTCCCAGTATAATTTCCCTAGTGATTTCAATTTCACCAAGTTCCTTTCTCGGGTGCCCCTCCTGATTTGCAGCTATTACTAGAATGTTTTTTGTATCCTCTATAGTGAACACAGAAGCAAAATATTTGTTCATTTCTTCCACCATTTCCTTATTACCTACTATTAACTCCCCTCTGTCACTCTCTAGAGGACCAACACTTACTTTACTTACTCTTCCTTTTTAAGTACCTGTAGAAACTCTTGCTAACCGTTTTTACATTTCTAGCTAGCTTCCTCTCATACATGAATTTCTTCCTCTTGATTAACCTTTTAGCCATTCTCTGCCAGTCTTTATACCCAATCACCTGTCCTGCCACTGAACTTTGCAGAGTTGTATGCTTTTTCCTTAAGCGTGATGGTTTTCTTAACTTCTTTAGTTAACCACGGGTGGTGCATCCTCCCACTTAGAATTTTTCTTTATAGTAGGTATGTACTTATTCTGAACACTCTGAAATATCCCCTTAAATGTCTACCACTGCTTCTCTATTGATACATCCTGTAGCCTAGTTTCCCAGTTCACTTCAGCTAGTTCAGCTTTCATCCCCAAATAGTTGCCCTCATTTAAGTTTAAGATACTAGTCTTAGACCCACTCTTCTCCCTTTCAAACTGGATGTAAAATTCAATCATATTGTGGTCGCTGCTAACTAGCGGTGCCTTTATTCTAAGGTCACTAATTAATCCTGTCACTATACACAATACCAAGTCTAATATAACTTGCTCTCTGGTTGGTTCCAGAACATGTTGCTCTAAGAAACTATCTCAAAACCATTCTAAGAATTCCTCATCCAGGTTATGACTGCTTATCTGTTTCTTCCAGATTAAAATCACCCATGACTATTGATGACCCTTTAGCACAAGCACACAAGATTTTCTCTTGAATACTTTGTTCTACACTGTGGCTACTAATAGGGGACCTGCAGACCACTCCCACTAATGACTTTTTCCCCTATTCCCCATCTCCACCCAAATAAATTCTGCATCTTGACCTCCTGAACCAAGGTCATCTCTAACTATTGCACCAATGCCTTCTTTGATTAACAGTGCTACCTCTCCACCTTTACCTAGCTTCCTATTCTTCTTGAATGTCATGTATCCCATTCAAAGAGACTTTCCACTGATCTCCCCACTGGCTTTTTTGTGCCAATTTATGTTAAATCTGTGTCCTCTGATTACCAATCCTCCTATCAGAACTCCAAGTCACTGTACAGACAGCAGGATCAAGTTAATTGAAAGTTCCATCACCAATAGTGGAGTGCGGGTAGGGTGGTGAATAGAAGGTAATATTGGAGGAGTCAACTGATGCGGCTGGAATACTGGGCAAGAAGGTTTAATTTACTGAAATCGTTCATATTTAATTACTCAAATTCATAAGCTTTTACTTATTTAACATTCCTGTTGCAACAAAATCCTTAATAGAGATGCTTTGGCTTTCTTGCAGAATGCTGACATTTAAAATCCTTCTACAGCTGTTTATCCTGGGATGTCCCTGGATTACTGGATTTTTTAATAACAGTGAAACACTGGAATACATATTCATTATATTCACACCTCTCCAGGGTTTCCTGATCTTCCTTGTCCTGTGTGTTTTCAGTCCTGAGGTACAGTATTATAAGATTTGGGTATTGTACCTGACAGTGTAATGTTATGTTAAACTTGTACAGAATCTTGGTTAAACCACACACAGGGTATTGTGCACATTACAAAATATCACATATTACAAAAAAGATATAGGGGCACTGGAAAAAGTGCAAAAAATATTTACAAGGATGTAACCACAATGGTGAAGCTAAGGCTAGGGCTCCTTCTAAAAAAAAGACTGAGAGATGATCACTTAGAGATCTTTAAAGTTATGAAGATGTAGATGTAGAGATGTTTCCACTTGTGGGGAAAACAAAACTAGGGGAAGTACGAAACGTCAACTCTTTTCTTCTCCGCCGATGCTGCCAGACCTGCTGAGTTTTTCCAGGTAATTCTGTTTTTGTTTTGGATATAAGTATGTGCAGTTGAGGGGAGGAAGGGAAGGGGTTGTTATTCTGAGTCTGAATCTCAGTGAAGCTTTACTTTAAAGGCAGCTATATTATACCTGCCATTCAAGCACTTGATGTTTACACTGGGCGCCTGAAATGGGAAGTGTTTCACTTCTATATTTACCCTAGCACTAACATCCTTTCAACTTAAAGAGCAGGAAGGTAAGCGAGGAAGAAAAATATAATTTCTGAATCAGACAAGTACTACTCACATGCAAGTGGAACTTTACTAGTCAGCAGTGGTAACATCACTTTGAAAATCTGTGCGTGCTCTTTTTTTTTAACCAAAGGTGAGGGGGTAATGCAAGAAATGGTTTGCAAGAACTATGCCAAGGCATGACACATCCAGCTCATCAGTTTACCCTACTACCAATGTAACCCAAATCAGTCATGTGGTAAGTCGGTTTAGCAGTTTTCAGTCGCTTTGGAGTTGAGTAATGGGTTAAATGCTCTACCCATCCATTAAAGGTTCTTCCTTAAACTTAGCATATTGTCAACAAGGCAGCCTTTATCTGTCGCAGAATTAAGATATACTGCCCACATATCGCAATCTTGTACAATGAAAGTCCCAGAGGCAGCAACAATTCCAGGCTGGAATTTTATGCCAGCGAGATTTTACAGTCCTGCCAAAGTCAATGGAATTTAGAATGGCTCGCTACATTTTACACACCCAACCCTGCCGCAATGGGACTATAAAATTCTGGCTCAGATGTTGAACAGTCCTGATTGTCCCTTGTCCTACTTGTACTGGCATGCCATCTGTCGCTACCTCCATGTGATATCAAGTAGACCGAAGACAGTCATACTGATTTTTTTTTCTTCCAGAACATAACCAGCACATAGACCGAAGGAGTGGTATGAGTTATTTTTAATTCAGACTCAAGCAAATTATAAGTTCTGTGAAGAAGATATTTTAAATGTTCATTTCTTAAACAGTTTATTCTGTCAAATAATATTATTGGTAGTATCTGATCTTAGGGTAAATATAGAAATGAAAAGTGTGCTCAAGGTGGTGTGAACAACACTGACACGAGATTAATTTCCTGTACTTTGCTATGATGCATTGCTGTTAAGGCAAATTACCAGAGTCTACCTTTATATATTGAAGATGTTTTCTCAGGGTCATCATTCTCTGTTTCTCTTTTTAAGAGGAGCAAGAAGAACTTGAGAAATCATCTCACCTACAGACAGCACCACAGGCAGTGTTGCAAAGGAACTGTGCAGAAAAGCTGTCAGGATTTTTAACTGCCTTTTGCTGTGTATTTTTTAATGGACAGATTATATGGCAGTGCTGTGCCAAGTTTTTGTATTTTGCTTCCTTATGTTCCAAATAAATTAGAATATGTAGTTTAGCTGTACATTGTCTTTTAATGGTGTGTTATTTTTCCACCCTCTGAGCTGATGTGACACTTTGATGGGCATCCCATGTATTTTCCAGTGAGCAATGCAGGGTTAAGCCTGGATTGCACTCACCAATACCCTTCCCAAAATAAACACCAAGCTTTTAGCAGATTGGTGACTCAAGCTGCTTATGTAATCTGGTTGTGAAAATGGAAGTTATTTGGAAATAGCCCAAACTACAACAGTATATAAAACAACTTTGTTCCTATCTATTTGGAGGTCCAGAGGTGACACATGGTCACTTTGTGGTGTAAAGAATAAAGGCAAAAAATCAAATCATCAAAACACAGGAATAGGAGGAAGTCATTCAGTCCCTCGAGGCTGTTCTACACCATTCATTACATCGTGGTTATACTATAGTTTAACTCTCTTTACCAGACCTTGATTCTGTATCCCTTAATACCCTTGCATAATATAAGCATCAACAGATTTCACACTATGAACTAGTCAAGTATGCAGCAACTGGTCTACGTTATAAATGGCCTGTTTTTGAGTTAGTGATGATGATGGTCAGAGCTTACAATGAATGATACCATCCTGAAGAATCTTCTTCTAACAAACAGCCTGGTGCATCAGCAGTTTATAAGGCATGTCTGAGAAGACCTGAAAATTATCATTTTCCATTCCGAGGTCATCCCTCTTCCTCACCACCTCAAGGAATCACCAGGAGTGTCCTTTAGGGAAGAAAATCTGCCATCCTTACCTGGTCTGGCCTACATGTGACTCCAGACCCACAGCAATGTGGTTGACTCTTAAATGCCCTCTGAACAAGGGCAATCAGGGATGGGCAATAAATGCTGGCCTAGCCAGCAATGTCCACGTCCCATGAACGAATAAAAAAAAAATTCACCTTGAAATTTATACAAAAACGGCATTCTTTTGGGTTTGGTCACTGCAATGATCCATCTTCTCAGTTAACTGCCATCTTCAGAGCCACTGATAGAGCCAGATATCCATGTAGGATGTGCTGGGGAAAGTTTATGGCATCCCTCTGCGCTATATTCTCCAGCACACCAACTAAATGATTGTTTCTGCTGAATTGATTTTCTAGGTTGTCCTCCAATCTTTCGGTCTTTCTATCTCTATTTCCTTCAAGAAGCCTCTGATCATTCTCCCTCTCCAAAAACTCTTCAATCTCAGCTCTAATCTTAGCCAATTCCTGTGTTGAGAAAGGCCACATCCTGCTAGGGCTCTTCCATTTTTGATGTTCTCTAGTTCGTTCAGGACTATGGCCCTCTTCTGATGGAGGTGTAGATTCCCCTAAACTCTAACCACTGGAAGGAGAGGAGTCCTCGTAGATTGTACTAAAATTCCCCATCTTTTGTTTCTCTTCTTGTGTCCCATTACCACCACCTTTTGTCTTACACCATCATCCATTTTGTCATTTAGCCTTCTGCCCCCTAGCTTATCACAGACCTTCCCTTTTATTCTTTACTTCATCTCCTGCCTCCCTCCCCCTTTATACTTGTTAAAATCTGTTACGTCCTTTAACTTTCTCCAGCTCTGACAGAAGGTCATCAACCTGAAAGCTTAATTCAGTTTCTCTCTATACAGATGCTGCTAGACCTGCTAGGTATTTCCAGCATTTCTAGCCTCAATTTAAAGTTTCTAGCAGCTGCAGTATTTTGCTTTTGTTCAAATATAATCCCATGTCCCTGAAGTGTTCTGGGAAATGGGGCCATCAAGAACAGCAACATTGCAAGATTCCCGAGGACTGCTATATAAATACAAGTTCTGTCTCATATTGACGGCATTACAAACTACATGTCCCTCCAACAGTGACTATGCTTGAAAAGCAAAATTACTTCCTAGGCTGAAAAGTGCTTTGGGGGCCTTCTGAAGGTCATGAACAGCTTGATGTAGTTGCAAGCTTTTTTTTAAATGGTATTTTCTTCAAGAAATACATTCGCACCAAAGACTGAACTGCAGTGTTACTTGCATCAAAATCATATATCAACTGATCGACAAAGCCATAACAGGAGCTTCCATGGAACAACTTTTACTAACAGCTGTTGGTTCAGTGGGTAGCACTCTTGCCTCTGAGATAGAAGGATGAGGGTTTAAAATCCCACTCTAGAGATTTGAGGACAAAAACCCAGGCTGACACTCCAGTACAGTACTGAGGTTGTGCTGCACTGTTGCCATCTTTGGGATGAGATATTAAACTGAGACCTAAATGCCTGTCAGGTAGACATAAAAAATCTGATGCACTAATTCAAAGGACAGGGGAGTTATCTCTGGTGTCCTGTCCAATTTTTATCCCTCAATCAATGTAACTAAAACAGATTACCTGGTCATTACCTTGTTGCTGTTTATGGGAGCTTGCCATGTGCAAATTGGCTCCTATATTCCCTACATTACAACAGTGACTACATTGCAGTTTGGCTGTAAAGCAGTTTGGTATATTCCAAGGTTGGAAGGGTGCTATAAAAATGCAAGTCTTTCTTTCTTTCCTTTAGAAGGGAGGATCACTCATACAAGGCTTACACCTTTGACAGTTGGTTATGGATGAAGCAAGGTCCTCCAACACAGTGACCCCATTTTCTGAACTTCACTAGCTGCATGCCAGTTCCCACCATTGGTAATGGGGGGTGGGGGGACTGGGGCAGGGTGGATGTTCAGTTCATCACTCAGGAAGAGAAGGGAAATCCCCAAGTCAGTTTTCAGAAGTTTTTAATGGGAAGATTTGAAATAATTTTTTTTTTTTACATACATTAGATACAAAATTAGCCTTTATGTCAATAAATTGCACATTCCCCGATATGAACAAATTGTTAATTTCCACAGGGCCCATCATTAGATGCCTGTATTTTAACATCTACAATGCTTGCAATAATCAACATTCAACACTGAAATGATCATCAAAGTCTTTGGCGCATCAAGCTGATAGATCCATCCCCTACAGGCACCCATCTATTGCAGGGATTCAGTCAAGAGGCTCCAGGTGCTGATTCCTCTATGACTACTTTGAATGATGTAAAGTTCAGATGCCAGCTTGGCAGGGGTTTGGAAAGTAACTCTGTGCCTGCTCCCAAACCACCTCACCAACCTCGCTGAGCCATCTAGACAGTAGATGAGCACAGAACGCCAACATGCATTTGTGGTTTGTGCAGTTCACATGCCGCAAGCTTACCCACCTTGGCAACATTTTGAGTGAAACATGAATGAGGAGAAGCTGTTACACAAACACTGGAACTGGGAAACTCTGTGTTCCTCCAGTCTGGCCTTTCGTGTATTCCCCACTTCCTTCATCCCTAAACTCTCTTCCTTTAAGACACTTAAAAACATACCTCTTTGATCAAGGTTTTGGTCACTGTCCCATTATCTTCTTATTTGGCTTGGTGTCAAAATTTAATGCAGCACCTTTGCATATTTTATCACAGTAAAGGCAATATATAAATAAAAGTTGTTGTTGGTAGGAGTGCTGCCTGCATTTGTGACAGAGAGCTACAAGTTGGGAAATGTACACGTGTAGACATCAGGAAAGGGCGGGGGATATACTTCTCCCTTGGGTCAATGGCCAGTCATTAGGTACACAGATAAGTGATCGGCAGAAGGAAGCTTGCATCATCAAATTGTACCTCAACTTGGTTCACTGTGTATGTCAGCTGTGGCTGAGAGGGTAGTACTCCCAACTCGGAGTCAGAATGTTGGGGGCTTGAATCTCTCTCTAAAGACTACAGTAGAAACTCTAAACTGACATTCCAGTTCAGTACTGAGGGAGTGCTGCCCTGTCAGAAGTGCTGCACTGTCCAAAATGTTACCTTTCGGATGAGATGTTAAACAGTGAACTCCATGTGCCCTCTCAAGTGGGCATAATAAATCCCATGGCTGTTTTAAAGAGCAGAGGTGTTACCTTCTTATTTCCTGGCAAATATTTATCCCTTAACAAACACTGCTTAATAAATAGTTGATCTGAGTCATAAACACATTGCTGTTTGTGGGAGTTGGCTGTGTGCAAACTCTACATCACAAAAGTGACTACATTTCAAATGCATCTCATTGGCTTTGAGGCATCTCGAGGTTGTGAAAGGTGCTATGTAAATGAAAGGTCATTTTTTCTTTAAAAAGCCAAAGGTTAGGCAACTGTAAGTGGGTGTGTATAACCAGCAGAACAGTTTAATGTGAACTTTCTTTAAGCAAGCCAAGGCAAGGGGAGAAAATAAAGAAAGGCAGCTTGAGTCCCATTCTCCTTTCCCAACCTCTAAAGATCATAAGAAATAGGAGCAGGAGTAGGCCATTCAGCCCCTCGAGCCTGCTCTGCCATTCAACAAAATCATGGCTGATCTGTTTGTGGCCTTAACTCCACTTTCCTTTCTGCCCTCCTTAACTCTCAAGTCCCTTGTCAATCAAAGATCTGTCTAACTCAGCCTTGAATATATCACAGGATCACAAAATTTTAACAGCACAGAAGGCAGCTATTTGGTCCATCGTGTGCATCGGTTCTCCAAATGAGCATTACGACCTAGTGCCATTGCCCTGCCTTTTCCCCATACCCCTGCGCATTGTTTCTATTCAAATAATCATCTAATGCCCTCTTGAATGCCTTGATTGAACCTGCCTCCACCACACTATCAAGCAGTGCATTCCAGACCTGAACCATTAGCTGTGTGAAAAAGTTTTTTCCCATGTCACATTTGCTTCTTTTGCAAACCACTTTAAATCTGTGCCCTTTCATTCTTAATCCTTTCACAAACGGGAACAGCTTCTTCCTATCTACTCTGTCCATCCCCCTCATGATATTGAACGTCTTTTTCAAATCTCCTCTTAGCCTTCTTCTCTCCAAGGAGAACAGTCCCAACCTCTCCAATCAATCCTCACAGCTGAAGTTTCTCATCCCTGGAACCATTCTTGTAAACCTCTTCAGCATTCTGACCAATGTGTTCACATCCTTCTTATAATGTGGCGCCCAGAACTGTACACAATACTCCAGCTGAAGTCAAATGAGTGTCTTATGTAAATTCAGCATAACCTCCTTGCTCTTGTACTCTATGCCCCTATTAATAAAGCCCAGGATACTATATGCTTCATTAACTGCTCTTTCCACCTGTCCTGGCATCTTCAATGATCCATGAACATATACAACCAGGTCTTTCTCCTCCTGCGCCGCCTTCAAAATTTCACCCCTTATTTTATATTGTCTGTCCATGTTTTTCCTACCAAAATCCATCACTTCACACTTCTCCACATTAAGCTTCATCTTCCACCTGTCTGTCCACTCCACCAACTTGTCTATGTCCTTTTGAAGTTCTACATTGTCCTCCTCGCAGTTTATAATACTCCCAAGCTTTGTATCATCCGCAAACTTTGAAATTGTCCCCTGCACGCCAAGATCTAGATCATTAATACATATCAGGAAAAGCAAGGGTCTGAATACCAAACCCTGGGGAACTCCACTACAAACCTTCCTCCAGCCTGAAAAATATCTATTGACCATTACTCTCTGCTTCCTATTTTTCAGCTAATTTTGTATCCACAGGTGCTACTGTCCCTTTTATCCATGAGCAATAACTTTTCTCACAAGTCTGTTGTGTGGCACTTTATCAAATGTTTTTTGGAAGTCCATGTACACCACATCAACAGCATTACCCTCAACAACCTTTTCTGTTAACTCTTCAAAAGACTCCAGCAGGTTAGTTAAACACGATTTCCCCTTTAGAAATCCATGCTGGATCTTCCTTATCAACCCATATTTTCCCATGTGACTACTAATTCTATCCTGAATAATTGTTTCTACAATCTTGCCCACCACTGAAGTTAAACTGACAAGTCTGTAATTGCTGGGCTTCTCCTTTTACAACATTTCTTTTAAAACAAGGGCATAATGTTTACAATTCTCCAGTCCTCTGGCACTTCCCCTAAGGCTAGGGAAGACTGAAAAATTATGGCCAGTGCCTCTGCAATTTCTACTCTCACTTCCTTCAATATCCTTGGATGCATCTCATCTGGTCCCGGTGCCTTGTCAACTTTAAGTACCAACAGTCTATTCAACACTTCCTCCTTATCAATTTTGAACCCTTCTAGTGACAGCGTTTCGTCTGTCACCATGGCCTGGGTAGTATCTACCTCCTTGGTAAAGATGGATGCAAAGTGTTCACTTAATACCTCAGCCATGGCCCTCATCCAAGTGTAAATTCCCTTTTAGGTCCCTAGTTTCCCTACTCTTCCTTTAACCACCCTTTTACTATTTACATGCCAATAGAAGGCTTTGGGATTCCCCTTTATGTTGGCTGACAGTCTTTTCTTACAATCCCTCTTCCCTTCTCTAATATGATTTTTCATCTTCCCTCTGAACCTTCTGTATTCCTCTTGGTTCTCAATTATATTTTCAACCTGACACCTGTCATAAGCAGACTATTTCTTCTTTATCTTAATTTCTATCTCCTTTTTCATGCAGGGAGCTCTGGATTTGTTTGTCCTACATTTCCCTTTCACTGGAATATACTTTGGCTGTGCCCGAACCAATTTTTTTTGGAGATTTTCATTGACCCAGCCTTCACTGCTCTCTATGGAAGAGAATCCCAAAGATTAATGATCCCCTGAGATAAGAAACTCCTTAACTAAAAGACACCATATTTTTGAACTGTGTCCCTAGATTCCGTCACAAGTGGCAACATCCTCCCAGCATCTACCCTGTCAAGGCCCCTCAGAGTATTATGTGTTTCAATAAGATCACCTCTCATTCTTCTAAGCTCCAATGAGTACAGGCCCAAACTGCTCAACCTTTCCTCATGATAGGAGTCAGTCTAATACACCTTCTCTGAACTGTTTCCCATGCAAAGCCATTCTGCAAGTTCAGGAAACCATTCCCAGTACAAACAATGTAGAAGTCATCACAAAAATGGACAAGTTCATCTGATGCTTGATGAAAAATAAAAGCAGAGTCATTGTTTAATAAGGCAGCAGCAAGTTCAGGTTGGAAAACCTCTGGGGCTTTTGCCTCACTGTGCAAAGATTTTAAACCTACGTTCTACTAAAGCCGCTGACATCCCAGATTTTGGTATTCTGATTTAGGATTTATCCATCAATGACTAAACCTCCAGGCTCACAAAATTTCAAAGAGGACAAACCAGTGAAAAGGAATGAAAGCACAATTAGACAAGTGTCGCTTGGGCTTTGAGTCTCTAAGCAGGAAGGATCTGGGGGCTGCAACAAGAGGGACGCCCCGCAATAGGCAAATAAATTGAAATTCAAACAAGTCAGGGCAATTGAACTGAAGCAACATTGTTCCCAACTAAATGCGTTAGTCACTGCATGTGTACTTAAGCACCATAGAGTTAAAGTCTAAACAGGGGGCTAATACTCGCACATCGCCCTGGTAACATTACTCAAATTAGGTAACATGGGGTAGACTCTAGATCTGGAGTTTCTTTGTGCTTGGCAGTGGAGGAGCAAGAAAGTGGGAAAGAGGAAAAGAGAGAGATAGAAAGAGGCGGAGAGAATAAAGAAAGAGGTAGAAACAGAGCAAAAGGGAGAAAGGTGAGAAAGAAGGAGGAAAAGAGAAAGAAAGACAAGATTTTTTTGGATCAGGAAGTTCAACATCTATGTGATGACCAAAGGGCACCAATTGCCTATCTATTCCTCTCTTAGCCCTAGATCCTGCTGAACAGGAGGAACAATGCACAGAGAGCCTCCAGACACAGTAACCAAACAATTTGGGCTAAAGTAGTTGCATAAGGTCAAATCCTACAGTTGTACCCTGGAACTTGCTGCCTTGAGAGTGGTGGAAGAGGAGAGGATCAATGCCTTCAAAATGAAACTGGATGTGCACTTGAGGGAAATAAACTTGCGGGGGTTAGAGGGGAATGGGACTAACTTGTGGCAAGTCAGATGGGCTCAATGGGCCAAATTACCTCCTTCCGTGCATGATGATACAATTTACCTGCCCCACAAAGATAAGCTAAACGTAAAAGCAAAAGTTAATGTTATGTAACTCAACATTAACACACATACTGCCTCTCCTGATCTTTAGTTAATATCACTGGTCAGCTCCAGCAGTGGACGACAAGGGATGATGTCAGTGGGTGTTAAATGGCCAGACACACACAGTGCCCACAAACTATACTCCAGCATTAGCCATTATTTCAAATCATTATCATTTCCTTAATATCTTCTGTCTTCCACACAACCATCACTCCAACCCTCAATGACCAAAACTCATTATCACCCTGTTACACTTTTTTTAAAGGCTCAGCAAATAAATATTATGTGGTGACACGCATCTTTTTGTTTTTAATTGTTCTTGTGTTGTGAGCATCGCTGGCAATGCCAGCATTCATTGCCCATCCCCAGCTGCCCTCGAGAAAGTTGTGTTGTGCTGCCTTCTTAAATCGCTGCATCTATGTAGGTACACCCACTGTGTTGTTAGGGAGGGAGTTCCAGATTCTGACCCAGTGATAATGAAGGAACAGCAATAAATTTCCAAGTTACCATGGTGTGTGACTTGGAGGGGAGCTGGCAGTTGTGGTACTCCCATCCGCCTGCCACCCTTCTCCTTCTAGGTTTTATATGTTACAGATTTGAAAGGTTGTTGAAGGAGCCCTGACGAGATGCTGCAGTGCATCTTGTAGAAGGTACACATTGCTGCCACTGTGCATTGGTGGTGGGGGGAGTTAATGTTTAAGGTGCTGTGGGTGCCAACTAAGTGGGCTGCTTTGTCCTGGATGGTGACAAGCTTCTTGAGTGTTATCGGAGCTGCATTCATCCAGGCAAATGGAGAATATTCCATCAAACTAAAGACAGGTGGGCAGGGTTTGGAGAATCAGGAGGTGAGTACGCTCAGCCTCTGACTTGCCCTTGTATCTACAGTATTTATATGGTTGGTGCAGTTAAGTTCTGATCAATGTTGACGCCCAGATTTAATGTAAGGGGATTCAGTAATGGTCATGTTGTTGAATGACAAGGGGAGACTGTTAGCTTTTCTTTTGTTGAAGATAGTCTGGCATTTGTGTGGCATGAATGCAAACCTCCCTCACGGAGGAAAAAACAGGAAGTGGAAAAGTGTTGTTTGAGAAGTTAAGGGTGATCCTATGCAGTTTAGAGACAGGGTTAAAACATTGTAACTCCCTCTCACACTCCCCTTTATTCAGTTGCTCAGTGGGTAACACTCTCACTATGGAGTCAGAAGGTCCTGGGTTCAAATCTCACTCCAGGCACTTGAACACATACCTAAGCTGATGCTCTAGTGCAGAACTGAGGGAATACTGCACTACTGGAGGTGGTATTTTTTGGGATGACACATCAACCATCTGCATTCTCAGGTGGATGCAAATGATCCTATGGAACTATTCAATGAGGGCAATATTAATCCCTCAACCAACGTTTTCTACATTATAACAGTAACTACAATTTGTTGGCTACAAAGAGATTTAGAACAACATGCGGTCTTGAAAGGCGCTATATAAATGCATTTTCCCCTAGCTTTCCTTGCCGACTGCACAAATTTCTGAATCTAACATTTTAAGCTACCTTAATCCAAATCAACATATAACAACTGCTGGCACAGATTTTAATTAAACATTCTTTGCTTCCACTATACTTCAGAAAAAATAAGCTGCCTCCAGGTTTCCTTCCTGAAATCACTGCTTCAAATCTGATCTACCTGAGACACAAAAAAAAGTGTTTGCATGTTTGCAATAAAACTCCAATTACAAAGCAGAGAAGCAGCAGAAAGCTTGCAACTGCACATCAGGCCAAATACATCATCCAACACTGAGAGATTGCACCTTCAACTCACGGCATCATCTATTTTCACCTTTCAGTGATCTGGTCACATTTAATACCATTTCTGTTTATTCCTAAGCCAATAAATGGGCAAAGTACTAGCCACCTAGTGCTCCACGCTCACAGGCACTGGCTATCAAGTTATCCAGGCAAGGTGCAGAAAACAAATGACTCTGGATCGACTAAACCATTCTTCCTGGTAGTTTATCCTATAAGCCACAGCCAACACCAAACTAGCAATGCCAGAAGGGAGCTTGTGTTAACTGACAGTCCATTAAAGGGAGGGTATAGCAGATCACTAGTCCTAGTGAAGTGTTCACCTATAACTTGAATCTAATTCTCTCTGTACACCCCCAGGGTTTGCAGTTTCTTTTCTCCCTTTCACTCAAACATTTGACAGCACTCTGCACAAATGGATAACAAGTGGCAGGGGGAACATCATGATCAAGAACTTGCTCTGCCACCCAAAGGGGTGGATAGCCATTGTGCCATTATAAACCTCAGCATTTGCTGCATTTAACAACGTTCAATCATGATACTATAAAAATTTTCAGTTATAAATTTGTGGATAGTTATTTTTCCTTATAGAGAGATTGAATATAAATTATATTTCACACACATGTAATGATGCACCATGCACATGTGTGGAATCAGGAGTCTACTTGTTGCTTTCCTTCAGGAACGTCCAGATGAGTTTGTTGACCACATCGGGTTGGTCCTGTTGGACCCAGTGACTGGCCCCAGGCACCACCTTCAACCGGAACGTGTTCTGTATGTACTGCTCCATATAGGCAGTCATGCCAACATCCAGAGCTCCGTCCTTGTCTCCCCAGATCACCAGGGTGGGCGCCATCACATCGTGGCACTTTGCCGGGAGATTGCTGCAACAGAAGTAAGCACATTCAGTCAGCGAAGGCCAGCCTAGCTCAGTTGGTAGGTCTCTCACCTCTGGGTCAGAAGGCAGTGAGTTCATGCTCCACAAGATGGCAAAAATCAAGTACTTATATAACACCTTTAATGTAGTTAAATAACCTAAAGCGCTTCACAGAAGTGTTATGAAGAAAATTTTGACACCGATCCACATAAGACATGAAATCAGGTGATCAGGTGATCAAAAGCATGGTCAAAGAGACAGGATTTACAGAATGTCTTAAAGGAGGAAAGGTAGAGAGGCAAGAAGTTTAAAGAAGGAATGCCAGAGTTTAAGGCCTGATATGCAATAGGATACATGCAGTTATACCATGGTGCAGCCAAAAGCTTTTTTTTTAAATATGTCGTTTTTTTTAACCCCAGAAGTAATAAATAATAATTATTTTCCTTTAAAAGGTATTTACTCCAGGTGTATACAAAAGTGGAATTATTGACCACCAGTTGTGGCCATTTAACTTGCACCATTGGACACTGTGCAATCCTTTCCTAAGGCAGGCAATTTCTTTATCCCAACTGTTAACTTCTTCCCTGCCTTCCATTCTACCTACGTAACAGAGACCACACTTCCTTCTCAAGTGGTCAACACTTATCCCTCAACCACATAACTAAAACAGATGATGTTTATTTTGTTCCTGTTGTGGGAGCTCACCGTGCTGACTTGTTGCATTTCCTTCACTACAACAGCAATTACAGCATAAAGTGGATTGGGACGTCCTGAAGTTGTGAAGGGAGCGAAAACAAAAGAGAGGAGGGGAGATTTAAGATTGGAAAGGGAGCAGCCATGCCTCCTCAAGTGCTTTGTACTTCCTCTATTTCTGGTTCTCATCAAGGTCACCTGCCCTCCGAATCCTGACACTTTTGTATCTGTACACCCCTCATACTGAAGATTCAACTTGCCATGCGCTCTGTCCTGGAAAGGCAATAAGTAGCACGGTGGGTCATCATGACCCTTCCACAGCTATTTAAAGCCACAAGTCCTGTAGGTGCCAGGGTCATGCTAAGTAACATTTGGCTTGGGTTTTTCCTTCTATCCCTAGTCCCAACAGTTTGATGTATCACTCGCTAAATTATTATGCCATAATAAACAGATGGTATACTACAATTAACTCTCAGCACTCCTGTGTTATCAAGTATATAAAAAGACATGCTCTTGATTGCTTACTCAGTGATTCCTACAGCTTGTGTGGGCAGGGTAAGACTGGACTATGACCTTCATTCCCCTATAACCTCTCACAAATTCCTGCTGGAAGTTGCAGTCATTCTTACATGAGGAATGACAACTAGACAGCATCTGCCACATGTGGATAACATATCTGGCCCGAATCCACCACTGCAGGCCAACATGCATCACCGCACTTGATGGGTATAACTGTTTTCCAGGCCAACCACAGTAGCTAGTAAAACACTCAGCTAAATATGTTGCAGAGGTTGATGGCATGGCTGAAACGTCTGGATTTCAGGCTTCCCCAATTAGCGTGAAGTCAGGCTCTTGAACTGCTGCTGTAGAAACCCGGTTTGCAAAGCTCGCTGGGAGCCTCTAGTGGTAGAAACAAGATGCTGCAGCAAATGCAAGCTGAAAATCTAGTTGGGCTTTGATAAAAAGAAGAAAAAAGCTTACATAGAATTTTACAGCACAGAAACAAGCCACTCCTGCCAACTGGCCTACACCAGTGGTTATGCTCAACATGATCCTCCTCTCACTCAATCAGCATAAGGTTCTTACTTCTTTCTCCCTCACGCGTTTCTCTAGTTTCCCCTTAAATGTTACTCACCTCAACTAAACGCTGTGATAGTGTGTTCCACAATCTCACCAGTCTGCATGAAGAAGTTTCTTCTGAATTCCTGAATTCAATTTATTAGTGGCTATCTTATACATATGGTCCCTAGTTTTGGTCTTCCTCACAATGGAAACATTATCTCTACATTTAGCTGATCAAATCCTTTTGTTATGTTAAAGGACATTATTAGGCTAGCTTACGAATTCTATCTTGCACACTGGCTTGCATTCATAGAGTGACTTTCATGACCTCAGGATGTCATAAAATGATTTACAACCGATGACGTATTTTGAAGTGTAGTCGTTGTTATAAAATGAGAAATGTGGCAGCCAATATTGGTAGTCATTTAAAAATATGAAGGGTTTTGACAGCATAAACAGATAATTAGCAAAAAAACTGGGGAAAGATATGGGGTTTTTTTTAATGCAGCAAGTTGTTATCTAGAATGCACAGCCTAAAAGGGCGGTGGAAGCAGATTCAATAGTAACTATTGAATAAACACTAGAAAAGGAAAAAACCTGTAGGTCTATGGGGAAAGAGCATGGAAGTAGGACTTTCAAAGGGTTAACACACACATGATGGGCTGAATAGCTTCCTTCTGTGTTGTAAGGGTCTATGATTCTATCACATGGCACTCGCAGTCCCACCTCCCAACCTCTCCAATTGTAAAAAAGGCAAAAGATCCAGAGGAGTGGAGTAATTATTCGGAGGAATAGGATAGCCAGAGCATTTGAAATCAAAAGCACCTCGCAGATAGAACTTGCTTGGGATGATGCCTTTGTTGAAATGACAGTGAAAAAAAAATCTCACTTCTGGAACATCCTGTACCTGAAGCCAATAGGAAACAATCCTAGGAAAATGGGTAAGAGACAATGGGGGGATTCCAGGGAATAAGCATCTCTGTGCCGTCGTGAGTCACTGCCATTAATGGCAACCCATGACTAAAATCCATCTGAATCACCACCTAAACAGAGTAATCTGCTCACGTACTGAGAATAGCGAGCTGGTTACACTATTGAGAAGCACATTTAAAACAGCTATCACAGGGAACCTCTATACTGAAAAGGATGTTAAACATTTAATTCCTTACTTCATTTCTTACCCTTTGTGCATTCCTCCTTCCTCCCCACTCCCCCAACCCCTTTATCTGTATTTCCATATAAAGTGTTACGCTTAACTTTTTCTAGTTCCACTGGTTCTCAGTTTGAAATGCTAACTCTCCTCTCTCCATAGATTCTGCCTGGCCGACTGAGCGTTTCCAGCATTTTCTGTTTTTACTTCATCCGCTGGCTGATTATTCCAAAGCTGCGAGAGGCATTCAAAATGCAACTGAACTTTGCGCTGGGAGGATGGACTCAGTGGGATAGGAAAGTAGCAGCAGTAGGCCATTTAGTCGCTCAAGCTATCCAATCACAACACATCTGATCTGTACCTCAATTTCTTATTCATCTTTGGTCCAGATCGCTTACTAAACTTCAATGGCCTTTTATCCTCCTTGGCTGCCTATATCTCTCAGTCTGATGTCATGTGTTCTCATTTACATAGTGAAAGGTTTGTTAGGTAAAGGTACATAGGGATAGGGAGCTCAGGTGGGTAATTGGAAGTTGGATTGTTCAGGAGAGGAAGAGTTAGGCAAGCCTGGCGAGGGCAAAGTTACAAAATGGAGTGGAAAATGGTTGAGGAGGAGGAGGAAGAGGAGAAGGAAGAGAAAAATTAAGAGGAGGAGGAAGGAAGAGGAGGAGGAAGATGAACAAGTAAGGAGGAGGAGGACATTGACAATAACAGAGGGGGGGAGGATGATGATTACAACAGGAAAAAATAGCATTAAGAGAGAAAATAAGTAACATTGAACAAAATGGATTATATATACTATATATTGAATGGAATGACATCAAAAGCACACAATAACCTACAAACTGCAATAACATGAGTCACAGAAGCCAACTCAAATCAGATTAAGCCACAAAAGATGGGTTGAATCTTGGAAAGGTTATCATTATGAGTGATCAGGTGAATTCCCTACCTGAAGATGTTCCTGTAGTAGTTGAGGGGGCCCACCAATGCTCCAGGCCTAGAGAAGTTGTAAATGTAAGCCTCTAACTCTTCCTCAGTCAACCTGCTGCTTTTATTCTGGATTCCCATCTGTTTACTCATGTATGCGCTCTTCAGGGCCTAGAAAATATGGCACAGAGATAGATTTTATGCAACATTTATATAAAGAAAAATCTAGAGAAAAATAAGGTATATTAAATTATTTTTAATTATTATAAGAATTGAGGTGCAGTGGATGAATAGACCAGCAGATAGCAGGGTCCCTGCCTCATGCTCAGTTAACTGGTCTGAGCTGGGGTAGCCAGGGGAGGGACTACAGTTAGACTCAGTGCCCTTGGACTGCGGAAAGGGGCCAAATGAATCAGCCACACTTGGCTTCTGATTGATATCCAACAACCCATGCAAGATAACACGTACCGACAGAACCTTACAATGGAAGACCCATCGTGCCTGTGCTAGCTCTTTGTCAGAGCTATCCACTTCATACCACTTGTCTCCACCCCCCCCAAAGTATTCTAGAAAATCTTGCCTTTGCAAGTCCCTTATGAAGGCTACTATTCAATCTGTCTCTTCCATGCCTTCAGGCAGTGTCAAGTTGATTGGTGACAGGATAGGGCATGGCTTTAAGCCACCTCCATGACAGAATGGCCCATCCCACACACTCTAGATGCTTAGACTTGAGGAACTATATAAGGAGTTGAGGGCAACCGGAGCCTATGGAAATTGTCACCCAGCAAGTCAGCAATGCTTTCAGCTGAGGAGGTGAGCATTTACCTTGAAATCATCCATACACATGAAAAGCTCAGGAAGCTTTGGCACCTGGAAGAAGAAAATATAGCTGGACTTCAGCAGCTGGGATAGGTTCAGGTAATCTGAAAAAAAAAAAAACAACTTCCATTTATATAGCACCTTTAAAGTAGTAAAACATCCCAAAACACTTCATGGGAGCATCATCAAACAAAATCTGACACTGCCCCACATATTAGAATTAGTACAGATGACCCAAAACTTGGTCAGATATAGGTTTGAAGGCAGGTCTTAAATTATGAAAGGGAGCTAATTTAGGAAGAGAATTCCAGAGCTTAGGATCCAGACAGCTTGACGGCATGGCCACCAATGGCAGTGTGATGAAAATCAGGGATGCGCAAGAAACCAAAACTGAAGGAGCATAGGTAAATCAGAGGATTGTAGGACTGGAGGAGTTTACAGAGGTAATGAGGGGTGAAGCTATGGAGGGATTTGATAACAAGGATAAGAATTTTAAAATTGAGGCTCTGCCACATTGAGAACCAATGTGGGTCAGTGAACACAGGGGTGATGGGTGAACAAGGCTTAGTGCAAGTTAGGATAGCGACAGCAGGGTTTTGGATGGGAATATCTGGTCAGAAGTGGTCATCATGAATGGTTTTGATAGCGTCAATACAGAGAAATGATTTGTTGCAGAAGGGTTGGTAACAAGTGGAGGCAGATTTATGCCAATTGGCAATAGAATCAAAGGCGACACAAGGAACCTTTTTTATTTAAAAACACAGCGAACTGTACGCTCGGGAATGAGCTGACTGAAAGGACAGTGGAAGCTGATTCAATAGTAACATTGAAAAGGGAAAAAAGTTATGGGGTTCTGGAAAACTGCAGTGGACTGAGATACAATGGATTTCTTTACCACAGGCATAATGGACTAAATGGCCCTGGCCTCCTTCTGTGCTGTATCGTTCCATCATTCCAGAGTATGACAACAGTGCATCCATCCAGTCATGCTTTGTTCTCCCATCATTACTGAAAATAAACAGAAGCCTTCAGCTTACCTTGGAACACATTTGGATGCGGCGCATTCAAGATTATCAATCTGTCCACCATTTCTGGATTGCAAATTGCGAAGTTCCAAGCCAGGACGCCACCCCAGTCATGCCCCACCAGAATACAGCTGCGGTGCCCTAAGAACATCACAAAACAGGACCATCATATTGGCCAGTGAGGCTATTTATAAAGCAAAGTGTCAGCCTGACCAGCATTGCATTCATTGTATTCACAGACTTTGTACCATGTCAACAGGGTTAAAGTACTGTACTGCTCAGTCACAAGACCCAATGTACTGTTTGCATTGAGTTACCTGATTTGAGCCAGAGCTGCAATAAGGGAGATAGAATTGGCCTAAGCACCCAGGGATTGAGGAAGAGGTTGTCAGCCAGAGTTCCTTCCCATCGTATGTCCCTCACGGTTCTTGGTGTGATAGTTCCATGATGCAAAAAACTTAGGAACTGTCAGTTTCCAGGCAGCATCTATCTGTATGCGTCCCTATAACCCTCCTCCCTTCCAGGATCTTTGAATCATGCACTTAGGGAAGGTGGTTGGGATTAGGGTGGGGAGAAGGTGTGAGGGGCTCAGTGTACAGCTCCTGGACTTCTGCTCGTGGATACACAGGGACAATCCAGAATGAAGCTGTACATGGCAATTCGTTAACACAGGGTATGAGATCTCTCCATATTACTAACGGATCTCCCAGGACACTGTTCACAGTAAGTTAAGCGATATAATGGTTTATACTTCGTACTGCACAATGTATTAAACTGCTGCTCAGTGAACTGAGTCTTATTCAGGCAACACTATTATTTAACGCACAATCGTGCCTTCAGTTGCACACTTGTACCATCAGATAGAAAGCCATCAGTGCCAGAGGCGGTAGATACCCCTTATCTATAGTGTCACTTATACACAGAGAAATTTGCTCTATCCTATCTTTCCATTGACAATGCCATGCAGAGCCACGAGCTTAAAAAAAATCATAGCCTCCAAAAGTAAGCTATTTTACTGTGGGGTAGAGAAATCGCTGACGAGCCAGAGTTTTCTCTATGACTCCACATCAACGCTACCATGTACAGCGGACTGAAATTGCCCGTAGTGCAGGATCTCACAGCCAGGACATTGTTTTCCTGCCTCAGAAAAATTGCACGGGCCTGAGAGGGGGAACACTGCAGATTCACCAGATTGGTAAGGGGATTAAAGGACTTAAATGAACGGCATGGCACTAGGAAGTTCTGAGGAACAAAAGGGACCTTGGCGTGTGTGTCCATAGATCTCTGAGGGGGGAGGGGCACATTAGTGGGGTGGTGAAAAAGGCATATGGGACACTTGCCTTTATCAATCGAGGCACAGATTACAAAAGTAAGGTCATGTTGGAGTTGTATAGGACCTTGGTGAGGCCACAAGCTGTAGTGCAGTTCTGGTTGCCACATAATAGGAAGGATGTGATGCAGAGGTGGTGCAGAGGAGATTCCCCAGGATGTTGCCTGGGATGCAAGATTTAAGTTACGAAGAGAGAGTGGATAGACTTGGGTTGTTTTCGTTGGAGCAGAAATGACTGAGGGGCAACCTGATCAAGATGTACAAGATTATGAGGGGCATGGACAGGGTGGATAGGGAGCAGCTGTTCCCCTTAGTTAAAGGGTCAGTCACAAGGGGGCATAAGTTCAAGGTGAGGGGCAGGAGCTTTAGGGGGCATGTGAGGAAAAACTTTTTTACCCAGAGGGTGGTGACAGTCTGGAATGCACTGCCTGGGAGGGTGGTGGAGGCGGGTTGCCTCACATCCTTTAAAAAGTACCTGGATGAGCACTTGGCACGTCATAACATTCAAAGCTATGGGCTAAGTGCTGGTAAATGGGATTAGGTAGGTAGGTCAGGCGTTTCTCACGTGTCGGTGCAGACTCGAAGGGCCTCTTCTGCACTGTGCTTCTGTGAAATAATAAAGTACAGGTTGCATAGACCAAGCTTGCAGTCACTTGAATAAAGAAGATTCACGAGCACTCTATGGTGTTTAAAATGATTAAATGGTTTGATAGGGTAGATAGAGAGAAACTATTTCTTCTGGTAGGGGGTGGAGAAGTTCTAAACAAAAGTGGATACCTTTAGTTGGACTATTCAGGGCTAATGTCAGGAAACACTTCTTCCCATAACAAGTAGAAGAAAGCTGGAACTCTCTCCCCAGAAAGCTGCTGATTCTAAGGGTCAATGGAACATTTACAACTGGGCTTAATAGATATTTTTTGTTAGGCAAGGGTAGAGAGGGTTACAGAGTTAACAGGGTAGGTGAAATTAAGGTGCAGATCAGTCTTAGTCTAATTGAATGGTGGAACAAGTTCAAGCAGTTGAATTGTCTTCGTGTGTTCCTATGTCCTACCTTTGCAAGAGACAAGGCCACGACAAACATTGGTTATAAGTCTGACATATAACCAGGGGAAGTCAGCGTACCTAGAGCTTCAATAACATCTTTGACATCAGTCAGCAAACACTCCAGCTTGTAGTCACCTCGACCTGGGGGTGCATCTGAATCCCCATAACCACGCAAATCTACAGCCACCACTCGGTACTCACTCTTGAACTCCCGCAGTTGATAACGCCATGAGTACCTGTGACACAAGGAAACATTCAATATCACAAGAAGCTACTGCTAACACAGAAGCTATAACAGAGGGTATATGCTACATATTTTAGACCAGCACAGAGCAGTTTTCACATTCTGTGACAATGTCCCTGCAGTCACATATAAAAATACAGTAAAGAACTAACTGAACTGAACAAACAAGCTAGGGAGAGGCAGTGTGATCAGATTCTATTTTGATTCTAGCTTCACCCAACTTCCAAAACTCAAGATTCCTCGGACAGGTCATTAGACAGCAAACAGGTGCAAGGGTCTTTGCTGATTCTCTCCCGCTCCTACCCCACTCAAAGATCAACTTTAATGACAGTATTTCAGCTCAAACCAATTATGTAATCAGCACAAGCTGGAGATCAGACTTTGAACTGTTGGTCTCCTTAGTTGCTCCCAGGAATGACTCAGCGACAGTCGAGAGGTCGAAGTGGAGTTTTATAGCTCCTGATTTCTCAATTTTAAAATGCACTTGATGTACTTAAGGTTTCCATTTACTTTCAATGTTATCAGCTCTTTTTCAGGAAAAAGTACAGAACAGGTTCGTTGTGCAGCATTAACACTAGCAATGGATCCATTAGGCCTATTTCTCTGCTCAAAACACTGCGATAGGCTGAAGCTTACCTAGATTGTTTTGTTTTTAAATTCAACCAATTCACCCACATAAAACAGGAAATGTTGGAAACATTCAGAGGGTCAATTTTCTTGTTCATTCATGGGATGTGGGTGTTGTTGGCTAGACCAACATTTATTGCCCATCCCTAATTGCCCTTGAGAAGGTGGTGGCGAGCTGCCTTCTTGAACCGCTGTAGTCCATGCGGTGTAGTCCAGTGCTGTTAGGGAGTGAGTTCCAGGAGTTTTTGACCCAGCCAACAGTGAAGGAACAGCAATATATTTCCAAGTCAGGATGGTGAGTGGCTTGGAGGAGAACTTCCACGTGATGGTTTTCCTATCTTTTTGCTGCCCTATCATTGCTTGCTTGTCCCTTTCACTGCTTGCTTGTCCCTACAACAAAACCCCCCCTCCACTTCTCTTCCCCCCCCTCCACTTCTCTTCCCCCACTCCCCCCCCCCATCCCCTCCCCCACAAACACCTTAAACCAGCTTATATTTCACCCCTCTCATTGTAAAGAAAAATCAGTTCTGTTGGGTCATGAGGACTCGAAACGTCAATTCTTTTCTTCTCCGCCGATGCTGCCAGACCTGCTGAGTTTTTCCAGGTAATTCTGTTTTTGTTTTGGATTTCCAGCATCCGCAGTTTTTTGTTTATACCAAAGCAAATTCATCTCTTTTGGATTACTTGTGCTACTCAGAGTAGAGGTAGACTTAAGAACATAAGAAATAGGAGTAGGCCATTCGGCCCCTCAAGCCTGCCCTGCCATTCGTTAAGATCATGGGTGATCTGCCCCAAACCCCAACTCTTCTTTCATGCCAGCTCCTCATAACCCTCAACTCCCCGATATTTCAAAAATCTACCCACCTCCTCTTAAATACTTTCAGTGATCTAGCCTCCACAACACACAGGGGTACAGAATTCCAGGCATTCATTACCTTCTGAGAAAAGAAATTCCTTCACATCTCAGTCTTAAATGAGTGCCCCCTTATTCTGTAACTATGTCCTCTAGTGCGAGATTCCCCCACTAGTGGAAACATTTACTCAACATCTACCCTGTCAAACTCCCTCAGAACCTTGTACATTTCAATGAGATCACCCCTTATTCTTCTAAACGCTAATAAAGGCCTAACCTGTTCAGCCGTTCTTGATAAATCAACCCTTTCATCCCAGGAATCAACCTATTGAATCTCTTTTGATCTTCCTCCAAAGCCAGTATATCCTTTCTTAAAGACAGGGATCAAAACTGTTCACAGAACTCCAGGTGCAGCCTCACCAACACCCTTGTAACAAGACTTTCCTATATTTAAACTCCAACCCCCTACTAATACAGGCCAAAATTCCAATTGCCTTCTTAATTGCTTGCTGCACCTGCATGCTAACTTTTTGTGTTTCATGCACAAGTCCACCCAGATCCCTCTGTGCTGCACTTTTTTGGAGTCTCTCTCCATTTAAATAATAGTCTTCCTTTTGATTTTTTCTACCAAAGTGCATGACCTCACACTTTCCTAGATTAAATTCCATCTGCCAAGTTTTTGTCCACTCACTCAACCTGTCTATATCCCCTTGCAGATTCCTTATATCCTCATCACAACATGCCCTCCCATCTATTTTTGTATAGTCAGCAAATTTGGATACATTACACTCTGCCCCCTCCTCCAAGTCATTAATATAGATCGTAAATAATTGAGGCCCTGGGTCTGATCCTTTGTGGCACTTCACCACTTACATCTTTCCAACCTGAAAAAGACCCATTAATCCCGACTCTCTGTCTTGTGTGTTAACCAATCCTCAGTCCATGCTAATACGTTAACCCCAATACCGTGAGCTCCTATCTTGTGCAATAACTTTTTATGTGGCACCTTATCGAATGCCTTCTGGAAATCCAAATACACAACATCTACCGGTTCCCTTTTATCAACTCTGCTTGTTATATCCTCAAAGAATTTTAGTAAATTTGTCAAACATGATTTCCCTTTCACAAAACCAAATTGACTCTGTTTGATTGAGTTAAGCTTTTCTAAATGTCCTATGTCTTCCTTAATAATGGACTCTAGCATTGGCCATTTATAGCCGAGTTGGTACTCCAGGGCACTGCTGATGATTGACCAGCCAGCCTGGTCCACTAACCTGGTGACTGGGGCTAGAAGCAAGAATTCTTCCCACTCAGCTGCTAGCCAGTGCCCCAACGGACAGGATGCTCGTGGCTTTGGGGCTGATATGTTGCGTCGTTTTGACTGGTCGAACACCAGTGCCACCGCACTGTGTGTACTTGGCTAAGGCTTGGCTCTTTAACAAAAGCGAAATTCTGCAGAAGCTGGGAAGTTAGAATCAAAACAGAAACACGCTGGAAATACTCAGCAGCAATTATCCCTCCAAATGTTTGTGGCTGTGCACAGCTTATTTGCTATCTCAATGCTAGATACCTTTATTTTGTTTGCACTGGATGTTAAAGGGGGTGGCATGTGAGTGGCCTGCGCAGTACCTTAGTGATTGCTGCGCGGCTGTGTATGTGAGCAGAGGGAACATTGCTGAAGAGGTCAGACAGCATCTGTAGAGAGAGAAACTGAGTTAACATTTTATCAGAAACTCTGTTCTCTGGACTTGGGTAACTGGGCTGTGTTCTCACTGAAACACTATTGAGGGAAATTACTTTGGCTAGTAGTTTAAAACGGACGATATCAGGATCAGTCCCTAGTTGTACATCTCTCTCGATTTGTATCTCCAATGAAAATGCTGTATCAGGACAGCTGACAGTACTTTCCTCATGTTCTTTTCTTGTTTATATGCAGATGTTTTTTGCTGTGCATCTCCAGCAATTTTGACTCCTGCATCGTTCATTATGTGGGGAGGATGAAAATTTCGTGCTGCCTTATTAAACTGGGACTATAGTTTGCTGCACTAGCAACAGTAGTGAAAGCAAATGCCAGTTCTCTAGACTGAATGGAATAGTAGACTGGAGTCCTGCATACATATTCCAACACTGCATTACCACGCATAGCTCCATATGAATCACATTCAACCCTCCTTCTGTGCACAAGCATCCAATATACTGACAGCGTAACCAGTCCTGCAACCAAGCAGTTACATTGTTATTACTGAATGTGACACTAACATGCGCATCATTCAATTCATTCTATTTTTATCCACCCAATTTGTTGGGCTCCTCATCAACTGAAGCCAAGAACCAGGCATCTCCAGACATAGCCTACCATTAGGGAACAGTACAACAGCCATCCAGGTGAGCAGTCATCTACAGATTTGCAACAATCCCTGACAGTGATGTGACTGAGAATGGAACTCAACATATGCATGAACGTATGAACAGAGGTGCAAGGAGGGAGGAGGTAAAAAGACTTATTTATATTGCACCCATCACAATCTCAAGATATTCCAAACCATTTTATAGGCACTTTTGAAGTGTAGTCACTGTTGTAGGAAATGAGGCAGCTAATTTGTTTCCACAAATAACAATGTGACAAAGACCAGATAAATAGCTTTGTGATGTTGGTCGAGGGAAAGATATTGGCCAGGACACCAGGTACAGCTCCCCCACTCCGCTGATAAAAGCTGTCATGAGAACTTTTATGTCCACCCAAAAGGGTCTTTTCAACTGAAAGGCACCACCTTGAGAATGCAGTACTCGCTCAGTACTGCACCGGAGTGCCAGCCTAGATTTTGTCTTCAAGAGTGGGACTTGAACCTGCTGAGTCAAGGCATGAGAGTGCTACTATTGAGCCTGGGTGGAGATGGGCAGCAGCATTGGGCAGGGATGAAACAACAACCCTCTGTGCCCCACTAATGCAAATATAGTCAAGAGAAGCTCACACAAACCCCTCTCACTCCCTTGCACGTCCTAAGAATGTGAAATGTGTTATATCAATTCAAGTTTGTTCCTTTCATTGACAGGAATACCAATAACAAGCTGAAGGGTACAGGAAGGTAAAAAAAACGCACAAGATAGTCCAGCTTAGCACTTAGCTTCAGTGTAGCTAAAGTGCAAGAGCCCACCACAGAAAGGAGAAATTGTTAAATAAAAATTGAGGGAACAGTATTTACCAAAACTCAGGAAAGCCATGGAGTAGCAACATCAGTTGTTTGTTCCTCTCCCCAGCTGCCACATAATGAAACCGCAGCCCTGAATCCTAGGGAAAGAGAGACAGAGAGAGGGGGAGAGAAAGCAGGTCAGTGACTCGCACAATACAACTTCCATTTCAGTACCATTGCTATGCTTTGCAAACAGAGGCTGCCAACTTTGACAACTTAAATTGAGATAATACCTGTAACTATAGGAAAGAAGAGACTGCAATTTTACCACGCACATTCTGTCTAGACAATAAACCTCAGGTGAACGGGAAAGATCCCATGCCACCATTTTGAAGGCAAGAACGGGAGTTCTCCCTCGTGTCTTGGTCAATATTTATACGTCAACCATCATCACTAAAACAGGACTATGTGCTCAATTGTTTTATTGCTGCTTACTTAGTGAGATCTTGCTGTGTGCAAATTGGCTGTCGAACATCATTGACAAACTTCAAAAGTACTTCATTGACTGTGAAATGCTTTGGGATGCGAGAGGCACTATAAAAATTAGGGCGGATAGAAGTGAGTAGTGTTATCCCTTAGGTTTCAGTTCTGAGACCACTTCTGTTCACTACGTATATCAATGATTTGGAGATAGGCAAAGGAGGTGCGAAAATTTGTAGATGATACCAAAACAGGATGCCTGATGAATTCTTTACAAGATCAATTTTTAAAAATGCAAAAGGATACTGATAAGTTGGAGGGAGTGGGCTAATTGAATTCAATGTCAGTAAGTGTAGGGTGATGCATTTTGGTAAAAGGAATCTCTGCAGTGTTTATATGCTGAATGGAAATAGGCTTTGTGCTGTGAGACAGCAGAGGGATTTGGAAGTACAGGTTCTCTGGTAATTTAGCTAAGGTCCACAAAGGACCATAGGCATTCCTCTCCATTATAGGTAGTTGGTTATATAGCTTGAGGAGCACAACTCCACATCAAGCATGGGGCAAGATAACATAGCAATAGGAGGGAGCCTCCATGAACTACCATAGCCAGTATAGGGATTGAACCCGTGCCACTAGTGTTATTCTTCTCCACATACTAGCCATCTAGCCAACTGAGCTAGTAAAAGTCCTCATAACATTTAAAGGACTAATAAACTTATAAACTTTATTTCAAGAAGCACAGAATATGAAGGCAAATAGGTAACAATAAGCCTAAAAGAAATTCTCAAGAGCTGAGTTAGCATTCTGTATGTGGTGTTGGGCTCCAACTACAGGAAATGTATTGAAGCTTTAGAGATGGCTCAGTGCAGATTCATTTGGATCACAGGTCACAGACCTGAAAAGTTAACTGTTTCTCTCTCCACAGATGCTGCCTGACCTGCTGAGTATTTCCTGCATTTTCTGTTTTTATTCCATTAGGATGCTGCCTGGAATGAAGAAATCCAAACAAAGACTTGATAAATTGGCTCTTTTTTAATGTTAGAACAGCAAAACCTGCATTTATATAGCAAACTTAACATAGTCAAATACGTCAAGGCACTGCACAGATTTTAAGGAATGTATTAACGGAGGGGAGAATGGTAGCAGGACAAAGAGGTTTATTGCAGAAGAAAATCCAGAGTTTATTGTACGATCTTTGTAGAGACCGATAACTGGAAGTTCAAATCTCTTAAAAGTTATCAGCTGAAAGAATGACAAGGCAAGATTTCACTTTTTAAAACTTATACTGTAAAACATTATTTCCTTTTGTTTTAGGCAACTTATATTTAAAACTAGAGAGGAAAATTCCCCTTTTATGCTTATCACACTCTCCCGCAGAATGACAGTCATCATAGCAAACAATCCACAGTTGCTCCCAGCTTTCAATGGGTTCCCACATCCCCACTTTGCCAAGTAGTAACTTCGAGTGACCGTCTCCAGCTTTCCTCAGTTTTTGGATAGTTTCTTAAATCCACTGCCAGCATCAAAGCCTGTTCCGATAATTCTTCTTCCTCCTGGCCATGCCAGAACAAATCACCTGAAATCCATAGAAGGCTGCAGGATGTGTCTCTTCTATTAGAGACCATCTCTCTCCTGCATCAGGCTGTGGTAACTCACAAAGTCAAGCAGCCTTTTCTCTCTGTTAACCACACAGAAATTCTGCTTCTGATATTCACTGATTTGTACAGAAGCCTGTAACCTGATTTTGAAAATGGCTTCCTCTGCCCTGTTCCTCATGGCAACATGAAACACATTAGCTTTGGATCCAAGTAGAAATGCTAATTAGCTACCTTTGACCTCAATTTCCTTTCATTCTATAAGTGAATGAATAGTTGACAGCACAATTGTTTACATCCCAATGCCAACACCACCTTTCTGGAACTTTGGGAGCCTCAGAGTTTACTCAAGGTAAACTCAGAGACTGCTATCATTGTCTCCAAGTTACCTTGCACCTTCTTCTCAGTAAAACAATCTAAGCCTTCCTTTATTCTCTAACAATCAAGCCACCCAGGCGTACTGTCAGGCAGACTTCAGAAGAAGTTATTTGATCCCCTTAATTTACCCTAAATTTAAAGCTACAGTCACAAAATATAATCTTATAAACTTCATAATTGTAACATTAGATACAACCATCAATGGTGGAACAATAAAAATCAGGGATGCACATGGGGTCAGATTTGGAAGAGTGCCAAAATCTTGGAGGGTTGTAGGAGGTTTCAGAGATTCGGAGAGTGATACCATAGAAGGATTTGAAAACAAGGATGAGGATTTCTAAATTGAGGTATTGCTTAGCTAGGGGCCAATGTAGGTCCGTAACATGGCATGATGGCTGAATGGCACTTGGTGCAAATTAGGATGTGGGAAGCAGAATTTTGGATGAGTTCAAGTTTACGAGTGGTGCAAGATGACAGGCCATTGGAATAGTTGAGTCTTGGGTTTAAAAAAGGCAGATTACAAGGTGATGTTATAGAAGTCTTTAAAATTACGAAAGGTTGCAACAAAATAGATAGAAGCAGATCGTTTCCAGTGGTTAAAATATCAAGGAAAAGACACCATAGATACAAAATTAAATATGAGAAAGAAAAAAAGTGTAGTTTTACCAAATCGATAGCTAGAATCCAAGGCCAGCATTTGCTGCCTACCTCTAACTGCCCTGAAACTGAATGGCTTGCTGGGCTATTCCAGAGGGTAGTTAAAAGTCAACCACACTCCTGTGGGACTGGACCAGGTAAG
Source organism: Carcharodon carcharias (assembly GCF_017639515.1). Classification (NCBI taxonomy): domain Eukaryota; kingdom Metazoa; phylum Chordata; class Chondrichthyes; order Lamniformes; family Lamnidae; genus Carcharodon; species Carcharodon carcharias. Next base: position 19,318,337 of record NC_054496.1, on the reverse strand, counting down.
CACAGCAGATCACCTTCCCTGAAGGACATGAGTGAACCAGATGGGGTTTTAACGATAATCAATGAAAGTTTCATGGTGACCATGAAACTGTGGCCAGCTTTCAATTCCAGGTTTATTAACTGAATTTAAATTCCACCTGCTGCCATGGTACGATTTTAAACCCATGTCCCTAGAGCATGAGACAGGGCTTCTGACCGAGTAACATCACCACTATACCACCGTCCCCCCTAAATTATACAAACTAGAATTTATACCCTGGAATTTAGAAGGTTAAAGGGTGATTTGATCGAAGTTTTCAAGTCATTAAGGGGAAGAGATAGGGCAGATAAAGAGAAACTATTTCCACTGGTTGGAGAGTCAATGAGTAGGGATTGTAGTTTAAAATTAGAGCCAAGCCTTACAGGAGTGAAAGGTCACACAAAGGGTGGCAGAAGTCTAGAACTTTCTTCCACATATGGCATTTGATCCTAGATCGTTTATTAACTTTAAAACTGAGATTGATATATTTTTGTTAACCAAAGATATTAAGGGATATGGGGGCAAAGAAAGATATATGGAGTTAGGTTGCAGATCAGCCATGAGTACATTGAATGGTGGAACAGTTCAAGGGGCCACAGAGGGTAGGAAAAGTTCTTCACACATAGAAAAATTAGGCTGTGGAATTTACATCCAGGGTCAAGATTAGGCCAGAGATAGGGCATCATTCAAGATTAGACTGTTCACAGCAATGTACCAAAACACTACAAAGTCAAAAAGGAATGAAACCAGATGGACCATCCAGCGTCGACCTAGGTACCAGTATTTTGGCATAGCGATGGTAAATGCTGAGCTGCTCAAATTCCAAAGGGAAACTTAAAACAACTGTCACAACTGTTTTGCAGTTTGTGTAAATTTTGAGATGCGTGTCTTGAATTCAGTAGTAATAAGACCACCGTGTCTTACAGGTTTTTTACAAAACTAAATTAAACCTTTATTAATAGAAGAAATTATTTTAAGTACACATATACATCTACAAATTACTACTATGATAACTTCTAAATCCCCTAGTAAATCTAACTCGCAGTTACACTTTCATTAAAGCAACAAGTCAGGGACACATACGTTTTAAAAGACCGAGGCAAAGAAACACGATACCCTGAACAATCCAATTCAAAGTGAGTTTTCTTAACTTCAGTTCTTTGTAGACAGCAGCTTGAGGCGTAGATGCTGAAGGCTTTTTCACGCTTGTTTTAGATCTTAGAATTCCTTCTCTTACACACAACCTTCACTCCTTTATACATATTTTCCCCTTTGAATACAAATTCCCATTGTTTCACTATGTCTTTGGATATTTACATCTCTAATGCTACAAATCTCTCACAGTACCAATATTACCAGTAATCTTTGGGGAAAATAAACACACTGTTTCTTAACTTTCCCTGGCTAGGTGAAACATTTCACCCCTCTTTTGAAATCAGTCTAGTCTGGTTTATTTAAAAATGCAAGAGTTCCCTTTGCACCGTTTACCCACTTAACATTTCAAACCTAGCTTCTCTTCTGTTACATCAAAGCCTTCAGACCAGCTGCCTTTAACTCAATTAAATCACACACACAGACATGGACACAGACCCCTTACAATAAATTCCAATAACATTATGAAAATTATTATATCTTCCTGACACCAGAAATGACAAGGGAACACCCAGCACTGTTGATCCTGCAAAGTCCTCCTTACTAACATCTGGGGGCTTATTTTCCAAATTTGGAGAGCTGTCCCACAGACTATTCAAGCAACAACTTGACATAGTCGTACTTACCTAACCATAACTTACAGCCAATGTTCCAGACACCACCATTATCATCCTTGGGTATGTCCTGTGCCACCAGCAGGGCAGATCCACCAGAGGTGGTGACACAGTGATATACAGTCGGGAGGGAGTTGCCCTGGGAGTCCTCAACATTGATTTTGAACTCCGTGAAGTCTCGTGTCTTCAGATAAAACATGGGCAAGGGAACAACTTGCTGATTGCCATCTACTGCACCCTTCCCCACTCTCTTAGCTGATGAATCAATGCTTCTCCATGTTAAACACTAATTGGAAGAATTCTTCCCAGGGACAATCCCTCAATGGAACAGCCAAAGGAAACGGCCACAGCCCCACCACTGGAAATCTCCAGGACCCACCTTTAAATTATTTCCATTTAAAAGTTTTCATTGTCAGGGCTAGCATCTCAGCAGGTCATGCCTGGTTTAGCTAGCACTACCTATATAAATGTTAGCAGAATACGGATATATGCTGACACAACTAAAACAGAAGCAGAGCAATGAAGGTGGCAAGGGACCTAATGTGTGTGTGGGGGACTTCAATATCCATCACATTCCTGAACTTTTGCCTTGTAGATGGTGGACAGGCTTTGGGGAGCCAGGAGGTGAGTTACTCACCAGAGAATTCCCAACCTCTGACCTGCTCACGTAAGCACAATATTTATATGGCTGATCCAGTCCAGTTTATGGTCAATGGTAACCCCCAGGGTGTTGATAGTGAAGGATTCAGTGCTATTGAATGCCTAGGGAGATGGTTAGATTCTCTTTTGTTGAAGTTGGTCATGTCTAGCACTTGTGTGGCGTGAATGTTACTTGCCACGTATTAGCCCAAGTCTGAATGTTGTCTAGGTCTTGCTGCATATGGACAGAGACTGCAAGAGATACCTTCTGCGGGAGAGGAAGAAAGAACATGATTGGGAAGATGCTATTAAGAAGCTCAATAGACTGGACATACAAATGGTCAAATTTCACTTCTAACAACATATTTCACTTCCCTACCCTGCAACATGACAAGCTGAAATCAGGTTCCCTGGCAGCAGGGGAAAAAAAAACTGGACCAACAGAGTGGGGAAGCAACAGCCATTGTGGAGATACTGTGGATGTAACAACACCGCAATGACTGCAGAGATGCAAGAAGGTGGCTCACCATCACCTTCTCAGGGGCAGTCAGGAAAACGTTGGTATTTCCAGTGATACCCACATCCCTTGAACAAATTAATTTAAAAAAATATCAAAACAGAATTAGATATATAATTAAAAGTTGAAAAATATAGGGTTATGGGGAAAGAACAGCGTCAATGAATTGGTGTTAATTCGATAGTTCTTTGAAAGATCTAGCACAGACAGAGATGGATGGGGCAAATGGCCTCCCTGTCACGTTAGGAATCAACCACCATTAAAGTGGCACAAATCAGCCGGGAGGGGGCGATAGCTTCTGGTGCGCATGCGTAATATTCAGGCTGGCTCAAATCAAAGAGGGCAGTGCGCAATGCGCACGCGCAGACACCCTAAAAAAATGGTTGGCGGGGGGGTGGGGTAGAGAAAGAGAGTAATTGAATTGATTTTTAAACCCGGTAGGTGAGCTAACGGCCGCTGCGCGCGGTACCTTCACCCGGACGAAGCAGTGGGTCCCCAAGGACGGGTCACTGAGGCAGGCGGGCGGGCTGTCCCGAAACCGCCACTGGAAAGCTCGGCCTCGCTTCCTGACGACGACCCAGGCCATCCGCAGCAGGAATAAGCAGCTGGCCAGGGCCGTCAGCGTGTAGACGGCGATCCAGTAAGCGGCAGCGCTGGCGGCCAACGCCAGGCGGCTGGGCAACACCAACAGGCGCGAGCACACCTTCGCCATCTTGGCTTTGTTTTGAGCGGCGGTTCAAGTCCCGCCCCTTCTCTTCCCCTATTGGCTGGGCCTTCTGACAGCTCTCGCACTCTAATTGGCCTGCGCTTATGGTCAGCCAGCGCGAGGTGGTTGATGCAGGTGTGTGTCAGGTGAGGGGGCAGGGGCAGGAAAAGAGGAGGAGACTCAGGCACACAGCAGAGTAAGGGTCTTAGGGACATAGCACAGAGACACAGAGCAGGGTCAGGGTACATAGAGTTATACAGCAGAGAAACAGACCCTTCGGCCCTTTGTGTCCATGCCAGCCACAGAGTAGGGAAAGAGCATGGGTGGAGGTGGGGACAAGATTGCAGAGTCACACAGCATGTGAAGTTCAGGTAAATTCAGGAGATACTGCAACAATCGAGCAGATCAAAGGCTTTAGTGTAGAGATACTGATCCATAGAGAAAGTAGAGGGTAATGTGGAGAAATGTGAGCAATTGAGGGGAGGAAAATGCACATTCCATCCATGATCAGTTTCGATTAGCCAGGTAAACTGATATTTTCACTCTCTGCCTCTGATTTCATGTGAACCATGGATCACTCAACTTTGCCAGGTTACACTCCATCGCAGAGCCTCAAACATGCAATCTAACTGACATTTTAGTGCAGGAGTGAAGGCATGTTGCATTATTGCAGATGCAGATAGTATACACCAAAATCTTACCCCAGGTGGTCTGTTTTTGAATGAGAATTTTTAAACTGAGGCTGACCGCTCTCTCAGGTGGGCATTAAAGATTACATGGCAATATCTAAAGAGCAGTAGATTTCTCCTGGTTCCTATTTATCCCTCATAAATGACTGGACATCATGTTACATTCAACAAGTGTGATATTTTGATTGGATATATCATACATTGCTTGCCTTACTTATAACAGGCAAAAAGAAAACTGGAAAACAAAAACAGAATTACCTGGAAAAACTCAGCAGGTCTGGCAGCATCGGCGGAGAAGAAAAGAGTTGACGTTTCGAGTCCTCATGACCCTTCGACAGAACTTGAGTTCGAGTCCAGGAGACTCCTGGACTCGAACTCAAGTTCTGTCGAAGGGTCATGAGGACTCGAAACGTCAACTCTTTTCTTCTCCGCCGATGCTGCCAGACCTGCTGAGTTTTTCCAGGTAATTCTGTTTTTGTTTTGGATTTCCAGCATCCGCAGTTTTTTTGTTTTTAAAAAGAAAACTGGACTTGGTTTCTTGTTCAATATACCATAGCAATTACTGGAAAATGAGAGTATAGACCTCTAGTAAGATCAGAATCATTGCTGACTCTGTCTAGGAATAGAGACAGTGTGCCCTCTCAGGTAGATATTTAAAATAGTGCCATAGGATCTTAGATAACAGGAGAGCTAACCCGATGCCATGATCAATATTTATTCCTTAACTATCAAGATTTTTAAAAATTCTGTTCATTGTGGGAATTCACTGAATTCAAATTGGCTGCTGCACTTTCCATATTACGGTGGTGACTGCATTTCAAACATACTTCATTGTGAAGCACTTTGGGACTTTAAGCTTGTGGGCAGTATTACATATGTGCAAGTTATCACATAGAATGAAGTCAGGGAGTAATAGCACAACGGGGATCTAGTGACCGATGGTGTTCCTTTCACAGTAGAAAGATGAAATGAAATATGAAAGCTGGAATAAATCGTAAAATGGGAGGAAAGATTTGGGACAGAGAATGTGAAACGATAGTGGGAAATTTTTAAAAGCTTGTTAAAGTTCAAACTCAATTTCTCTCTGAAATAAACATTGAGCGGGAAAGAATGCGTAAAACCTTTTTGAGTCTATGTTCAGGAATGTGAGTTAGTTAAAAACAAACCAAGAAATGCAAAGAAATTGATATCTTATAGCGGATATGAGCAAAAACGTACCTGATCTCCCTTGTTGGCACTCAGCTCTGGCAACACACCACACTCAACCCTCCCAAAGCTCTGGCAGGTGCTAATATAAGAAGCAACAAAGCCTATATAAAGGTCAGAATAAAGCAATGGATGCAAAGAGGTTAGTCCACTGCATTGATTCTTCAAATTGCATCAAAATGAGAGCAAATGCTGGGTAATCAACTCCAAGAGGGAGAGAATTGTGGCTCTGGTGGTCAGAGAAGAAGCATTTAAAATGAAAATGTGCTTCGAGAGTCAAAATTGGAAACATTTTGGAGTTTTGATAGACAGGCTGTGAAAACAATTGGTACAATGTTCATGGACAGTTAGGAAATATTAGGATGTGTATTCAAAAGGGTGAAACTTAATTCTAAAATTATATCTGGCCTTTGTGAGACCACATGCACAGTAATGCATACAAAGGAGGCTGCAAAATTTGATTGCAAAACTAAAGAGACAGACCTTTGAGAAGATAGCTGCCCATGGATGAGCAGCAGATGGTACAGCTCCATGTAAAAGCACTGAGAAGCAGCTCAGTATTACAATGCAGTGGGGCACAATCACACAGACTTTCATATCTCCTTACTATTACCAAAAGCTGGTCAATGTGTCCCAGTTTTGACTTTTGATTCCTGGTCTATATTTACTAAGATAGCTCATGATATTGAGACCATTTTACTGAGCTTATGAGATGGGAAACAATATAGCAAGATTTTCTGAATTGAAACCAGGAAATGCTCATCTGGCAGCCATCTGTGGAGAGATGAGAAACATAGTTAACGTTTCAGGTCAATGTTTTATCAGAAGTTATGGAAGATGGTGCTGTTTGGAACAAATGTGATGGAGCTGGAAAAACTGGGAAGAACAGAAAGCAAGTGAGACACTGTATAATCAATGCAGTTGTAGTAGTCAGTGGGCTTATAGTAGCCATTGGGTTCCTAGTCCTCATTATCGAGAAATCACCCCTCTACTGGATTATGTAGGTAGGATGTGGTCAACCACACACCCAAGGGTGATCAACCGTCCCTTATTTTACGGGATTGTCCTGTATTCAAGTCTACTGTCCCATGACCAGGGTTGAATGCTGCCAGGACGCTGTTTTCCCTATAATTCTATCCTTTAAATCTGACGCATGCGCAGTACCTAATCTCCCTTGTTGGCACACTCAGCTCTGGCAACACACCACACACAACCTTCCCAAAGCTCTGGCAGCAACCCCCACCCCTCCCCACTGCAATGCCAACTTGCACGTTGGGTAAGAGATCTGTGCTTTCACACCTCAAAGCAGAGAATAGAGGAAAATGAAAAGGTGGAAAGAGATTGCCAGCAATGTCTAATATAATACTAAGATACATTGAATCTGGGGTCTGTTGATCAATCTTTGGTCAGAGCTCATTTTGATAATTTCATCTACAGCTATATAATTAGCCTCAGAATCCTTGAGCTGGGAGTGGATGAAAGAGATCAGCCAGAATTGCCCTTCCCAGTCTCTTTTCTGCAATTCCAGCAGTAACATGCCTGTGTAGAGATCCTACGAACACAGGTGAGGCTTGAGTTGCGATCCTGCCCATTTCTCAATAGTCCAACACATTGTTTAGTGTCACAAGTGACCACTTGGGCAAAGCTAATGCCCATGAAACCATTCCCAAGTAAGGGTAATTGCACTCCAAAGGGACAACAAAAAAAAAATTGAACTATCCTTTTTATTTCTAAAATGACAAAGTCCTCATTGTTCCTATAAGAGATCATTTCTGTATCCTTGTGTGCTATACCATATCCTGGCTGTCAGCAAATATAACTTAGTAGTACTTCTCTTTTATTCTCTTCACATCACTGACCTCTTAATGCTTATTCCTTCATCCACAAATCAAACCTCCTTGTATCTGTCAATCTCACTTATTTGCCTTGTCTGAGGATCTCAAGGTTCACAAGGAGCCTTAAAGGACACAAAGTTCATAGATACAGTCAGCAACATGGAGTCATTCTTATCAAGGACTTTCAAACACCAAAACTTTTTTTTGTTTCCATTTTGCAATCAAGGTTATGTAAGTTACAGCCTGTACAAGAAATATCAAAAAACAGCCCTTGCTAACTATTGTAACTTGCAGTCTCAAGTTCCCATTTTCCTTAAGGGAGACACACGATAGGATTTGCTGCACATAAAATATGCTATAATCAGTGTGATTAATTAACAACCAGCAAGCCAGAGCAAAGTCCCCGAGTGAGAGCGAGAACCTACAGCAGATTACATATATAGTAATTTAGTCTTCAGGGAGGAAGAGATTTTCTCAATGAGCTGTGCAAAAGCAGAACAATTTTCTTTAACACTGTGCCGAGCCGATGTTCCACATCTACAAAATTGGTCTAATGGGAAAGCGCTTGTGCCACATCCTTGATGGTTAATTAAATCTGCTTTATGTATCACTTACCTGAGAGGGATGATGGGTCTTTTCCTTGAACTACTGCAGCCCTTGTATCGATGCTGCTTGGACAATGGTATGAATTAGATTTTGAACAGTGATGAAGGAAGGGATATACGCCCAAGTCAGGATTGTGTTTTCCATGATATAAGGCCAGATAAATTCAAGTGGGAGCAGGCCAGTGTGGAACATAAACACATGTTAGGCCAAACAGCCTCTCTGTACTGTAAAACTCCTTGTAATATAGTTGTTCTTGTTCTTGGATCAAAGTATCAAAGATTACTTTCCCAATTAAACATCTTTTCTCCTCTACACATGTGATTATGCAGATTGTAGCATGTACATGGCCCAAATGGCCAGTGCTTAACATGTATGTCTAGATACTGACCATCAATGGACTATTAAACTCTGAACATCAGAGCCAAGTTGACCCTGATCACACAAGTGTACAAGCTTTAATGGTAAGAATCAACTTTGGAGAATTCAGGCTCCTTTCTCCCCATCCCAAAGCCAGGCAACCCTTCCTATCAGTACAGTGATCTCTACTGCAAACTGTATGGGCGAACGTACAATCAGGGCAGAATCTAGATTTGCTGTAAATAGTATCCCCATACTATACAGTTTGTCAAAGTTCACAAATAACCCTTGGACTGAGGGCATTTAAGGTACATTATCAGAGTTCAGTAGAGCTAGTGGAGAACAGGAAGGAGCAGAGGGTCCACATTCAAAACAATACCAAATCTTCATTTAATAATATTCATATTCAACAGAATGTAACTTCGCATTCTCAGTCCTCAGCATTTGATTTTATATATATTGTATATTAGATGATGAGGTTGGGTATTCAACCTCAGTTCATTTTTCAATGCAAGCAGCTGAAGAATTTGATTGCACTAAGATTTTTATCCATTCACAAAGATGTTAGTAATATAAATAATGAAAAATCATGAAAGACCTAACTTTATGTCAATACTTAGCAGGAAACAATTAACTTTTGTCAATGCTTTTGTGGCAATTGAAGTGCATGGTGTTCAGAAGCAGGGACGGATTTTCTGACATTGTTTCTGGCGTAAAGTGAAAGTTGTGGTTTATGAACTAAAGAACTTTTTGAAATAATCCTCATCCACATTCAAGAATCACGTTGAACAATGTCAAGCTTTCTATCCAGTAAACTAATGATTGTATAGTTGGAACAAATTAAATGTCCGCTTCCATCACTGTGTAAGATTTCCAAACGCTACTTATGAAGTGGCTAAGCTCAGACTGACATGTATTTTTTTAAAAAAGTTGTCACCATCCCAGCAATCAGCCTCTGCCAAGTTTCCATTTGATTTCCACACTAGTTGCACAATTCAGTCACATTATTCTAAACTGGAATTACATTCATTCTATATTCAGTAAAAATGTTTATTTCAACAATTACTGCACAAAAACCTTAGAAATTCAAGTGGAAAAATCTAGCAATTTCTTTCTACAAATCTGAGTTTAATACAAGCATTTTCATATTTAACATAATTAGAGAACTCGGGCACTCGAGTACATGAGTGACATTTCATTGTTTTACATTACAAAAGGCTGACCATACCATTTAATTACTAGTTTACATCAGGTTATGATGCTTTCAATCTTTGCAAGTCCAATTGTCCACAAAACAAACATTAAATAATGTCAAACGTGTCCTGCATGTAGAGCACACAAACATGAGAAAAGGACAGCAAATATCTCAGACTGGTATTCGAAAACGAAACCATTGCATTAACTGAACAATTCATTTAATCTCTTCCAAATGTGTGGGGACTGGGGGTGGAAATCACATGAGAACCGAGGAACGAGAAACAAATAACACCACATTACCAAAGAATGTACCAAAGAGAGGTGGACTGGAGTACAATCTGTAAACATTTGTGTATAGCATTAAATTTTAAATGTGTATCAGAAAAGAATGAATATATCACCCAGTGTCTCAGACTGAAATGCTAATATATAACAATGAATAATATTAAGCAAAGTTAGAATACAGTTTGAAACAAACTTAAAGCCTACTGTTTCTAATGTTTTAATACAAATATTTTCTCTGCATACATAAATTATTTTATGTACAAACTGTATATTTTTCCCAAATTACAAATGTGTATTTTTTAAACCACTTGCAACCGACTGTGTGATGTACAGAGCTAACTGGTTCAAAAACATATTTACATCAACAATACCACTGTGTGCAAAGTACCCACTGAGCAAGAGTGTAGATCTCTTGCAGAAGAGAACACTTTTTATAAAAACAGCTAACTTGCTGATTGCCCTGGAGTCCCAAATATTATTCATGACTTCTGGAAATATTTGTAACTGCTGCTCAGAGGCACTCAAAGATCAGACATCTTGAACAGCACTTCCCCCAAAGTTGTCATGAGGATTTTGCGAAATGAAGAGGCAATATTTTTGGAAATGTTTCCCAGACCTTGATGTTACTCGTTAACAATGAAATGCAACTGTGGCACTTAGTACGGTACTCAAACCATTTCCTCCTCTTGAGAAATGACCGAGACATCACAAAACATACAGGTGAATCTCCCTGTATAACATTCAGAAGTGTTGGGCAATTAAAGAATTACTATATGTATGTGCCTTTAATACACAGGGGTTAAAGAGAGTCATAGAACATTGCTGCATTTGACCAGTCCAGATTTCTAGTAAGCATAGATCTTTTACTGCGTTTTGGATGAATAAATCCACATTACTGAACAATCAGCAAAGCATGTTGCAATTATGAGCCATTTTTAATTATTAGCTACTCTTTTAAAAGCCAAATCCAAAAGGTTTTGCAGACCAAAAATATTCAGCTTAAAAACAAAAAGCAAGTCACATCTCAGTTTTGCCAATAACTGGTTAAACAGACAATGGGCAGGAATTTTTTTTTTTAACCAAACTAATTGGAAACTTAAGGTAGGATTCAGCCAGCTCCAGCAATGAGGGGTGAAGCCACTTCAAAACGTAACAGTCTAACTGCTTGCCTAATTATCCTGTGTCGTCCTAAATATTACTGGTGACTTCTGGCAACATGTGCAATTTGCTGCCCAGAGATGAGCACACAACCCCTCATTTTTTCCTCCCCATCTCTTTTCTTTTTAAAAAGGAGGATAAATCTGGCCTCAAAGTGGTGCAGATGTTAACTCTACTCACGAAATGCTCTGGGCAGATCCTGCTGCAAGTGAGGTGAAAGGTGAAGTTATATTTCCATCAAGGCCTTATCCTCAAGACATCATTCAAAGCTTCCTCTCCGCCTTCCCCCCAACCACCCAGCGCCCCCCCACCCCCCCTCTCTCTCTCAAATTGCAAGGGATAGTCAACATTTAATATCTCGGTACTAGTGGAAGCAATTCTCATTGCCAAAAACTTTCTTAAAACATAAAATAACATACTCTCTGCCATATCAAATTCAAAAGTTTGGTACAAGCACTTTCAGGGCAAGAAGGCATTTTCTAAAGCAAGATAGAACCAATATTGGGGCTGTGTAAACCAACTACAATCCCAATAAATCATCAGACACTACAAGAATGCTGGGGTACCTTCAAAAACAAAATGTTCAATTCTCATACCTTCATAGTTTGTTTAAGTGCCCGGCAGATCGCATACAAGTATAATCAATGTTTCCATTACCAATGAACCTTCAGATGCAAATATTAATAGACCTCGTTCTATTTTAGGATTTACTCACTAATGCAGCAATAGAACTATCAGTCTAATCCAAACCATCGCTTCAACAAATTCTAAATTAGCATTTGTTTTAGAGTATGTTGGCCTTTGCATAAGTATGGATGGGCACGCAGGATATTGTAAATGCTAAGTCACGGATTAGAAAATTGTACAAACTGTGTTCAGACTACAGAGGAAAATTACATCTTTATATTTACATGATGCTGTGGAAGGGGTAGCCACTTCTGAAATGTTACTAAGGTGGTGAAAACTAAAGTCAAAAAAGTCAAGTTAATGTCAAATTAAACTTCACCAAACTTGGTAATCAAATCTCACAGGTGGCCAGTGTTCAGAATCAAGTAGCTTCAAAAACTGACTATTCCACTTGGCTGCCACAGACTACTGCAAACTGCATATTTGTGTGGGGTGAGAATCAAACACTAACAGCAATCCTATTTCACACCATTAAAACTCATTTGGCCAACTGTAAAGCAAATCATTGCTCCAGTACGAGTCCACTCTCCTCCTGGAAGAGGAAGAGTGGTGGTTGAAAATCAAGGAGTAATGACAATGAAGTAATAACTTTTTTAAAAAAAATTTTAAAAAAGTACTTCAATCAAATATTGAATGCTACGTTTCAAAAATGGAGGATTTCTCTGGCTTCTGGAAACTTTTCCACCATACAAGTTAAACCCCAAAGCTACTCTCACTGGTAATGCAATTGTAAGGTGATAATTCTATTTTAAGGAAGAAGTCAAAATATGGCATGAGAGTTTGGAAAAAAGCTAGTAACTACCTCCTATATGGTCAGCTCCTAAACATGTTTTTAAAAGCCCAACAATGCTCCAAATACTCCAAAATAACCTCAGCATTGATAAAGACAGTTTAAAGCTCGCGTCAAGTTGTGCAAAGCATCTCCTGAATGCCAAAAGTGACAAGCCATCCATGTAACCATAAGCTGCATTGCAAGGACACTCAGTCCCTCAAAACAGGAGCCTCCAAATCCTGCCGATGAAAAACATCTCAGTTTAGCAATATAAAATTCCAATGCTGAATAAAAAGATGACTAGAATGATATCAGAAAGGAAAGACTTTAGTTGTATAGAGAAGCCGGGTTTGTTTTGCCGAGAGCAGAGAAGGTTAAAGGGAAATTTTGAGGTGTTCAAAATAATGAAAGGCTTTGATAAGAGTGAATAAGGAAAAGCTCTTTCCACTGGAGGCTTATAACCAGAGGACACAGATTTAAAGATAATTGGTAAAAGAACCAGAAGGGATATGGAGATTTTATTTTCTTAAACATAGTGTTTCATGATTTTTTTATCAACACATTTCCAAGCTACCTGACTCTGCAAGTTACAGAGTTAATTTATTGAAAGTCTAAATTTATGTTTCAAAGATTAAAAGTTTTCTTTCAAAAATCGCATTGTATTTTACTGCTGGGATCAATTTAAAGCAGAAAACAAAAATGTTGTCATACCATACAAGTAGTAAACATTTATAGAATCATAGTAAGTTTATGGCACAGAATGAGGCCACTTGGCCAATCGTGTCTGCAATGCTGCCTGTGACCAGTTAATGGAAGTAATGTCTAAGTTATTCAGAACAATATGAGAATTACAAAAAGCAGTTTTATAAAGGTGTGTTGTTTTCAGGAGCAACTAAAGCACACCTTTAAAGATAGGTTTCTCCACTTCAAATTCAACTATCCAGTATAACAAGATAGTTATTTTTAAACACGGCCCCTTCCTTTTAAGTAAAAAAAAGTACTCCATGATATATGCATACAGGAACCAACATTAAATTGGTGCACAGGGAGTATATAAGGTTGCTGAAGAGAGACTGCTGCAATGGTAACAGTTCAGGCAGCTTGGAAGGGTTTTGGTTCCTTCACCAGTTAAAAAAAAACACATACATTTCTCCAACTGGATACGGTCATAAATCTGTTGCGATTTTGTGAACATTCACAGACATTTCCAAAAAAATTGGGAGAGAATATAGATGAGCCAAGCCTTCATTTCACTCAATATCATCTCCTTGTTAAATGGTATAGAATCCACTGAACCATAGTTCAGAGTAGGATAATGCCATTCAGCCAACATGACTTATCTAACTTGTTATTTGAGTAATTCAAAACAAATTCTAAATGCCTCGCACTCCTTGACAAATATATCTTTGCTACTTTCCATTAATTCATTAGCATACATTTCAGACAATCTTCAGTCTGGGTACCATTTACAGCATTATCTGGAGCAGGCCATTTAAAAAAATGCACCCTTGTCTTCAAAGCCATATAAGTTCTCAAAGACCCCAATGGAAAAAAGGCATGTGCGATTTACTTTAGCCGAATAGACTCCATTACTCATTGTATGTTGCATCAGAAGCAGAGGAATCCCATAAATAATAGATCATGTTTGAAAATATTGCTAGGTCCAGCACTTTCAAGATTCAGGTTGACTGTGTTCTTGCATTTGCCAATCTGGCTTTTTTGTCCATCCAATCAAGCTATTCACAGCTGACTGTTTCCAAGGGAAGTTTCTCAAAGCCACAGCTACCAAATAAAAGGTGCGTGACCAGATTATTTGCAGGAAGTTGTGTAAAAACTATATTCTAGATAATGTATTCTTCCCAAAAGAAATGTCTTCCTGCCTTTATTAAAGATGCATCATATCTATACTAAGCAACCATCACTGCACACTCCAAAATGGTGACAATTAATCATGGAATACCATCTCCAGTTTAAAAAACAGACACCAGCGTATTGTATAAAAGGTGTGTTTATTCAATAATCGATACAGACCAAATGCAATTTTTCTGCCTCTCAGTAAAACCGACTTTAAACCGAGGTACTTGCCAACACTGGATTCGCTGGTACTGTATAGTGGGTATTTTGGCACATTAAAATGTTCATTTAAAAAAAAGGGAAAAAGTTAAAAACAGCTGAAAAAATAAAATTATATTTAAAGGCAAAGACGAGGAATGGTATATTAATTTAAATCTTGCCATATAATAATAATAAAACAATCAATCACTCGTCTAATTCTTGCTGCGGAGTTTAACTAGGAGAGCCAGCACTTCACTTGATGCTTTTAGCAAATACGAATGAGACACTTGCACAGAAACAGCTTGTATATTTTGTACACCCCTCTGAAGGAAAAAAAAAAAAACAGGAAAGCCCGGAATCGACCATTAAGATAAAACTCACGCACCTGGGCCTCCGAAGAGTATTGAAAGTCTGCTACATGAATAAAGTGAGTGTTTAATTACAGAAAACATTCAACAGGTTTAAGCATCGCACACCAACTATACCCACTATACAGCATCGGTCGAACACTATTCAAAGGCGGCTGAAACCTCTGGTTACTTGCAGAAAAGAAAGTTAGCTCTCGTATCTCAACTATTCAGAGGGACAACAGTACAAAACAGTTTCAGCAGTGCCATTCAACATTCGTATCTCCTGAGGTAACGAGACAAACAATTTCACCTACTTTGGTTGGTAGTCCAGCTTTGATCCCAAACACTGCAGAAAAGAAATTAAAACAGGAAAAAAACAAAAGTTTTAGATGGGACTGCTGTTTAAACTCATAACCTCCGACATACGATTATTTTTTCCCTTTTTTGTATTGTCATAACCATCACATGGCTTGTCAGAACACACTGAGCCTAGTAACTGGAAACTCTGTAGATAAACAAAATCCGCAGACAGCACTATGCACTGTAAAAAAAAAAGTAATGAACACAAAGTCGCACTGCTTAAATAGTCCATCCAGATTATACTGTTGTGACTTAGTGAAGGGCCCGGTTTTCCCGATTACAGGGGAATTCACCCAACCTTTTTTTTTAAATATACCATGGCATCGCCCTGTTCTCCTCTTATTAGCAGTGAAGGAGACACACTAGATTTATAGGACCAACGCAGAGAAACCGTTCAGCAAACAGGGCCCTCACACGGCAACAGTGAAACCCTGTTTGATTGGATACATCAGAATGTTACTGTATCTTTTCTTACATAGTGAAGGAGTTTGGCGAGGACAGCCTTGCAGCTAATGGGTACACACAGCGCCCCCCCCACCCCCCCCTTTACAGTAGTATCATTCGGAAAGCTGGACGCACACTTGTGCACGTGTTTTCTAAACAACATCGATAAGTTTTTTTTGTCTATTTGTTCATTCCTATATTGTGGGTTAAATGTAAGGCAGACTTCTGTCCATCTGTGTTCGTCCATCCATTCAAGGCATTGACTGAATGATTCGCTCACTCACTGGGTCACACATGCAGAAAGACCGTGCACCAAGAACCTGGCCGAAACACTACGGTGCCACGTAACTCATGGAAAACAGTTTCGTAGTACTTTCAAGAGTCAGGATATCCAGCATCAGGAGCCCTCAGAAGAGATTCTCTTCAAATATTGCCATTAAGTCGCTCTGAAAATTCATGTCAATTGTAGCCGCCATCTAAAGCACAGGAAAGAAAAGTATGCAAGACAACATTAGTTTACACTGCTTCATTCTATTCTCCTATCCTTCCCTGAAATTTCAAATTATGGCAGACTGCACTGGTACACCACAGCCAAATTTTTGTCAAATAAAAGTATGATGGTCAGAGTCACATTTATGGAGTTTTTTTAATTCATTCTGGGGATACAGGTTTTGCTGGCAAGGCCAGCATTTATTGCTTATCCCCAATTCTCGAGGTGGTGCTAGGTCAGAGCTTAACCACAATCTCACTGAATGGTGCGGGACAGGCTCAAGTGGCTAAATAACCTGTTTCTACGTTCCTAAGTAGCGCAGGAGTCGCTCAGTAATGCAGTAACTTCACAAATCTGGGGCACGTTGCTTTTGGGAGTGGTGTATGCACCAGAAACTGGGATTCAGGTTACTCCACACTGCTCTTCCAAGCTCAAGAGCACCCAATGGAAGAGACCTGCCGGAATAGTGTGGGATGCATTAAGACTGGAAAGAGGGGGAACATTTCATGACAAGAGGCAAAAAAAAATGCTTCCTAATAAAACAACCTGAGCATCGACCATTTTCTCAGCAATGCAACACTACTGATGGCTCCAGGAAAAACTGAATCATTTTGCCAACAATGAAACCAAAGAGTAATTTATTATGAAATAGTCTGAACTGTCCTGTTTCTTATGCAGAATTGTCAGTGTGACAGATTGACCAGCCTATCAAGTTGATAAATCATAGTTATAAAAAATCTCCTTAACACTTGCAAGAAAAACATTCCCACCCATTTCAATGAACACAACAAACACAAACCCTGTCAATGATTTGGAATAGAAGCACTATCCCATCCATTTTAAAAATCAGACCTCACACCCATCCCCCTACTAGTGTCACACACTCCTGGCCTACTCTTCAGATCAACTTACCAAACCATGCTCTTGGTTTGGCCATCTATTTTAATGTGACAATGCAGAGTGAACTGCTCCCACCACACAATTGCTTGGTGTGTTGTTACAACTACTGTGCAACCTGAAATTTTAAAATGAGCCTCGGAAAGATTGTTGTAATTAACGTGGTGGAAATTTGTTCCACACCTTGAAGCAAATGGTGTGCACATTGTCTGTAGCTCCTGTTTTAAGATGAAGCATTATGGGGAAATTGTGGAAATTTGAAGTCACTACAAGTGAAAGCTCGTGCGAAAATGAAATAAGAGTTGTACAAAATGCAAGACAAAGCAGCTCGCACTTGGCCCAATTCTGAAGAAACATTTCACACCTTCCTTCCCATCCACCTTGTCAAAATTTCCCAAGCTTGGTTACATTGTTCTACAAGGTTAATATTTCATTTTGAAACTCCAAAAGTGCTCCCTTAAAGGTCTTAGACATTACGCTTGGCCAAGATGAAATTCAGATTTCAATGCATTTAAAGAACAAGAAAGAGTCAGCAGCAGCCAATTTAAAAACAAACCTTGGAAGAATTATTTTCTTCATCTTTGACAGGCACTGACACACTCAAGGTTTCTATTTCATGGGTGCTGAGAGCCTTTCAGTTTCCTTTCCTCAGTGGTTAATGGTCTGGTCAGTGACTACTGAAAGGCCACTTAGCAATGGAGATGTTGGGAAAATTGAACCCTGTCCCAGACTTGTACAATGTCCAGACTCTGTATTTCACAGGAGGGGTCAATGGATAATCAGGAACAGGAACACAAGCTAATTTTTATTCTACTTCCTAGCCCAGAAGTACCCAAGTCCCAACTGCAGTTGGCTTAACTACTGCCCACTCTGAGACCAAGTCAGTACAAACTGACTTATATCAAAGAAGCTCCAAGAAGCTGAATTAAGACTGGCCCCCATTTGGAAGATACATTGGAAACTTACCGCTTCCTTCCGCCTTCGTTCCTGTTCTCTCTTCCTTGCCAGCTCTCGCTGCTGATCCAGCATTGACTGTGAGGTTGGCTGAGAGCTCTGTTGTTGTTGTTGTTGTTGCTGCTGCTGCTGCTGTTGATGTTGCTGCTGCCTTCTCACCTCTTCGTGAGCTCTCCGAGCACACTCCAAAGCATCCTCCTCATCTCGACCTCTGCAATCAGGGGCAAAACATGGTCAAAACCAGGCTAACCTCTGTTGAGTTCTCACTGTCCTCGATCGCAGTTGTTGTGGATATCAAATTATCATATACCTGACCAATAGTGTAAACAATAGCCCAGGGTTTGCTAAGCAGGGCATCTAGCAGTC
Source organism: Carcharodon carcharias (assembly GCF_017639515.1). NCBI lineage: Eukaryota > Metazoa > Chordata > Chondrichthyes > Lamniformes > Lamnidae > Carcharodon > Carcharodon carcharias. The sequence continues at coordinate 19,299,983 of NC_054496.1, read as the reverse complement.
TGCCATCAGACTTGCATTGCATGTTTGGGTTTTAAGTTTCCGTGGGGCAGACAACTGAAAACTTGAGCTGATAACATCAGTGAGGGAAAGCAGGCACCCAACTTTTTTATTCCTTCCTGGGATGCAAGCACCTGTGGTAAGACCAGCATTTATTGCCTACCCTCGATTGCCCTTGAGAAGGTGGTGGTGAGCCACCTTGTTGAAACGCTGCAAGTCCATCCAGTATAGGTGCTGTTAGGGAGGGACTTCCAGGATTTTGACCCAACAGCTCAACCAGATTGAAGAACTACAAAATTAACAGCACTGAAGTGTAATGAATCAGTGAATTAATTGTTAAATTAGGTATAGAGGAGAAATAAAAGATAGATTAAAAAGCAAGAAAGATTGAATTGAGGAGAAAGTAAAATGCTTTCATTTTAAATTTTTTTTTAAATCACCAACAATGAAAGCATGAAAATTTGACTCCACACATTAAGAGTAAATTTTTAGTGACAGAGAAGTTGATTGGCAGTATCTAACAAATCACATTAAAAGGGTACTCAGACTGGAACAGAAAGAAAACTTGGTAGCGAGTTTAGTTTATCTACCACACGAATGCCACAACTTCACACTATTCAATGGCAAGGCAGACAGCACAATGCTGCTTTCGGGAAGCTAACAGGAGAGTGGCACAACTCATAGAAGAACTTTTGAAATTGAGTTTAACCGCGAGTCTGACACCTTGCCTGAAGTTGCTGTACTGCTTGCACATAAAGATCGGGTGCCATTAGCCTCATCCTTGTTTTGATAGGAAAATCTGGGCCAACATATTCCAAATCTCCAGCTGCACCCTCTGATAAAGGGCTGCAGGTCAGTACTGCACTTGAAGGGGCAGCTCAAGCCATCAATGAGTACTTATTAACTCATGGCAGGAAAGGTTGCTGATGAGACAGATTTTTTTTTCACTTCGACAGCTGTTGCTTGGTGCCCTTCAGAACCAAAAACCCCTCTGATCTGCAAGTTTTCCTGGCACCAGATAGTGCGAAAGATTCATCTATTCACCGGAGAGTGCGCTCTCAGGTGACAAGTGCAAACAATGGAAATAAGCACTTGCAGCCAAATGTAGGAACTACACGTACATTATTGTTCACATTTGGCGATGTAATTGAGACAAAACACAGGTTTGATAATTCTTTGAAGCTAAGAGCTAGACTTGCCTTTGCCTCTCCTGCTCCATTCGGAGACGCTCTTTTTCAGCTGCCTCCTGTTGCATTTTACGGAACTCCTCCTGTGCTTTCAGTGCCTTTTCTCGTTCCTCCTTCTCGCGTGCTGCCCGCCGAAATTGCTCAAAGCTGTCGCTCGACGATTTTGCCGTGGATGAGGGAGTAGAAGGAGTCTTCTTAACCAGACTTGCCCAAGAGCCCATGTTCTTGATCTTGAGATCCTAAAGCACACATATTCACAAAAGAACATGGAACACCATGTAGGATTCTCAAGGTGTAACGAACTCAAAGACACTTAACAATAATGAGAAGATAGTGTTTTTATTCAATTTAAGGTTACTAAAGAGAAGAAATTTCAAAAACATAAGCTGAAGTTAAGTTTTCAAACATTTTTCTTAAAAAATCATAACATGATAATCATTCACACGGATAACTAAGCATCTCATTCATTAATGCTTAGATTTGAAAGACAACTGGTTGGGGTGGAGAAAAAACCAAAATGCAATGAGACAAGTTATAAAAATAAATACATATCAGAAGGTAAATAAAAGTTCCATAATGGCCTTAAGAGTATAAAAGGCACTTTAGTGTAATGCTATTCAAGGGCAGAAAGTCCTAGTTCTAGTCTATGTTGTAAGCTTATTGGGGTCAGGGGCCATTTGGGATACTGTAGTCAGCCCCATAGCTCCTGGGCGAGGAAAAGGAAATGGAAAAAAAAATACAGGGATTCCAATTGCTATTTGGCAAACCTTGCTGGATAGTGTGTGGGTGATAACCATCAGGCCAGACTCATATGAAGAATGGTCAATCAGTCATCACTTGCTCAACTACATTTGGGGGGGGGGAGCGGAGGAGAAAGAAAAGGCTAGCGGCACACCAGCTAATGCATGAACTCACTCACCTTTTTGGGAGCAACAGGAGTTTTGGGCGTTTGTTGTTTCTGCTTGTCTTTGTCCTGAGGAGAAGGCTGCGTGCCATGTTCTGGAGGGCGAATCACTGGCCCAGCAACTTCCATGTGTTTCATCTCTGGTCCTGGCGGAGGAAAGTACAGGGATTGTTCAAATTTGTCCTGCAGTTGAATGGCAGCTATCAACATTTGTCCAGCACAATAAGACCCAACATTACTGGTTTTAGAAAATGGCTGAAGGCGCGGATTTATTTTAAGGGCTGCACTAGAACCCTAACTCAATTTACTGGCAGAACGGAGGCATCCGAAGTACAAAATGCAAGGCCATAAAAATTCCACAAATAAAAGGCTGGGACCTTTTGAAATTTAAGTTCCAGATGGTGTAACCATTTTAAACTTGATATTGGTACACAAGATTAGCTCTAACATGTTATGTTTTGAGCAAAGACTGGATCAACGCTGTATCTTAAACCACCCTTCCTCCCCACGCCCAACGACTGGTAAAATATACATGCAAGTGAATATATAGAAGACTGAATACAAATAGTTGCTTATTAGTTCAGAACTTGAGTATTGCAGTAAAAAGACATGGTGTTGAAGCTTTTCATCTTGTACTCATCAGGACAGACGCAAGAATGCCAAAATTTTAAAGGGAGCAACAATTTACACTCCATGAGAAACAGCAATGCCTCCACCAGAACCCGACTTGTCAACCAATCGGCACCTTTTCTCTTGCAGTGTGAATTGTTACTCCCTTTGAAATGTGGCATTCTTGTGTCTGCCCTGACAACTGCAAGATGAAAATTTTCGACAGCATGTCTCTTTTTACAGCAATACTCAGGACTGGAATAGTTAGAACATTGTGTCCTGTTACAAATCTTGTGCATCCTTACATTTGCCCTTGTACTTCATTTATTCTGTCACGCCTGATGATCACGCTTTCATGTCAACATTTAAACTTCCTTAGAATGGAAATTCAATGAGAGACATCAAAGGATGATACCAGAACTGAGGGGTTCTAACTATCAGGAAAGATTGGAAAAAAATCAGACTCAGAAGTGAGACTACTACCACATGATGTGTGCTGGATCCATCTAGCCAAGACGACAAAACCCAAAAGCCCTTTCAGTTGCACTCACTCCCCAGTGGTTTAAAGTATCCTTAAATGATATGTATGCAGCTTTGAGAGATCTTGATCGGTGTGTCATTCACTGGTTGATGTCACAATTCCACAAAGCAATCTTACTACTGAAAGGTGAGTGGAAAGGGATGGCAAGTCTCCTTATTTAAGGAGGGATATACTTGCACTGGAGGCAGTTCAGAGAAGGTTCAGTGGGTTGATTCGTGGGATGAAAGGTTGGGCGTATACTCATTGGAGTTTAGAAGAATTAAGAGGTGATATTGAAACGTAAGACTCTCAGGAGGCTTGACAGGGTAGATGCTGAGAGCATGTTTTTTTTTGCAGGGGAATCTTGAACTCAGTGGTACAGTTTCAGAGTAAGGGGTCTTCTATTTAAGATGGAGATGAGGAGAAATTTCCTCTCTCAAAGTGTCATAGATGCTTGGAATTCTCTACCCAGAAAGCAATGGAGGCTGAGTCACTGAATATATCCAAGGCTAAGTTAGACAGATTTTTGATCTATAAGAGAGTCAAAGGCTATGGGAGGGCAGGCAGGAAAGTGGAGTTGAGGCCACAATCAGATCACAATCAATAATCTTGTGAATAGCGGAGCAAAGTCAAGAGGCTGAATGGCCTACTACTGCTCCTATTTCTTATTTTCTTTTGCTCTTAAATGCATGCCCAGCTGAAAGTAGTAGTCAGGTTAGCGTTTCAGGTAGGACCCTTAACCATAAAACCTTTCAGTTGCTAATTCAGCTACGCTGTAATTTCCTGCATTTTACTGCATTCTGTACTTGATGGTGAGTCTCATACCAGTCTTGCACTTGTCAGTAAATTATCTCACTCCTCCAAGGAAAGGTCAGATCAGAGTAGTACTGCATATTATAGGTGCAGAGAGCAGCACCAGAGTGACAAAACATGGCTTGTGGCACTCCATAGTGCAAGTTCTGATCTCTGCATTGCAGGGAGTTCGGATGCTTCAACAGATGGCGGGACAGTGGGTGGAGAAAGAGGGAAGTAAAGCTATTTCCCTATTAGATCTAGAAATGATATAGGTACAGGGACAAGAAAGGTGATGAAAAACAATAAGCGTCCAAGAGCACAAAGTGCAGCCTTTCTTTCATATTTCCAGAGTCATGAACACATCTGCTAGCCTTTGTTATGATCCCTGTGGAGACCGATAACTTTTAAGAAAGGAATCCCCACAATGCCAATGGAAAGAAAACTGCTGGACAAGATTTCACTTTTTAAGACTTTTACTGTAACAAATCAACTAAAATCGACACAACTCAAACATTAATTAACAGGTCAAGGATATTTCAAATAGAAAGGTAAATTTTGCTTTAAATAGTCGATACAACAAAGATACGCCTCACATAGTTACAAGAACTCGCATTACTTCCCCCACGAATGTGACATCACGTGCAATCTCAGTCTTTCCACCTCAGCCTTCGTTTGAAAGGATCTCTCTCACTTCCCATCCAATTGTTTCAGCTCAAGTCGCATTCACCAGCAGCCATATTCCATCCGAATTTTCTGCACACGGTTGCTACCGACAAGACGCGCGTCCTTGAACCCTCTCTCTTTCGGGTCACGACAGTCCTGATGACATAGCATCCTGAGAAACTTCCTTCTCCGACCCATTTAAACAGTCTGGTGTGCTCTGGTACCACTTCAACAGCAGCAGTGGGTATTGTCCAATCCACAATCCCTCACTCTTCCTGTCTTCAGTGTTCTGTCCTTTCCAACTGTATAACACACAAAGTAACACAATCTCTGCTCTGTTCTCAGAGATCTGCTTCAACACCGGGATCTGTTCGACGGCTGCCAAAATGAAAACTGTTCCATTCGGAGAGAGCCTTGCTTGTTTCTCTTTGCATGAATTCCCAGTCCTCTGAATTGGGTAATAGAACAAACAGGCTGACCCTACCCCACTACAATTAACTTTCTATTTACCCTTTGTGTCTTAGTTGCTCATCCCATAGCAACCCTAGGTCATATGTGCATTTCTTGGAACCTAAGGATACCAATTAGCCTGCTTTCAAACGCTCCCCAGCACATTTTATTCTTAAAGGGACATCACAAAAAAAAAACCCAGACCTCTCCCAGTACATGGTCATCACGCCTTTCAAAGCTGGTGTGAACACTGCAAATTTGTCCCTGACATGGTTCAAGCTTAGACTCCCTTCTGGGCTCAGTGCAAAAGCTGTAAGACAGGATTTTCGTTTATAACAGGCCAACTCACCCAAATTTCAACACAATCATTAAACATTTAAATTAATACTAAAAGGAGAGGGGGTCGCAGCAGGAGGAAGTTATGACATTTAAGATTAAAATATAGTTCTGAGTGTTCATGCGTTTTTTTTTCCCCAAAACTTTCTATTCAATATAAACATTGCTCCATAAGAAGTTTGCTTTCATAGGTATCAGAAAAATATCTGTATTGCTATAGCGCCTTTCATGACCTCAATGCCTCTAAGCACTTTACAATCAATTAAGTACTTTTGTAGTGTAGCCACCATTGTAACGTAAGAAATGCAGCAACCAATCTGTTCACAGAAAACTCCCATAAAACGCATCATGATAGATGAGCAGATCATCTGTTTTAGCAATATTGGTTGAGAAATAAATATAGCCTAGGACCAGGAAGAACACAATTGTTCAGAAAAGAGGAATCCTAGCATTTATATTGTGCCTTATCACTGCCAAACCTTTTCAAAAACAATTAATCATTTGGAAGTAGGGCAACTGCTAAGTTGACAAACATTTCACAAAGCAATGTTCCAAAAACACTGAGATGAATGACCATTCAATCAGTGATATTTGAGGGAAAAACACGAGTTAGGGCACCGAGAGAATGCACACAGGAACAAGGTATTCAGCCCTTTGAGCCTGTTCTGTCATTCAACTGGATCATGGCTGATCTGTATCTTAATTCTATTTACCTTAGCTCCACATCATGTAATACACAGCAAAAATCTAGAAATCTAGGTTTTGAAATTTCCAATTGATGTCCAGCCTCAACAATCTTTGAGGAAAGTGTTCCAGATTTCCACTACACTGTGAGAAAGTGCTTTCTGACATTACCCCTGAATTTTTTTTTCTTCATTCATGGAATGTGGGCGTCACTGGCTAGGCCAGCATTTATTGCCCATCCCTAATTGGCCTGAAAAAGGTGGTGGGTGAGCTGCCTTCTTCAACCGCTGCAGTCCATGTGGTGTAGGTACACACCCACAGTGCTGTTAGGGAGGGAGTTCCAGAATTTCCCAGACCAAGCTCTAATTTTAAGATTGCGCTTCCTTGTTCTGGAGGGAGTTTATACTTAAAGCATCTAAAGAATTTCTTGCTCCTCTGGAGAGTGCCATATGATCTCCAGTGGCTATTAATTTTCAGGAATTCCATTGTTTACTTACTGTGCCCAAGATGTGGAGGTGGTTTGCCTCCCTCCCTCTGCTTTGATGGCTCCTGGCGCATTGAAGGGCTAAACGCCTCATTTCGGATTGCCGGTGAAGAGTGACTCTTCTCTTCTTTCACATTCACCATCGGCTGCGATTGCACTATTGAGGGAGTTCGGGGCTCCTATAAGACAATAAATCTTCATTAGAGCACACCAATCCAACCCAGGCTATTGAGATCTCCACAACTATTTAACCGTAAAGCTCGTGAAATGTTTTAATGTTTAAGTGTCTTAGTGTCTCAACCTGTTCCTCATGGGCACAGTCCAATGGGCGCTCCTAAAGGCACTAAGTTGCAGTACCAACCAGAAAAGAATGGCTTTTGGAGGAAATTAGGACGGTGGAGGCCCCCCCCCCTTCTGGTTACTTTTTTCTTAATATTCAAATCAGAGTAACTATAGAAGAAACTTTGTTCTATACCCTGACAGTTTATACTTGACATGGACTGCCAGACTTGCTAAAGTGAAGCGTTTCATTACCCAGTTTTAACCTCCCTTAATATATTCCCAGAAATAGGCATCCAGTCAAACCAAAGCTCAAACACAGCATTTTTCTGAAAGACAATGATAAAGTCCCTTTCTATTGCTCACAAGGCAGGACAATGCATTTGAATAAACCACCAGGCTCCAAGCATTGGAGGTCTGTGCGACCAAGACTCTTGACTGGCAAGTTGCTCCCAGGCAAAACAGGAAGATTCAGAAGGCAAATCACACCAGGCCATCTTTTACACTGCAGTGAATGACATGGAAAGTGGTCATTTATTGACATTTACTGCACAGTAGAAGTGGAGGGGAGGGAATTAAGAGTTAAAAACAGAGATGGGCAGAGAAATTGAATGCTGCATATTCATGTAGTCAAGGCAAGTTTCTGACAATTTGTCAGGTTGCAAGTTACTCTTATCGCAACCACTCCAGATAAAAGGATAACATGTAAATTTCTCAATGAATTTTCAGTTATTGTCTACATACTATATTTACACCTGACATTCTGAATAATGTTGCATGAGAATTATCAATATTAATTTGATTATCCAGTTACAATTTAACTATAGATTTAGAACTTGAGGGTCATGACCACTAAAACCTTAACTTGTTTCAGAAAAATTTGAATTTTGTCTCACTCCCATCATTAGAATCTTACAAAATGATTAAAAGTACGCAATAAAGCATACAGTGGAAAATCCTACCAGTTAAATGAGTACATCTTTACAGCAAAACGAATAGGAACTGACTGCATTTAAATTATTTCCCTGCAGTCTAACATTTGAACTGTTCCATTCGGCTGTGGCAGAAGGCTTCATTAACATACAGCAGCTTCAGGGAAAATGCAGCAGATATCTATAGTAACAGTCCCATGGGATGATGGTTCCCAAATGCCACCCATTTCAGACATGGTAGGTTGTGTGGGGGATGGGAAGAGAGGGAGCGGAGGCATTAACAGGCTGGCTCCATTTTCAGCATAGCCATCCCTGTTGGGTGCACACAGCCTTGTTGAGTCTTACTCCCTGGAAAAGGTCCAGCAAAGCTTTTGCTACTGGTTATGTAAATTGTGATTATCACTACCAACACTGTTGCACCTGACATTCATAATGCACCAGTGTTGACAGATACTTCACAAACAAAGGCGCCCCCCCCCCACCACCCCCCCCAACCCCTGCTGATCCCCAATGCTTCAGCTGGTTAGGGCAATGAATAGATGAGCCGTATAAACCACAAATGGCCTTAGGCTTGATCCTGAGTCTGTGCTGATCTCTGAGGGGGAATTAGCAGAGGAGTAAGACTGGTTTAGGGCTTCCGCTACTAATTGCTATCCAGTGAATCCTCCCTGAAAGTGTACACGCCATTCTTGTCAGGTCATAATATGATCTAGGCTCAAGTATGGTTTTCTTGTGGTTAATTGTGAGACAATGCTCACGTGTCTAGGTGCACACAATTTAAACTGAGTGCATTTCCGCATCCCCCCAACATCCATATGTCTGCAAGGAGAAAATATATTCAGAATACTGGCAGGGAAAGGTTGGAAAAAATAAATGCTTTCAGAAATATTGATGCACTTACCAGGCTTGAGTGGAATAGACTACACACAGTCGCATGTTACATTGTACTAAAGTGACTAATTCCAGTTTTGTTTACCTGCTTCTTAGTCTGCACAGTTCTTGGTGGTGACTGGACAAGGGATGGAAATTGTGGCAGCGGTGGGGAATGCATCAAGAGCGGGGAGGGCACATCTGCCAAATGAGCTGAGAGAAAAAGAGTATCAAAAATCAAAAGAGTCAAAAACAACTTTCCATTGAAACAATCAGTTTGTATGAATTTTGACTCCCTTCTCCCTGAATTACAAGTAAAGTGTGTTTCTGCAGTTGTGTACACAAGCAAGCTTCTGCAGGGTGAACACCTTGCAACCAGACATCTTTACAACAGAATAAGCCCAACTTTCATACACAAAACCCATGTGTTAATTAATACCACACCTGCCCATGTGAACAAAATTCACTCTTCCTGCAGAAGAGCCATTGTATTTACAGCATTTTCTGTTCATGGTTCAATGAAACATACGATTTAGAGAATCATACATCAAGGAGGCATTTGGCCCATTGTGCCTGTGCCAACGCTTGAAAAGAACTTTCTAGTTAGTTCCACTTCTCCTACTCCTTTCACATAGCCCCGAATTTTTTCATTTTCAAGTATATATCCAATTCCATTTTGAAATTTGCTCAATATATTCATTAACAAACAGAACATGAAAGATGCCGACACTCCAGGCCTCCTCCCAAGTATTTCCACATCTGTCATGCACAATTGGCAGAGATATTGTAGGCTTTTGCAAAACTTCTTACCTGTGGAATAGGGGTCAGGCTTCGGCTGTCGTGGCGAGTGGTGGTGCTGGATGACTTGCTGGGGTTTCGCCTGCTGGGGAGGCTGGTGCTGTGGTTGCTGTGGCTGTGGTTGCTGAATGTGGGGTGGAAACTGCATAGATTGCATATGAAGTGGCCTGGGTTGATGCTGCTGCGGCACCTGCTGCTGTGGTAGAGGCTGAGGTTGGGGATGCGGCGGAGGCTGGGTGAGGGGCAGTGGCTGGGGTTGTGTATGAGCTGGCTGGGGTTGGCTGTGGACTGGCTGGGGTTGGGGTTGGGATGAGGTCTGGACTGTTGAGAGGAGTGGGGTTTGATTCTGGGCCTTCTGTAGCTGCTGCAGGTACAGATGCATTTGACTAGGATGTAAGGGAATCGAGAGACGAGGTGGTGGCTCCTCTTCTTCCAACATTGCTGGCGGCTGCGTCATCTGTGGTGGCTGTAGTATAGGTTGTGGGACCATGGGCGGGGACTGTGCAAGAGGCCGCGGTTGTTTCGGAGGTAGTGGTGCGGCTTTCCCGCTGGGTCTGGATGGCTGTTGAGGCAGACTACTGTGCAAAGCTATAAGGAAAGATGTCACAAAAGGGGAGACCATTATTACATTGTTCTTTTCAAAAACAAGTTCAGTATACAGTAGAATCTCAAATAGTTATGGATGCGGATCATCTAAATACATTCAAAGAACCTCATGTCACCTCACTCTTACAGTATCCAGCTGTTTCTTAAATGATGCCAGGGTATTGTAACCCACTACTCTACCTGGAATTCTACTCTATAAGTTGATCGCTCCCAATGTCAAGAATAATTTCCTATCAACTTTAAATTGCCCTCAGAAAGCCACTTTTCTAAGCTGAAGAGCCCCCCACATTTGTTCATAATTCAACCCTTTGTCATCATTTTCTACATTGCCTCCATTCCCATTCCATCCCAATCTCTTCAAGGAAGAGGAATTGAACCTTAGCAAGTAGCTTTCTTTTCACATTTCTTCTAGAGGCTCTGAGCAGCACAGGTTAATAGGAATGAGAAACAGCAGCACAGTGTGTAGAGAAAGCAAGGATAAGCAATCTATTAAAAAATCAGCAAGGTAGGTGCCAATACATTGGTTAATGTTCGTAAATATGTACCCATCAAATCATTTATTTAGCATATAGTATGGCGAAAATAACAAAGGAAAAGAAAAGCACACTTAACCCACCACACTCGTGGATGCTATTCTGGGTTCAAGTGGATATAGTACGTTTCTATCCATCCAGCATGGGGGCACGGTGGTTTCACTGAAACCTAGTGGAAGGAAGGATAACTACAGAGCAGCTTCACAAAACCTTTCAAGTTTGATGCTGCACTTTCCTGAAAGGCTAGAAACAAAAGTGTGCACAAACCTGGAGGCGACACCACCGAATGCTGGGTGAGGTGAGGGGGCGAGTGCTGCTCAGGCGGCGGCGGCAAATGTGTCTGCAGCTCACTCTGGTGGGGAAGGTGCATCATGGGCTGCCCAAAGTGTGGCATGGCGTCATAGGCATTGGTCAATATCTGTGGCTCCATGATCGGAAGGGAAGTAGGTACAAACTGCGGAGGCGACTGCTTCATTGGCTGCGGCTGTTGATGGTGGTGGTGGTGCTGTGGAGAGAGGGAAGAAATTCATCAGACAGTGTTGAGCAGTGAATGCTACAATCGATGGTATAATGTTGGTAGCTTAATTTTAAACCCTGATCAGGCACTTTAGGCTTGTACTACCTTTCAAGATGCCATGTGTATTTTTCTGGGATTTGTTTATTATTGTTGAATTTCAGTATTTGCTCTCCAGCCCTCCTGGTCACCTCATCCAACATCTAATTCCCATCAATCTGTTCCCAGGCTTCGTATGATGTCACTTTGGAACAAGCTGCTGGCATAGTTAAGTGGCCCAGACAAGACAACTCCACTCCATTCCATACACCCCTTTTTTTCGCCAAAGCAGACAGCACCAGGTCTCCAACTTGCACATGTGCACAGTGAATGGGGATTGATAGCTTCCGAGGGCAGAAAGATTAAATCTTCACCTCCCAATTTCTCAGTTATAGCAAACTAGCCACTGCATTGTACAGCTGCACCACTCCAAAGAGTCAGATTTGTAACTTCAAAAAAGCGTGCAGCACATGCTTACATTTTGAAACTTTGGCCTTGGAGGGTGTTATACTGGTTAAGCACACAATCTAAAACTCGCTTTTAACGATTACTGCAGGGGCCAGCACAACTGTCTCACCCAGACTCATAGGCTCTCTTTGAGGGCAAGGCAAGATTAGAATCAGCTGGGTTGATGCTTTTAATTGACATCCTTCAGGGAAGGAAGGGGAAAGATTAGGGCATGGCAGGGGGAATTGATGTTAGCTCCGCAGTCGAGCCAGGCTAAATGCCAGTCCAATGTGCAAACCACCAATTCCCACAATGTGCTGTAAAATCTGTTTTAATGTGTTAGAAACCCACCACAGCCACTCTGTCCCTGCCCCACTCCCCCACCTCCCATCCAAAAGCAAGGATCTTGCACAAACCAAAAGCAGAAACAAACGTTTCAGTCTTATGGAGATACAATAGCTACCAGCCTCCATCTTTGGCAGTGGTGGTGCAGCTGGCTGAGCTAGGCCCCAGCTTCAGGAGTCCACAGCACCAACACAATAATAAAACAAAACATTACCAACAGGCAACCAAGCTTAGCTGAGTCACAGTTTGAACCTATTAACTTTTGGTTTCTTATTAAATTGAATCTTTACAACAAAACTGAGCTGATGAACATTTCATAGTTTAAGTAGATTTCACAAGCATGCTGCACAAAGGCATCTATTGGAGTGATTCTCTGATCAGATTTGTATTCCAGTGTATAGAAAATTTAGGGGTGAGCCGATCCAAAATGTTAAAAGGATTCAACTGAGTAAATACAAACTATTTCCTCATCCTGAGGAAATCACAAATGAGAGGATGCAATCTTAAAATTAGAGCCAAGCCATTTAGAAGGGCATGCAAGGGTACCTTTCCCCACAAAGGTCGTAAAAATCTGGAACTCCCTTCCCCCAAAATACTGTGTATGCTGGAGGCCATTGTAAAGTTGAGATGGAAGTAGACAAATTGTTGCTAGGCAAGGGTATTAGGGAAATTAAGTTGAGGTACAGGTCAGCCATAATCTAACCGAACAGCAGAACAGGCTCGTGGGATAAGTGGCCTAACTCTCTGTGCTTAAAAGTGTTCCTAAGATAAAAGGGGATATGCATATTACAAAATGTTCCAATTTACAGATTTTTGATGTTTCGTTACCAGCAGAGTTGATAAACACTAGGGGAAAAGAGAAGTCGGCAGGTCTCAAACATCTTCATTTAAAACACTTGGAAAGTTGACATTTACTGAATTTTACCTTTCAGCATGGCACATTTATTAAAATGCTTTGAGATTTTCTACATTTTTCAAACTCATGTAACACCGAGCAATCAAAAAGCAAAGAAAAGCATTATTCCAGCATCTTACTAGGCTTTCAAGCTTTTGAATTCGTCTAAAGGAGCTAGATGGAAAGAAGTTTCTTTTTAAATGAATACTATATTACAATTTTCCCCCTTCCAAATGGGAAAAACACATTTACAACCCCTTTTCATCTTTGTTATGCCCTTCAGCATTACTTTTTCTGCACCAAACCCCTGGCCGAGGCCACAAAAACCTATTCAAGTCCTTTGATGGTGTCACTCAAGCCCAGCATTAAGAGGTGCAATGGAAATGACCAGAGAAGACCCAGGCATCAGATTTCCCTGCTGCAAAATTAGCCCAGCTCAGTGAGCTGAGCTTGTGAACAGCCTGTGGGTACAATATGTGGAGGAAGGGGGGACACAATTCTACACCTCTGAGACGCATCATATTCTAGAAGTCTGCAGTTTCCTATACATTTAGCTATATTATACCTAGCAACCATCACCAGCCCCCCCTCCAAACCCACCCACACCAATAGCAGTATCTCGAGGATAAAGCCATCGTGATGGGCCTTGCTATTATGCCTTAAGTGGAAAGGGCAAGCTGAAAGATCACGCTCACAATTGCTGAGAGCTCTCATTCTCAGGGGAACTACAAATGGACCAATTTTTAAATACATCAGGAGAGCTGACTGTCTGCCTTTTCTCTTGGCTAACAGAGTGGTAGAAACATTAAGCTGGGGCGTGGGGAGGGGAAAGCAACAGAAAATGTAGTCGGGGTCATAACAGCAGTGCAGTGTCTTATAAAGTGACTTAATTTATGCAGGTTTTCAAAGTAGCAAATGAAGAGATGCTAAAAACCCAAAACCACCCCACAAGCAAACAAAGAGCACGCAGTCTCAGCCCATCAGTTATTCCTACCTTCTTCTGCTCCCGTCCAGAGCGACTCTTGTGGCTGCCATGTTTGGCTTTAGGTGGCATCTCTGCAGAAGAGAGTTGAAATTGAGATGTGCTGGCTGACGGACAACCACATCTAATCCATACTGTACACAAAAGAGCTCCAGCTGACATTTTTTTCTTTAAACAGCTCCAACAGAGGACCTGCTCTCAGCAGATTACAGCAAGAGTTGTGTTTACATCCCAAAAAAAATGTATAGCAGCCTTTGTTGTAGAGTAGGAATTTAATTTTGAAAATAGGGCTAGGTGTTACAAATTTTTTCCCCATTTCTTTGAATTTTCACCCGATTTCATCCACCTGCAGCCGACAAGGTAGGCACATGTTGTGTCATAAACTGGCACGGTTTGCCTAGTTGAAGTTCTCCCCTCTGGATTGTCCCTCCTTCCCTTGGGGATCTGAATTATGCCTCTCTATGATGGAACAAACATCCCCAGTCCTTCCAGCGCCATACTTGGTTATACTTTTAACGGGAAATCAACTAGTATCTTATAGAAATACCTACAATAGAAACCTCTTAATCAGGACCTCTTGGTTAGTAAAATCTTATTAACCAATCACATTCTATTAAGATTTATACTGGCTGCACATTAATCCATCCCCTCTGTGCTTAAGAGTTAAACAATTTAACAGTTCTTCAAGCTTGATCTTGCACTTTGGGTGCTGTCCTCTGCTCCTCCCCAATAAATTTTGCCTTCTTTTTCCATTATAAAGGGATATAGGCAACGTGTTTCTAGGTCTTGTTGTAACTAGCTGCAAGCAGACAGCAGTGGCTGATGCCTCACTTTCTCCACCAGCAAGGAGGTGGTGTATCAGTCGACAAGTTCCCTTTCTTCAATGTCTCCCCGCTGTGGGGCAGCTGTGGTTAAGTAATCATTATGTGGGTAATTGTGAATGTAAACCCGTACCCTGCAATCCTGTAGGCTGATTGCCCCATCTCTTGCAGGGTTTACTTACTGAAACTGACAGTTTCATAACCTCTAAACCCTGTTCAAGCTGTGTCTTCTAAATTCAACAGCAGGCAGTTATGTAATAGCAACTTAGTTGTGCAAACAGTATTTTGTCTGCTCATGAAAAACAATGAGCATCGAGAGTCACTGGGTCTGGTTAACTACATGCACAAAACTGTTTTTGTCCATTGTGCCACCAGCTGTTGATCCAAGGATGAGTGAATCTCAAAATCACTGTTTCCCCCAATGTAATGCAATTGGAATGGCTGTTTTTGAACGGTTCATTTTAATTAGCATTCTCATTAACAGGATACATGTAGTACTGTCCTGTAGGTTAACAGAATCAGAATCACAATCAAATACATTAAGAATTGCTTCTGGCCCAGATAATAAGGTGATTTTTGAATGCAGGTTCAACACAATATTATAAACAAGAGTCAGGTCCACAGGGGTTAAAGAAACACTCAAATGCTTACACCTTCATGCACATGAGCTGCATTATGGAATAATGTGGGCTTTGTCTTTGTTTATTCCTCCCCCAGAGAGCATGTCTACCACATAAATCTAGGTGGAGCATCTAATTGTATTATCTTGTAGAAAGGATCTAGTAAATGATTCAAAGGCTTCTTTCAAAGCAGGTTACAGCACATTTGATTACAAGTGCTTCATACATGCTGAAAATTTACCAACAAAATGATGTCAAATATTTTCCACTATTGTTGTCCCTTAGCTGCTGTAAAAATACTGGTGGCCCAAAACATGAGTCGAAAGCAGTACATGTGGAAGGAAGCAAAATTAAATTGTTTGAGGAAGTCTCTTAGCTATCCTGGCCCCATGTGAAGTGCCTAAGTCACAATATAGTTTCTAGTCGTCTCCTCCCTCTATCCCCAAAACAACTTTGTTATCTTCTACATAAGGCAGAAAATTATAAAATCTAAAACAGGAATCATGCGCACCAATCATGATCTTAAAACATAAAATGGACAAAGTTCACATGCACAGATGACCTCAAGAGAAATGTATAGCTTGTCGGTAAATATCGCATGTACAAACGTTCAGAAGTTCACAGGTCATACAACAACTTGCATTTATATAGCACTCATCTCATGGTGCATAGAACAAATTTAATACCAAGCCAAGAGGGGAAATATTAGAAAAGGCGACCTAAAGTTTGGTTATAGTAGTAGCTTTTGAGGAGGAATTTAAAAGGAGTGTGTGTTGGATAAGTTTAGAACGGGTGGCTTTTAAGCACAATCTCACTTCAAAACAGAACATTGAGGAGGTTTTTCAGAGTTCTCAATCTGAACAACCCCCTACTTTTGCAAAGCTCTGTACGAAGCAACCCATTAATAGAAGCTGAATTCTTGATTAAACTAGTCTAAATAGGCTAAAATGATTTGTACACCAAACTTAAAGCTGGAAACTGTTGCAAAAAAAAAATAGCAACATTGAAGTAACACTTGTTAATTAGATAAAATATTTCACTGCAAATTGTTTTGCAGGATGTGAAAACCATTGGACAGGCTACAGGACATCCTTTTTAAGTTAGTCATAAGAATAAATCTGACAGGCACTTATTTATGAGATCCACTGTTTTCTCGCAGTTGTGTTTTACCTTCATTTTTCAAGCAAACAGCTGCTCAGATTTTCCTCCTTCGGGATAGCACCAATGCAGTACTAATACCACACATTTGCCCCAAACCCCATCTTTAACAATGAACTGCAAAGTAATGAAGCTTCATCAAGCACCTTTCAAACCTGTGATGTACCGTAGCTGTTAATTTTTATTCTGGTTACACATGCAATAACTGTATAACAATGACTAGTCATTTGCTGTGAATGCTATCATGAATCAGTGGTATGGAAATGTGTTGGACAGCTATCCGAAGAGCTTAGTTGATACATGCAATGTACTGCGCCAGACTGGTGAGAAGGGTCTTGGGATTAATGTGTTCTCTCAGCTGACAGCCTACAATTTGCCTCAACATTCCTGGGCTAAGGACAGCAAGAGGAGTCAAGGTTCTCCATTTCAGTTCACTCTTTCCATAAAGTCACACTGGAAAGTGCACCTGTGTGAATGTCGGGAAGATGCCAGAATCAGGCTGCCAATAATTCAAAGTAGAGATTAAACATTAAGAATGGCCACTTGGATGAATGGATTCCACACATTTGGGGCAATACACAACATCCAGTGTCTTTAGAGGAGTGAAAAAATCCGAACACATGAAACATAACTTTCATTATCCCCGATTTAGTTTCAAATCTGACTGTTCATCGAATTGTTTTTACATTTGTTTATTGGTAGCTAGTGTGATGCACAGGACTCAGGCATTTTTGTATGTTTTCTCTAAAACTGGGCATACCTCAACATCCGACTGAGAAAACCAATCAAGCTGACTTTGAAGTTGCTTGTAGCTACCTACAAGATGTAGGTGGGGAGTGATAATGGCAAGTAACCAAATATAAAAACAGCTTCAGTTGCTCAACACCAGTTATTCTGCATCAAAGGTGTCCGAGCAGAATGCGACCGTTGCAAACTTCAGCAGGTTGAGTCTTCAATTTGTCTTTATAAGCAGTTAAAGTTGCTGAGAGGCAAGCCAGCCAAAGGTGTACCCTTATTTACATTCTGAAAATGTCACCATTATATAAATTCCATTTCACAATTCCCCAGCCAGTCTCCTTTATACACATCTGATGGGGCTCCATACATTCACGAGCCAGAACTCAAGAGGATTTATTCTGTGTAGTTTAAGCAGAATTAATTAGACCAGGCTACTTTAAAACAAATCCCTTCAGGTTCATAATTTATCTTGCTCGTTGTGTCTGATCGCTTCAAGAGGGGCTGAAGATTCCACGTCATTAATTCATTGACGCTTAATAACTTCAAAAAGCAACAAGGTTTTTCCCTACATTCCCAAAGTTTCTGTGCTTTTTAATGGCTCTCTTTTTACCTGCTCCTGCTTTAGACAGATTGTGCTCTTAACTAACTTGGCAAACTGCAAGCCAGGTAGTAGTGACAGTGTAGGGGAGTTCTTAAATATTGTTTCTTGCAGTTGTTGGCCAGGTTAGGAGAACGCGAGGACAAAATGGAAATTGGAGAGACAGTCCATCGTTTCAGGCTACAATTGTTTCTCTCGCCGTCTAACTTAAGTTCTTGTTTCCCATTATTTTGACAGCTGATGGTTATGATCACATTTTATTGGGGTTCAGATGAGTGTGTGAAGAGGCAGTAGCTTTTCTCCCCATTTAACAAATTGCTCCCATGTGCACAGCCAAACTGTGTTCACACACTTACAATGCAACCAACAGCATATTGGTAGTTACTGAAGATTTGTTGGAGTAACCGGCCCATCATTTAACCTACATCCCTCGTGGAGAAACGCTCGACCATTCAGCAACATTGAAGACTGTGGGGCAATCAGGCCATCAGTGAGGGAAACATGCCTGAATATCTCCAGTAGATGAAACAAAAAACTAATCTGCACACAGCGACCAAGGTATGGAAGGAAGCACATTATAAAATGAAAATCAATGCATGTTAGTATAACGAACAAGATAACTTCCCTTATTTGCTAGAAAGAATTATGCAGATTCTTATAATTACCATATTAGGTTATAACATACAGAATTGTTTGGAAGGTTTCTACAGTTCTTGTTTTAAGGAGGAATTATCACACTTGAGAGCCCAATATAATCAGAAGGGCAATAATTCATTTCCATGGCATTAAAATGAACCAAAAGCTTTTAACATTCTGTGGACTACTCAAACAGAACCACAGAAATCTATGCCATGATCTCTAAGCGATGACTAAATTTTTGGGTTTCCCTGTTTCCCTGAACTATATAGCTCCTCTGCTATTTTCAAAAGATAACATACCCTGGCCCAGGAATTTCACAGGGTCTTCAGAGTCACCAGAAATGCAGCACGGCGGGACTTAGACAGGGACAGCATCATTTGCCTAAAGGAAGGAGGAAACCCCACCTAGTATAATATTCACAATGTTACCACCTTATGGATAGGTGGGAATATTGGGCAGCAGCTGATATGGCTTAAGAGGTGAAAGTTTTTCAAATATTCTGCCAATGCCTCGATTGCCACTGGGAATTTAGCATTAGACTCCCATTTCTTCATTTTTAAGTGTGCCTGCATCACAGATATACTTTCGCTTGGAATTTTAGGCAGTTGAATTATCGGACATTCTTGAATTATTTTTATAATTTGCATCTTTCCTCTCTCAAAGGCACCGACCCATATTGGATCCAAATGTTCTGGCAGCCCTTTAACCCAGTCCAAGCTAGGCTTTAGGCCCAGCCATGCAGCATGGCATCAGAAGGCACTCTCTTGAAATTAGAGCCAGGACATTTAGGATTGAAATCAGGGTACTTGATGCTGCAAATTGGCACCAACAACTTGGGGTGGGGGAAGGGAATGATGATGAGGAAAAGGGGATAATTGTATTGGGAGGGAACAGAATGAGGACAGGGAGGAAAGAAAAAAAAATGGGGATAAAAAATGATAAGAATGAGATGGAGGGAAAAGAATGATGACGAGACAGAAGAAAATAAAGGAAAGAAAATGAGGTAGGGGGAAAAGGAATTCAGCTGGCCGGACCATTATAGTGTGACCTGTATGCCTTGCACAGGGCTTATTAGTGTTTAACTGCTACAATCATGACTACTACCCAGTCATCTTCTATGACTTAGGAGAGGTACTCCCTGCTTTCACATACAGAAGGTATCCTCAGAGTTAGGGTACTTCTCTGACAATGTTTTTAAAAATGGCTATTTCAGCATTGTAGCAAAGACAGGATGTCATCCTCAATGAGAGGACTGAAGACTTTCGGAACACAGGGGGAAAATACAGGAGAAAATAAAGATGACTCAGATATCCATCTGAAGCTCAAATATTCCGTCATCACCTCAATGTTAACAAGGCCAAGTCTTGATCATCAAATGATAGTAATTTTAATTTACAATGGAACATTCTCAGTCTGATTAAAAAAACTTCATTTATCTTGGGTCTTTCACAACCTCCGAACACCTGAGAGTGCTTCACAACCAAGTACTTTTGAAGTGTAGTCACTGTTGTAATATAGGAAACATGGCAGCCAATGTGCACACAGCAAGGTCCCGCAAACAACAATGTGATAATGACCGGACAATCCGTTTTTAGTGATGTTGGTTGAAGGATAAATATTGGGCAAGACACGAGGGATAGATCCCTGCTCTCCTTGAAAGTCATGCCATAGGATCTTTTACATCTGAAGGGTGTAGACCCACTTTGGTTTAACATTTTGTCTGAAAGACAGCACCTCCGACAATATAGCGTCCTCTCTGTGCTGCACTGGAGCGTCAGCTTAAATTTTTGTGCTCAAATCTCTAGAGTGGGACTTGAACCCACAACCTTCTGACTCTGAGGTGAGTGCACTACCCAGAATCACTGCTACCACCATAATGAGTGTTTTCTTCATGCAATTTACAAAGTCAGCCACTGCATCTTATTGGCAACATTGTGTTAAACGGGAAGTTTAAATTAGCCTTTGCCTCAGTTTTTTAAAACTTTAGTTTTCCTTTCAACTTTATTCAAAAAGAGCTGGCTTCTTAGAATGTTGGCTTAGTCTGTTGATAGCATTACCTGAGGTTTATCATTGAGCTATGATCAAGTTCAGCATTTAATCTAGATTGACATTTGTACAATACTGACGGAGTTCTGCAGTGCTAAACATGTCAGCCTTCAGGTGAGCCATTAAATCAATGTCTGGTTTATACAGGCATTAAGGATCCCACGGTCCTTTCAAAGAACAGCAAAGTTCTCGGTTGGCTAACATCGTTCACTCAACCAACACCTCTAGAACGATTAGTTGGTCATTCATCTCATGGCTATTTGTGAGACTCAGCTTATGTAAACTGTCTGCCATGTTTGCTTACACAGCAAACTAACTCATTTTGTAAACCATTTGAGACACACTGTTTTTTTCATGGGATGAGGGTGTCACTGGCATGGCCAGCATTTGTTCCCCATCCCTAATTGCCCTTGAATTGAGAGGCTTGCTTAGCCATTTCAGGGGGCATTTACGAGTCAACCATACTGCTGTGGGTCTGGAATCACATGTAAGCCAAATCATGTAAGGATGGCAGATTTCCTTCCCTAAAGGACATTAGTGAACCAGGTGGATTTTTTTTTTTAATGTGACAATCAACACGGTCGCCATTACTGAGATGAGCTTTTAATTCCAGCTTTGTCAATTGAATTGATATTCCACCAGCTGTCATGGGGGGATTTGAACCAATGTCCCCAGAGCCTTACTCTGGACCTCTGGATTACTAGCCCACTGAAATTACCACTGGATAATTGATTTCAACTCGATCCAATTCGCCGCCCTCTCTTGGGTTCTGTAATAGTTCTAGTAATGAACCATCATACTGCTTTTGGAACGTAGGTGGACTTCTTGGGGATAGTGGTGGGAGGGTGCTACTGCAGTTCCCTCAGCACGGCAGAATCAAAAATCATGGCAGCAGCTGAGGAACAAATGGCTTGGGTCCCAAGTGCTTTCCTTTCTCCATCTCGGAAAGTGGAGAGTACTTCATCCTTGATAAATGAAAAGTTGCCATTCTCCCAGAACTGTCCATAGCATACTGCTCCACCTCATTAATATTTTTATACTAATCAAATAGGAATTCCAAAAACAATGGTTTAACGTTCAAAGTAGATATAAGCACTTCCTGCTTACAATGTTTCACTCATGCACAACATACTGACATTCCAAAACGTATAAATTTTCCTTTGTGAGTTTCCTATTTGACAATTCCAAAAATCAAGACTTATTTGCAACTTTTAGGCCGAATTTGTGGCAGGTTTCTACTGAATTAGTGGAATGTTTACCTTCGGTGTTTCTAAGCATTAGCAAACACCTTTGTCCCAACATCACATCCCCACCACCGGGGTTCTTTATAATATACTAGCTTTTCTAGTGTTATACTTGATCTATGTTGGATGCTTGAATTCAGAATTTAAATTGTCACGTCAGATGACAAATAATGGAGGTTTCAGCAATTCTAGACAAGGGGACATAGGCTGAACCTATAAGATCATGAGGAAGTTCTCCACATTCAAAGTGATCATCACTTGGCTTGGACCACTTGGTAGGGATGAAGATATTAAACTGTAGTAAACAAGATGGGCACTGAAGTGGGGATGCAGAGAAAGATCTTATGAATGAACCATCCCTCACCTCCCTCATTTTTGTCTTATATTTTGATCTCTCTATTCTTAGAATTGGACCTGCTGGACATTTTCAATAGAACTTCAGAATAAAATGCAATGGGAGATAAAATACTTATGCATACATGATGGAGCTTCTCATCTTATTATTTTTGATAAGAGACTCGGTTTCAAAGTACCTGCATTTTGGATGCATCATCAACTTACCTGTCCAGCTGGTCACCTACCCCATGAGGTACATCACATTAGGTTTAGAATACATTTTTGATTCAGGGACCTAAACAGACCTGGACAGTATACAACTCAACCCAGCAAGCAAGCATATTCTTGTTTGTAAACTTGTTTTATTTGAGAACTGATGAAAAGTAGAAAACTATACAAAGTAAAAAAAATACATATATAATTTAACCCCAAATATAGAAAGTCAACATGCATCGGATACATATTAAACTAGAAAAGTAGAAAGAGTAAAAAATATATTTTTATATATACTACAAAAGCTGCATTTCTGGTAACAACTAATATCCAGTTAATAAGTTTGTTTTGAGGGGGACAGTGATAACAGTGAAAATGGCAAATGCATAATGACAGGCCGAATGATCAGCTGAAGGTTTTGCTGAGTTCATTTAACCACTAACCACTCCCCCGCCCCATATATCCAAATAGTCACAGAGTATAATTGAAAGGCCTTCAGCCATCAGTGAATGCTTATGACTAGAGATTGCAGTTAGGAAATCTTCAAAAATGCATTCACTCAAAACATTTGTTCTGGTGCTCAATGAAATCAAGTTTTATTGCAAGCCAAGTAAACACTATATTCAAACACTTCAGAGCATTTACAAATTCAATGTTGGAAAGATTGGTTATGAAGTCACTCTGCCTCAAAACCGATCGGGACACAAATTCTGGAGACAGCTGGGGAATTGTCAGATATCTCTGGAGATCATCTGAAAGAATCCCAAATCCCAAACAGAGAATCAGACCACTTTTACAGCTGAACATGAGTACTGCACTAAACATTCATTAAGATTGACCAAAGTGATTAAAGTGTTAATCTAAGAAAATTAAAATTGTTCAAGAAAAGACCTGCTGCCGTGTTGTGTGTTCCAGGATGTAATGTTACTGTGTTTTCTGCTTATCAACAGTTGGCATCAGTCGCACTGCAGGATCATGATAAATGGAAATATTAGGACATTTAGGGTGACTCTGCCATTTGAATATCTACAAAGAAAAAACCTTAGCATCTTGTTGATGGTGGAATAAAATCAGACCAAACATGAACTGCAAGCATGCTCTTACTTTCCTAGTTTCCCAAATAAGTAAGTTATATTACAGAGTAAGTTGTGACCACACTGTAAAGCATGAGAAACTAAGTCTGACTATAATGGTTGGCTACAATGGGTAAGGGGAGGGGGGTAGGGCTCACCAAATTGCAACACAGCTCTACCCACAACAGCTTAGCTGGCATTCCTCTGCCACATTAATGAGGCTAAGCTTGCTAATTGAAAGGAAAAAATGGTTGAACTTTTGATGCCTACTGGCAGAATCAACATTCGTGATTCAAGGTACAGCATAGGCCAGATAAAATATAGCTGAATCTATTTTTCTCCAGCCTCATAGGAGCATCGCTTTCATTGTACTGGTGTGATTGTGAGCCATATTTATCATATCAAATATTCTTGTGGCCTCCAAGTGACACTGCGAGTTGAGGCATACAAGCAGTTTTGTGCTGTGAATTTGTTCCTGTTAAGAACAGGTTTGAAATTTCTGAAAATTACTCCACAGAGGACTCTTACAGCTAGCAGAGAGATTGCTTCCATCTATCAGCTCAAGAATTAAGCTCAGGTCCTACAGGTGAAAGGAATATTTTTCAACATGTTGTGTACCACCAATTTCAACTATCCCATGAATACTGGCATCACTAATAAGACAGACTTGGCAACTGAACACCCATTAACAATAATAGAAGTGCAACATCCAGAAAACAGCAAAGCTTCCTGATCAAAGCAAAAATAAAAGCAAAAAACTGCAGATGCTGGAAACCCAAAACAAAAACAAAAATACCTGGAAAAACTCAGCAGGTAAACTTCCTGATCAAATATGTTTTCAAACTCTTTCAAATGAACAGATAACTGCACCACTTTTCTTTGGAAAATGTCAAGTAACCCAATGAGAAATAGTCTACTGACATTTCATATTGGTTTTCTTTTTCTTCCCAAGATTACAACAACATCAAGAAAGAAATGGCCATTGGTCAACTGACAGCAATTTCACAAAACTGTTGGAACCTGTGAAAAAGCAGCTGAGTGGCAGCCCTAATGGAGAACTTTGCCTTACAGCTGTCTTGAGTTGTCTGGAATGGGGCTCACAACATGGACACAATGCAATGTCAAAAAAAACCTCCCAGTTTAATTATTTCTCACTTTAATGAATGCATCTTCTAACAAAAATACAACATAAACGCCTCAATTAAGCTGCAGGTAGAGAGGGCCACAAACTAAGCAACTCGGAGAAGAGTCTGAGACTTTGGCAATAAACAGGATAAGATATTCTAAGCTCCAGTTGTTTTACAGCTGTTTTTACCAGAAATACAGCTTTCTGTCTCATTTTAATAACTGCCAAATACTACGTGTAGACTTTAACTAGGGTTTTCTCTTGCATGCAATGCATATAAAAACAGCTACTCCTTGTGACCCCAAAGTCAAAAATAAAATACAAAATGTTTTAAAAGCAAAAAAAAAAAGATTTTCCCCACAATTACAAAACATGCAAAGTCAAAATAAATAAGATATACAATTGCATACAAAAACAACAGTTTTGGAACACTGAATTGTTTCATCACAATAAAATTGGTATACATAGTCCAGTTTCTTTTCCAAACAAAAAAAAATCACAAATTTCATCTTTTAGCTTACAAAAAATTTTCAAAAAGAAAAAAATGTAGCCGAGTGCTAAAGTTTTGACTGAGGGGCCAGCTATGCCATTCCAAAAACAGAAGTAAAAGCTCCTGTTCTGATCAAATTTAAAAAGGGACTTTTAAAAAAAAACAAACTTCGCTGCTTATATTTTATCTTGTCTACCTCTTCCGACTAAATTAATGCATCATTTCCAAAACCGCATAAATCTAAATTTCAACTGGGCTGCAATGAATTCTGAAATGCGCTCCAAATCAATTCCAATCAAAAAGGATTGTAATGCAATATTCTCAAACTCTCTTGAATCTTGCTCCAAAAATAGGACAGTGAAGCGCTCATTCCTTAGCTCATGCCAATTCAACTCCAAACTATACTGCAAAACAGCACCAATCT
Organism: Carcharodon carcharias; assembly: GCF_017639515.1. Taxonomy (NCBI): domain Eukaryota; kingdom Metazoa; phylum Chordata; class Chondrichthyes; order Lamniformes; family Lamnidae; genus Carcharodon; species Carcharodon carcharias. The sequence continues at coordinate 19,274,588 of NC_054496.1, read as the reverse complement.
CAAATCCATACCAATCCAGATCCTAAAGACTGCACAGCGACCAACTTGCATCCACAACAATCAGGATATAAAGACGACTGCACAGCACCAATCCAGATACAAGAATGTTTACACCGCACCAATTCCAAATTCACACCAATCTAGATGCAACTGTTATCAAGGATTTATTCATTTACCCCTGAAGATATGCTGGTTACAAACTAAAGATGAAAATAGTAGATCTGACCAAAGTTTATTTTATAACTTCTCTTCTCCTTACAAGGCACCTTAGTCTTCCTCACCACACTCTTACAAGGATCTAGCCCCACAGTCAAAAGCATCATCAGTGTAAGCATATCAGCAATGAATCTAGCCATAATACCATTGCTTTTGCCTCAAAACAAAATGTGGGAGAAAATTCTAAAACCTGCAACTTACTTAAATTGATGCACAATCTTTTTCTTAAAAACAGGTCTCTGAGTGAAGCATCAGTATTTAAAAACGTACCATATCATGCAAGTCATACAAATGATGTCCAAATTGTGGGCTAGTAAGGCACTTTTTTTAAAAAAAGAGAATGATTATTTATTAATGATTAAAAGATTATTCGCTAATAAGCAACGGTGTCAAATTTACTAAAAAAAATGTCAAAGTGAATGGCATCAAGCATCACCTGACTTTAGTAAAAGATTTAAAAATCAGATTCAAGATGCCACTATAGTGGGTAGGTTCTATTATGACAAAGCAATGAAGATAAACTATTAAGAGAGTCCAGAGAAACAAAGACAAACAGAGACAACCAGACCACAAAAAACTCTAGCACACTAGACATTTTACCAGGAGATACAACTTGGAATTTGTCCTGGCTGACTTTGCCTTCCAGAGAGACAGCTAGACTCTGAATCCCAATTCGATTTAAAGAAAGTATATTTTTCTGCAACATCCTACCAAGCATCCCTTATTGCAAAGCTGGTTGGCACCTATGCACGGAACTAGAGGCTGTGGGCTTCCCAAGCGAGATCATGAAAAAGAAAATATGGATGTTAGGGTCTGGGCAAGATAGTTCCTATGCCATTTTAGATAAGGCCAGAATAGTAAAGTGCTATAGAGAATCAGTTAATAGCACTCATATTTTGTCAACTAGGACTTCAACAGAGCATAATGGAAGGTGGAAGCATTCCCCACCCCCTCTACCCCAACTAGAACTCCAATGGACAGTAATGCCAGATTGTGTACACAGAGAGCAGTTAAGTTGATTAACAAGGGTGAACTACTTGTGGATTATAGCCCTGTAACTGTTGGTAATAGTGGTAGGGATAATGAAGCAATAGATGTCTTTCCATATTAAAGCATATTGTCTTAAATACAATGAACTATTGCAGCACGGATAAAATAACATTTTGACAGTTTCTCTAAATCACTCGCCCCTGTGGCATTCAAGCCACTCAGTAACTTGTGTCCAATTATGCATACTTCCTCTTTCGAAGACAGTCAATGGGTAAAAGCAACACCATTAACTGCACAAGAAAAATACCGGGAAGAGATAGTTACGGTATGACATTTGCGATTAAATGGGTTTAATCACAACTCGCCACTAACTGGGAATCGATCTGGAGAAAAAAAAACCAAGTACTCCTCATTCCAACTCAATCAAGCAGATTTTAATTCTTAATTAAGGCTTTCCTTTCAGAGCTCTGTGGGATATGCCACAAGGAAATATTCTAAGCTTGGCACTGTCTCCAATTTACATCCCTTCAATGTGAAATCAACAGTTGATGGTTACAATGAAACTTTAGGGACAACTACAAGTAATTGCTGATGGAATCCTTAAAACTTTTAACCCTTTAATATTCCATATTTCACTATTTCTACTCCTGTGATCTGTTCACTAATTTCCAGACATAAAAAAACTCAATGTAAAGTAGACACATGGTCTAGGAACTGTGGAAGATACATTGTACATCACACTTGCCAGGAGTTAAAAGGTGGAGTAGAATATTTCCTAGTTGGCTTGAGTCAGATGGTGACAGCGTAATGAATAGACACAGTCCATTTGTATGTCTGATCTGGCTGCACTAAGCCATAAAGACTGGAAGGTTCCAGAGTTTGATATTTGACCTATGAAGTAGCTCATTTCAACCAGATGAACAGTTGCAGTGCTATTACTGACCTCGCGTTAGGGGAGAAGCCTGCAGCATTTCTATTGGAATGCTACCAGTGACAGCTGGAAATTGAACAAAAGTTTGTGTGGGAAGGGGGTGCTTTGTGAGAATGGAATCGGGCTTAGCTGTGTCACCCTCAGTAATCAAATTCATTTCTAGGATTACATGAAAACTGGCCACTTCAGTGATGTACCAAGAGGGTTGCTGTCAGCAACAAACTGTACACCATCTGGGTTAGTGGTCCTAGTTGAGGTTGAGGTTATCTTCCATGTTTTATAAATGGCACATAATAATGAATGTACACTCAGCTGGGACAATCTATGCCTAATAACGAAAGGAAGTACTAAGTGTGAAAATTTTGTACTTGGGATCTGAATTAAGCAACTTTTAATTAACAGTTTGAATATATTTTCACCAGTCTGTTCAATTCAATTAAATATAAAACTTGGGAGAATCCCCTGGCAAGATATGTTTCTCCAAAACAGAGTACACTGTACTCAGCACCAGTCTTATTCAAGGCTACACAGAGCTGGTGACTAGCTTACCAAGTTTCAGGTGACATCCAATTGAAATTGCTCCACCAATTTTGATAACTTTTTAAATGTTTAAACCAAGAACGCAGCAGATCTAATAAAAAAGTTGGCCTATACAAATGGCCTAATGGCCATCTCACAAAGCTGGCGGTGGCACGTTCTTTTCTGGGATGACTATTCCGCAGTTCAAAAATCCCAATATTTGGAATTGTGTTTCTATTTGGTACTTTTACTAAAGCCAAGGAGTTATCCAGGTAATCATAATGAGCCAAGGAAGTTTTGTAAGGAAGTTTTCAGACCTTTTGGCAGTTATGCAGTTGACACAACCTCAACCTCCAAACATGCCCAGTCCCTATGTACAATATTGCAGCTATTATTTGTATTTCACCACCATGAGAATCACAACATGTAGTATTCAGCTGGCTGACCTCTCAGTTCCAAACTCGGCACTCTTGTGGCTATTACACAAGTCAATCTATAGAAAAGTACAACTTACAACTAAAAAAAAATTCACTCGTTTGAAAGACAGCATTTGTGTAAGAAATCACAGCATCCAAAAGGCCATACATATCGTAACACATTTGCGATAATGGAGTGCATAATACAAAAATAAAATTGTTGACAGTTATCTTGGATGTATTAAATACATACAGCAAAAGCCCCTTAGAACAGTTCTGTTACCAAATGACTAGTGTATATAATGAAATTCACCTACTGTAAACTGAAGCTCCAGTTTATAAGTTGCTTAAAAATCCATTGTTCAATTTTTCAACCATCATTATATAAATAATCAATAGATGACAGATCATTTCGGTGGAATGAAATACGATTTTTTAAGGGTGCTTGGGATGTAAATGCTCCCCGGATCTAAGTTGAAAAGTTCTAAAATTTGAAATATCCCAAACAAAGCTGCAAAGTAAGCGTAAAGGAGACTTGACCACAATAACCTATACGGTAGACCAGTTAAAAATGTTGGGTTTCAAGTTGTTTTACGTGAACTATTCTCCTATGGTCAGTGCAAGTACAGAATGCAGGATAAAGAAGAATTACAAGCCTGTAATTCAGTCAAGAGACTCTAAGAGTACAGCTCTCGAGTCAAAGAACACAGACTGAATTATAGCTTTTGCAGTAAATACCATTTTTATAGGATGCAAGGTAATAGAGATGATCACTGGGTCTAATAGAAGGGCTCTTTGTCCAAATGTTGCACAACGGCTCTTTGTTATGGGTGGTCAGAATTAGTTAGGAAAGTCCGACATTGTCACAGATGCACAACAGGTATTTTTTGATGATTAGGTGCACATATCTCGGCAGGGAATTACATGATCATAATTTTGTAGACTGTCACCGATCCTTGTCAAATGACACAAGCCAAGTTTGAAATATCTGATCCCCAAGATTGAGTTCCAGCCTTGCTGCTAGCTAAGTAGTGGCCATTTTCTACAAATCAAGAATAATTTTACAAGATAACGTAGCTTACTTGCTATTCTTGTGGTGGTTTCGTTGAGGCAATGGTCGTGAAGATGAAGTGGTAGATCGCAGAACCTAGATAATTTCTGCCAATTGTGACAGTTGAAGGGATACCACAAGATCTGTAGCTCACCAGGTATTTTTTTTCCCTCTTTTTGCTGTGTTTTTACTGTTTATAGAAACTATATTTAAAAAACACACATTTATCTTATTGCGCAAGAGTCCACAGTGAACAAGGAGTTGGGGAATATCTTGAACCTGCCCAAGTGACCATAGAATACATTGTGTTAGCACCAACCATGTGAAACGCTACACGGACTGCGCACAGGTGTACACCATGTTTTGTAAACTGCATTCCGCATGTATATGTTCTGACCAGAAATCCTTCATATATTTTAGATAGGTGAAGCAAATTTCATTTGCCGGTAGTCAAACGTTGATCTTTCGTAAGATGAGAGGTAGAAAAAAAAACATAATCCTGTTTTTTTCCAAGAAGAATTTTTTTTAGATCTCTGTTGAAACTGCCTTATAATTTAAGTGCAATTCAAGCTCTTTATGGCTTTCCATGGTCATTAATGTCGGCATTATTGCACTTTTTTCTCTATGCAGCTTTAACAGACTATCGCTAAATTTCTTCCAGACATGTCGATCTTTTAACACAAGAAACTATTGGCAAAAGGCTCCAACTCCATTAATCTGGAAAACTGTATGTATTGCAGTTGTATTTAGAAGTCACTGGTTGTCGCTTGGAAACTATCGTGGGTGGTGAATGGAGAGTAGGTGGGGGCAGAGGGAAAATGGACACCGCCAGCGCCAGGCTAGCAACAGGCTCAATTACTGAAAGAATTGACGCTAACCTGTTTCAGAGTCGTTGCTCTCAGAGGAGCTGGAGTCACTGCTACTGTCTGACTCAGAAGAGCTGCTGCTGCTTCTCATCCTTGAGGGGCCTCCCACATCCATGCTTACGTCATGCTTCTCAGCTGCACAAAAAGAATTATCATATAAGTAAATAGACAGCATAATCCATTCAAACCTTAATAAAATATATTGCAACTAAACTTGCTTCATATAAGCTCTTTTAAGTGCAATTATCAACTTAGTGCTTTGCGGGTACTTTTCAAGGTTTTCATAATTGCTTGTTCTTGGGGCAATTATTTCATATTGTAGCTTATACAATCAAGTAAGTCATTGTACATGTAAAGGTTACATTCATTTTTAAAATGGGAATTTTATTGTAAAATCAAGTTCTTTACTTTGGTCTATTCAGTAACTTCATGCCTCATTAAATAATTAAGAAAAGAATCAGCCACATTTAAGTTCACCTGCTTAAGTCGTTTTTTAATATATAAAAATTAAACCATTATTTACTGCATCACATATTACACCCCATAGAGCATCATCTGTTGTAAACATGTTCATAATTGAGTGCATGGCACTTGAAGCCTGCAATTGCATCATCTCTCATTGTGCATCATAAATAACCTGTACCAGGCAACTCCTGCTTCATAAAAACAAGCAAACTAACAATTTCCTCAGTCTGGATGAAATTCCAAAACTCCAATAGAATATTTGACCCAAATGATTTTTTTCTCATTCTTTTTCAAACTTAAGATTGGGAATAAACAAAAAAGGAGATGCAGTGCCACACATCACCTACTTGTCAATTAGGGAAAACCTCCTCGGTAAATGAGTATTAATCACAAGATATGCACTTAACCTAAAATGCCAAAGAGGGCCATGCTTTGTTGGTTCTTCCCTTAGCTTCAATGCCCCAGGCTATCTGTAGGCGAAGGGTAGCAAAGAATCTTTCTTAAAAAAAATATTGCATTTATAAAGCACTTTTCACCACCAATGTTCCAAAGCACTTTACAGCCAATGAAGTGCTCTAAGTGTCCTAATAGTCAATTTGCACTGAGCAAGCGCCCATATTATCAGATAATCTGCCTTTTGATGCTAAATCAGGGATAAATATGGGCCAAGGCACCAGGGAGAATTCCTTGCTCTTACTTGGAATCATACATGGGATCTTTCATGTCCACCTGAAGGGGCAAACAGGGCCTCAGTTTAATGCCTCATCTGAACAATGAACCCTCAAATAATGTAGCACTCGCACAGTGATGCACTGGGGCATCAGCCTTGATTTTTGTGCTCAGTTCTGGAGTGGGACTTGAACGCACAACCTTCTGAATCAGAGGCAAGTGTGCTACCCAGGCCATGGCTAACACATCAAAGGCAAACTTAGTAAGAAGATTCTTAAGAAGAGTTAGTCTAAAATCAAAGTACAGATCTGTTAATTACATGAAAGTGAATGATTTAGCCAACAGTTCAGATTCCTGCTGGAATGGTGCTCGAAGCATTCATTCAGAAATCAAAGGGACAGCAGTACATTGCTCTTTAACATTCGCTCACAAGCCAGTGGGAGGGAATAAGATGCCTGCTCGTACTAAAGCTTAACGAAAATTTTATTATTAGGAAAAGTCGTCTTCTGCATTTGGGTTAAATGAACCTCCTTCCATTCTTTCTCAAGTGGTAGGTGTTTTTTCTATTCATTTATAGGACAAGGGCATTACTGGCTAGGCTAGCATATATTGCCCATCCCTAACTGCCCTCAAGAAGGTGACAGTGAGCTGTATGATGTATGAAATTCTGCTTTTTTCAAAAAAACTTTGAAATTCAAATAGTTTTGAAGTATTGCCAACAATGGGATCATCAAAGGTGGCAATATTTTCAGCTGGGTGATGCCTCCCGGACGTGCTCAATTGATGACAGCCATGGATTCGAGCTATTAGTATTTCGGAGCCCAGTCAGCATTGATGAGTATTCTTCCTTCTGGATGCTGGTCCAAAACAGCCAATCTTAAATAGTTTGGTATCAGAGATGGAGCAGTAAGCAATGCTTATTCAACACAGTATGATACAAATATACAATATAAAATACGCCCCTAAATTGCATCATAATTCTAGTTAAACTTCCCCAACCATTTAGACATTCAAATGATTCGCAATTAACAGTATTTTCTTTAAAAGATTGACGGTTTTGCTCATCACAATTCTGACGACAAAATGTAATAGCCACAAAGATATTGAAAAGGTATTCCCCCAATGTGCTTACTTAATAAGGAAGTAAAGTTAGCAGATGTAAATAAAGACCCCAGGCCCCTTTATGAATTTCATATTCCTTTACCAATTGAAGCATCCATGTTGCTGATATTTTGTTCACACTGGTGAAAAAGAGATTACATAGCTCATCCATGAAAATAAGTTGACAATTTGGAAGGCTTATCTCCATGGCAGAGGTGTCAGTTATATGTTAGATGGCTGTTGAAATAAGGTGCCAAAAGTGACACCATTTTAGGCTCTGAAGAAGTTATATGGACTCGAAACATTAACTGTTTTTCTCTCCACAGATGCTGCTAGATCTGAGTTTTTCCGGCATTTTCTGTTTTATTTTAGATTTCCAGCATCCGCAGTATTTTGCTTTTATCATTTTAGACTACTCAGCTCAGCTCCTCCTTACATGCATAAAGTAATTACAGATTTTCAAGTTTGAGACAGAACTCTCAATTCCATTCCATTGTAAATTATTAAAAGGTTCACACCTCTCTGATGGAGATTGTCGGGTATCTGGGACTAAGATCACAAGTCTGGCCTGGTTTGTACTGAGTCATTTGATCTCGACCATAGACTAAAAGGCAGTTGTGATGTTACAATTGGCCTTCATGTTCCTGGATTAATGAGGAGCTGGGGATGGGGCGGCTGCAGGGGAGGAGTTACCATGTCCCCCGCACATAGGTGTTAAAACCAGAGTTAGCCACATGAAAGAGAACTTGAATTTTCCGAAACTCCCTAGATTCGGGGAAGGTCCCATTAGATTGGAAGATAGCAAATGTAACTCCATTATTCAAAAAGGGAGGGAGACAGAAAGCGGGAAACTACAGGCCCAGCTCAGCATCTGTCATAGGGAAAACGTTAGAAGCGATTATTGAAGAAGCTATAACAGGGCACTTGGATAAATTCAAGGTAATCAGGCAGAATCAGCATGGTTTTGTGAAAGAGAAATCGTGTTCAACCAGTTTATTGGAGTTCTTTGAGGAAGTAACATATGCTGAGGATAAAGGGAAACCAGCAATGTATTTAGATTTCCAGAAGGCATTTGATAAAGTGCCACATCAAAGATTACTGTGGAAAATAAAAGCTCATGGTAATAGCATGTAATATATTGGCATGGATAGAAAATTGGCTAGTTAACAGGAAACAGAGTGGTTTGGATGAAGATATGGATGGGATGGTTGCCAAATTTGCTGATGACACAAAGATGGTTAGGAAATTAAGCTGTGAAGATGACGTAAGGAAGCTACAAAAAGATAGGTTAAGTGGGTGAGCAAAGATCTGGCAAACGGAGTGTAACATGAAAAAATGTGAAATTATCCACTTTGGCAGGAAGAATAAAAGAGAAGCATATTATCTAAATTGTGAGAGATTGCAGAGCTCTGAGATGCAGAGAGATCTGGGTGTCTTAGTGCATGAACCGCAGAAGGCTAGCATACAGGTACAGCAAGTAATTAGGAAAACTAATAGAATCTATATTGCAAGGGGAATTGAATACAAAAGGAGGGAGGTTATGCTTCAGTTAATCAGAGCACTAGTGAGACCACATCTGGAGTACTGCATCCAGTATTGGTCACATTATTTAAGGAAGGAAGTGTTGGAAGCAGTTCAAAGAAGGTTTACCAGACTAATACCTGGAAAGTGCAGGTTATCTTATGAGGAAAGGTTGTATCCGCTGGAGTTTAGAAGAGTAAGAGGTGAATTGATTGAAACATAAGATCTTGAGGGGGCTTGACAAGGTGGAGGTGGAGAGGATGTTTCCTCTTGTGGGAGAATCTAGAACTGGGGTCGCTGTTTAAAAATAATGGGTCGCCCATTTAAAACTGAGATAAGGTGAAATTTTCTCTCTCAATGGTCAAGTGTCTTTGGAACTCTTCCTGAAAAGGCAGTGGAAGCAGTCTTTGAATATTTTTGAAGCAGAGGTGGATAGATTCTTGTTAAGCAAGGGGGTGATAGGTTATCGGGGTAGGCAGGATGCAGATTTAAGTTTACTTTCAGATCAGCCATGATCTTATCAAATGGCAGAGCAGGCTCGAAGGGCTGAAAGGCCTATTCCTCTTCCTTGTTCATACAGTCATACAAGAAATTGGGAGTTCATATACAAGTTTACTTTGTTAACCAGCTATAAAGTCAGTAATGATGAGGCACGTGGGTCTCAATTCTATATTTTAAGTGAGTGCTCATGATCTAGTTACCCCTACTCAGTGTAAGTATGGACAAGAGCAGGGACAGGCTTCCCAGCACTGACCCTGTGGCACATACCATCAGAGCTCACAGAAGAACACAGGTCACTTGCATTGTTATCAAGAGATGTCCACAAGGAATCAGTGATTTCAAGAAGAGCAAAAAAAAAGTAATTGGAAGAGAACAAGCAAACTGGTATACATCTCTGCTTTTATTGCAGAGTCCTCATAAGCCAAAACAAAATAGCCAACCCTTTAATATAGGCCAATATATCATTATTGAATATCAATAATTCCATCTATATATTCTTCCTTTGTAGGACTCTATTGTGCTTTCTAAAGTTATTGTAATGAAGAAAATACAATATAGGTTAAAGTTTCCTGGTGTACTGAGGACTTCCCTTCATATTAGATGTTTGTGAAGATCTAAAGAAAAACAAGCTTAATAATAGAGACAATATTTTATATTTATGCTGTTAGAGCTGCATTTACTGCCCACCCCTAGTTCCTGGGCTATCCAATGGCATCCTAAGCAATTTCACAGACAGCATTAAAAGTGAAGACTGTAAAGTGGGACTGGAATCATGAGGCATTGTAGACAGGGGATGGGTTACATAGTCTAATGGACAATATTAAATCCGTTGAATTTTTTTTAAAACTGTCAAATGGCTTTAATAGTTCGCTTTTTCCAGTGAGAGTTCACAAATTACCAGATTTACTGAACTCAATTTCACAACCACGGAAGGATTCAAACTGAACCTCTGGGTCAGTAACCCAGGACCAGGCATTACATTACTATATCCAGTCAGTCAGAAATCATAGAACCGTAGAAAAGTTAAGGCACAGGAAGAGGCCACTCAGCCCATCACATCTGCACCGGCCAAAAAAGAGAAAAAGAAAAACTAGCCAATCATTTTAATCCCACTTTCCAGCACCTGGCCCATAGCCTTGCAGGTTATATCACGTCAGGTGCAGATCCAGGTACCTTTTAAATGAGTTGAGCATTTCAGCCTCAACCACCAATTAAGGCAGTGAATTCCAGACACCCACAAACCTCTGGGTGAAAAAGTTTTTTGTCATGCCCCCGATAATCCTTCTACCAATCACCTTAAATCTATAGCCCCTAGTAATTGACCCCTCAGCTAGGAGAAACAAGTCTTTATCCACCCTACCTAGGCCCCTCAACTTTGCCCACCTCAATTAGGTCATCCCTCAGCCCCCACTATTCTAAGGAAAATAACCCTAGTCTATCTAACCTTTCCTCATAGCTGCAATTTTCAAGGCCTGGCAACATTCTTGTAAATCTCCACTGTACTCTCTCCAGAACAATTGTGGTCTTTCCGCTAATGTGGTGACCAGAACTATACACAAAATTCCAGCAGTGGCCTAACCAGTGTTTTATACAGTTCCAGCATTACATCCCTGCTTTTGTATTCAATACCTCATCTAATGAAGGAAAGCATTCGACATGCTTTCTTTACCCCTTATCCTGCCACCAGGGTCTTGTACATATGCATAGCAAGATCTCTCACTTCCTCAACCCCTCTCAATGTCCTCCCATTTATCGAGTATTCCCTTGTTTTGTTTGCCCTTCCCAAATGCATTACCCCACATTTTTCCGGATTAAATTCTATTTGCCACTTTTTTGCCCACAACCAAACCATTGATATTCTGGAGACAACAGCTTTCCTCTTCACTATCAACTGCATGGCCAATTTTTGTGTCATCCGCAAATTTCCCGATCCTGCCTCCCCAAGTCCTCAAGTACAGGGAAAAGGCATGGCAATCGCACTGGGTCATAATGCTCATCTGGAGAGCCAGTGCAGACATGATGGGCCGAATGGCCTCCTTCTGTACCATTAAGATTCTGTGAAGTCCACATCATTAATATGTACAACAAACAGCAAGGACTCCAATACTGAGCCCTGTGGAACGCCACTAGAAACTGCTTTCCATTTGCAAAAGCATCCATCAACCATTACCCTTTGTTTCCATTCGCTGTGCTAATTTTAGATTCAACTCGCCACCTTCCCCTATGTCTCATGGGATCTCAATTCTGACTAGTCTGCCATGCAGGACCTTGTTAAGTGCCTTACTAAAATCCGAGCAAACAACATCCAATGCAATATCCTCATCAATCTTCCTTGTTACTTCCTCAAAACATTCGATTAAGTTATTAAAACATGATCTTCCCCTAACATGCTGACTACCCCTAATCAATCTGTGCCTAAGAGACAGTTTAACCTGTCGCTCAGAATGGATTCCAATAATTTGCCCACCACCAAAGTCAGATTGACAGACCTATAATTTTCTGGCTTATCCCTCACGTCCTGTTTAAATAATGTTACAACGTTTGCAGGCCTCCAATCCTCTAGTACCTCACCTGTATCTAGTGAGGATTGGAAAATGAACTTCAGAGCATCCACTATTTCCTCCCTGGCTTCTTTTAACAGCATGGGATACAATCCATCCAGCCCTGGTAATTTATCCACCTTCAAGGATATCAGTCCCTCCATTACTTCCGCTCTCATTATGCTTATTGTATCTAATATTTCATGCTCCTCCTCAAATGTCTGCATCATTCCTCTCCTTGGTGAAGAGGGAGACTAGTACAGATTAAGAACTCTGCCCACATCTTCAGCATCAACGCATAAGTTACAGCATAGTAGCCGTATTATTTATATGGCTAGCCCAGTTCAGTTTCTGGTCAATGGTAATCCCCAGGATGTTGATAGTGGGGGATTCAGCGACGGTAAATGCTACTGAATGTCAATGTCGGGGGGGGGGGGGGGGCGCGGCCGCGGGGGTGGTTAGATTCTCTCCCATTGGCGATGGTCATTGCCTGACACTTGTGTGGCGCAAATGTTACTTGACACTGGTCAGCCCAAGCATGGATATTGTCCAGATCTTACTGCATTTGGACATGGACTGCAGTAGCAAATGGTACTGAACATTGTGCAATCTTCGACAAACATCCACACTTCTGGCCTAATGATGGAAGGAAGTATCTCTCACTGTTTTCCCATCTAGTACCTGTATCCAGTCCACTTCCGCCAGTTCACCTCTCGACTTTGTAAATTTGTCTTCCCCCAATTTAGAACTTTTACTCCTGTTATTTGTCCTTTTCCATATGATGCTAAATCTAACTGTATTATGGTCACCATCTCCGAAATGATCCCCCAACTACAACTACAAACTACATACTACATCCACTTGCCCAGCTTCATTTCCTAAGGCTAAATCTAGAATTGCACCCCCTCTCATTGGGCTTGTTGCGTGCTGGCTGAAAAAGCTTTCTTGAATACAGTTCAAGAATTTTATGCCATCTGTGCCCTTCAAACTGTTCGTATCCCAATTATTAAGGCAGTTGAAGTCTCCAACTATTACTGTCCTATGTTTTTTGCACTCAAATGTGCCTAAATATTTGCTCTAACTCCCTCCCGCTATTTGGGGGTCTAAATTACACTCCTAGCAGTGTGGCTGCCCCTTTTTATTCCTGAGCTCAACCCATATGGCCTCATTTGATGCTTCATTTAGTATATCGTCCATCCTCACAGCTATAATTGTTTCATTAACCAATAATGCTACACCCCCACCCTGTTTTTTTATCCCCTTTCCTATCTTGCCTAAAAACTCTATATCCGGGAATGTTGAGCTGCCAATTTTGCACCTCTTTAAGCCAAGTTTCCATTATAGTGAGGATATCATGCTGCCATGCGTCTGTGCCCTCGGCTCATCTGCTTTATTTTCTATACTCCTTGCATTTACATATATATCTTTTAACTGCCAAGTTCCTGTGCTGCACACTTTTTAATCTGTGCTTCTTCCGTCCTTCAGAATCACTCACTAATTTTCCATCTCCCCTTTCCTGCACCGAATTTGACCCTGCCAATCTAGCTTAACCCACCACACCCCCCTACCGCCCAACATCTCACTGCGAGAATATTCGTCCCAGTCCTGTTCAGGTGTAGACCGTCCAGCTTGTACAGGTCTCACCTTCCCCAGAACCGGTCCTAATGCCTCAGAAATCTGATGCCTCCCTCCTACAGCAGCTTTCTAGCCACGTATTTAAAATCACTCAATTCTCCTATTTCTATACTCACTTGCTCATGGGACTGGGAGTAATCCTGAAATTACTGCTTTAGAGGTCCTGCTTTTCAATCTCACCTCCCTGAAATCTACTTTCAGGGCCTCATCCTCTTTCCTACCTAAGTCATTGGTGCCAACATGGACGACACGCTCTGGCTGATTACCCTCCCCAGAAGAATGTTCTGAAGCTGCTCTGTGACATCCTTGGACCCTGGCACCAGGGAAGCAACATACCATCCTGGAGTCATGAAACGGCTGTCTGTTCCCTTAACTAACAAATCGAATCCCCTATCACTACTGCTCTTCCTTTCTTCTTCCTCCCGTCCTGAACAGCAGACCTGCCCTGTGGTGGCACAAGCTTGGCTCTGACAGCATTCCTCCAAGGAACCAATGCTCTCACCAGTATCCAAACCGAGAAAACAATTGACAAGCAGGGTCTCAGGGGACTCCTGAACTGCCTGGTTCTTAAGACTGCCTGGCGGTCACCCACTCCCTTTCTGCCTCCAGATTCCTAAACTGCGGTGTGAACATCTCTACAAACGTGCCATCCACACAGTTCTCAGCCTTACAGATGCGCCACATTGACTCCAGCCACCACTCGAGCTCCGAAACCCAGGGCTCAAGTTTCTGCAGCTGGTGACACTTCCTGCATGCGGTCATCTAGGACACCAGTGGTGTCTACGACACATAATGCACATGCATACTTTCTGTTAATGACCAACATTATGTTGTCTTTAATGGGACAGCAGCATGTAAGGTACATTTTCTCCAACTCCTATTCGGTGCTATCACAAACTTCAGAGCTATCAACAGTTATAGGCCATAATGATTTCTTCACACTACCTCAGTGTTAAGGCAGCACAGGAAGCATAAATCACCAATAAAGCAGGGTGTGCAAACTCAGGTATTAAGTTACAGACATTACCATATTCACTGATGCTGCAATCCAATACTCTGATAAATGAAGGTAGGTTGTACATGGGAGTTACAAGCTTGCCCTTCGACCCAGATTAGTAATGTTTCATTGTATACGAAAATTAACTTCAGCCAGCAAAGTTTTCACCAGGCTCCATGCCGCTCGTAGATTGAGGTCGTTTGTCCTCTGCTTCCTAAAATGCTTCAACAAAGGTCAGTATAAGCTCAAGGAATAGCATTACCTTGCAATTAGGTACTTTATGGTCTTCTGGACACAATTTTAGATCAGGCATTTCTTTGTTTGTCTTCAGATGCCAGGTGTTGATAATTCTGCTTTCCCATTTACATCTCTTCTAGACCTCCTTTTTGTTACTTGACCCATTTACCATCCCTTACCCCCTTGCCTTGGATCATCCCTTTTAACATTCACGGACTTTCTCTTTTGTTCTTCCTAAACTCCTTTCCCTGCCTCTGTACTTGTTTAAAAACGGTTCCATCTCTAACTTCTTCCAATTTTGATGACAAGACAAAGCTGAAAAGTTAACTCTTTCCATAGATGGTGCTAAAGGTGTCAGAGAGGAATTTTCCAGATTTTTCCTATATTGGTACCAAAGATTTAAAATATTTGTCTCATTCATGATTGCTGATGAGCGTGGCCTGTTTATGAATCACTGTGCTTGAGGCATCACAACAATAAGATCATAAGACCATAAGACGTAGGAGAAGTAGGCCATTCAACGAGATCATGGCTGATCTGATAATCCTCAACTCCACTTTCCTAACTTTTCCCCATAACCCTTACTGATTAAAAATCTATCTCAGCCTTGAATATACTAAATGACCCAGCCTCTACGGTAAAGAATTCCAGATTCACTACCCTCAAGGGAAAAAAATCCTCATCTCTTGTCGAAAATGGGCAACCCCTTGCTCTGAGATTATACCCTCTGGTCTAACACAAGGGGAAACAACCTCTCAGCATCTGCCCTGTCAAGCTCCCTAGGAATCTTCTATGTTCCAATAAGGTCACCTCTCACTCTTCTAAACTTCGATGAGTACAGGCCCAACCTAATCAACCTCTCCTCATAAGAAAACCCCTCCATACCCAGGATCAACCTAGTGAACCTTTTCTGGACTGCCTCCAATGCCAGTATATCTTTCCTTAGATAAGGGAACCAAAACTGTTCACAGAATGGAGCAGGCTCGAAGCCCCAGCTCATCTTTTCCTATTCATATGTTCACGTCAATGTAAGATTTTAGCAATTGAAAAGGGTCATTTGACCCAACATGCCCAAGTCTTGATTGATCACAGTCCTATCTTTCCATCCTATTCATCTACCCCATTTTCCAAAGCACATCTAGATATCAAAACATAAAGCTTCACTATAATCTTTGATAATTGTGTATCTGTTACCCTTCATGAGAAATAGTTCCGAATTAATTTATACATAATCATTATATTTCATCCTTTACTTTTCCAATCCTACACTAGTGACAGTAAATCTGAATCAATTTTATTCTACTTCATAAATTTAGAACTATTAAGTCACAAAGCCTCCTGCCCTTGAACTTTCCCAACAAACAATAACCATGGAGTGAATACAAGGCATGAAGTAAGTTATGCAGAACAGCAACACTGCTGTGTGCCACAGAAGGTGCCCCTAAATCAAGGTGAACTAGGGTTGAGCACATCAATCAAGCCACCCTCCCACAGCTTCTCCAACCAGCTATTCTTAATGTTTGAGCACCAACACCATGGGTTATTCAACAGTGATCACGTTAAACCCAATCCCCTCTTCACCTAATCTCTTTGCGGCTGAAGTGGCTGAAAAACAATCTGAAGCAGGAACACTTGCTGTTTTTCAACCATATATAGCTCAGGGGCAGGAAGCCAACTGCAGCATTCTTATCGTCATTTAGGCTGGGATAAACCCAGGCCTGAAACTGAAGCTGGAAGACAAGTGAAAAGTTTACAAAAGATTGAACTAAAAGGCAAATCTCACAAAAGCAAAATCGCAAAAAGTCACAAAGTCACACAGGTCTTGAGATTTTGAGTTCTAACTCATGCTTCTGAATTACCATTTGGAAGGGGGCAAGCATAAAATGAAGATTGAGAATAAATCTCTATGCCATAACATGTAAATGTAGCACCTGGTGATTAGCTGCACCACAGTTCCCAGACTGGATTTCCAGTCCTCACTGATGTCAGTTAGGTCAACTATTAGCATACTACAATTAGCCTAATGGCCCTGTGGTTAGATGGAGGGGAAGAGGTAGGGGTGGATGTGTGTGTGCGCACGTGCGCAGGGGGTGAGAAAGTTAGCTGGGGTTTCAGCTCAGTATTGCATTCCAGTCAATGCTGATGAAACGTGAACACAAGGAAAGGGAAGTCATACTGGAGTAACCTGTCAACACTAAGTCCAAACATTTGCAAGATGTCTTGGGCCTGCCAGTGCTTAGCTTAGCGGTGCTGCATAAAGTCAAGGTATAGGAGAAAAGAGGATTAAAACATACAAACAATCTTGATGCTTGTGAAACCCAAATTATGCAACACCTCATGCTCTCGATTTCATTTCCAAAATGCCACAAATGATTCGGAATTTTGCAACATTGAAGGCTACCAGATAAGCTGTAGTTACCTAGGAAACCAGTCGTCTGATCTCACCAATTCTACATAAACAGGAGTGATTCTGCAACATGCAGCATACAGAGCTGTGTGGAATGCCTCTAACAGGTTTTAACTGGATAGCCCTATCTAGGGAGAAGATAAACCTCAACCTTCAAAATGACTCCCAAGTGTGAGTGAGTGATTCTGTATTAGAATGATAACTGGGAACAATGAAATCAGTCAGAAGTTTCATCAGCTTATGACTAGCCACCTGTAGGGAGTGAAATATCAGGAGTGGAGGATGAAAAACCTGGTGAGATACAATGCACCATAATTCACTGCTAAATACAGTGCGATTTAAATTCAATATCAAAACTTGAAGCAATGTATAGCTCATGGCAGAAACAGTCTGTAAACATTTTGAAAAGGAAAACTGGGGTAAAGGTTATATCACAAAGACTTGCAATACTTATCCTTTTAAATACCCACAATGAGAACTGAATGCTTATAAAAACCATTAGTAAGAATAAATGATTTTGCGGCCTTAGGAGGCTGTGCATAAAACATGAAATGCTTTATAAACTCAAAACATCCAACACTGGCCAAATGAAAAGAACACTTGTGCAGTATAAATGCTTCTAAAGTGCAAAATCTGAAAGGATACCATTTCAATACCATAATGACAAAAGATGCACTGTCCATACTGAGCTCAAATTATTTTTTCCTGGGATGAGGGAGAGGAAAAGAGAAAAAGGAATTTTTTTTTAACCAAGTTAAATTTGTCATACTGTTGAGACTGGGACATGAATTCTTTTGTTACCAGATGTACAATCATTTATTGCTGGCTTCTCACAAAATTCTTAGAACAGAAAAAAGGTAACTTTAATCTCATCAATCTGGTCTAAACTCAACTCAAGTTTAGTAAAAGGGCAATGCTCTGGCTCAGTGCATCATTAGTCTCCTACTTTAACATAAAATATTTAGATAAAGGTATTGCTGTATGAGCAGGGATCATTTCAATTAATTGCTTGTTTCAGGATCTACATTTTAACTCTGAGAATGATCCAATTTGTAGTAGCAGCTTTTCCTGAATGCATGCAGGTTGTTCATTATAAACAGAGACACAGGACCATGTAGACACATCGCCAATCACAACTCAGTTTCAGGAAATCAAAACATCTTACCCCCTATCTATAATTGAATTGTTGAATAAAATAATGTGCTACATTAATTCAGGTTATGCACCAAAGCTACACATATTTATATTGCTTTCAGCTCAGTAAATTAAATTGATTAGATTTACCACCATACCTCTCAACTGCACTGTTTTAAAATCACCGTGCCCCAACATGAAGCTTCACCACTGAGCAAAGTAGCAGCACAGTGCAAACAATAAAATCAGCCAACTTGCTGATTCTACAGATGCCACACTGTCACCCCAAGCATGAGCCTGAATTCTGAAATTCAACATGTTGCAGTTTGAGAGGTATGTGCACCATTAAATTCAAGGCTATTACATATATGTACAAACTGACTTTAGCCTTGGCCCCAGCCTATTTCACCTAAGGATCTACTTCACAAGGTTGCACTACACCAACCTTTTCTGCCTGGTTTCTTCCCAGAGCTCAGCTGGCCGCTAACGTCATGTAACCTGGTATCCAGCTCACTCTTCGAGTCTAGCTGGAGGTCATCGTTCGATTTCCCTGGGACTTTTTTCACTGCAAACAGCATCACACAACAAGATTTGGACCAAACACTTTGGTACCGGTACACAGGTACAACACAGTGAATAAAATTACTCTAGTTTGGCACGTGGGATCAGATGCAAGGTTTCTGCAAATTTAAAAAGAAAAGAAAGCAGCTGTAGGAAAACAAAAAAAAAACCCATTTACAGTTTGTGACTGCTCTTGAAGGCCATCAATCTGAAGAGACTTTAACAAATATTGGGAAGCATATGGATTCTGCAATAGTGAGGTCATGGTCTTTTTTAATGACAGATGAAATCAGTTTAAAATAAAAAGAGAGTAGACAAAGTACAGGGTTTAATTCATTGCTACAGTGACCTCAGTTGTGCTGCTGTAAAGAGCTGCATAGGGAAGACCAGGCCAGAGGCTAGAGTAAACCCTGGGTGCTGCTTCCAAGTAAGTTACAAAGAGCAACAATCTCAAAAGTCAGCTATAGTCAGCATAGGGATTTCTCAGGAATTCTGGAAAAAACAGAAAATTTTAACTATCTGCTTCTGCCACTTTAAAAAAAAAACTTTGACCAAACAAATCATTTCA